>NC_136921.1:82738083-83392837 GCF_949752795.1 Hyperoodon ampullatus | reverse complement strand
GTAGATGATCCCAAAGCTTTAAAAACATTGACATTTAAGTTGGTAAGTAGAAAGTTATGGAACAAAGGTAAATATTTCGCCATGCTGTGCCAACAAGGAATAACAATATCATTTAGTAACCTGTTCCGTAATTCTGCTGTTGGTTCTGGAGGGTGGGGATCCGTTTTTGCATTCATCATTTGCGTGGTCAACATTTGGGAAGATTTTCTGGGGTGTTTTGTTTTGTTTTTTAATTGGAATATAGTTGATGTACAGTGTTGTGTTAGTTTCAGGTATACAGCAAAGTGAATCAGTTATACATATACATATATCTGCTTTTTTTTTAGATTCTTTCCCCGTATAGGTCGTTACAGATTATTGAGTAGAGTTCCCTGTGCTATAGAATAGGTCCTTATCAGTTATCTGTTTTATATATAGTAGTGTGTATATGTCAATCCCAATCTCGCAATTTATCCCTCCCCTCCCTTTCCCCCCTGGTAACCATAAGTTTGTTTTCTACATCTGTGACTCTGTTTTGTAAATAAGTTCATTTGTACCCTTTTTTTATTTTTGGATTCCACATATAAGCGGTATCATATGATATTTGTCTTTCTCTGTCTGACTTACATCACTCAGTATGACAATCTCTAGGTCCATCCGTGTTGCTGCACATGGCATTATTTTCTTCTTTTTTATGGCTTGGGAACAGTTTCTGATCATGACTGGTAAGTTCCCCTTCCATGAGCATAGCTTGTTCTTTTACCATCACATCTTTAATAAGAGTAGCCATTTGAGAAGTCTTGAAGTCTGTACCCTTTTGCTTCCAGTTTGTATGGCAACTTGACCATAAAGACAAAATTAAACTGAGTTTGAAGCAGCACTCTTAATAAAGCTTTCCTGAAGCAAAAGCCAAGTTAACGTTTAAAAATTGAGGCCGATTGTTGTAGGAATGGTTTAAGTAATTGGAAGCGATTGTAGAACAGACCTCTGAAGGCTAGTGAGCAAAGACATAACATTTTAACTCCACATTTCAAATCACAGTAACAGATTCTTGTAGAGAGGAGATATTCCAGCAGTTTTTCTGCACTAGCAGATTTTAAATTTAAGAACTAGGGTAGCCACAGAGATACAGATACTGAGCATTCTGGGGTCCTTGTGAAACTAAGAGATTGTGATCATGGCCAGAAATGGAGAGAAGTCCAAGTAGTCAAAAGTGACGATTTTCCTGAAAGTTTTTGCAAGCAGGATGTTAAATGACTCATTTTTAAATTATAAATTAATCTTGTCAAGGGCCAGTCTTGGATGCTGCATGCAATTTAAGGTCTAGATGACCAGCACTTTGTTTTGCACAACATACGTTGATGGTCTGTCTTTATTATTTCTTGTGAAAATTTAATGGAAAATGTGCATGGCCAAAAAATGCTAAATGATTCGTTACAGTAAATGTTAACCTGGTGCTAATTAACTTTCTGGGTCTTGCTCCTCATCTAAATTCAGATGGCCAGGCTGAGTGATAAAAGAAAAACACAAAGATTTTCACAGAAAGAATTTAGCTGAAGAAATTCATTTTGTTTTGATAACAAAAGAACATTTTAGTCAGACAAAGAGTGAGAAATTAACAAATTGAAAAATTCATCTTCTAGCTTGGGACTCCTCTGTCACCTCTATTATGTTTCTCATTCACCTGCATCTTCATAAACATGTTTCATTTATGAGGATATATCGATGAGAAAGATGGCACCCTGTGTCTGCATTTCCAGCCAGTAGTAATGTTTCTTCATTTTTTTTATACTGCAAAAAAAGAAGTTACAACATAACACCTCCTGAACATTTTCCAAATTTTGAACATGTAAACCTAGAGATAAGATTTTACGCTGGCTTATTCCCATTGTCTCTAAACTCGCCTGCCTATAAAATAGGAGTAGCAACCCCAGGCCTTTCATAGTACTGAAGGTTTTGTAAAAACACCCACTATACTGTCCCTTGGTAAACTATACTGTCCCTGTGAAACTAGTTCCCTGGATTCCCTCTCTTGAATCTGTTCTTCTCCTCATCCCCATTCTCAGCCCCCTAGTGGGATCCTCTTATCTTCCGAAACTGAGCTTCCTGCCTACGACTTGCCAGCCTCCAGCTCTGTTTACCACACTGGGGCTCTAGCCCGCATAATTCTTCCTTAATTCCAAAATGCCCCAAATACTGGACTGGCTCTCCACTGTCCTCTTCTGAAACTCAAACCCTGATCATGGCTAAAGGAAGTCCTCCCCGATCAGACTTCCTTTTAGGTTCTGCTCCACCTTTCTTTATCCCCCCATTCACTTCTTCCCCTAGTCCTCTCTCCTCCTATTTTCATCAGCTGACCCTTTGTATGTACTTTTCCCTAAAATAGCCTTCTCTCCCAACTTCTCCAGGCCTGCTCTTTGTGTCACCAGCACCTAGACACGTTCCAGTCTTCTGCCTTAATTTCACTTCTCCAACAAGCTTTTTCTGGCATCCGATCTTGGCCTCAGTGCTCCTCCTGGATTCTCTCCCCGAAAGGTTATATTATATTGAAATTGTGTAGAATCTTATTTGTGTCTCTAATAGGTTTAGAGGCTCCAAGCAGGCAGGGACTTCTGTTGGATTCCCTGCACGTAGTAGGGACTTGATCATAATTAATAAAATATATCAGAACACAGACCTCATTTAGGAAAATTTCTCTCAAAATGCCTTGGCCTTGCCTGCAGAAATAACAAGAATCACTACTATTTCATGTGCATCCACCATTTGCAGGGCGTTGCATGAGGTGTTTTACATACTTCAGCTCAGTTAATTTAGTCCTCACGATCCTCCAAGATGGTGATATCATTGGGTCCATTTTATGTCTTGGGAATCAGAGGCTCTCTGAGGTTAACTTGCCCCAGGATCAAGCAGTGCAGAAGCTGGGAATTTAACCCTGATCTAGTAGCATCACGGCCCAGTGCTCAACAACTATTCAGTCTTACAGGCGGGACCTTGCAGCGTTATGGTTTTACAGGCTTCTGTTTGTGGATTCACCTTTTGGATGACTGGACACACTTACACTGGTTGAGACCAGATCTCCTTTGTACCTTAAGCAGAGTGAGTAATGTTGGCCTGTCTGGCGCAGGAGACCTGCAGGAGAAGCCGTGCAAGTTTTTCTTTCCCTTTATAGCTTGAGAATGTATTGTATTGTATAGTTGAGAATGTATCGCTCCTTGGCTTAATCTTCTTTCTGTAGGACACTAACATCCTGGTAAAACCACAGAGATCCAATTTGGTTATTTTAGTGAAGACTAAAAGATCAAAGTGTTTCGGAAGCATTTTTCCTCCTAAGCAGCTACGGCTCATGGCCCTTTCACCTCTCAGCTATTTATCATTTTAATCTCAGCGCTTTCTTTGCTTTCTAAAGGAGAATGTAAGGGGCCTGAAAATTATCTAAAGAGTAGTAGTTAGTATTGTGGTTCTTCACCTGGCTGCGCAATGGTTTCACTCAAGGAATGGTGGAGAATGCCTGGGTCCTGTTCCACATAGCCTAATTTAATGGTTCTTCGTGCAGCCTGGGCTGCAGGAACTTGGAAGGTGCCCCTGGTGATTCCAGTGTTTAGCCAAGGCTGGGAAGCATTCCATTTGTAGATGACTCCTTCTCCAATCTCTTTCCTCTCCCAGCTCCCACCACAATTTAGGCTTGAAAAGGCTTGAAAAGGCCTCAGGCTTGAAAAGGTGTCTCTTATCTTATATATCTGCTTATATAAGAAGGACAGTGGCCTGAGGGGCAAGGATATTGGTTATTTAAAGAAGTACATGTACTTTTTTTTTCTCCACCCAATGAGATCTTTAGCTTCCTTTGACAGGTAAGATAATAAGTGAAGTACGATTTCCGTTGTTGACATGGCTGAGAGCCGAGAGATCAGTAAACCTTCTTACCACTTTCAACAAAGTGGTTCAGGCATAGGGGGCATTTCAGCTCAAGTAGTATGTGCTTTGAGTTTGACATATCAGTATGGTTTTATTGTTGTAAGCCTCAAGGCAAGTCTTCATAAATGTTTTTTAAGTCATTTTTTAATTTGCTACCTTGCAGTTTTGTAAAGTAGGTAAGTCTTGCTGCTTTCAGTGTGGAATTTTTGAAATCGTTGTTAGTGAAAATATAAAATATTTAATTTGTCCTTGAAGAAAGAACACAAATTGTAAGTCCAGTTGACCCTTGAACAGCATGGGTTTGAACTGCACAAATCCAGTTAGACGCGAACTTTTTTCAGTAAACACCTACAACAGTACTAACAACCTGTGATTAGTTGAATTCGCAGATGCAGAGGAACCATGTTTAAGGAGGGCCAAATAAATAAATAAATAAAATTTTAAGAAGTAAGTGGAACTGGCTCAATTCCCCACTTGAGAACACATCTTTTTAGTATTCTGTATGATGAGATGGGAAGCATTTCTTCAGTACTGAAGTAAGATGGTTGTCTCCAGGAAAAGCACTGGTGAGTTGTTAAGAGTTGTGAGCCGAACTAGCCATATTTTTTTCATGGAATATCACTTTTACTTGGAAGAACAACTGACAAACATTGGCTGTTCAGACTAGGGATTTGGCAGACTTGTTTTTCAAAACGAACCAAGTAAGCCTGACACTTAAAGGAAAACAACTGACAATATTTGTTGTCAATAAGAAATTTCAGATTTCAAGCAAAAACAGAATTTTCAGAAAACTTGTATCTGCCACGGTAAGCTTGACAGAAACACCCCCCGCCCGACCCCCCAGTACTTAAAGGCATTTCTGATGAGATTGGTGATGGGTAATATTAATAAATACGATTTGTTGATATTCTTTAATATGTCAGCATTTGGAAGGTTTGCATAGCTCAGTGATGCTAAAACATCATACACAGGTAACAGATCCATTCAAAGGTAAAATAGACCACTGTTTAGTATAACAGAGTTATGAAAAGTTGAATGTGATGGTTTCACATTCTACATTGCAACTAAGCTTTAAGAAAATACCACTTGGCAGTCAGCCTCGCAGTGGTCCCCATGGCAGAGAGTGCAGTTGAGAGGAAGATCGGGCCTTCTTCCCTCGGCCCTCCAGGTCCTCCCACCTCGGGGCCAGCAGGGGAGCTGAGGGGCCTGGGGACAGGCTCAGGGCTGTGTCCCCCAGCGTCCTCTCAACGGCCACCCACTGGCTGGGCCCGGGCCTTGAAGCAGCAGTGAACCTCTCTCCCCCATCCTACCTCCGCGACGTAATGACGGCGACTGCACGGCTCGCAGTCCATGGAGGCCTCAGCAACTGCAGTATATATGGACACTGCCATTAAGGGTAACCAAATAGTTGATGAGGAGGAGTTTCTTTTTGTAGAAGCATTCAGCTAGCAAATAAGGAAGGAATGATAGAATATCATCATTTTGCAGCCCCTGATGAATGAATGGATCTTGACAATGCTCACCATTGGCATTATGAAAAAACATGCTCCTGAATAAAAAGGAACCTGAATCTGAAAAAAAAGAAAAAAGATAATACCACTTGGCAAGTTTTGGCATAGTAACAAATGATATCCACAATTATCTGGAAAGGCTATTAAGATACTCTTCCTTTTTCCAACTACCTATTTGTGAAAGACTGGATTTTCTTTATACACTTTAAGGAAAACAGAGCAATAGAGTGAATGCAGATGCAGGTGTAAGAAGCCAGCCATCTTCTATTAAGCAAAACATTAAAGATTTGCAAAAATGGAAAAAGTAGTGCCACTCTTCTCAAATTTCTGTTTTAGGAAACTATGGTTATTTATTTTTCATGAAGATTTTATTTATTAGCACACAGTGGGTTTACTTCTATAAAGTTTAATGAATCAGTAAATGAATACTTTAGAAATAACTTCTAAGATGGTCAGTACCATATAATCTACATAAACATGTTTTATGATTTAAAATATATTTAG
This sequence comes from Hyperoodon ampullatus, assembly GCF_949752795.1. Lineage (NCBI taxonomy): Eukaryota > Metazoa > Chordata > Mammalia > Artiodactyla > Ziphiidae > Hyperoodon > Hyperoodon ampullatus. Next base: position 83,386,931 of record NC_136921.1, on the reverse strand, counting down.
TACTTTAACATTACTAAAAATATTTTTTATTGAAATATAGTTGATTTACAACTTTGTGTTAAGTTCTGCTATACAGCAAAGTGATACATTCTTTTAATATTCTTTTTCCATTATGGTTTATCATAGTATACTAAATATCGTAGTTCCCTGTGTTATACGGTAGGACCTTATTGTTTCTCCATTTATATCTATAATAACTTTAACCCCAGCCTCCCACTCCATCCTTCCCCCAACCTCCTCCCCCTTGGCAACCACAAGTCTGTTCTCCATGTCCATGGGTTTGTTTCTGTTTTGCAGATAGGTTCATTTGCGTCATATTTTAGATTCCATGTAAATGATATCATATGGTATTTGTCTTTCTCCTTCTGATTTACTTCACTTAGTAAGATAATCTCTAGGTTCCGTCCATGTTGCTGCAAATGGCATTATGTCATTCTTTTTTGTGGCTGAGTCAGTATTTCATTGTATATATGTACCACATCTTCTTTATCCATTCCGTTGATGGACATTTAGGTTGTTTCCATGTCTTGGCTGTTGTGAATAGTGCTATGAACATAGGAGTGCATGTATCTTTTTGGATTAGTTTTGTCTGGATATATGCCCAGGAGTGAGACTGCTGGATCATATGGTAACTCTAGTTTTAGTTTTCTGAGGAACCTCCATAGTGGCTGCACCAACTTACATTCCCACCAACAGTGTAGGAGGGTTCCCTCTTCTCTACGCCCCCTCCAGCATGTTATTTTTAGACTTTTTAACGATGGCCATTCTGACCGATGTGAGGTGGTGCCTCATTATAGTTTTGATTTGCATTTCTCTAATAATTAGCGATTGAGCATCTTTTCATGTGCCTGTTGGTCATCTGTATGTCTTCTTTGGAGAAATGTCTGTTTAGGTCTTCTGCCCATTTTTTGATTGGGTTGTTTGTTTCTTTGTTGTTAAGTTGTATGAGCTGTTTGTATGTTTTGGAAATTAAGCCCTTGTCGGTGGCATTGTTTGTTTGCAAATATTTTCGCCCGTTCTGTAGATTGTCTTTTCGTTTTGTCTATGGTTTCCTTTGCTGTGCAAAAGCTTGTAAGTTTAGCTCTGTCCCATTTGTTTATAAAAATAATTTTTTTAACATCCCTAAGTCGGTACAGTAAATGTAACCCATAGAGACATAACTGTTTGGAGTTCTTGATAAAGTTCGAGAACTGCTACGTTAAGGGTTTCTGGTCACTTTTCTCTAAATTTTAGTATCATTTGCATGTTGCCCTCGTGAGCATTTTGCAAGCCGCAAAGAGGCAAGGACTTGGCCTTAAGAGAGAGCTAGCAAGATAGTTGGAGGAGAGAGGGCTGAGTGCCTTGAAGCAAAGTCAAACCCCCTGGCCTGGGCCTTTTTGCCAGGAAGCAGAACATAGGATGGGACGTGGGCCCCCTATGCCGTGTACCCACATAATCACTGGTTTGACTGACTACACATTCTCACTTCTGTTACTCTTCACTGGAAGAATTTTAATGTTTTTTTTTTTTTTTTTTTTTTTTTGCGGTACGCGGGCCTCTCACTGTTGTGGCCTCTCCCGTTGCGAAGCACAGGCTCCGGACGCGCAGGCTCAGCGGCCATGGCTCACGGGCCCAGCCGCTCCGCGGCATATGGGATCCTCCCAGACCGGGGCACGAACCCGCACCCCCTGCATCGGCAGGCGGACTCCCAACCACTGCGCCACCAGGGAGGCCCTAATGTTTTTATTTCTAGCCATTTTAACCTCCTGCTATTCACATTTACACATTTATGATGGAGCTTTCAAATGCACTGACGTGCTTCACACTTGCTAGTCTGACCCCTTTGTCAACGGCAGCAGCAATAGCTTGACCTCAGATGTTTGTCAGTTGTCTACACAGATTGTCTGCCTGCATCAGTGGGCTGAGTAAATGACGTTGTTAGCAATAGCGACAAGGAGAGAAGGGAAGGTTTTAGGAGGATAGATCAAGAAACAGAGGTAGTAGAAGGAGAAAACTGGTGGGGTGGTAAGCATTACAGTATCAGTATGACTGCTTTGTTCACAGTGATAAGGAAAGAAGCGCTTCTGACCTTTCAGCCCCTGGCAATGCAAACGATGGAAATGGTATTTTACTGAGTATCTTATCTGTCAAGTGAAACTAGAGACATCATTAGACAGACACAAAGTTTGTTAATATTCCTACTCTTTAGGCTATGGATTTTCTTATTAAGCATAACTGCTCATACTGAGTGTTATTTTAAGGATAATTATTTTAAAATATTAAGTTATATGTTCTAATTAGCTGCTTATTTTAAAGGAAAATGCTGGGGTTGGCAAAGGGCTGGTTTCTGTACGTTGTTTTTGGAGCAGTGCTAAGCAGCTTCACTGTGATGATTTTGGAAAGGGCTTCGTACCCTGGGAAACTAATTGTTTCAACAATAATTTAGCGGGCATTAGGCCAAGAAAAGGTTTGTATGGCCCTTTGGTAATTAATTGCCCATTCCCAGGCATTCAGACTTTCTTCACCCCACTCGTAGTACTTACATAATGTCCAGTTGTGATTTGGGTACTACAGAGTGAAGAGGCAACTTAGAAGGGTGATCTGAGGACTCTGTGTGCGTGTGTAGGAGAGGGAGGTCAAAAAGAGGAGAATAAGCTGTGAATTAGGGCCAGTGAAAGCTTTGATGGGCAATGGCTTATTTGCAGTTTCTTTGGATTTTGCAGTGATAAAGCATTTGGCACTCTATAACTTGGTAATAAATAATATGTCCTAGATTATTATAAATTGTTTATGGAAAAACTTGTTATGGTACCTTTCCGTGTAAAAATTACATATATTTAAACAACAGTTGTCTGTCATGAGCTGTTCCACTACTTGGTGACCACTTTTTTTTTTTTTTTCGCCAGTTTGACAAAGGAAGTGCTTTTGCTAAAAACCAAGTTACCCTTGAGTGTGACCTGTTAGATCTCTTCTGCTCACTTTCATAATATTCTTTTAAAAGTAAAGCATATTTAAAAGCATTTTACTTAGTTGTTGAGATTGTATATGTACCTTCCACGCAGTCCTGTGGTTCATCGGTGGTTCATTGGTTCAGTGGTGGTGTTCTCACGGGTAACAAATCCCTTCTGTACTGGAGGTCCAGGTTTCTCAGGGTAGTTAGTGCCCAGTAGTCACTGAAGAAAGTGATTCTTAAGATGTCTCCTGGAAGAGATGGGACACCTGGCCCCATGAAGACGGTGCTTGGATCTGCCGTCACACGAACAAGTCTGTAAAAAACCAGTAGCAACGAACCAGCACTGAGCATTTCTTTTTTCCTTTTCAGGCTTCTGGCTGTGATGGGTCGGAGATTCCCGACGAAGTGAAGCTGATTGGGTTTGCTCAGTTGAGTGTCAGCTGATGTCTGTCCCTTGATGTCACCCTGATCTGCCATGCCTCCCCCTCGCTGTGCCCTCCCCCCAACCTTTCCCTCCCCTGCCACTTCCTCCCACCCCCTAGCAAAATCAGAGGATTGTGAAGAGGCCGGCTTCAACATAACGGGATAAAAAAGAATTTTTTTAAACTTAACAACACTGAGTTCTGCTTTATTCTCTAGCAACCCACAATATGAGAACAAGCAAACACCACAGCTGCACGACTGTTGCTCATTTTTCCAAAAGCAATTTAATATCCTCAGCAGTCAATTTGGATCTCCCTTACGTGAAAAGAATCTGAAACACACTCAGGTGGTCCCATTTATTGGCAACGAAAGGAATTTTTTCTATCAGAAGCCTATTTCTTCTCTCGTTGTTGTCCTTCCTTTCTGTTATAATACTTTATTGTACATCTGACAATACTGCCTCTTCTGTTGTATTTAGAAATTAATATAAAATTAAGATTTATTAGCCGAACTTGAATTCTAGTTTTAAAACTGACTGTGAATTTTATTTTTCATATATTTATGCATTACACACCTTAGCTATAAGAAAGAAAAAACGTTTTTGATTATATATGCTTCTTGCAGTTACTCTCTTGTTATTTAAACAAAAAGTTTCAGGTCTATCTTTGGAGTATTTATAACTTGTGATTTTTGAAATGACTGAATTAGGAACTAGGATGCTTACTCTTTTGGTTTGCCTGAAAACCAGTCCACAAGCTGATTGTCTCTTGGGAGAGGGAGGTGCCTTGCAAAAACAAAAAAACTTTCACATTTAGAATGTGCCTGAGGCTGCTTTACTCTGGAATAGTCTCAGATCTAAAATTTCCTCTACATAAAGTGGCATATGTAAGTTTTGCTTCACTGGAACGTTTAGGATGCTTTATAAAATGTTGCCATTCTATTAGATTGCTAATTATGTACCCACCTCTGATTTGACATCTCCTGAAGTAATAGGATCTGTTGTTCCAAAGGTGATAAACTTGAAAATACCAGAATCCGTGTTTTACTTGAAATTCTGCAGAATACCCAGATGGAGTGAAAAATAATAGAAAGGGTTTTGTGCAATGACTAAAAGGTAAAACGCTGTTAAGTTTCAAGAATAAATACTTTCAACCCAAACAGCCCTCTGCTTGACTATACATTATGGAATAGTAAACCTTAGGATTTTCAAAATTGGAGTCTAAACTTTCAGGGAGGTGGCTCCCAGATGGTAGCATTTGCTCTTTCCTAGCTAACCCTAGATATGGCAGCTCTTTAATGTACTTTAAAAAGCAAATATATATTACTAAGGACAAAAAAGTTATTTATAATTGCCTTGTCATAATTGTTAAGGTGTTCTAGAGCCATTTGCATACAATTTAATGTAATTTCATTCCATTCTATTGTTTACACAACAATTACTCAAAGATGACTGCAAAGGTAAAAGGAAAATAAAAGTGTATTATTGCACAAAGAGGTAGTGTCACATTGTTTCATTCCTCCTCTAGGTAGTGTCTGCATTGCTGCAGTGATATTTAGCGCTTTCATAAAATGCCTAGTGAGAATTAACTGGTGAAAAGTGCCCCAGAGGAAGACTAAGTCATCCATCAGGCATCCGTCCAGTCACAGAAAATCAGGTATGACAATTGCTTGATAAAAGAATGAAAGACAAACATTCACACTCCATGTAGACAGTCTGTCTTTAAATCAAAAACCACAGGGCTGCAGGGGACAAGTGAGAAGAATTCCTTCCAACTGCTAAGGCAGGAGTGGCTATAGGACTTGTCCAGGGCCTTTCAGAGCTTCCTGCAGAGCTGGCCTCCTAGGGCCCTGGCTTCCTGACATCCACTGCACAACTTGTGGCCAAAAACAGTATAAGAAAAGACCCTCATATTCTTCTCAGAGTAAAACGTACATGAAGAACTGTAGAACTCTGTTTTGCAATATAGTAAAGAATAATGCTATATTTTCTTTATGCCCATATTCCCGTATCTTTCCTAATGGTATTTGAGGGAGCTTACATATATTTATATACCAAGATAAAGACTTTCAAATACATAAAGAAATTAGGATGAAGGGTAAGATTTGGCTAACAAGATGAATGCAAGAATAAAGTTAGGACACAGAAGTTCATGATGAGGTCCTGCATCATTGCTAGAGCAGCACACAGATTGGGATTAGAGCTTCCAACACAGCAACAGTGAAGAGGAACACTTTTTTTTTTTCTCAAGGAGAAACACGATTTTTCCTAGTACTAAAGCCTGAGATGAAATTCTTGCGAGTTCGAGTTATGTATTCAGAAACTTAAAAACTCTCAAAGCATTGATACACATATCACAAGTTTTGAACACTTACCCTTTCTAGTACTTTCTGCAGGGGCCCAGATGTGTAGAGTATATGATAGGAAATGCTGGTCAGCCAGGAGCTGAGAGTGTGATCCAAGCAGTTGCTCTCACTTGTGGTCTAGAAAGATATAACACACTTAAAACTGAGTGGAATGAGTGGGCTATGTTTCCTTTAGGCAATCCTCTGTGACTGTTTCTTCTAATCAGGCTTTTGATTAAACCTGACACATTTTGATTGTGCTCACCGGCAAAGACCTAAACTTCGCTAACACAGATATCTGGCATTATTTATTTGGACAGCTTCACATGCTTTGACAAACAGGAGGGTTTACACTTCTTCGTAAAATCAAGGCAGTCACATCTCATACCTAAATATATACAAAAACTGTCCCACATCCCATGTGTCTCTACTGTGGTCAACTTGCAAAGATCTAAAATAGAAGGAAGTTATTATCTCATTTTAACTTCAATATATTGTTCTTATATGAACAAAATGGTTTTCTGTATATAAGACAACTTATAGAGACACCTACAAATCGTGTGTGATGAAAACTTAATTTTTTTCCAAATAATTATCTGTGTAAAGTTATAAATTTCCCTATGTGTTGTTACATATATGCTGGTAAATATGGTATATCTTCATGCCTCTTCATGTGGGAGTAGGGTGAAGTAGCAGCCTTTAGGGGAAGAGCCAAGAATTCTCTCAAAAAACAAATCTAGTCCCATATAGAATCCTAGCATGGGAAACTTTTATATCAGGATTTTCACTCATCTCAACAGTGTACCTGTGGTCTATTTTGTGTTGAGCAATATACCTTCCTGGTGAACCCTCCAGGTTAAATTGGTAAGCAGAATCTACAGTTAAGTAATTAAATTACAGAGATGGTGAACATAAGCCAATTAACATTGGAGGACTTCTGCCCAAAGTTAGGATTTGCATTTGATAGTAAATGATGCTTAGGTCTTCTTTTGCCTTAGAGGTGTATTTGATAAGAGAAGCTGTCACTTAGTGAGGCCCATTGAGATTGTGACAGTAAAATCATAGGATCAGTTTAAAATATTTATCCATTCATATAGCAGACAGCATGCTTCTAGCTCATCCAAAAGTGGCTTTAGCCAATTATGATACAATTAAAGGAACTCAAATACATCCCCATTTTTCTGCTGCACACATTTATTGTCTAATTTGTTTGTTCGGAAATCCTAGCCCATTTCATACTCTCACCAGGACATTAAGGGGCAGGTTGGGTTTAAGTATAAGTGGTGTGCCAGGGTAGGTGGTACTAGAACGTACCCTCAGGGCCAGAATGTCCCAACCTAGGACTATGTAATGCTTTCTAGGGTTCTAAGTTTCAAGAGGTCTATTACTAGGCCAAATAGGCATAAACAAATGGTTTTCAAGTGACAATTTCCATTGTATATTGGCATGAACTAAAATTTCAAGTAATGAGCTTTGATCATATGAGAGTGTTTCCTTTAAGCTGATGCAATACTTCCTAGAGTTAGCTGCTTAGGATGTGCACTAACAAGAATGAGTAAAATGTTTAATGCATATAAAGAGTGGAGACTGTAAGCACGTATTTTTAAAATATGATTAAGTGACTGACTCCTTCAGGGACCCTAGACACAATATCAACACCCAAAAACACCACATGAAAGAAAGGAGCTGGCACTCCACTGGAATAGACACACCATAAAAAATAGTCAAAAGTACCTGTTTCTAGAAGGTCCCAGTGGTTGCCTCGGTGCTATTTTGCCACAGAGAAAAAGCGTGGTCCAATAACAGTGATGTTTCTTTACCTGTCTTCTTATACCTTGCTCAGCAAACCTAGTCATGGCTGGTTTGGGGACCTAAAAAAAAGAAAAATTTGCACTGTTAGCTTACCAGCTACTGTGCATCTATGTCAAACCAATGGATGCTAAGAAAGGTACATAAAACTTCCCCACATGAATTGTAGCATACAAAATGAGCATCATTGGCTGAAGAGGTTTGTTGAACCTGTATAATGCAGCTTATAACTCAAAGGGCAAGGAATATTATTAAAAATTACTATCTTATGCTATTATTTGAATTTGCTACAGAATGAAGAAAGGTAATAGAATAATGATTCCTATAGTGTGTTTATCCCTCATGTAGAATACTGGCTTGAGAAACCAATATTTGTAATTTATCATAGATGAAACTAACTTATTTAGGTAAAATGTTGTAAACTAATGAGTCTATAATCTGGAAGAAGTAGGATAGTGCCCTTTAAAAAATGGTATAGAGGGCTTCCTTGGTGGTGCAGTGGTTAAGAATCTGCCTGCCAATGCAGGGGACATGGGTCCAATCCCTGGTCCAGGAAGATCCCACATGCCACAGAGCAACTAAGCCCATATACCACAACTACTGAGCCTAGAGCCTGTGCTCCACAACAAGAGAAGCCACCGCAATGAGAAGCCCGTCACTGCAACTAGAGAAAGCCCATGAGCAGCAGTGAAGACGCAACGCAGCCAAAAATAAAAAACTAAATTTATTTTTTTAAAAAAATGGTATAGACAACACTCCAGTCCAACCTCCACCCAGATGGACAATTCGGTATTGAACGATTCTGGCAGCAGTGCTTAGATGTGTAAAGTAACATTATGTTCAAAATTAGCAGGTGCTCAGAGTGAGATTGAGTACATTCAGGTAGATTTTTCACATACATAAGTAGTTTTCTTCTCTCTGCAAACTCTATGGGATTCTGAAGAAAGAAAGAAGTGAATTAAGAGGTGGAGATCAAGATGGCAGAGTAGGAGGATGTGGAGCTCACCTCCCCCCCGCCATGAACACATCAGAAATACCTCTACATGTGGAGCAATTCTCACTAGAAACAAACTGGAGACTGGCAGAATGACTTATACAACCAAGGCTGTAAGAAAGACCCACAGAGTCAGGCAGGAAGAGAGGAGAAGCAACCAGGTCAGGACCTGTGCCCCTGGGAGGGGACACAGAAGAGGAGGGGGATTACACAGCCTCAGAGATCGTCCCTGGGGAGTGAGGGGTCTGAACCACATATCAGGCACCCCATCCCTGGGGTCCAACACTGGGAGGAAAGGTCCCCTTAGCAGGTTTGAAGGCCAAGGAGACTGACAGCGGGGCTGCCAGAAACCTAGACTATTATGAAATGTGCATGCATGCTTACTCCCTCAACAAGGCAGTGGAAGCAGATTGAAATGACCCAGAACTTTGGCTGGTTTTCTGCAACTGCCCCATTGCAGGCCCAAGGCCAAGCTGAGCACCCACCATGGCCCCTCTTGCTCTGCAGAGCACCTCCACACTAGGGCAAAGGCTGCTGTAGCTAAGTGCATAGCTGTCAGGGACAGAGTCTGCTCAGACCTGGCAAGGCATCCATCCTGGTGTTCACAGCGGTGAAAGATCAGTGCTCTGACTGGTGCCTGGACCACCCCAGTGCACACTGTGGCCCCTCTTGCTCCACAGCACAGCTCCCCACTAAGGCAAAGGCTGCTGCTGCTGAGCAGAGTATGCAGTTGTGGAGGATGGAACCAGCTTGGACCCAGCACTGTATCTGAACAGGGTGAGGATGGCCATCACTGGCACTGGCAGAGGCAGCAGATTGGGAGTGATCTGGAGCTTTGGTGTGCGTGGAACACCCCAGCTCACACCCTGGCCACGGGACACCTACTCCAGCAATGCTCCCCTGCAGGGCAAAGGTGCCCATGCTGGGATGGAATAGAGCACACACTTAGAGGGAACAGAACCTGACCCTCAGGGCTTCTGCTCCAGCAACTTTGGACCCGCCACCTCCCTCGATAGGGTGATGTTGGCCACTGGGCAGAGGAGAACCCCCTGTCACACCTGGCTCTAGCTCTAGCCCTCCCCCATCTCTGCCATCTCCAAGCTCCACCTCCTAGCAAGGTGATAGCTGCCCAGCACATCTGGAAGAGGAATGTGACTCATGCTCACTTCAGATCCAGCTCACCCACAAAAGCCACTGGGCACATGCAGACTGCATAAGAATGCTCCCACACAAGGACACCCAGTCAGGACCAGGATAGGTAACTGTTTCATCTAATTTCATAGAGACAGAGAAAGATAAGCAAAATGAGAAGACAGAGGAGTTTGTTTCAAATAAAAGAACAAGAAAGAAAAAACACCTGAAAAAAAAATGAATGGAACAGAGATTGGGGCTTCCCTGGTGGTACAGTGGTTAAGAATCCACTGGCCAACACAGGGGACATGAGTTCAAGCCCTGATCTGGGAAGATCCCACATGCTGTGGATCAGCTAAGCCCATGTGCCACAACTGCTGAGCTTGCGTTCTAGAGCCGGTGAGCCAAAACTACTGAGCCCGCATGCCTAGAGCCCGTGCTCCACAATAAGCCACCGCAATGAGAAGCCCGCGCACTGCAACAAAGAGTAGCCCCCACTCACCACAACTGGAGAAAGCCCGCACACAGCAACGAAGACCCAGTGCAGCCAAAAATAATTTTTTTAATAAAATGAATGAAACAGATAAATGATTTACCGGATAAAGATTTCAAAGCATTAATAATAAGATGCTAACTGAACTACGGAAAAGAATAGATGAACACAGTGTGAATTATAACAAGGAACTAGAAAATAAAAAAGAACCAATCAGAACTGAAGTATATGATAACTGAAGTGAAAAACACACTAGAAGAAATTAACAGCAAACCATCTGATACAGAAGAACATATAAGTGATCTGGAAGATAAAATAATGGAAATCACCCAATCAGGATTTCAAAAAGAAAACAAATTTAAAAAATGAAATCAGTTTAAGGAAACTCTGGGACAACATCATGTGTAGCAACATTTGCATTATGGGGGTCCCAGAAGGAGGAGAGAAAAAGGGGTTGAAAATGTATTCAGTGAAATTATGGCTGAAAAGTTCCTGAATCTGAAGAAGGAAGTACATCCAGGTACAGGAAGCACAGAGAGTCCCAAACAAGATGAATCCAAATAGATCCACACCTAGGCATCAAAATTAAAATGGCAAAAGTTAAAGAGAGAATTCTTAAGACAGCAATAGAAAAGCAAGGAGTCACATACAAGGGAACCCCCGTAAGTCTATGAGATGATTTTTCTGCAGAAACATTGCAGGCCAGATGGGAATGGCATGACATGTTTAAAGTGTGGAAAGGGAAAAACCAACAACCTAGGATAATCTCCTCAGCAAGATTATCATTCAGAATTGAAGGAGAGATAGAGCTCATCAGTACACCAACCCTAAAAGAAATTTTGAAGGGTCTTCTCTAAGTAGAAAAGAAAAGGCTCTAACAAGAAGTTAGAATCTACAGGAAAGGAAAGATCCCACTAGTAAAGCCAAGCACATAGTAACAGCTGTGGATCAACCACTTTAATAAGCTAGTACAAAGACTGAAAAACAAAGAATTGTAAAATCAACTGTAACTACAACAAACAGTTAAAACATAAAGATATGAAATATGACATCCAAAACAAAATGGGGGGAGGGGAGTAAAAAGATCTTTTAGAAAGTATTTGAAATTAAATGACTACCAGTTTTAACAAACAGATATAGGTATAGGTCAACATGTATGAATTCCATAATAATCACAAATCAAAAACTTACAATAGATACACAAAACCTAAAGAGAAACGAACACTAGGATACCATTAAACAAAATCATCAAACCACAAGAGAAGAAACAAAAAAAAGAACAGAGAAGAACTATAAAACAACCAGGAAACAACAAAATGGCAATAAGTACATATGTATCAATAATCATTTTAATACAGCCACTATGGAAAACAGTATGGAGATTCCTTAAAAAACTAAAAATAGAACTACCATATGACCCAGAAATCCCACTACTGGGCATATACACAGAGAAAACCATAATTCAAAAAGACACATGCACCCCAATGTTCACTGCAGCTCTATTTACAATAGCCAGGACATGGAAGCAACCTAAATGTCCATCGACAGATGAATGGTAAAGATGATGTGGCACATATATACAATGGAATATTAGCCATAAAAAGGAACAAAACTGGGTCATTTGTAGAGACATGGATGAACATAGAGACTGTCAGACTGAGTGAAGTAACTCAGAAAGAGAAAAACAAATATTGTATATTAATGTGTATATGTGGAATCTGAAAAAACTGGTATAGATGATCTTATTTACAAAGCAGAAATAGAGACACAGACAGAGAACAAACACATGGATACCAAGGGGGGAAGTGGGGGAGGGTGGGATTAATTGGGAGATTGGGATTGACTAATAGGTATAAAATAGATAACTAAGAAGAACCTGCTGTATAAAAAAATAAAATTCAAAAATAAAATTTGTAAAATGAGGAAAAAGGACTAGAATAGCTGACCAGATTAAAAGACAAAATACATGTATATGCTGCTTAGCAGAGACTCACTTCAGAGCTAAAGGCACACACAGACTGAAAGTGAGGAGATGGAAATATATATTTCATGCAAATGGAAATGACAAGAAAGCTGTGTCAGCAATACTCATATCAGGTAAAGTAGACTTTACAACAGAGTCTACAACAAAAGACAAAGAAGGAGGGAATCAGGAAGATGGCGGAAGAGTAAGACGTGGAGACCACCTTCCTCCCCACAGATACATCAGAAATACATCTACAAGTGGAACAACTCCTACAGAACACCTACTGAATGCTGGCAGAAGACCTCAGACCCCCCAAAAGGCAAGAAACTCCCCAGGTACCTGGGTAGGGCAAAAGAAAAAAGGATAAACAGAGACAAAAGAATAGGGACGGGACCTGCACCACTGGGAGGGAGCTGTGAAGCAGGAAAGGTTTCCACACACTAGGAAGCCCCTTCGCGGGTGGAGACTGCGGGTGGCAGAGGGGGAAAGCTTCGGAGCCGCAGAGGAAAGCAAAACAACAGGGGTGCAGAGGGCAAAGTGGAGAGATTCCCACACAGAGGATCAGTGCCAACCGGCACTCACCAGCCCGAGAGGCTTGTCTGCTCACCCGCCGGGGCGGGCGGGGCTGGGAGCTGAGGCTCGGGCTTCAGTCGGAGCGCAGGGAGAGGACAGGGGTTGGCGGCGTGAACACAGGCTGCAGGGGGTTAGTGCACCACAGCTACCCGGGAGGGAGTCCGGGGAAAAGTCTGGACCTGCCGAGTAGGCAAGAGACTTTTTCTTCCCTCTTTGTCTCCTGGTGCGCGAGGAGAGGGGATTAAGAGGCCTATTAAAGGAGCTCCAGAGACGGGCGCGAGCCGCGGCTAAAAGAGTGGACCACAGAGGCGGGCATGAGACGCTAAGGCTGCTGCTGCCGCCACCAAGAAGCCTGTGTGTGAGCACAGGTCACTATCCACACCTCCCTTCTGGGCAGCCTGTGCAGCCCGCCACTGCCAGGGTCCCGGGATCCAGGGACAACTTCCCCGGGAGAATGCAAGGCATGCCTCAGGCTGGTGCATCGTCCCGCCGGCCTCTGCCGCAGGCTCGCCCCGCATCCGCACCCCTCCCTCCCCCCGGACTGAGTGAGCCAGAGTCCCCGAAGCAGCTGCTACTATAACCCCGTCCTGTCTGAGTAAAAAACAGATGCCCTCCGGCGACCTACATGCAGAGGTGGAGCCAAATCCAAAGCTGAGCCCTGGAAGCTGTGCGAACAAAGAAGAGAAAGGGAAATCTCTCCCAGCAGCCTCAGAAGCAGCAGATTAAAGCTCCACAATCAACTTGATGTACCCTGCATCTGTGGAAAACCTGAATAGACAACGAATCATCCCAAATTAAGGAGGTGGACTTTGAGAGCAAGATATATTATTTTTTCCCTTTTCCTCTTTTTGTGAGTGTGTATGTGTATGCTTCGGTGTGAGATTTTGTCTGTACAGCTTTGCTTCCACCATTTGTCCTAGGGTTCTATGCATCCGTTTTTTTGTTTTTTTAAAAAAATTTTTTCTTAATACTGATTTTTTATTTTAATAACCTTATTGTATTTTATCTTACTTTATTTTATCTTCTTTCCTTCATTCTTTCCTTCCTTCCTCTTTCTTTCTTTCTTTCTTTTCTTTCTTTCTTCTTTTTCTCCATTTTATTCTGAGCCATGTGGATGAAAGGCTCTTGGTGATCCAGTCAGGCAGGAGTCAGTGCTGTGCCTCTGAGGTGGGAGAGCCAACTTCAGGACACTGGTCCACAAGAGACCTCCCAGTTGCACATAATATCAAACGGCAAAAAACTCCCAGAGATCTCCATCTCAACACAAGCACCCAGCTTCACTCAACAACCAGCAAGGTACAGTGCTGGACACCCTATGCCAAACAACTAGCAAGACAGGAACAAGACCCCACCCATTAGCAGAGAGGCTGCCTAAAATAATAAGTCCACAGACACCCCCAAAAATACCATCAGATGTGGACCTGCCCACCAGAAAGACAAGATCCAGCCTCATCCACCAGAACACAGGCACTAGTCCCCCCCACCAGGAAGCCTACACAACCCACTGAACCAACCTTAGCCACTGGGGACAGACACCAAAAACAACGGGAACTAGGAACCTGCAGCCTGCAAAGAGGAGACCCCAAACACAGTAAGATAAGCAAAATGAGAAGACAGAAAAATACACACCACATGAAGGAGCAAGATAAAAACCCACCAGACCTAACAAATGAAGAGGAAGTAGGCAGTCTACCTGAAAAAGAATTCAGAATAATGATAGTAAAGATGATCCAAAATCTTGGAAATAGAATAGAGAAAATGCAAGAAACATTTAACGAGGACCTAGAAGAACTAAAGATGAAACAAGCAACAATGAACAACACAATAAATGAAATTAAAAACACTCTAGATGGGATCAATAGCAGAATAACTGAGGCAGAAGAACAGATAAGTGACCTGGAAGATAAAATAGTGGAAATAACTACTGCAGAGCAGAATAAAGAAAAAACAATGAAAATAATTCAGGACGGTCTCAGAGACCTCTGGGACAACATTAAACGCACCAATATTTGAATTATAGGGGTTCCAGAAGAAGAGGAGAAAAAGAAAGGGAGTGAGAAAATATTTGAAGAGATTATAGTTGAAAACTTCCCTAATATGGGAAAGGAAATAGTTAATCAAGTCCAGGAAGCACAGAGACTCCCATACAGCATAAATCTAAGGAGAAACACGCCAAGACATGTTAATCAAATTGTCAAAAATTAAATACAGAGAAAACATATTAAAAGCATCAAGGGGAAAACAACAAATAACACACAAGGGAATCCCCATAAGGTTAACAGCTGATCTTTCAGCAGAAACTCTGCAAGCCAGAAGGGAGTGGCAGGACATATTTAAAGTGATGAAGGAGAAAAACCTACAACCAAGATTACTCTACCCAGCAAGGATCTCATTCAGATTTGACGGAGAAATTAAAACCTTTACAGACAAGCAAAAGCTGAGAGAGTTCAGCACCAGAAAACCAGCTTTACAACAAATAGTAAAGAACCTTCTCTAGGCAAGAAACACAATAGAAGGAAAAGACTTACAATAACAAACACAAGACAATTAAGAAAATGGGAATAGGAACATACATATCGATAATTACCTTAAATGTAAATGGATTAAATGCTCCCACCAAAAGACACAGACTGGCTGACTGGATGCAAAACCTAGACCCATATATATGCTGTCTACAAGAGACCAACTTCAGACGTAGAGACACATACAGACTGAAAGTGAGGGGATGGAAAAAGATATTCCATGCAAATGGAAACCAAAAGAAAGCTGGAGTAGCAAATCTCATATCAGACAAAATAGACCTTAAAATAAAGACTATTAGAAGAGACAAAGAAGGACACTACATAATGATCAAGGGATTTATCCAAGAAGAAGATATAACAATTGTAAACATTTAGCACCCAACATAGGAGCACCTCAATACATAAGGCAAATACTAACAGCCATAAAAGGGGAAATTGACAGTAACACATTCATAGTAGGGGACTTTAATACCCCACTTTCACCAATGGACAGAGCATCCAAAATGAAAATAAATAAGGAAAGACAAGCTTTAAATGATACATTAAACAAGATGGACTTAATTGATATTTATAGAACATTCCATCCAAAAACAACAGAATACACATTTTTCTCAACTGTTAATGGAACATTCTCCAGGATAGACCATATCGTGGGTCACAAATCAAGCATTGGTAAATTTAAGAAAACTGAAATTGTATCAAGTATCTTTTCTGACCACAACGCTATGAGACTAGATATCAATTACAGGAAAAGAGCTGTAAAAAATACAAACACAAGGAGGCTAAACAATACACTACTTAATAACGAAGTGATCACTGAAGAAATCAAATAGGAAATCAAAAAATACCTAGAAACAAATGACAATGGAGACACGACAACCCAAAACCTATGGGATGCAGCAAAAGCAGTTCTAAGAGGGAAGTTTATAGCAATACAATCCTACCTTAAGAAACAGGAAACATCTTGAATAAACAACCTAACCTTGCACCTAAAGCAATTAGAGAAATAAGAACAAAAAAACCCCAATGTTAGCAGAAGGAAAGAAATCATAAAGAACAGATCAGAAATAAATGAAAAAGAAATGAAGGAAACTATAGCAAAGATCAATAAAACTAAAAGCTGTTTCTTTGAGAAGATAAACAAAAGTGATAAACCATTAGCCAGACTCATCAAGGAAAAAAGGGAGAAGATTCAAATCAATAGAATTAGAAATGAAAAAGGAGAAGTAACAACTGACACTGAAGAAATACAAAAGATCATGAGAGATTACTACAGGCAACTCTATGCCAATAAAATGGAAAATCTGGAAGAAGTGGACAAATTCTTAGAAATGCACAACCTGCCAAGACTGAATCAGGAAGAAATAGAAAATATGAAGAGACCAATCACAAGTAATGAAATTGGAACTGTGATTAAAAACCTTCCAACAAATAAAAGCCCAGGACCAGATGGCTTCACAGGCAAATTCTATCAAACATTTAGAGAAGAGCTAACACCTATCCTTCTCAAACTCTTCCAAAATATAGCAGAGGGAGGAATACTCCCAAACTCATTCTACAAGGCCACCATCACCCTGATACCAAAACCAGACAAGGATGTCACAAAGAAAGAAAACTACAGGCCAATATCACTGATGAACATAGATGCAAAAATCCTCAACAAAATACTAGCAAGCAGAATCCAACAGCACATTAAAAGGATCATACACCAAGATCAAGTGGGGTTTATTCCAGGAATGCAAGGATTCTTCAATATACGCAAATCAATCAATGTGATACACCATATTAACAAATTGAAGGAGAAAAACCATATGATCATCTCAATAGATGCAGAGAAAGCTTTCGACAAAATTCAACACACACTTATGATAAAAACCCTGCAGAAAGTAGGCATAGAGGGAACTTTCCTCAATATAATAAAGGCCATATATGACAAACCCACAGCCAACATCACCCTGAATGGTGAAAAACTGAAAGCATTTCCACTAAGATCAGGAAAAAGACAAGGTTGCCCACTCTCACCACTCTTATTCAACATAGTTTTGGAAGTTTTAGCCACAGCAATCAGAGAAGAAAAGGAAATACAAGGAAACCAAATCAGAAAAGAAGTAAAGCTGTCACTGTTTACAGATGACATGATATTATACATAGAGAATCTTAAAGATGCTACCAGAAAACTAGTAGAACTAATCAATGAATTTGGTAAAGTAGCAGGATACAAAATTAATGCACAGAAATCTCTGGCATTCCTATACACTAATGATGAAAAATCTGAAAGTGAAATTAAGAAAACACTCCCATTTACCACTGCAACAAAAAAAATAAAATATATGGGAATAAACCTACCTAAGGAGACAAAAGACCTGTATACAGAAAATTATAAGACATTGATGAAAGAAATTAAAGATGATACAAATAGATGGAGAGATATACCATGTTCTTGGATTGGAAGAATCAACATTGTGAAAATGACTCTACTACCCAAAGCAATCTACAGATTCAATGCAATCCCTATCAAACTACCACTGGCATTTTCCACAGAACTAGAATAAAAAACTTCAAAATTTGTATGGAAACACAAAAGACCCCGAATAGCCAAAGCCATCTTGAGAATGAAAAACGGAGCTGGAGGAATCAGGCTCCCTGCCTTCAGACTATAGTAGAAAGCTACAGTAATCAAGACAGTATGGTACTGGCACAAAAACAGAAATATAGATCAATGGAACAGGATAGAAAGCCCAGAGATAAACACATGCACATATGGTCACCTTATCTTTGATATAGGCGGGAGGAATGTACAGTGGAGAAAGGACAGCCTCTTCAATAAGTGGTGCTGGAAAAACTGGACAGGTACATGTAAAAGTATGAGATTAGATCACTCCCTAACACCATACACAAAAATAAGCTCAAAATGGATTAAAAACCTAAATGTAAGGCCAGAAACTATCAAACTCTTAGAGGAAAACACAGGCAGAACACTCTATGACATAAATCACAGCAAGATCCTTTTTGACCCACCCCCTAGAGAAATGGAAATAAAAACAAAAATAAACAAATGGGACCTAATGAAACTTCAAAGCTTTTGCGCAGCAAAGGAAACCATATACAAGACCAAAGGACAACCCTCAGAATGGGAGAAAATATTTGCAAATGAAGCAACTGACAAAGGATTCATCTCCAAAATTTACAAGCAGCTCATGCAGCTCAATAACAAAAAGACAACCCAATCCAAAATGGGCAGAAGACCTAAATAGACATTTCTCCACAGAAGATATACAGACTGCCAACAAACACATGAAAGAATGCCCAACATCATTAATCATTAGAGAAATGCAAATCAAATCTACAATGAGATATCTCACACTGGTCAGAATGGCCATTATCAAAAAATCTAGAAACAATAAATGCTGGAGTGGGTGTGGAGAAAAGGGAACACTGTTGCACTGCTGGTGGGAATGTGAATTGGTACAGCCACTATGGAGAACAGTATGGAGATTCCTTAAAAAACTACAAATAGAACTACCATATGACCCAGCAATCCCAGTACTGGGCATATACCCTGAGACAACCATAATTCAAAAAGAGTCATGTACCCAAATGTTCATTGCAGCTCTCTTTACAACAGCCAGGAGATGGAAACAACCTAAGTGTCCATCATCGGATGAGTGGATAAAGAAGATGTGGCACATATATACAATGGAATATTACTCAGCCATAAAAAGAAACGAAATTGAGCTATTTGTAATGAGGTGGACGGACCTAGAGTCTGTCATACAGAGTGAAGTAAGTCAGAAAAAAAAGAAAAATACCGTATGCTAACAGATATATATGGAATTTAAGAAAAAAAATGTCATGACGAACCTAGGGGTAAGACGGGAATGGGAATACAGACATACTAGAGCATGGACTTGGGGATATGGGGAGGGGGAAGGGTAAGCTGTGACAGGGCAAGAGGGTGGCATGGATAAATATACTCTACCAGGCGTAGAATGGATAGCTAGTGGGAAGTGGCTGCGTTGCACAGGGAGATTAGCTCGGTGCTTTGTGACCACCTGGAGGGGTGGGATGGGGAGGTTGGGAGGGAGGGAGACATGGGGGGGAAGAGATGTGGGAGCATGTTTATATGTATAGCTGATTCACTTTGTTGTAAATTAGAAACTAACACACCATTGTAAAGCGATTGTACTCCAATAAAGATGTAAAAAAAAAAAAGACAAAGAAGGGCATTATATAATAATAAAGGGATCAATACAAGAAGGGGATGAAACATTTGTTAACATACATGCACCTACTATAGGAGTACCTAAATATATAAAGCAAATATTAACAGACATAAAGGGAGAAATTGACAATAATACAATAACTGTAGAGATTTTTAATACCCTACTTACATCAATGGATAGATCAACCAAACAGAAAAGCAATATGGAAACAGTAGTTTTAAATGACACATTAGAATAATTGGACTCAGTAGATATTTATAGGACATTATATCCAAAAACAGCAGAATACACATTCTTTTTAAGTGCATTTGGAATGTTCTCCAGGACATATCACATCCTATGCTACAAAACCAGTCTCAATAAATTTAAGACCATAGAAATTCTATCAAACAGTTTTTTCCTGACCACAGTGGTATGAAACTAAAAATCAATTACAGGAAGAAAAATGGGGAAAACACAAACACGTCAAGACTAAACAACATGCTACTAAAATAGATAACTAATAAGGACCTACTGTATAGCACAGGGAACTCTACCCAATACTCTGTAATGGCCTATATGGGAAAAGAATCTAAAAAAGAGTGGATGTATGTATATGTATAACTGATTCACTTTGCTATACACTTGAAACTAACACAACATTGTAAATCAACTATACTTCAAAAACAAACAAACAGACAAACACTAGTGGGTAAATGAAGAAATCAAAGAGGAAATCAGAAAATACCTCAAGACAAATGAAAGTAAAAGCACAACTTTCCAAAATCTATGGGGTGCAGCAAATGCAGTTCTAAGAGGGAAGTTTAAAGTGATAACAGGCCTACTTCAAGAAACAAGAAAAATTAGAAATAAACAACATAACATCTAAAATAATTTATAAAAGAACAAAGCCCCAAGTCACCAGAAAGAAAATAATAAATTCCAAAGAGAAACTAAATAATATAGAGACAAAAAAAAGAAAAGAAAAGAAAAAAAAGATCTGTGAAACCAAGAGCTGTGTTTTTTGGGGTTTTTTTTAAAGACAAAAAAAATTGATAAGGCTTATCAAGTAAAACAGAGAGGATCCAAGTAAATTAAGGAACAAAAGAGGAAAAATAGCAAATATCACAAAGATACAAAAAAAATCATAAGAAAACTACAAACAGTTATATGCCAACAAATTGGATAACCTAGAAAAAAATGGGTAAATTTCTAGAACCATGCAATCTTCCAAGATTAAATCAGGAAGAAATAGACAATCTGAACAGATTAATCAACAGTAATGAAATTGAATTTGTAATTTTTAAAAACCTCCCAGCAAACACAAGTCCAGGACCAGATGGCTTCACAGGGGAATTGTACCAAACATTCAGAAAAGAATTAATATCAATCTTTCTCAAACTCTTCCAAACACATTTTATGAGACCAGCATTACCCTGATACCAAAACCAGATAAGAATGCCACAAAAAAAGAAAATTACAGGTCAATATTCCTGATGAACACAGATGCAAAAGTCCTCAAAGAAATATTAAGCAAACTGAATTCAACAATACATTAAAAGGCTCATACACCATTATCAAGTTGGATTTATCCCAAGGATAAAAGGAAGGTTCAACCTCCACAAACCAGTCAATGTGACACACCACATTAACAAAGGATTAAAATCATATGATCATTTCAGTTGATGCAGAAAAAGCATTTGACCAAGTTCAACATCCATTTATGATAAAAACTCTCAACAAAGTGGGTATAGTGGGAACGTATCTCAACATAACAAAGGCCATAAAAGACAAGCCTACAGGCAACATCATACTCAAGGTGGAAAGCTGAAAGCTTTCTCTCTAAGATTAGGAACAAGAAAAGGATGTCTACTCGTCACTTTTATTCAATATAAGAGCACTTAGGCAGGAAAAAAAGAAATAAAAGGCATCCAAATTGGAAAATAAGTAAAACTGTCACTATTTGCAGATGACATGATACTATATATAAAAGACCCTCAAGTCGCCACAAAAAAAAACTATTAGAGTAAATGAATTCAGTAAAGTTGCAGGATACAAGATTGACATATAGAAATCTGTTGTTTTTCTATACACTAATAATGAACTTTCAGAGAAAGCAAAAAAACAGTCCAGTTTGAAATCACATGAAAAAAAATAAAATATCTAGGAATAAACTTAACCAAGGAAGTGAAAGGCCTATGCTCTGAAAATTATAAAACATTAGTGACAGAAGTTGAAGATGGTACAAAGAAATGGAAAGATATTTTGTGTTCATTGATTGGAAGAATAATATTGTTGAATGTTCATACTACCCAAAGCAATTTACAGATTTAATGCAATATCTATTAAAATGCCCAGGACATTTTCACAGAACTAGAAAAAATAATCCTAAAATTTATATGGAACCACAAAAGACCACAAATATCCAAAGAAATCTTGAGAAAAAGAACAAAACTGGAGGTATCACACTCCCAGACTTCAGACTACACTACAAAGCTACAGTAATTGAAACAGTATGGTATTGACACAAAAACAGACACATAGATTAAGGGCATAGGATAGAGAGCCTAGAAATAAACCCACACACTTAAGGTCAATTAATCTATAGCAAAGGAAGCAAGAATATTCAATGGAGAAAAGACAGTGGTGCTGGGAAAACTGGAAAGCTATGTGTAAAAGAATGAAATTACAACATTTTCTCACATCATATACAAAAATAAACTCAAAATGGATTAAAGACCTAAATGTAAGACCAGGAACCATAAAACTCCTAGAAAAAAAACAGAACAATCTTTGACATAAACAGTAATATTTTTTGGATCTCTTTTTAAGGTGAAGGAAACAAAAGCAAAAACAAATGGGACCTTGTTAAACTTAATAGCTTTTGCACAGCAAAAGAAACCATCAACAAAATGAAAAGACAACCTACTGAATGAGAGAAAAATTTCCAAATGATATGACTGACAAGGGGTTAATATCCAAACTATATATAAAGAGCCCATACAACTAAATATTTTTTAAAAAATTAAAAGTGGGCAAAAGACCAGAATCGACATTTTTCCAAAGAAGATATACAGATGGCCAACAGGTACACGTAAAGATGCTCAACATTGCTAGTCAGAGAAATTCCAATCAAAATCACAATGTGATATCACCTCACACCTGTCAGAGTGGCCATCATCCAAAAGTCTACAAATTACAAATTTTGGTGAGGATATGGAGAAAAGGGAACCTTAATATACCATTGGTGGGACTATAAATTTGTGCAACCACTATGGAAAACAACATGGAGGTTCCTCAGAAAACTAAAAATAGAACTAACATATGATTCAGCAGTTCCACTTCTGGATGCATATCCAAAGAAAATAAAAACACTGACTTGAAAAGATACATGTTCATAGCAGCATTATTTAGAAATAGCCAAGATATGGAAGCAACCTAAGTGTCCATCAATAGTTGAATGGATAAATGGAATATTACTCAGCCATAAAAAAGAATGAAATTTTGCCATTTGTAACATGGATGTGGCATTTACAATAACATAGATGCATCTGGAGGGTATTATGCTTAGTGAAATAAGTCAGACAGAGAAAGACAGATACTGTATGTTATTACTTATATATGGAATCTAAAGAATAAAACAGATGAATGAATATAACCAAACAGAAATAGACTCACAGATATAGGGAACAAACTAGTGGTTACCAGTGGGGAGAGAGAAGGCAGGAGGAGCAAAATAGGGGTAGGGGATTACGAGGTACAAATAAATACTATGTAAAAACTAGAATAAGCTACAAAGATATGTTGTACAGCACGGGGAATACAGCTAATATTTTATAATGACTTTAAATGGAGTACAACCTATAAAAATATTGAATCACTATGTTGTACACCTGAAACTAATATAATATTGTAAATCAACTATACTTCAATAAAAATATAAGTGAGCATATCACATACTGGGATGCCAATGCTATTGCATATTTGGGGGAAAGCCTGAATTCGGATTCCACACTCTTATTTTCCCATTCTAGAATATTGTATGAAGCTTGGTCATATAATCAAATTTGATTCACACATTAGTCCTGTGATAATGTGTATTTGTACACTAAGAAACAATGTAAGATCTATTTTTTATTGTGGGCTGTAGCCAAAAAGTTAACAGCCACTGTTTTGTTTTGTTTTGTTTTGCAGTACGCAGGCCTCTCACTGTTGTGGCCTCTCCCCTTGCGGAGCACAGGCTCCGGATGCACAGGCTCAGCGGCCATGGCTCATGGGCACAGCCACTCTGCGGCATGTGGGATATTCCCGGACCGGGGCACGAACCCGTGTCCCCTGCATCGGCAGGCGGACTCTCAACCACTGTGCCACCAGGAAAGCCCCAACAGCCACTGTTTTAAGCTATTTTAAATGTTTGTTCTTGACGTTACTTGCAGCCAAAGGCCATCACTCTGATAAGCACTTTACATCATCTCACTTAATCTTAAACAACTCTATTGATTAGGTTTTAGTGAAATAAGTCAGACAGAAAAAGATACTGTATGTTAATTATAATCTTAAACAACTCTATTGATTAAACTTAATCTTAAACATCTCAATCTTAAACAAGTCTATTGATTAGGTTTTAATACCCCATCTTAAAGATGAGAAGACTAAGGCTCAGAAATACTAAGTTGCCTAAGATAATACAGTAAGTATTGGAATATAAAGCAGGAATTTGAATAGACGTATATCTGGTTCTAAAGCCCACTTTCTTAATAGCTATATCAGACAACCTCCCTACATAATACAAGAGTGCCTTTATTGCAGGTTTGCTCTGGCCCAGGCACTAAAC
The DNA here is from genome assembly GCF_949752795.1 of Hyperoodon ampullatus. Classification (NCBI taxonomy): domain Eukaryota; kingdom Metazoa; phylum Chordata; class Mammalia; order Artiodactyla; family Ziphiidae; genus Hyperoodon; species Hyperoodon ampullatus. The sequence goes on along the minus strand of NC_136921.1, from coordinate 83,362,709 downwards.
CAAAGACTTTTCCCACCTTACCTTGCTTAAGCCATGCAGGAGCTCTAGGAAATCAGTTTCATTATCCACCTTTTATAAATGAGGAAATAAATGTACCAAGATCTTCAGTAATCTCTCCAAGGTCAGCCAGGTAGTAAGTGACAGAGGGGAGTTGAACCCAAGTCGGTCCGACTCCAAAGCATTCTCACTATATCCCTTAGAGAGATGCCTAAGGGCAAATTCAGATTTTGTGGGTCCTGAAGTGTATACACTTTGGAGTAGGAAACTCTTAAGTTTTGTGTGCAAAATCATTCATAGAAAATTAGGTACTGAGTCACAAAAAGGGACCTGAAGATTATTCCTGGTAATTCTGCCCCTGAGCCATAGATATTGCACTTGATTTACATTCATGATTTGTAGTATAACTAACTTTTATGTTCATCAGAACCTTTTGTGATGTGGCTTCCAAATCCAGGAAGGTAAGTAATTTTCCCAGGATCAAAGAATCAGAAATAGTTGTTTGAGAAGGGACAGTTTCAGTTTGATTCTTTATCTTAAAGTCTTTAAAAACCTAAAATAAGAAAACAAATTACATTCTTTTTACATTAATGAAATATCAAAACCAAAATGGCTTCTGCTCAGGCTTTGTTGCTGTCAGCATGACCTCACCCAAGTTCTATTCCACTAAGTCTCAGTCTACTCAATTTTATTTATTTATTTATTTATTTATTTAATTTATTTTTGGCTGCGTTGGGTCTTTGTTGCTGCACATGGGCTTTCTCTAGTTGTGGTGAGTGGGGGCTACTCTTCATTGCGGTGTGCAGGCTTTTCTCATTGCAGTGGCTTCTCTCGTTGCAGAGCACGGGCCCTAGGCACCGGGCTTCAGTAGTTGTGGTGTGAGGGCTCAGTAGTTGTGGCTTGTGGGCTCTAGAGCACAGGCTCAGTAGTTATGGCGCATGGGCTTAGCTGCTCCGCAGCATGTGGGATCTTCCCAGACTAGGGCTCGAACCCATGTCCTCTGCATTGGCAGGCAGATTCTTAACCACTCTGCCACCAGGGAAGTCCCTACTCAATTTTAGATTGAGGGGAATTAATTAGTTAATCATTAACTTCGTTATCAACATGAACATTCTAGGGACCTAATTGAGGCGAGGAACGAATAAACCACTTGCTGCTTGACTGAACTGGCCATCCATTCAGCTGTAACAGTTGAGCTGTTGGTGGAATTGCGTTTTCAACATTCCAATCAGCTAATTAGGATCTTTTGTTACAGCAAAGAGTCATGTAGGGAGTCAGGACTCACCTACTGGAAGCTACAAAGATGGTATGTTAATGAAGTTGATTGTGGTGATTATTTCATGATGTATGTATATATCAAAAACATCAAGTTGTACCCCTTAAATATACACAATTTTTATTTGTCAATTACACCTCCATAAAGCTGGGGAGCAAAAAAAGAGGTGGAGGGTCATTGTTCTACAACGCAGCTTTATTGCTTTCTGATTCTTCCCCCAGAGCCTCTTGAGAGCTGATGGGTGGGAAGCAGATAGCACAATCTTCAGGCTGCAGGAAGCATCACTCAGCTCTGGGCACCTTATCTTCATAAGTATTTTCTCTGAATGTTATACTAGCCAGTGGACATGGACTTAAAGTATTTTAAATATCTACATTTCTGGGGCTATACCCTAAGCACATGCACTCCGCAGGGGCCATTCCTCCAAGCTCTTTCTTTCTCCACAGAGCTCCCCTTACAGGAAAAGAGGCAGGACATAAGGTGGAAGGAGAGGCAGGGAGGGAGACACCTAACAAATGATCCCAACCACAAACCCTGCCAACCCTGAATAACAGCAGGCACGGCATCCTGACTGATCCCAGGATCTAAGTCAAAACCAAAGTCTTGAAATTGCATATTCCTAATATTTCTAACATGTTTGTTCTCTGAATAGTTAATATTAAAATTATTAAAAATAGTTACCATTACCTAAAATAGTAACCCGAGTAATTATATTCTAGGTGCTTTTCATACATATTATATCTTCATCTTATAACTATGCCAAGTAGGTATGCCTATGTCCAATTTACAGATAAAAGAAATGAAATTCAGAGAAGTTAAGTAACTTATCCAAGGTCAACAGCTAGTAAACGGCAGTGCTGGAATTTGAACTTGCCTGTATCTTCCTACCACATCACTTTGCCTCCCAGTTAAATCTGCATTTTCCCTGTATTGCTTAAAATGTTATTTGATTGCCTTTCAATCCAGTAGAGTATAAGTTTCTTACAGGGGCTGTTTCAAATGAAGCTTGTAATATTAAATTGTCTGGTACAATTTACACTCAATATGTGTTGGAAAATCAAAAAAAAAAGTCCATCAGGAGAAATATATTGTTGAAAACCAATGACTGCAGTCAGACCAGCAAAGAATCCAAGCTATAAAAAGTACAAATGGTAGTTGCAGGCTGATCAAGAAAAGGACAGTCTGGCTGGGAAGTAGCATTTTCAGCTGTTCCTCTATGTTGGCAGCCTTTCAAAGCCACACAACCATTAAATGCATTAGTATAAGGAAGACTGTGATAACACCACAGTCAGCTGTGCAAAATGAATCTAAGAGTGATTGACAGATAAGTAGAATTGAAGTAGCAAATTGCTAAAAAGATCAGCCCAGAACTGTGAAACATAAAATGATACTTCAGTGTGGGTTAAAAGAGAAAGAGTTGACTTGTCCATCACTAGAGCCACTTTGGGAGATCAGTCAAGTATTTCTTGAACTTCTCAGAACCAGCAGGGATATCTATACTGAATAAGGTTAAACTTCTCCTTGAAGTATCACCTGGACAATGCTCACTACCATACGAAGATCATCTTTGAGTCTAAATCACTTCTGTCTCCTGTGTATAGCTCTTTCCCTTCATCAGGAAGATAGGAGACTGGTTTTTAAACAATGATATAATGTTGGGCTCTATATGGTAGAGCTCTGTAAATTTCAGGAAATAGTTTGGGGTTGCCTCTGAAAAAGAGTATCATCAGTGTCTGGGCTCCATTTGTACAAGGAAACTTTGCATTTGCTCATGGTAGACATGGCTAATCAATCACAGTTATCTTCACTGAGCCTCAGTATTTTTCAACACAGCAATTCAGACAACCCCGACTAATTAGGCACTTATGAAGTGAGCTAAGCCATGAAAACAAGAGCCTCATGCCTATTTTATTAACAACTTTACACACAAGACTTAGCGTAATTATGCAATAATTGTTGAATGAATGAATGTCATGGCTGACTTATACCAATTCTCTCAAATTTAGACTCATTGAATATACTTCTTAAAAGATCACAGGATTTTGGAATCATCTAATCTAATCTCCTGGCAATCATCCTTGGAACCCAAGCTTTCTAACTCCCAGCATTGTATTTCTTATACTCTACATAAAAAGAATTTCCCTTATTATTAAAGGAGAAAGAGTTTGAAAATATGAGACCAGACAGTTTTCTGAGTGGGCCAGGGTTTGTGTTTTTGAAGGTTTTAATCAGAGAGAATACGTTAAATGTAAGGTGATACCAAAAATATGACCCTCAGAAACTCCTGGTCTGGAATAAGCACATAAGTACACAGGGAGGTAATTTGATAAAGTTTCACCAAATCACCTTGAAACTTTTAGTTGCAGAGAAATGTTTAATTTTTCAACAATGACTGAGCAAGGGAAAGTTCTCTACACCTATGTTCTGTGTTGAAGACTGTTGAGGCTTTGTATTCATTCCTTATCCTTGAGTTTGCAACTGATGACGATGAGGTGGCCGTATTTGGAAAGCCAACCTCAAAGGAGCCCATTGACCAAAGCCAATCCAAAATGAGGAAAGAGAGCCAAGCACTCATCTGTGATGACTTTTTCCTCAAACACATTATTCAAAGAGCAGCATTTTGTCCACCTAGCTCAGAACACATGAGGATGAAAGTGTCGATTTCAATATTTTTTCAACTTCCTTTTCTTATATGGATATAAAGCTCTTATTACCTTGTACTGATCTTGAGAAGATAGTTACTGGTCTACAAACAAATTCTTCCATACAAGTTGAATCCTCTGTCTCCCTTTCCCCATTTGTGTTTTGTTCCAAAGACCCCCTTGCTGTCCTGGGAGTAGAAGTGGAGAGCTAAGGACCCTTCAGTTGTCTGAAGATGATGGCTCCCATCATCTCTATGACCTCATCTCTTACCATCCTCCTCTATGCTCTCTTGACTTCAGCCACATTGGCCTCCCTGCTATTTGTTCCTTTAACACACCAGGCACTATTCATCCATTCCTTCAGAGACAGGGTTCTCCCAGACCCCCTTGGCTAATTCTCTCTTCTTCTCTAAGTCTTTGCATAAATGTTACTTTCTCAATGACGCCTCCCCGAACTCCACATTTAAAATTACAACCTTCAACCCAATTACCTGGCACTCTTAATCCCCGCTACTCTGCTGCTTTTTTCCCCAAAGCACATATCACCCTCTAACAGTCTATAAAATGTACTTATTAGGTCTAGTATATATTCTCTCATTCTGCCCTCCAAGGTTAAAGATCTTTGTTTACTAATGCATTTAAACTCCCAGAACAGTAATGAGGATATTATAGGTTCGCAAATACTTGTTGATGAATAAATGAATGAATTCTTAAGAAAAAACTTAGGAAAAGCTGTGAAACAACAGCAACAGCTCAGAGAAGCTAACCAAGGGAGCTCCATCTGGAGCTTTTTATGTTCTCTTTCCACTCAGCCTGAAATTTTACCAATTATAGATTTATTTGACATAAGGGATATTATCTTTTTTTTAACATCTTTATTGGAGTATAATTGCTTTACAGTGGTGTGTTAGTTTCTTCTTTATAACAAAGTGAATCAGCTATACATATACATATATCCCCATATCTCCTCCCTCTTGCATCTCCCTCTCACCCTCCCTATCCCACCCCTCTGGGTGGACACAGAGCACCGAGCTGATCTCCCTGTGCTATGCGGCTGCTTCCCACTAGCTAGCTATTTTACATTTGCTAGTGTATATATGTCCATGCCACTCTCTCACTTCGTCCCAGCTTACCCTTCCCCCTCCCCGTGTCCTCAAGTCCATTCTCTACATCTGCATGTTTATTCCTGTCCTGCCCCTAGGTTCTTCAGAACCATTTTTTTTTTCTTTTTTAGATTCCATATAAGGGATATTATCTTTTAAAATGCAAATACTGTGGTGTTCGTGCTAAGGACTGTCAGTTACTAATACATTATTGTGAATCAGTTTGAGTTCAATCACTCTCTCCCAGTTTCTAATGGAGACCAGCTTCCTGATGAGGACAAGAATGGTAGAGGAAGCTAGGACATTTTGGAACACAATGACTTTAGGGAGTATGGAAGTCCTTGGTGGGCACGAGAGTGGGTAGGTTTAAGGCAGTATAATAGGGCTCAGCCTCTAGGGATGGGAATCCACATTTACATATTAATGTTTAGTTTCTGTGATGATCTTTTCAAAATCCCTCAAAGAAAAGTTTGTTTAAATCAATGACCTCTTCCCTTAAATCAATAAGTTCTGTTGGCCAAGTAGAGCCTACTTCCCAAAATGCACCCAGCAGTAGCTTGTTTAAAGGAATAAATGGGAACAGGGATGGGCATTTGGTTTCCTGGATCTCTCACTGTGTCTCTTGCCAAGAGTCTAAAAATGCTTATCAGATTTGCTTCATCTAGAAAGAATGGTTCTGTTTCCATTGCAGCTCTCTACAGGCTGGTCCAGCTGATTAGCTATCCAGATTTCACCGCCCAACATTGTGGCACTTCTATAATTTATTTGGCTGCCATGAATAACATAAACATTATAGCCTACACAAACATCACTTTATGGGTATTTTATGACTGTTAGATTGTTGATGGTCAAGCTGTTTTCAGAGTCAGCACATCAGTCCGTAGTGTCCAGGGGTTTCAGACCCAATCAAAGATCTGAACCAAACAACTTTGGGATAATGGTGAGGGGCTGTGTGGGGTTGGTATAAGCAGTGGTGCATTGAACTCAAGCTTAAAAGTTTGTGGCCATTAAAGTTATTCATATTCTAAGGCTGTAGAAGCTTAATGAAATCATTTTCCTCCCATCTTTCTTGGATACCAAATGATTATTTGTAGCGCAATTTGAGATTTGAGAAAACAAGAAAGGATAGGATGAGAAAGCTGTCGACTCTCAAGGCATTGTGTCCCTGTGAGTCAAATGGAGGGATGTCTTTACAGAAAAGCTGAAAATTTCTCTGCAGATTCTTCTGGATTAAAAGTCTTCTACAATAAATAATAATAACAGCTACCATTTACGGAATGTGTACTCCTTGTCAAGCACTGTATATGGAAGATTGCATTTAACCCTCATGATAGCTCCCTAGAGATGGGTGTTATCTTTATTCTACAGATGAAACAAATATCTCATTGGATATCTGCCCAGGCTCCCCAAATAAGGAAGGGGCAGAATCAGAGCCCAAATTAGTGGCTGAGCTAACATGCATGTGCTTCCTCACTTCATTATACTATCCCCACAGAGGAACCATGAAGGGTATCTGGGTCTCTTGGCTCTGTCTATACAGAGTCTATTTCAAGATAGTTGTTTTACACTAGAAATTTCCCCCATTAGAGTGTGGAGTCAGCTTTCAGATTGAGAATTCCCTTCATCTTTGTCTTCTTATCAAGCCCTGTGACCAGAAGAGTGGTGTGGACTCCACCTCTTCCTCCCACCTGGGCAACCAACTGCCCACAGAAAACATACATTCTTCTCTGCTGCTCAGTGCCATAAGCTTCACATGGAGAGGGCTGCAGATTATACCTGGAGAGCGAAGGCATCAAGATAGCGACATAGGTCATCCCTGACTGTGCTCCCCCTCACAAGAAGAACAACAACTCTTCATGAACAAGACAGCATTAAGGGAATCCTAGAACATGGGGGTGAGGCTGAAGCACCCTCCTCCACCATAGAGACCAAGACACACTGCATTAGAAGGATAAGAGAAGCAGTTACACGTGACTGCATTGCCTCTCCCTCAGGCCAGCACAGCACCCTTTTGAGAAGTCTCCCTAGTGCCTTTGATTCCTCCAATGGGAAAAGAGCACAGGGGTTTCAATCCTCTCTCCCAACACTGTGGGTCACTTTGTGGGAGCCCCTACTCTGGTCTCCCCCTTGCGGATTGCAGGAGGATCACTGGGAATCTGAAACTATGATAGAGAAGGGGGAAGGGACTCGCAACAACCAGCACTCGGATCTTGGCAGATGGAGCTCATTATCAAACAGCAACTTTGATCACCTGTAGACCCAAGTTGGTGGTCCACTCTGACCAGGGAACCCACTGGGAGGCAGAACTGCCTGCCTCTATGTCCTCAAATGAGGAATTTTACCATTCTTACAGTCTGGTTTGCCTACACCCATGAAAAAAACCGAGTCATAGCCCCACTCACTGGGGAGAGTGTTGCCTGACCCCATCTGGCCAGAGGGGTTGGTAAGAGCACCTAGGAGCTGGGTAGCCCAGCACTGCTCTAGCTGAGAGGTGAGTGGGAGCCAACTGCCCACAGAGCAAAGCCAGTACAGGGAGTTCTTCCACTACGCCCAGGCAGAGGATTCATTCATAGCCAAGGCTGATGGTAGCTCAACCCCTCGCAACCAGAAAGCCTGCTTGGAAAAAATTGGAGAGGCCTGGAGTGGCCCCTCTATGTTCCACCAGACAGGGGAATGGAAACACAGCAGCCCTACCTGCTGTAGAAGGTGTTTCCTAGTCCCATCTGTCAAGAAGGGCTAGTGAGAACACCTGGAGCCTGCATAACCCAGCAATGTTTGAGTTAAGGGACTGGCAGACATAGCCAATAATGTGCAGAGCAGAGCCAGTGGCCCTTTTTGGCCAGGGAACTTGGGGCATGGGTTGGCTTAAGGCAACAAATAAAGAGCTTTACCAGTTTTAGAGCTGCTCTTCCAATGCTCCTGGGCAGGGAAACAAATTCATAGCCCCACTCACTGCTGAATACCACTCATTGTCTTCAGCCTGCCTGACCAGGAACCTAACTAGAGCACATGGGATGCAGTGTAGCCCATCCAACAGGCCTGCTTACACTGACACTTGAACAGAGAGCATAGCTCATGGCTTTCTCTGTCTGCAGGACAAAACTGGTGACCTAACCTGACCAGGGAATTAAGTGTACATTCTTGCCTCACATGGATCTCCAAACAATGTGTGTTAGAGGCCCTGGGCCCCATCCTACTGCCCTGCCATAGCAAGGAAGCTAATTCATAGCCCCATCTACTACTGAATATAGTAGTCAGTCCCAATGATCTAGAAAGCCTGACCAGAGAATCCAGGCAAACATGGAGCCCATTCTATAACCTCACTTGAGAACCAAGCCAGCAGCACTCAACTAATGGGGTCCCCATCCCCAGTCAAAGAGCTTGAACAGTTGCCTTGCCCCCAGATAAACCATAATAGCAGGTCCCACCTGCCCAAGAATATTACCAGCAGACACACCCACAACCCAAACTGAGCTGACTAGTGAAAATCTGTCTCTGTCAATGCAAACCTGTAATGTCTAATTACTCAAATGTGCAGATAATGACATAAGGATTCAAGGGTCACAAAAAATCATGTAAACATGACATCAAAGGAAACAAGTAAAGCTCCAACAACTGATGCTAAAGAAATGGAGATCTATGAACTTTCAAAGAGTTCAGAATAATCCTCTTTTTTGTTGTTTTTTTTTGTTTTTTTTAACATCTTTATTGGAGTAAAATTGCTTTACAATGGTGTGTTAGTTTCTGCTTTATAACAAAGTGAATCAGTTATACATATACATATGTTCCCATATCTCTTCCCTCTTGCATCTCCCTCCCTCCCACCCTCCCTATCCCACACCTCTAGGTGGTCACAAAGCACTGAGCTGATCTCCCTGTGCTATGCGGCTGCTTCCCACTAGCTATCTATTTTACGTTTGGTGGTGTATATATGTCCATGCCACTCTCTCACTTTGTCACAGCTTACCCTTCCCCCTCCCCATATCCTCAAGTCCATTCTCTAGTAGGTCTGTGTCTTTATTCCCGTCTTACCCCTAGGTTCTTCAGGACCTTTTTTTGTGTGTGTGTGAACTATAAGAACATGCAGACAGACAACTAAGCAAAATAAGAAAAATAAATGCATGAACAAAACAAGAAGCTGGGCAAAGAAGTAGAAACCATTAAAAAAAAACCCTACAGTTGAAAAATATAGTAACTAAACTGAAGAATACAATAAAAAGTTTAAAAAGCAAATTTGAAAATGCAGAACTAGTGAAATAGAGGATAAGGAATTTGAAATTACCTTATCAGAGGAACAAAAAGAAAAATAAAAAAGATGAAGAAAGCCTAAGGGACATATAGGACACAATTGAAAAAACAATATTCACATTATGGGATTTCCAGAAGGAGAAAACAGAAAAGGACAGAAAGTATATTTAAAGCAATAACAGCTGAAAACTTCCCAAACCTAGAACCAGAAGCTGGAAGCCTCAGCATGAGATAAGGCCTGAAAACCAACTGGACTGGAGGTCAGTGACACCTACCAGACCACCCACAGTAGTTAGTGTGCCACAACGGAAGGACCCATGTAGCCCACATAGGGGATATCCCTAGAGCATATACCTCTGGTGACCAGAGGGGAGTGTGCAGCTGGTATGTAGCCTACCAGCTACATACATCCTTTTTATAGGATGTCTCCTATGAAAAACCACTTCTGCGAGGTCAGGAAATGTAAACCTACCAGATACATAGAAATAAAAACTGCAATTAGGCAAAATGAGGCAACAGAGGAACATGTTTCAAACGAAGGAACAAGATAAAACCCCAGAACAACAACTAAGTGAAGTGGAAATAGGCCATCTACTCAATAGAGAGTTCAAGGTAATGATCATAAAAGATCAAAGAGCTTGAGAGAAGAATGGATGAACGGAGTGAGAAGTTAGAAGTTTTTAAACAAAGAGTAAGAAAATATAAAGAAGAACCAAACAGAGATGAATAATACAATAACTGAAATGAGAAATACACTAGAAGTAATCCACAGTAGATTAAATGATACAGAGGAATGGATCAGTGAGCTGGAAGAGGGAGTAATGGAAATCACTGAAGCCAAACAGAAAAAAGAAAAAAGAATAAAAAGAAATGAGGACAGCTTAAGAGACCTTTGGGACAACATCAAGCATACTAACACTCGTACGGGTCCCAGAAAGAAAAAAGAGAGGGGCAGAGAATATGTTTCAAGACATAATAGCTGAAAACTTCCCTAACCTAGGGAAGGAAATAGGCATTCAGGTCCAGAAAGCAGAGAGAGTCCCAAACAGAATCAAGCCAAAGAGGACCATACAAAGACACATTGTCAGAAATTGTAAAAAATTAAAGATAAAGACAAACTTAACAGCAGCAGGGAAAAGCAACCAAGTTATATATAAGGGAACTCCCATAAGGCTATCAGCTGACTTTTCATCACAAACTGTACTCCAGAAGGGAGTGGCATGATATATTTAAAGTAATGAAAAGGAAAAACCTACAACCAAGAATATTCTCTCTACCCAGCAAGACTTTAAGACTTGAAGGAGAGATCAAAGTTTTACAGGCAAGATAAAGCTAAAAGAGTTCATCACTACTAAATCAGCTTTATAAGAAATATTAAAGTGACTTCTCTAGGCAAAAAAGAAAAGGACACAACTAGGAACATGAAAATTACAAAGGAAAAAGCCCACTGGCAAAGGTAAATATACAGTAAAAGGTTATAAATTAACCACAAAGCTAGTAGGAAAGTTAAGAGACAAAAGCATCTACTTCTACACATCATCTACACATCTGCAATAAGTAGTTAAGGGATACACAAGACAAATGATGCTGGGAATTCCCTGGTGGTCCAGTGGTTAGGACTCCACATGTTCACTGCTGGGGTGTGGGTTCAACCCCTGGTTGGGGAACTAAGATCCCGCAAACTGCGTGCAGCGTAGCCAAGAAAAAAACAAAACAAAACAGAAAGACGTTAAATATGATATCAGAAACATTCATGGAGGGAGGGGAGTAAAAATGCAGGGTTGTTAAAAGGCCTTTGAAATTGAGAGATATGAAATTTAAAATAATCATGTGTGTATTAAACCTCATGGCAATCACATACCAAAAATCTATAATACAGAAAAGATAAAGGAATCCAAACATAACACTAGAGGTACCGTAGTCATCAAATCACAAGGGAAGAGAACAAGAAACAGACAAAAAAGAACAACCCCCAAACAATGAGCAAAATGGCAATAAGTACATGCTTATCAATAATTACTTTAAATGGACTAAATGCTTCAATCAAAGGAAAGAGTGGCTGAATGCATACAGAGACAAAACACATACATGTGCTGCCTACAAGAAACTCACATCAGATCTAAAGACATACAGACTGAAAGCAAAGGGATGGAAAAAGGTATTTCATGCAAATGGAAATCAAAAGAATGCCGGGGTAGCAATACTTATCAGACAAAATAGACTTTAAAACAAAGACTGTAACAAGAGACAAAGAAGGACATTACATAATGATCAAAGGATCAATACAATGAGATATAACAATTACAAGTATATATGCAGCCAACACAGGAGTACCTAAATACATAAAATATTAACAGACATAAAGGGATAAATAAGCAGTAACAATAATGGTAGGGGACTTTACCATCCCACTTACAATGGACAGATCATTCAGACCAAAAAAAAAAAAAAAAATCAATAAGGAAACACTGGCCTTAAATGACACATTAGACCATGTGGATTTAATAGATCTATATAGACCATTCCAACCAAAAGCAGCTGAATGCAGTTTTTCAATTGCACATGGAACATTCTCCAGGATAAATAACATGCTAGGGCACAAAAACAAGTCTCAGTAAATTTAAGAAAACTGAAATCATATAAAGCATCTTTCCGACCACAACGCTATGAGACTAGAAATCAACTACAAGAAAAAAAATTGCAAAAAACAAGCGGAAGCTAAACAACATGATACTAAACAACCAATGGAGCACTGATGAAATCAAAGGAGAAAAAAATCAAAAAATAGCTGGAGATAAATGAAATGAAAAAAAAAAATCCAAAACCTGTGGGACACAGATCAAAAAAGCAGTTCTAAGAGGCAAGTTTATAGGGATACAAGCCTATATTAGGAAATAAGAAAAATCTCAAACAACCTAACCTTACATCTAAACTAACTAGAAAAAGAACAAACAAAACCCAAAGTTAGCAGAAGAAAAATAAATAATAAAGATCAGAGCAGAAATAAATGAAATAGAGACTAAAAAACAATAAGAAAGATCAATGAAACTAAGAGTTGATTCTTTGGTTCCTTAAAAAAATAAAAATAGAGCTACCATATGATCCTGCAATCCCATTCCTGGGCATATATCCAGAGACAAACATGGTTTGAAAGGATACAGGCACCCCAATGTTCATTGCAGCACTGTTTATGATAGCCAAGACATGGAAGCAACCTAAATGTCCACCGACAGACGAATGGATAAAGAAGATGTAGTGCATATACACAATGTAATATTACTCAGCCATTAAAAACAATGAAATAATGCCATTTGCAGCAACATGGATGGACCTGGCGATTATCATACTAAGTGAAGTCAGAGAAAGACAAATATTGCATAATACCACTTATAAGCAGAATCTTAGAAAAAAATGATATAAATGAACATATTTACAAAACAGAAACAGACTTACAGACTTAGAGAATAAACTTATGGTTACCAAGGGGGAAGGGTGAGGAGGAGGGTTAGACTGGGAGTTTGGGATTGACAGGTACACACTGCTATATTTAAAATAGATAACCAACAAGGACCTACTGTATAGCACAGGGAGCTCTGCTCAATATTCTGTAACGACTTAAATCGGAAAATAATTTGAAACCGAATAGAAACATGTATATATATAACTGAATCACTTTGCAGTACACCTGAAACACAACATTGTTATTCAACTATATCCAACATAAAATAAAAATTAAAAAAATAAAAATGAGTTGGTTCTTTGAAAAGCTAAACAAACCTGATAAACCTTTAGCCAAACTCATCAAGAAAAAAAAGAAGGGTCCCCAAATCAATAAAGTTAGAAATGAAAGAGGAGAAGTTATAACTGACACTACAGAAATATAAAGGATCACAAGAGATTACTGTGAACAACTATATGTCAATAAAATGGACAATATAGAAGAAATAGTTTCCTAGAAATGTACAATCTCCCAATACTGAACCAGAATGAAAAAGAAAAATATGAACAGACCAATTATCAGTAATAAAACTGAATCAGTAATAAAGAAAAAAAAAACTCCCAACAAACAAAAGTCCAGGACTAGATGGCTAAACAGATGTATTCTATCAAACATTTAGAGAAGAGTTAACACCTATCCTTCTCAAACTATTCCAAAAAATTGCAGAGGAAGGAACACTTCCAAACTTTTTCTATGAGGCTAGCATCACCCTGACACCAAAACCAGAAAAAGATATCACACAAAACGAAATTTACTGTCTAATATCACTGATGAGCACAGATGCAAAAATCCTCAACAAATTAACAAACTGAATCCAACAATATATTAGAAGGATCATACAATATGATCAAGTGGGATTTATCCCAAGAATGCAAGAATGGTTCAAGATCTACAACTCATGTGACATACCACATAAAAAATTGAATAAAAGACTAGCCAGAGCAGCTGAAGCCCTGCAGGAACCAAATTGGCAGCTGGCAGTGGACCCTCTCTAGGGGCTAAGATGCATCTTGTACCCAATTGTTTTTTTACACCATACATATATTCGGCCACATGGCCAGAGGATGACGTCTTCCGACAAGCTATCAGTCTCCTGATTATAACAAATCTCAGTACATATAACCTTTATTTCTTCTTTGCAACACTGAGTTATTATTTTGTCTATGATCATTCATTAATGAAACACTCACAATTTTCCAAGAATCAAGTCTATCAAGAGATTTAGCATTCTGTCCAGTCAATGCCATGGATCAGCATCCTCAGAGTTCACTGTTCCTGCTAGAGGTTACAGCAAATTGTATGACAGCATAAAGAGTTTCCATACGGCTGGTTTTGACTCATTGCTGTTATCCTGCTCTTTCTCTTTTTCACTGACATGCTGATCTATGGGATTCACAGAGGTCTTCATCATAGACTTATATATAAGTGCTTACACAAACCTCATCACATCTGGAAGATTCTGACTCCATTTACAAGTCATGCTTTTCACCATCTCGCTGGCTTCCTTCAGAGTCTACCTTGCCACATATACCTTTTTATTTTCCCCTTACACACAGTAGTTTATTTAGGTTTGTATGTCTTGGTCAATATCTGGACAATTTCCATTCATGATGGTGACTTTCATGTTCCCCAAATCTTAAGGCCATTTATTAATGGCTCAGCTCATCAGACCACCACATGCTGTTTGACCATAACTATGGACAGTATTTCACATTGTGGGATAGAATTGGAGGCTCCTTCAAAAATCCCTCCTCCTTTGAAGGGAATGGACGAATTAGTCATGTGAAGATGACAGAAGAAGAGAGCAAGAGCCATGAAGGAAATGGTTGTAAAAATGAAAAATTATTCAATGTAGAGTTTACAAAGACTGAGTAGATTATTGCCCAATTATTAAATATTTTTGGTCAAGAAAAATAACCTACATACATACAGCCAAGAGGCATAGCAAGTGAATAGTATCATTTGAAAATCAGTATTGTGGGTATAGCTGAGTAATGATCATAATGGTAGGTCAAGGGAACATGTCGTGAATACCAAGATTTTGACCTCATGCTTGAAATAACGGACGTTGGTCTAAGGGACAAGTTGTGTCTTTCTAGCCAGCAGAGCTGTAATTTGAATAGCTTGAACAATGATGTTTTAAAAGATAGAGGATAAATTATCAAGGGGACTAGGTTATGCCCTTTTGCCTTAATTCATCCATATTCATTAAAATTCATTGTGCTTAATGGTATCAAGACTAAACACCACAACAAAGAAATATTAATATAAAGATTGTTCCTTGTTTCAAGAATGACTAAGTATTCAGTATTTGTATGATAACGACTACTTGTAGTATTTTGTTCAAGTGGAAACACTGGTGTGAAAAAAATTGTTATATAATGTATTAGCGCTCAGTGGCCTGATTAATAGCAGGTGTTATAAAATTATCGTCTTCCTACACATAGAAAACTTATTTTCTGGAGACACTGTCAAATACTACATTTTACTGATGAACAAATAAATTGGAATTTTAGAAAATATTAATACTACCATGATTTAATCCAGATCTGGGATTATTTAAAGATTTTGATGGTTACTGTTTTAAACCATTATTTAATAAGTGTACAATTATGTGACTGAATATATTTAGAAAGGGAAATTTGAGGCCCAAATAATATATTTGATCCTACTGACTTTTTACTTAAATTGATGCATTTGTGTCTCAAAGTTACAATCATATGACTTTCTATAAAAGGAAATAGTTGCCAAATATTTAGGACTATCACTGAAGACTAGTTTTGAAATCTTATTTTCCCTCCTTTTTCTTCACTTTTCCCCATTTCCTCTATAAAAAGATTTAACAAATACTTTTATAAAGAAATGTCATGTGTTACAACAAATATGTTGGGAAAACATGGTTTGCAAAGATATTCTATAATCTATTTATGTAAAAATCAATAAAAGTTGATTATGACTGTTTAAAAAATTGAATAAAAATAATATGATCATCTCAATGGATGCAGAAAAAGCCTTTGACAAAATTCAACATTCATTTATGATTAATCCTTTATACCCACTTTGTGAAGAGTTAACACACCTCAATGCAATAAAGGCCATATATGAGAAGTCCACAGGCAACATCATACTTTGATAAAAAGGTGAAAGCATTTCCTCTAAGATCAGGAACAAGACAAGAATGTCCACTCTCCCCACTTTTATTCAGCATAGTATTGGAAATCCTAGCCACAGAAATCAGATAAGAAAAATGGGAAAGAAAGAAGTAAAATTGTCACTGTTTTCAGATGACATGGTACTATACATAGAAAATCCTAAAGACACCACTGAAAAACTACTAGAGTTCAATGAATTTGGCAAGGTTGCATGATACAAAATTAATATACAGAAATATGTTGCATTTCTGTACACTGATTATGAACTATCAGAAAGACATTTTAAAAAGAGTCCCATTTATCATCATACCAAAAAGAATAGGATACCTAGGAATAAGTCTAACTAGGGAGATAAAAAGACTTGTACTTGGGAAACTATAAGACACTGTGAAAGAAACTGAAGATGACACAAATGGAAAGATATACCATGTTCATGGATCGGGAGAATTAATACTGTTAAAATGATCATACTTTCCAAGGCAATCTACAGATTCAACGAAATTCCTACCAAAATACTGAACATATTTCACCCAATTAGAATAAATAATTCTAAAATTTGTATGTAAACACAAAAGACCCTGAACAGCCAAAACAATCTTGAGAAAGAAGAACACAGCTAGAGGTATCACATTCCCTGACTTCAGACTAGAATACAAAGCTACGATAATCAAAATAGTATAGTGCTGGAACAAAAACATACACATAGATCAAAGGGAAGGAACAGAGAGCTCACAAATAAACCCCCACATTTACGGTTAACTAATCTATGATAAAGGAGGCAAGAATTTACAACGGGGAAAAGATAATCTCTTCAATAAGTGGTGCTGAGAAAACTGAACAGCTACAGGTAAAAGAATGAAATTAGAACATTTCTTCACATCATATACAAAAATGAACTCAACATAGATTAAAGTCCTAAAGGTAAAACCAGAAACCATAAAACTCCTAGAAGAAAACATAGGCAGAATACTCCTTGACATAAATCATAGTAATATTTTTTGTTTCCTAAGGCAAAGGAAACAAAAGCAAAAATAAACAAATGGCACCTAATTAAACTTAAAAGCTTTTGCACAGCAAAGGAAACCACTAACAAATAGGAAAACAACCTACAGAATAGGAGAAAATATTTGCAGGTGATGACTATAACGGGGTTAATATCTAAAGTATATAAACAGCTCATACTACTAAATATCAAAAAAGAAAACTCAATCAAAAAATGGGCAGAAGACCTGAACAGACATTTTTCCAAACAAGACATACTGATTGCTAACAGTCATATGAAAAGATGCTTGACATCACTAATCAGAGAAATGCAAATCAGAACCACAGTGAAATATCACCTCACACCTGTCTGAATGGCTATGATCAAAAAGGACCACAAATAACAAATGTTGATGAGGATGTGGAGAAAAGGGAACCCTTGTCTACTGTTGGTGTGAGTGTAAATTGGTGCAGCCACTATCAAAAACAGTATGGGGGTTCCTCAACAAACTAAAAATAGAACTACTAAATGATCCAGCAATTCCACTCCTGAGTATAGATCAAAAGAAAACAAACACACTAATTTGAAGAGACACATGCACACCAATTTTCACAGAAGCATTATTATAATAGCCAAGACATGAAAGCAACCTAACTGTCCATCAACAGATGGGTGAAGAGGTGAGATATCTATATCTAAATATAGATATATATTAAACACACACACAGTGGAATGATATTTAGCCTTAGAAAATAATGAAATTTTGCCATTTGCAAAAACATGGATGGACCTGAAGGGTATTATGCTTAGTAAAGTAAGTCAGACAGAGAAAGACAAATATGGTATGTTATCAGTTACAGTGGAATCTAAAAAATAAAACAAACTAATGAATATAACAAAAAAGAAACAAAGTCACAGATTTAGAGAACAAACTGGTGGTGACCAGTGGGGAGAGGGAGGAGTGAAGGCAAGAAAGAGTATGGGGAGAGTGGAAGTGAGCCCTGAACCAAGAAGGCGGAGTAGAAGGACGTGCTCGCACTCCCTCTTGTGAGAACACCAGAATCACAACTAGCTGCCGGACAATCACTTGACAGGAAGACACTGAAACTCACCAAAAAAGATACCCTACATCCAAAGACAAAGGAGAAGCCACAATGAAATGGTAGGAGGGGCACAATCAAAGTAAAATCAAATCCCATAACTGATGGGTGGGTGACTCACAGACTGGAGAACACTTATACCACAGAAGTCCACCCACTGGAGTGAAGGTTCTGAGCCCCACATCAGGCTTCCCAACCTGGGGGTCCAGCAACGGGAGGAGGAATTCCTAGATAATCAGACTTTGAAGGCCAGTGGAATTTGATTGCAGGACTTCAACAGGACTGAGGGAAACAGAGACTCCACTCTTGGAGGGCACACACAAAGTAGTGTGCACATTGGGACCCAGAGGAAGGAGCAGTGACCACAGGGTAGACTGAACCAGACCTACCTGCTAGTGCTGGAGGGTCTCCTGCAGGGGGTGTGTGTGGTGGAGGGAGTGGCTGTGGCTCACCGTGGGGACAAGGACACTGGCAGCAGAAGTTCTGGGAAGTACTCCTTGGCGTAAGCCCTCCCAGAGTCTGTCATTAGCCCCACCAAAGAGCCCAGGTAGGCTCCAGTGTTGGGTTGCCTCAGGCCAAACAACCAATGGGGAGGGAATCCAGCCCCACCCATCAGCAGTCAAGCAGATTAAAGTTTCACTGAGCTTTGCCCACCAGAGCAACAGTCAGCTCTACACACCACCAGTCCCTCCCATCAGGAAACTTGCACAAGCCACTACAGCCTCATCCACCAGAGGGCAGAGAGCAGAAGCAAGAAGAACTACAATCCTGTAGCCTGTGGAACAAAAACCACATTCACAGAAAGATAGACAAGACGAAAAAGGCAGAGGGCTATGTACCAGATGAAGGATAAAACCCCAGAAAAACAACTAAATGAAGTGGTGATAGGCAACCTTCCAGAAAAAGAATTCAGAATAATGATAGTGAAGATGATCCAGGACCTCAGAAAAAGAATCGAGGCAAAGATCGAGAAGATGCAAGAAACAAAAACCTAGAAGAATTAAAGAACAAACAAACATAGATGAACAATACAATAACTTAAATGAAAACTACACTAGAAGAAATCAATAGCAGAATACCTGAGGCAGAAGAACGGATAAGTGACCTGGAAAACAGAATGGTGGAATTCACTGCCATGGAACAGAATAAAGAAAAAAGAATAAAAAGAAATGAAGACAGCCTAAGAGACCTCTGAGACACTGTTAAATGCAACAACATTCACATTATATGGTCCCAAAAGGAGAAGGAGAGAGAAAGGACGAGAGAAAATATTTGCAGAGATTATAGTTGAAACCTTCTCTAACATGGGAAAGGAAACAGCCACCCAAGTTCAGGAAGCGCAGAGAGTCCCATACAGGATAAACCCAAGGAGAAACACGTCGAGACACATAGTAATAAAATTGGCAAAAGTTAAAGACAAAGAAAAATTATTAAAAGCAGCAAGGGAAAAATGACAAATAACATACAAGGGAAGTCCCATAAGGTTAACGGCTGATTTCTCAGCAGAAACACTAAAAGCCAGAAGGGAGTGGCATGATATATTTAAAGTGATGAAAGGGAACAACCTACAACCAAGATTACTCTACTCGGCAAGGATCTCATTCAGATTCGATGGAGAAATCAAAAGCTTTACAGACAAGCAAAAGCTAAGAGAATTCAGCACCACCAAACCAGCTCTACAACAAATGCTAAAGGAACTTCTCTAAGTGGGAAACACAAGAGAAGAAAAGGACCTACAAAAACAAACACAAAACAATTAAGAAAATGGTCATAGGAACTTACATATCGATAATTACCTTAAACGTGAGTGGATTAAATGCTCCAACCAAAAGACACAGGCTCACTGAATGGATACAACAGCAAGACCCATCTGTATGCTGTCTACAAGAGACCCACTTCAGACCTAGGGACACATACAGACTGAATGTGAGGGGACGGAAAAAGATATTCCATGCAAATGGAAATCAAAAGAAAGCTGGAGTAGCAATACTCATGTAAGATAAAATAGACTTTAAAATAAAGAATGTTACAAGAGACAAGGAAGGACACTACATAATGATCAAGGGATCAATCCAAGAAGATGTGACAATTGTAAATATATATGCACCCAACATAGGAGCACATCAATACCTAAGACAACTGCTAACAGCTATAAAAGAGGAAATCGACAGTAACACAATAATAGTGGGGGACTTTAACACCTCACTTACTCCAATGGACAGATCATCCAAAATGAAAAGAAATAAGGAAACAGAAGCTTTAAATGACACAACAGACCAGATAGATTTAATTGATATTTATAGGACATACCATCCAAAAACAGCAGATTACACTTTCTTCTCAAGCACACACGGAACATTCTCCAGGATAGATCACATCTTGGGTCACAGATCAAGCCTCAGTAAATTTAAGAAAATTGAAATCATATCAAGCATCTTTTCTGACCACAACACTATGAGATTAGAAATGAATTACAGGGTAAAAAATGTAAAAAACACAAACACATGGAGGCTAAACAATACGTTACTAAATAAGCAAGAGATCACTGAAGAAATCAAAGAGGAAATCAAGAAATACCTAGAGACAAATGACAATGAAAACATGACGATCCAAAACCTATGGGATGCAGCAAAAGCAGTTCTAAGAGGGAAGTTTATAGCTATACAAGCCTACCTCAAGAAATAAGAAAAATCTCAAATAAACAATCTAACTTTAGACCTAAAGGAACTAGAGAAAGAAGAACAAACAAGACCCAAAGTTTGCAGAAGGAAAGAAATCATAAAGATCATAGCAGAAATAAATGAAATAGAAACAAAGAAAACAATAGCAAAGATCAATAAAACTATAAGCTGGTTCTTTGAGAAGATAAACAAAACTGATAAACCTTTAGCCAGACTCATCAATAAAAAGAGGGAGAGGACTCAAATCAATAAAATTAGAAATGAAAAAGGAGAAGTTACAACAGACACCACAGAAATACAAAGCATCCTAAGAGACCACTACAAGCAACTCTATGGCAATGAAATGGACAACCTGGATGAAATGGACAAATTCTTAGAAAGGTATAAACTTCCAAGACTGAATGAGGAAGAAATGGAAAATATGAACAGACCAATCACAAGTAATGAAATTGAAACCGTGATTAAAAATCTTCCAACACACAAAAGTCCAGGACCAGATGGCTTCACAAGTGAATTCTATCAAACATTTAGAGAGGAGCTAACACCCATCCTTCTCAAACTCTTCCCAAAAATTGCAGAGGAAGGGACACTCACAAACTCATTCTATGAGCCCACCATCATCCTGATACCAAGACCAGAGAAAGATACTACAAAAAAAGAAAATTACAGACCAATATTACTGATGAATATAGATGCAAAAATCCTCAACAAAATACTAGCAAACAGAATCCAACAACACATTAAAAGGATCATACACCATGATCAAGTGGAATTTATCCCAGGTATGCAAGCGTTCTTCAACATAGGCAAATCAATCAATGTGATACACCTTATTCACAAACTGAAGAAGAAAAACCATATGATCATCTCAATACACGCAGAAAAAGCTTTTGACAAAATTCAACACCCATTTATAAAAACTCTCCAGAAAGTGGGCATAGAGGGAACCTACCTCAACATAATAAAGCCCATATACGACAAACCCACAGCAAACATCATTCTCAGTGGTGAATCTGAAAGCATTTCCACTAAGATCAGGAACAAGGCAAGAATGTCCACTCTCACCACTATTATTCAACATAGTTTTGGAACTCCTAGCCACGGCAATCAGAAAAAAGAAATAAAAGGAATACAAATTGGAAAAGAAGAAGTAAAACAGTGACAACTGTTTGCAGATGACATGATACTATACATAGAGAATCCGAAAGATGCCACCAGATGACTACTAGAGCTAATCAATGAATTTGGTAAAGTTGCAGGATACAAAATTAATGTACCGAAGTCTCTTGCATTCCTATATACTAATGATGAAAAATCTAAAAGAGAAATTAAGGAAACACTCCCATTTACCATTGCAACAAAAAGAATAAAATACCTAGGAATAAACCTACCTAGGGAGATAAAAGATGTGTATGCAGAAAACTATAAGACACTGATGAAAGAAATTAAAGATGATACCAACAGATGGAGAGATATACCACGTTCCTGGATTGAAAGAATCAATTCTGTGAAAATGACTATACTACCCAAAGCAATCTACAGATTCAATGCAATCCCTAGCAAATTACCAATGGCATTTTTTAATGGAACTAGAACAAAAAAATCTTAAAATTTGTATGGAGACACGAAAGTCCCTGAATAGCCAAAGCAGTCTTGAGGGGAAAAAATGGAGCTGGAGGAATCAGACTCCCTGACTTCAGACTATACTACAAAGCCACAGTAATCAAGACAATATGGTACTGGTGCAAAAACAGAGACAAAGATCAATGGAACAAGATAGAAAGCCCAGAGATAAACCCATACACCTATGGTCAACTAACCTATGACAAAGGAGGCAACGATATACAATGGAGAAAAGAAAGGGTCTTCAATAAGTGGTGCTGGGAAAACTGGACAGCTACATGTAAAAGAATGAAATTAGAACACTCCCTAACACCATACACAAAAATAAACTCAGAATGGATAAGAGACCTTAAATGTAAGAACGGACACTATAAAATTCTTAGAGGAAAACATAGGAAGAACATTCTTTGACATAAATGACAGGAAGATCTTTTTTGATCCACCTCCTAGAGTAATAGAAATAAAAACAAAAATAAACAAATGTGACCTAATGAAACTTCAAAGCTTTTGCACAGGAAAGGAAACCATAAACAAGATGAAAAGACAACCCTCAGAATGGGAGAAGATATTTGCAAACCAATGAACAGACAAAGGATTAATCTCCAAAATATATAAACAGCTCATGCAGTTCAATATTAAAAAAACAAACGACCCAATCCAAAATTGGGCAGAAGACCTAAATAGACATTTCTCCAAAGAAGACATACAGATGGCCAAGAAGCACATGAAAAGCTGCTCAACATCACTAATTATTAGAGAAATGCAAATCAAAACTACAGTGAGGTATCACCTCACACCAGTTCGAATAGGCATCATCAGACAATCTACAAACAACAAATGCTGGAGAGGGTGTGGAGAAAAGGGAACCCTCTTGAACTGTTGGTGGGAATGTAAATTGATACAGCCACTAAGGAGAACAGTATGGAGGTTCCTTAAAAAACTAAAAATAGAATTACCATATGATCCAGCAATCCCACTACTGGGCATATACCCAGAGAAAAACATAATTCCAAAAGACACATGCACTCCAATGTTCATTGCAGCACTATTTACAATAGACAGGTCATGGAAGCAACCTAAATGCCCATAGACAGACGAATAAAGAAGATGTGGTACATATATACAATGGAATATTACTCAGCCATAAAAAGGAATGAAATTGGGTCATTTGTTGAGACGTGGATGGATCTAGAGACTGTCATACAGAGTGAAGTAAGTGAGAAAGAGAAAAAGAAATATCATATATTAACTCATGTATGTGGATCTTAGGAAAATGGTACAGATGAACCGGTTTGCAGGGCAGAAGTTGAGACATAGATGTAGAAGACAAATGTATGAACACTAAGGGGGGAAAGCGGCGGGGGTGGGGTGGGCATGGTGGTGTGATGAATTGGGCAATTGGGATTGACATGTATACACTGATGTGTATAAAACTGATGACTAATAAGAGCCTGCTGTATAAAAAAATAAATTTAAATTTAAAAATTAAAAAAAGGAAGATTATGGAAATAAGAAGTACAAACTACTATGTATAAAATAAACTACAAGGATATATTGCACAGCACAGGGAATACAGCCAATGTTTTATAACTTTAAATGGAGTATAGTCTATAAAATTTTTGAACTACTATGTTGTACACCTGAAACTATTGTGATATTTTTACTATTATGACATTTTAAAATCTACCTTGATAAAAAATAAAAGGACAGGGCTTCCCTGGTGGCACAGTGGTTGACAGTCTGCCTGCCGATGCAGAGGACACGGGTTTGTGCCCCAGTCCGGGAAGATCCTACATGCCGCAGAGCGGCTGTGCCCATGAGCCATGGCCGCTGAGCCTGTGCCTCCGGAGCCTGTGCTCCGCATCGGGAGAGGCCACAACAGTGAGAGGCCCGCGTACTGCAAAAAAAAGATAATTAAAAAAAAAATTAAAGAACAAATAAAAGTAGCAAAAAGGAGAAGTTACATATAAGGGAACCCCCACAAGGGGTTTCTGCTGAGCTATATGCCAGCATAAGACTACTGGCATATTTCTCAACAGAATCTTTTCAGGCCAGGAGAGAATGGGAAGACACATACAAAATGTTGAAAGAAAAACTCTCACCATGAATTCTATACTCATTGAAGCTGAAGGAAGGATAAATAATTTGCCATACAAAAGCTGAGGGAGTTCATTATCACTAGACCTGTCTTACAAGAAATGGTGAAAGGCAGTTTTGATTGCAAGTAAAAGGATGTTAATTAGTGTCATAAAAACATGAAAAGGTAGCATAAAACTCACTAGTAATGATAAATATATAGTGAAAGTTAGAGTCTACAATATATTAATGGGGGTGTATAATATACTAACAACACTAAAAGTTAAAATAAATGTAGTAAAAATACCCATAAATACAAAAACCTGTTCTTAGTTATACAATGTAAAGGTATGTAAATTTTAACAATAATCTAAAATGTGAAGGATAGGAGAAGTAAAAGTGTAAAGTTTAGGAATTCTACTGAAATGAAGTTGTTATCAATTTAAAATAGTGTTATAATTTTAAGATATTTTAGGTAATCTTCATGGTAATGACAAAGGAAAAATCAGTAACAATTACACAAAAGAACAAGATAAAGAAGTCAAAGAATACTGATGCCAAAAGACATCAAAACATGAAAAAAGATAGCAGGGTAAGAAACAAGGAACAATGAATCTAGAAAACAGCCAGAAAACAACAAAATGGCAATAGTAAATTCTTGCCTATCAATAATTACTGTAAACATATTAAATTCTCCAATCAAAAAACACAGAATTGCTGAATGGAGACAAGACCCAAAAATATGCTGCCTTAAAGAGACTCCCTTTAACCATAAAGGCACACACAGAGAGAAGGAATGGAAAAAGACACTCCAAGCAAATGGCAACCCCCCCACTCCCCACAAAAAAAAGTAGGGGTAGCTATACTTACATCAGACAAAATGGACTTTAAACTAAAAATAATAATAAATAAATAAATAAATAAATAAGGTCATTATCCATTATATAATTTTTAAAAAGTCAATCCATAATGTTATAGCAATTGTAAATATTTGTGCACCCAACATCAAAGTACCGAAATACATAAAACAAAAACTAACAAAGCTAAAAGGAGAAATAAACATCAACACAATAATAGTTGGAGATTTTAATACTCCACTCTCAACAATGGATAGATCATTCTGAAGGAGAACAAGGAAACAGTGTATTTAAACAACAATACAGTCCAAATGACCTAACAGACATATGTAGAACATTCTAGTCAACAACAGCAGAATTCACATTATTCTTGAGTGCACATGGAACATTTTTTAGGATAGACCAAATGTTAGGCCATAAAACAATTCTTCAATAAGACTGAAATCATAACAAGAGGAAAACTGGAAAAAATTCACAAATACATGGAAATTTAACACTTTCCTGAACAACCAATGGATTAAAGAAGAAATTAAAGATAGAAAAGTTTGAAACAAATTGAAATGTAAACACAACATACTAGAACTTATGGGATGCAGAGAAAAGCAGTTCTAAGAGTGAAGTTTATAGCAATAAACACTTACATTAAGAAGCAAGAATGATCCCAAATAAACAAACTAATTCTATTCCTTAGGAACTTGAAAAATAACAAGCTGAGCCTAAAGTTATCAGGAGGAAGGAAATAAAGATTAGAGCAGAAATTAAGGAAACAGAGAACAGGAAAATAGAAAATATTAATCAAACTAAGAGTTGGTTCTTTGAAAAGAAACAAAACTGACAAACTCTAAGCTAGACTATCCAAGGAAAAAGGAGAGAAGACCCAAATCAAAATTTTAAATGAAAAAGGAGACATTACAACTGATACCACAGAAATACAAAGGATCATAAGATGCTACTGTGAACAAGTATATGCTAACAAACTGGATAATCTAGAAGAAATGGAAAAATTCTTAGAAACATACAACCTACCATGGCTGAATCAGGAATAGAAAATCTGAATAGACCAATTACTAGTAAGGATATTGAATTAGTAATCAAAAACCTCCCCATGAAGAAAAGTCAAGGGCCAGATTGCTTCACTGGTGAATTTTACCAAACATTTTGAGAATAACTAAGACAAATCCTTCTCAAACTCCTCCAAAAAATTGAAAAGGGAACACTTCCAAACTCATTTTACAAGGCCAGCCTTATCCTGATACCAAAGCCAGATAAGGACATTACAAGAAAAGAAAACTACAGCCCAATATCCCTAATGAATGTAGTTGCAAGTATTCTCAACAAAATACTAGCAAAACCAAGTTTAGCAGCACATTAAAAGGATCATTCACCATGATCAAGTGGAATTTATCCCTGGGATGAAAGGACTGTTCAACATATGTAAATCAATGTGATACATTACGTTAACAGAATGAAAGAAAATAATCATATGATAATCTCAATGGACACAGAAAAAGCATTTGACAAAATTCAATATCTGTTTATGATAAAAACACTTAACAATTAGGCCTAGAAGGAACATAACTCGACATAATAAAACACAACAAGTGAGAAGCCCACAGCCAATATTATACTCGATGGTGAAAAGTTTAAAGCTTTTCCTCTAAGATCAGGAAAAAGACAAGTGTGCCCACTCTCACCACACCTAATCAACATAGTACTGGAAGTCTTAGCTAGAGCAGTCAGGCAAGAGAAACAAAGGCATCAGAATTAAAAAGGAAGAAGTTAGATTGACTCTATTTGCAGATGACATGATTTTATATATAGAAAATCCTAAAAACTCCACCAAAAAACTGTTAGAAGTAATCAATGAATTTGGTAAAGTTGCAGGATACAAAATTAACATACAAAAATCAGCAGCATTTCTATACACTAACAATGAATTTTATGAAAAATAAATAAATCCCATTTATAACAGCATTAAAAACAATAAAATAGTAAATTTAACCAAAGAGGTGAAAATTTTCTACTCTGAAAATTACATTTCCATTGATGAAAGAAATAGAAGACACAAATAAATGGAAAGGTATTCATGCTCATGGATTGGAAGATCAATATTGTTGAAATGTCAGTACTACCAAAAGCCACCTGTAGATTCAATGCAATCCCTGGAGTTTGGGATTAAAATATACACACTACTATATACAAATTGGATAACTAACAAGGTCCTACGGTACAGCACAGGGAACTACACTCAACATCTTATAATAACCTATAATGGAAAATAATCTAAATATATATATTATGTATATAAATAAAAATTATCTATATATATATGTACATATATCTGAATCACTTTGCTGTACACCTGAAACTAACACAACATTGTAAATCAACTATATTTCAATAAAAGTTTAAAAAATGAGATTCTAACAGCATTTTTTTTTTACAGAAATAGAAAAAGACACTCCTAAAATTTGTATAGTACCACCTAAAACCCTGAATAACCAAAATAATAAGAAAGAAGAACAATGAAGGGAGCATCACACTTCCTGATTTCAAGCTATACTATAAAGCTATAGTAATTAAAACAGTATGGTACGGGGATTAAAAAAAGACAAAGAGACCAATGGAACCGAATCAAGCATATGCCTAACAAATTAGGCATAGAAGGAACATATCCCAACATAATAAAGGCCATAAATGACAAACAACCAGCCAACATCATAAATCATATAAGGCCAACTAATATTTGACAATGGAGCCAAGAATACTCAATGGAAAAAAGACAGTCTCTTCAATAAATGGCAGTGGGAAAATAGATTATTCACATGTAAAAGAATCAAACTTGGCCCCTATCTTACACCACTCACAACAATTAACTCAAAATGGATGAAATACTTAAATGTAAGAACTGAAATCATGAAACTTCTAGCAGAAAACAGGAAAAAAGCTCCTTGACATGGGTCTTGTTAATGATTTTTTTGAAGTCATACCTAACGTACAAGCAACAAAGGCAAAAATAAATACACGGACTACATCAAACTAAAAGGCTTCTGCATACCAAAAGAAATTATCAACAAAGTGAAAAGACAACCTATGGAATAGGAAAATATTTGCAAACCATGTATCTGTTATTTATAAAATATATAAAGAACTCATACAATTTAGCAAGAAAACAAGTAATCCAATATAAAATGGGGCAAAAAAACCCCCTCAAAAGACATCTTTTCAAATAAGATATACAAATGGCCAATAGGTACATGAAGGGATGCTCAATATCACTAGTAATTAGGGAATTGCAAATTAAAACCGTAATGAGATATCACCTTACGCCTGTTATAATGGTCATCATCCAAAAGACAAGAAACAACAAATGCTGACGTGGATGTGGAGAAAAGGGAACCCTTGTGTTGGTGGGATTGTAAATTGGTGCAGCCACTATGGAAAACAGTACGAAGTTTCCTCAAAAAATTAAAAACGGAACTACCATATGATCCAGCAAGTCCACTTCTGGGAATATATCCAAAGGAAATGAGAACACTAACTCAGATATCTGTAATCCCAGGTTCATAACATTATTTACAACAGCCAAGACATGAAAACAACCTAATGTCCATCAAGGGATGAATGGATAAAGATGATGTGGTATCATATACAATGGAATATTATTCAGCCATTTAAAAAATGAGCAAATTCTACCATTTGCAACAACACAGATGGATCTTGTAGGCATTATACTAAGTGAAATAAGTTAGAGAAAGACAAATACTGTATGATCTCACTTATACAGGAAATCTAAAAACTAACACACCAAACTCATACAAAAAGATCAGAGATCAGACTGGTTATTAGAGGGGACGATGAGGGTTGAGGGGAAGGGGAATTGGAGGAAGTTGATCAAAAGGTATAAACTTCCAGTTACAAGCAAGTACTAGGAATGTAAGCTACAACATGATATAGCTAACACTGCTGTATGATATACAGTATAGGAAATCTGTTAAAAGAGCAGATACTAAGAGTTCTCATTACAAGGTGAAATTTTTTTCCTTTTGTTGTGTCTATGAGATGATGGATGTTAGACCTATTGTCATCATTTCAAAATCTATGTAAATCAAACTATATTGTATACTTTAAACTTTATACCATGGTACATGTCAATTATTTCCCAATAAAACTGGAAAAAATAGTTGAATAAATAAAAAAGAGGTGTTTGGTGGGGGACAAAAGGGTTCATATAAAAAATAATTGAATTCACTGGGGTGTATATTTTACTAACATAGGAGGAGTAAGATGAGCTTTTATTGGAAATAAAAAGTGTTTACTCTCAGTCTAAGGTAGACTGTTTAACACAAGTTTTATCTGGCTTTCCCATCAAGACATTATTCTTTTGATAATTTCTAGAGTTGCCTTTCTATCGTCGTTTAGCAAAGCACCCTCACCATTCACCCCTGCAAGCTTTAAGGAATAAAAGGCCAAGCAGATGAGGCAAAGT
Source organism: Hyperoodon ampullatus (assembly GCF_949752795.1). NCBI lineage: Eukaryota > Metazoa > Chordata > Mammalia > Artiodactyla > Ziphiidae > Hyperoodon > Hyperoodon ampullatus. Next base: position 83,332,984 of record NC_136921.1, on the reverse strand, counting down.
CTCAGTTTGTTTCCTTCACAAAGTGAGCCTAATGTTTTCTGAAGCAAGAACCCAGAGAGTTGTCATTAGTTGGTAGCAGTGATATAGGGTTTAGGCGACTCACATTGTTTCCTTAAATGTTTTCAAAATGCGTTAACGTGAATGAACATTACAATTCTGTTGCCAAATGCTTTTGGGGATGTGAAAATGAATAATTTGGGTAAAAATTGGGAAATCTCTTAGATAAATGCTTCTCTTTGATTGAACAGGGACAGGAGGTAATTGCCCTAGTGTGCTGTAATTTGGAAAGGCTTCTGGAGAAGATCCATGTCTTTAAAAATTAAGTATATGTTCGGCTTTAACGGTAAGCTTTATAAGGATTCATGATATTGCGTAGTGCAGAAAGGAAGTTGCATTAGAAAGGCTATAAAACAAGACATGAACAAATGAAAAAATAAAGAGTCAAAGTTCTCTTAATTTTTTTCTTTACCTATAAAATGCCCTGGATCTATTTGACTGCTTCTTGAACAATTTCTTTACTCCATATGCTTCTCTTGGTATTATTTATGTGGTACAGCTGCCACAGGGTGTTTTTTAAAAAAAACTATTAAACACAAGATATAAAAACCAATCCATAATGAAAACCACAAGAGCCCACAACTCAGAAATGAAGCATATATATTTCCAAGTATTTTAATTTTTCTGAAAAGTCACATAAGTACAATATTTCTCAACTTCAAAAGGCCAAACTAACCAGGTGGTAGTGGAACACTGTTCTCTAGTGAAGGCATTAAGTCTTTTGTCTGTGACAATCCTAAATGGAGAGAGCTGTTCACTCTTATTTTATTCCTACCATCCTAGCCTGGAACTAGGTCTACGTATATTTTGGTGGATATGTACTTTTTGCTTGTATTACAATGTGTACAGCCAACAATTATTTCTATATAGCACCTAAACTGAGTACCAAGAATCCCTGATGCTTTAAAAGAAACTGATATATAAAACTTTAGGAAATACAGAATGCCTAGCCAGAAAATCTCTCCGCTTAACTAAAAGGAACATAAAAGTTCAGGATTTTCAGTTTTGACTGAATGAGTAGGGGAAAGAAAAAAATCTAAACTGGACATAGTCCACCATAAACCTGCTTTTCTGTTCAAAGCATTTTGTTAGAATCGTGCATAAATGAAACTGAAGCTATACATCTGCTTTTTCATCCACAATCTCAATTACCAACATATAACCGAAGCAAACTTTGGATATGACATAGTAATTGAGTTTTTCCAAGCTAATTACGGGCTACACTAAACAAGTAGACACCCAACAAATATTTGTCAATTCCTCCTTTTATTCACCAACAGTGAAAAGAGTCAAACTAAGCTCTTTAAAATGTGTCTTCCCATTTTTTGGCTCTTGAAAATAATAGACACATTATAATGCCTGAGAGCTCAGATTCAGGAGAATATTTTGACAGGAGTAATGAATTTGAGAAATTCTATGCTCTAGTCATGTCTATTCGCATATGGAGAAAGCCAGGCCCAGAGAGATGAAACTCACGGCCTGCATCCCATACAGTTTGGCAGTGGCAGAGCCAAGGCAAGAACTTAAATAATTTTACCTTCAGGCTCATGATCTTCCCACTGTGCCACCTGCCTTCTCTTTACTGTCACAGGTGTGGCAGCCTTAACTACGTTATCCCTCCCATACTACTCCAGTGACTTCCTGGTTTTCTATAAATGCTAAGTCATCTAAGGAATTAGTAAAGGGAATACCTCAATGATGCATTGAGGCAGTGTATAATCATGCATCATGTTAACTGTGATTCTTTCAGAGTCCTGAATGATATACCCTTGAATGAACCCACCAAGGTGACCACTGGTACCTGATCAGGTTACATTTGACACACTTTTTGTAGCTAACTACATGGTAAACATTTTTCTTTTTCTTTTCTAGCTTTGAGGTATAACTGACAAAAATTATATGTATTTAAGGTCTGCAACTTGATGCCTTGATATACATATACCTTGTGAAGTGATCTATGTGGTAAACTTCTTATGCTGGCTTATAATTTTACAAGGTTCAATCACAAAGAAAATACGTTGTTAAGAAATAATATTGAATCTAAAATGACAGTGTTAGAGTAGCAGAAGAAAAACATTTTACCAGGCACATTCTCATGTATAAAAAGAGTTTATTTTTTTGCTTTGGAAGCTCAGTTATGCTTGTTTAGCATAACAAGTTTATAGTGAGAGAGCAGTTAATATATTAGCATGTGTCATCCATTACATTCCTGACAGGAGATTGAGCACAGATAAATGGGACCTTAAGGAGACGTCCAATTCCTGCATTTATACTTAGTCTGGGAGCCAGAGAAGAGGCAAAGCAATGCACATAAGTATAAATATGTATGACCAGTAGAGTGGTGATGTTCAGATGACTTTCTGTCATCAATAAGCCAGCTGAACACACACAGACGTTAAAGACTTTTTTTTTTTTTTAACATAGAAGTTTTTTTCCTCCAATGCTTCTCTGCCATGTCTGGTTGTTTTCATTGGTTGAGTGGGCAGTTTTCTTAAGCTATTTTACATTCTGTATTAGTTTGCTAGGGCTTCCATAAAATACCACAGACTGGGTGGTTAAATAATAGGTGTTCGTTTTCTCACAGTTCTGGAAGCTAGAAGTCCTAGTTCAGCATGTCAGGAGGGCTAGTTCCTTCTGAGGGCTGTGAGGAGAGGATCTATTTCATGCCTCTCCTGGCTTCAGATAGCTTCCTGGCAATTTTTGCTGCTGCAAAACTCCAATCTTCCTCCTTACCGGGCATGGCCATGGAATGATATTCTGGCCAATGAGATGTGAGCAAAAGCACTGAGAGCAGGTTCTGGGCAATACCCTTAATGAAAGTTGCTTTCCCTCCACTTCCTCTGCCTCCCTTCCCTTCACCTGGAACATGGACATGGTATGAGCCCACTTCAACCTTACACATGAGGGAAACATCCTAGGGCAGTGATTCTCAAACTTTATGCTTTCTGGATTCCTTTAAACTCTTAAAAATTGAGGACCACAAAGAGCTTTAATTTATCTATTGATATTCATGTTGCTTGATATGAAGTGAGAACATTTAAATATTTATTTTAAAGCAACAATGAATCCATTACATGTTAATGTCCACAAAATTTTTAGTGGAAGATAACACATAAAACAATTCAGTGAAAAGTGTAGCATTGTTTTACATTTTTATAAATCTCTTTAACGTCTAACAATAGAAGACAGCTACACTCTCAGTTCTGCATTTAGTTTGTTGTGGCATTACATGTCATGTAACCTGCGGAATACTTCACTGCATACCCATGAGAAAATGAAAATGACAGAAATGCCTTAATTTTTTTTTTTTTTTTTTGCAGTACGCGGGCCTCTCACTGTTGTGGCCTCTCCCGTTGCCGAGCACAGGCTCCGGACGTGCAGCTCAGCGGCCATGGCTCACGGGCCCAGCCAAAAATAAGTTCTTTTGAAAATAAGATCACTGATAAAAGAAACTGAAGATGATGCAATCAGATGGAAAGATACCACATTCACAGATTGGAAGAATACTGTTAAATTGACCAGACTACCCAAGGCAAACTACAGATTCAATACAATCCCTATCAAGACACCAATGGTGGCAGAGCTTCAAGATGGCGGAAGAGTAAGACACGGAGATCAACTTCTTCCCCACAAATACATCAGAAATACATCTACATGTGGAACAACTCCTACAGAACACCTACTGAACGCTGGCAGAAGATCTCAGACCTCCCAAAAGGCAAGAAACGCCCCCACGTACCTGGGTAGGGCAAAAGAAGAAAGAATAAACAGAGACAAAAGAATAGGGACGGGACCTGCACCAGTGGGAGGGAGCTGTGAAGGAGGAAAGGTTTCCACACACTAGGAAGCCCCTTCGCAGGCGGAGACTGCGGGTGGCGGAGGGGGGCAGCTTCACAGCCGCGAAGGAGAGCGCAGCAACAGGGATGCGGAGGGCAAAGCAGAGAGATTCCTGCACAGAGGATTGGTGCCGACCGGCACTCACCAGCCCGAGAGGCTTGTCTGCTTACCCGCCGGGGCAGGCGGGGCTAGAAGCTGAGGCTTCCGTCGGAGCGCAGGGAGAGGACTGGCGGCATGAACACAGCCTAAAGGGGGCTAGTGCACCACGGCTAGCTGGGAGGGAGTCCGGGAAAAAGTCTGGAGCTGCCGAAGAGGCAAGAGACATTTTCTTCCCTCTTTGTTTCCTGGTACGTGAGGGGAGGGGATTAAGAGCGCCACTTAAAGGAGCTCCAGAGACGAGCTGTGGCTATCAGCGCGGACCCCAGAGACGGGCATCAGATGCTAAGGCTGCTGCTGCAGCCACCAAGAAGCCTGTGTGCGAGCACAGGTCACTATCCACACCCCCCTTCCGGGGAGCCTGTGCAGCCCACCACTGCCAGGGTCCCGTGATCCAGAGACAACTTCCCTGGGAGAACGCATGGGGCGTATCAGGCTGGTGCAACGTCACGCCAGACTCTGCCACTGCAGATCGCCCCGCATCCGTACCCCTCCCTCTCCCTGGCCTGAGTGAGCCAGAGCCCCCGAAGCAGCTGATCCTTTAACCACGTCCTGTCTGAGCAAAGAACAGACGCCCTCTGGTGACCTACACGCAGAGGCGGGGCCAAATCCAAAGCTGAACCCTGGGAGCTGTGAGAACAAAGAAGAGAAAGGGAAATCTCTACCAGCAGCCTCAGGAGCAGCGGATTAAACCTCCACAATCAACTTGATGTACCATGCATCTGTGGAATACCTGAATAGACAACGAATCATCCCAAATTGAGGAGGTGGACTTTGGGAGCAATGATATAAATATATTTTCCCCTTTTTCTCTTTTTGTGAGTGTGTATGTGTATGCTTCTGTGTGTGATTTTGTCTGTATAGCTTTGCTTTTACATTTGTCCTAGGGTTCTGTCTGTCCTTTTTTTTTTTTTTTAACTATAGTTTTTAGCACTTGTTATCATTGCTGGATTTGTTTTTTGGTTTGGTTGCTCTCTTCTCTCTTTTTTTATTACTTAAAATTATTTTTAATAATTATTTTATATTTTAATAACTTTATTTTATTTTATTTTATCTTTTTCTTTCCTTCTTTCATTTTTTTCTCTCTTTTATTCTGAGCTGTATGGATGACAGGCTCTTGGTGCTCCAGCCACATATCAAGGCTGTGCCTCTGAGGTGGGAGAGCCAAGTTCAGGACACTGGTCCACAAGAGACCTCCCAGCTCTACATAATATCAAATGGCAAAAATCTCCCAGAGATCTCCATCTCAACGCCAAGACCCAGCTCCACTCAACAACCAGCAAGTTACAGTGCAGGACACCCTATGCCAAACAACTAGCAAGACAGAAACAAAAACCCATCCGTTAGCAGAGAGGCTGCCTAAAACCGTTATAAGGCCACAGACACCCCAAAACACACCACCAGACGTGGACCTTCCCACCAGAAAGACAAGATCCAGCCTCATCCACCAGAACACAGGCACCAGTCCCCTCCACCAGGAAGCCTACACAACCCACTGAACCAAACTTAGCCACTGGGGACAGACACCAAACACAACGGGAACTACAAACCTGCAGCCTGTGAAAAGGAGACCACAAACACAGTAAGTTAAGCAAAATGAGAAGATAGAGAAACACACAGCAGATGAAGGAGCAAGGCAGAAACCCACCAGACCTAACAAATGAAGAGGATATACGCAGTCTACCTGAAAAAGAACTCAGAGTAATGATAGTAAAGATGATCCCAAATCTTGGAAATAGAATGGAGAAAATACAAGAAACGTTTAACAAGAACCCAGAAGAACTAAAGAGCAAACAGAGATGAACAACAGAGTAAATGAAATTAAAAATTCTCTAGAAGGGATCAATAGCAGAATAACTGAGGCAGAAGAACGGATAAGTGACCTGGAAGAAAAAATAGTGGAAATAACTACTGCAGAGCAGAATAAAGAAAAAAGACTGAAAAGAATTAAGGACAGTCTCAGAGACCTCTGGGACAATATTAAATGCACCAACATTCGAATTATAGGGGTCCCAGAAGAAGAAGATAAAAAGAAAGGGACTGAGAAAATATTTGAAGAGATTATAGTTGAAAACTTCCCTAAAAAGGGAAAGGAAATAATCAATCCCATCCAGGAAGCACAGCGAGTTCCATAGAGGATAAATCCAAAGAGAAACATGCAAAGACACATATTAATCAAACTATCAAAAATTAAATACAAGGAAAACATATTAAAAGCAGCAAGGGGAAAACAACAAAAAACACACAAGGGAATCCCCATAAGGTTAACAGCTGATCTTTCAGCAGAAACTCTGCAAGCCAGAAGGGAGTGGCAGGACATATTTCAAGTGATGAAGGAGAAAAACCTAAAACCAAGATTACTCTACCCAGCAAGGATCTCATTCAGATTTGATGGAGAAATTAAAACCTTTACAGACAAGCAAAAGCTAAGAGAATTCAGCACCATCAAACCAGCTTTACAACAAATGCTAAAGGAACTTCTCTAGGCAGGAAACAAAAGAGAAGGAAAAGGCCTACAATAATAAACACAAAAAATTAAGAAAATGGTAATTGGAACATACATATCGATAATTACCTTAAATGTAAATGGATTAAATGCTCCCACCAAAAGACATAGACTGGCTGAATGGATACAAAAACAAAACCCGTATATATGCTGTCTACAAGAGACCCACCTCAGACCTAGGGACACATACAAACTGAAAGTGAGGGGATGGAAAAAGATATTCCATGCAAATGGAAATCAAAGGAAAGCTGGAGTAGCAATTCTCATATTAGACAAAATGCACTTTAAAACAAAGACTATTACTAGAGACAAAGAAGGACACTATATAATGATGAAGGGATCAATCCAAGAAGAAGATATAACAATTGTAAATATTTATGCACCCAACATAGGAGCACCTCAATACATAAGGCAAATACTAACAGCCATAAAATGGGACATCGGCAGTAACACAATCATATTAGGGGACTTTAACACCCCACTTTCACCAATGGACAGATCATCCAAAATGAAAATAAATAAGGAAACACAGGCTTTAAATGATACATTAAAAAAGATGGAGTTAATTGATATTTATAGGACATTCCATCCAAAAATAACAGAATACACATTTTTCTCAAGTGCTCATGGAACATTCTCCAGGATAGATCATATCTTGGGTCACAAACCAAGCCTTGGTAAATTTAAGAAAACTGAAATCGTATCAAGTATCTTTTCGACCACAACGGTATGAGACTAGATATCAACTACAGGCAAAACTCTGTAAAAAATACAAACAGGGCTTCCCTGGTGGTGCAGTGGTTGGGAGTCTGCCTGCCGATGCAGGGGACGCGGGTTCGTGCCCCGGTCCGGGAGAATCCCACATGCGGCGGAGCAGCTGGGCCCGTGAGCCACGGCCGCCGAGCCTGCGTGTCTGGAGCCTGTGCTCCACAACGGGAGAGGCCGCAACAGTGAGAGGCCTGTGTACTGCTTAAAAAAAAAAACAAAAAAAAAAACACATGGAGGCTAAACAATACACTACTTAATAACCAAGAGATCACTGAAGAAATCACAGAGGAAATCAAAAAATATCTAGAAACAAATGATAATGAAAACATGATGACCCAAAACCTATGGGATGCAGCAAAGGCAGTTCTGAGAGGGAAGTTTATATCAATACAATCCTACCTTAAGAAATAAGAAACATCTCAAATAAACAACCTAATTTAAACCTAAAGCAATTAGAGAAAGAAGAACAAAAATCCCCAAAAGTTAGCAGAAGGAAAGAAATCATAAAGATCAGAGCAGAAATAAATGAAAAAGAAATGAAGGAAACAATAGCAAAGACCAATAAAACTAAAATCTGTTTCTTTGAGAAGATAAACAAAATTGATAAACCATTAGCCAGACTCATCAAGAAAAAAAGGGAGGGCTTCCCTGGTGGCGCAGTGGTTGAGAGTCCGCCTGCTGATGCACGGGACACGGGTTCATGCCCCGGTCCGGGAAGATCCCACATGCTGTGGACTGGCGAGGCCCATGAGCCATGGCCGCTGAGCCTGCATGTCCGGGGCCTGTGCTCCGCAACGGGAGAGGCCAGAACAGTGAGAGGCCCGCGTACTGCAAAAAAAAAAAAAAAAAAAAAAAGAATAAAAGAAAAAAGGGAGAAGACTCAAATCAATAGAATTAGAAATGAAAAAGGAGAAGTAACTGACACTGCAGAAATACAAAGGAACATGAGAGATTACTACAAGCAACTATATGCCAATAAAATGGACAACCTGGAAGAAATGGACAAATTCTAAGAAATGCACAACCTTCTGAGACTGAACAGAGAAGAAATAGAAAATACGAACAGACCAATTACAAGCACTGAAATTGAAACTGTAGTTAAAAATCTTCCAACAAACAAAAGCCCGGGACCAGATGGCTTCACAGGCGAATTCTATCAAACATTTAGAGAAGAGCTAACACCTATCCTTCTCAAACTCTTCCAAAATTTAGCAAAGGGCGGAACACTCCCAAACTCATTTTACAAGGCCACCATCACCCTGATACCAAAACCAGACAAAGATGTCACTAAAAAAGAAAACCACAGGCCAATATCACTGATGAACATACATGCAAAAATCCTCAAGAAAATACTAGCAAATAGAATCAAACAGCACATTAAAAGGATGATACATCATGATCAAGTGGGGTTTATCCCAGGAATGCAAGGATTCTTCAATATACGCAAATCAATGTGACACACCATATTAACAAATTGAAGAAGAAAAACCATAGGATCATCTCAACAGATGCAGAGAAAGCTTTTGACAAAATTCAACACCCATTTATGATAAAAACCCTCCAGAAAGTAGGCATAGAGGGAACTTTCCTCAACATAATAAAGGCCATATATGACAAACCCACAGCCAACATCATCCTCAATGGTGAAAAACTGAAACCATTTCCACTAAGATCAGGAAGAAGACAAGGTTGCCTACTCTCACCACTCTTATTCAACATAGTTTTGGAAGTTTTAGCCACAGCAATCAGAGAAGAAAAAGAAATAAAAGGAATCCAAATCGGAAAAGAAGAAGTAAAGCTGTCACTGTTTGCAGATGACATGATACTATACATAGAGAATCCTAAAGATGCTACCAGAAAACTACTAGAGCTAATCAATGAATTTGGTAAAATAGCAGGAAACAAAATTAATGCACAGAAATCTCTGGCATTCCTATACACTAATGATGAAAAATCTGAAATTGAAATTAAGAAAACACTCCCATTTACCACTGCAACAAAAAGAATAAGATATCTAGGAATAAACCTACCTAAGGAGACAAAAGACCTGTATGCAGAAAATTATAAGACACTGATGAAAGAAATTAAAGATGATACAAACAGACAGAGATATACCAGGTTCTTGGATTGCAAGAATCAACATTTTGAAAATGACTATACCACCCAAAGCAATCTACTGATTCAATGCAATCCCTATCAAACTACCACTGGCATTTTTTACAGAACTAGAACAAAGAATTTCACAATTTGTATGGAAACACAAAAGACCCCGAATAGCCAAAGCAATCTTGAGAATGAAAAATAGAGCTGGAGGAATCAGGCTCCCTGACTTCAGACTATACTACAAAGCTACAGTAATCAAGACAGTATGGTACTGGCACAAAACCAGAAATATAGATCAATGGAACAGGATAGAAAGCCCAGAGATAAACCCACACACATATGGTCACCTTATCTTTGATAAAGGAGGCCAGAATATACAATGGAGAAAAGATAGCCTCTGCAATAAGTGGTGCTCGGAAAACTGGACAGCTACTTGTAAAAGAATGAAATTAGAGCACTCCCTAATACCATACACAAAAATAAACTCCAAATGGATTAAAAACCTAAATGTAAGGCCAGACACTATCAAAGTCTTAGAGGAAAACATAGGCAGAACACTCTATGATGTAAATCACAGCAAGATCCTTTTTGACCCACCTCCTAAGGAAATGGAAATAAAAACAAGAATAAACAAATGGGACCTAATGAAACTTAAAAGCTTTTGCACAGTAAAGGAAACCATAAACAAGATGAGAAGACAACACTCAGAACGGGATAAAATATTTGCACATGAAGCAACTGACAAAGGATTAATCTCCAAAATTCAAAAGCAGTTCATGCAGCTCAATATCAAAAAAAGAAACAACCCAATCCAAAAATGGGTAGAAGGCTTAAATAGACATTTCTCAAAATAAGATATACAGATTGCCAACAAACACATGAAAGAATGCTCAACATCATTAATCATTAGAGAAATGCAAATCAAAACTACAATGAGATACCATCTCACACCGGTCAGAATGCCCATCATAAAAAATGTACAAACAATAATTGCTGGAGAGGGTGTGGAGAAAAGAGAACCCTCTTGCACTGTTGGTGGGAATGTAAATTGATACAGCCACTATGTAGAACAGTATGGAGGTTCCTTAGAAAACTAAAAATAGAACTACCATACGACCCAGCATTCCCACTACTGGCCCTATACCCTGAGAAAACCATAATTCAAAAAGAGTCATGTGCCAAAATGTTCATTGCAGATCTATTTACGATAGCCAGGACGTGGAAGCAACCTAAATGTCCATCAACAGATGAATGGATAAAGAAGATGTGGCATATATATACAGTAGAATATTACTCAGCCATAAAAAAAACCAAAATTGAGTTATTTGTAGTGAGGTGGATGGACCTAGAGTCTGTCTGACAGAGTGAAGTAAGTCAGAAAGAGAAAAACAAATACTGTATGCTAACACATATATATGGAATCCAAAAAAAAAAAAAAGGGGGTCATGAAGCACCTAGGGGCAAGACAGCAATAAAGATGCAAACCTACTAGAGAATGGTCTTGAGGATATGGGGAGGGGGAAGGGTAAGCTGGGACAAAGTGAGAGAGTGGCATGGACATATATACACTACCAAATGTAAAATAGGTAGCTAGTGGGAAGCAGCCACATAGCACAAGGAGATCAGCTCAGTGCTCTGTGACCAGCTAGAGGGGTGGGATAGGAAGGGTTGGTGGGAGGGAGACGCAAGAGAGAAGAGATATGGGGACATATGTATATGTATAACTGATTCAGTTTGTTATAAAGCAGAAACTAACAACCATGTAAGGCAATTATACTCAATAAAGATATTTAAGAAAATACCAATGGCATTTTTCATAGAACTAGAACAAATAATTCTAAAATTTGTACAGAAACAAAAAAGACTCCTGATAGCCAAAGCAATCTTGAGAAAGAAGAACAGAGTGGAGGAATCATGCTCCTTGACTTCAGACCATACTAGAAACCTACAAAAATTAAAATAGTATGCTACTGGCACAAAACCACATGGATCAATGGAACAGAATAAAGAGTCCAGAAATAAACCCACACACCTATAGTTAATTGATCTTAGACAAAGGAGGCAAGAATACATAATGGGGAAAAGACAGTCTCTTCAATAAGTAGTCTTGGTAAAACAGGATAGCTACATGTAAAACAAAGAAATTAGAACATTTTCTCACACCATATACAAAAATATACTCAAGAGGGATTGAAGACCTAAATGTAAGACCAGACACCATAAAACTCCTAGAAGAGAACATAGGCAAAACACTCTTTGACATAAATTGTAGCAGTATTTTTTCAATCTGTCTCCTAAGGCAAAAGAAATAAAAGCAAAAATGAACAATGGAACCTAATTAAACTTAAAAGCTTTTGCACAGCAAAGGAAATCAACAAAAATACAACCTACTGAATGGGAGAAAATATTTTCAAATGATATGATTAATAAGGGGTTAACATCCAAAATATATAAAGTCATACAACTCCCTATCAAAAAAACAACCCAGTAAAAAAACGTGTAAAACAGACATTTTTCCAAGGAAGACATACAGATGGCCAATAAGCACATTGAAAGATATTCAGCATCACTAATCAGAGAAATGTCAATCAAAACCACAATGAGATCATCTCACACTTGTCAGAATGGCCATCATCAAAAAGACCACAAATAACAAATGTTGGTGAGGATGTGGAGAAAAGGGAACCCTAGTACAGTGTTTGTGGGAATGCAAATTTGTGAAGCCACTATGGAAGACAGTATGATGGTTCCTCAAAAAAACAAAGATAGAAACTACCAGGAAGATCAATCAAGACGGCAAAGTAGGAAGATGTGGAACTCACCTCCCCCCACGAGCACATCAAAAATACATCTGTGTGTGGAAAAATTCTCACTGAAAACTAACTAGAAACTGGCCGAGAGACCAAGGCTGTAAGAGCCACACAATCAGGTACAAAGCGAAGAGAAATGATCAGGTCAGAACCTGTGCCCCTGAGAGGGGATTCAGAGCAAAAGTGAGATTACACAGGAGGAGATCCACCATGGGGAGTGAGTGGTTTGAACCACATATTGGGCACCCCAGTCTTGGGGTGAAGCTGTTCTGCCTGGCCTGAAACCTTGAGGGTGGTAGAAGGTAATAATACTGAATGGTGTCTGCTCTGGCTCCAAAGGGCCAGAGTGAAGCCACAGGCCCACCCCAGGGAAGAAGCATGAGCTCAGATCCCCTGGGGCTATGTGCTGCTGGGGTGGATCTTGTTTCTGGCCCACAGGGATGGGACTGTAGCCAGGTCAATGCCTCGACTGGCCTGAGCAAGGTGACTGGGCAGGACTGGCTGCAGGCCTGGAGAGGGGTGGGGGGAGGTGAGGCTGGGGTACCACTACTCCTGCAGCCACGCAGGCTCTGCAGCCACCACTCCAGCCGGTAGATGTCCTCCGTGGCCTGGTTGAGTCAGTCAAACTGGCAAGTAGGGCCTCAGACATGGCTTGGAGGCAGGAGGGCTCAGGCTCAGGCTCCCCTCTGGGTCCCGGCTGGCCCAAGCTCATGCTCAACCTGTCCAGCTGGCTGGAGTTGGTGGAGGTTGAGAGAGGCCCTCTACTGGGTGGGAAGATGAGTCCACCTTGGCTGGTTAGAGAGCTGGTGAAACTAACAGGAGGGCTGTGGGAAACCCAAACTCCACTCAAGAGGAACATATGCATGTTTGCTTGCTCCTGAGGCAGGGAAGAGAGGCCAGATTGCAAACTGCTGGAGTGGCTGCCCAATTCCCTGCGACCGGCCCTGTGTGTGTGCCCCAGCCTGAGCCCAGTGAACTCTTTAGCCCAACTTACTAAGTCACAGCTCCACACTGGAGCAAGAGCCATCACAACAAAGGAAAGAGCTAGGCCGTAAGATGCAGAGGCCACTCAGACCCAAAGCAGCATCTGAGTAGGGTGGTGGCCGCCATTACTGGTGCTTTCACAGGTAGTGTATCAGAAGCATCCCTGATCTCTGATGGCAGGTGGACCGCCACAGGCTGTGCATCAACACATGCTGAGTTCACATGGGCCCTGCCTGCCCTGCAGTGCAGCTCCACACGAGGGTGGGGGTGGCAGATGCTGCGGGGAGAGATCAGATGTGAGGGACGAAAGAGACTCAGACCCGAGCATTGTCTGAGCAGGGCTGAGGAAGCTATTACTGGTGCTTGTTCAGGCAGCACACCAAAAGTAGCCTGGACCACTGTCTGTGGACAGACCACCACACCCCATACCCTGTCACAAACTGAGAGCCCTCACAGGGCCCTCTTGCTCTAGCACTGCTCCTGTCAGGGCCAAGGGTGCTGGTGCTGGCATGGAAGAGAGCTCACCTTTAAAAGGGGCAGAGCCAGCTTGGATATGACCCTCAGGGTTTCTGCTCCAATAATTTGGGACCAGGGCCTGGACCTGCCTGTGACAGGTGATGGACCCTGAGCAGAGGGGAATCCCTGCCTCACACCTGGATCTGGCCCTAGTGCCCCTGCATCTCCAGCCCTACCTCCTACCAAGGTTATAGCTGCCAGCACACCCTGAGGTAAGATGTGACTAGTGTTCTTGTCAAATCCAGCTCTCCTACCAAAGCACTGGGCACAGGCAGGTTGTATAGGGCTACTTCCACATAAGGATACCACTTCAAGACTTCAATATTTAACTGTTTCACCTAAATTCATAGATACAGAGAAAGTTAAACAAAATGAGAAAGCAGAGAAACTAGTCTCCATTGAAAGAACAAAAGAAAATCCCTGAAAACTAATGAAACAGAAACAATTTACCAGATAGAGTTCAAAGCATTAGTAATAAGGATGCTAACTGAATTAGATGAACACAGTGAGAATTTTAACAAGGAACTAGGAAATATTAAAAAGAACCCGTCAGAACTGAAGAATACAATAACTGAAATGAAAAACACACTAGAAGGAATTGATAGCAGACCAAGGGATAAGGAAGAATGCATAAGTGACCTGGAAGATAGAATGGAAATCATCCAATCAGAGCAGCAAAAAAGGAAAAAAAAATAGTTTAAGAGATCTCTGGGATAACATCAAGCATCCCAACATTCCCATTATAGGGGTCCCAGAAGGAGAAGAGAGAAAGGGGTTGACAAGGTATTTGAGATTATGGCTAAAATCTTCACAAACCTGAAAAAATATATCCAAGTACAGGAAGCACAGAGGGTCTCAAACAAGATGAACCCAAACAGACCCACATCAATTCATATCATAATTAAAACAGCAATAGTTAGAGAATTCTAAAAGTAGCAAGAGAAAAACCAAAGTCATGTGCAAGGGAACCTCCTAAGGCTATCAGCTGATTACTCTATAGAAGCTTTGCAGGCCAGAAGGGAGTGGTATGATATATTCAAAGTGCTGAAAGGGAAAAATCTGTAACCCAGGATACTCTACCCAGCAAGATCATCATTTAGAATTGAAGGAGAGATAAAGAACTTCTCAAACAAAATTAAGAATTCATCAATACTAAACCTACACTAAAAATATGTTAAATGGTCTTCTTTAAGTGGAAAAGAAAAGGCTATAACAAGAAGTAAGAATCTATAGGAAAGGAAAAATTCTATTAGGAAAGGCAAATATATAGTAAAGGCTGAGGATCAACCACTAAAATTAGCTACTATGAAGATTAAAAGACAAAAAATTATAAAAGCAACTATAACTGCAACAAACAGTGAAGGGATAAACATGAAGGTATAAATTATGACATCAAAACACAAAATGTGAAGGAGGGGAGTAAAAAAAATGTAGATATTTTAGAATGTGTTTGAACTTAAATATTTAATTACTTTAAATGTCAATGGACTAAATGCTCCAAAAAACATGGGGTGGCTGATTGGATGAAAAAACAAGACCCATCCATATGCTACATACAAGACACTTACTTCAGAGCTAAAGACACATATAGGCTGAAAGTGAGGGGATGCAAAAAGATATTTCATGCAAACAGAAATAGGAAGCAGGTTTAGTAACACTCATATCAGACAAAATAGCCCTTAAAACAAAGTCTGTAACAAAAGACAAAAAGGGCATTATATAATGACAAAGGGATCAATACAAGAATCAATACAAGGAGAGGCTATACTCATTAACATATATGCATCCAACAGAGGAACACCTAAATATATAAAGCAAACATTAACAGACATAAAGGGAGAAATTGACAGTAATACAATAATAGTAGGGGACTTTAATATCTCACTTACATCAATGGAGAGATCATCCAGAAAAAAAATTCAGTAAGGAATGGTCTTAAATGACAAAATAGACCAGTTAGACTTAATAGATATCTACAGGACCTTCCATCCCAAACACAGTAGAATACACATTCTTTAAGTGCACACAGGACATTCTCCAGGATAGATGACATGCTAGGCCATGAAACTATTCTTGACAAATTTGAGAACATAGAAATTATATCAAGCATTTTTTCGACCACAATGGTATGAAACTATAAGTCAGTTACAGAAAGAAAAATGGGAAAGCACAAACACGTGGATACTAACAACATTCTACTAAAAAACCAATGGATCAATGATGAAATCAAAGAGGAAATCCAAAAACACCTTGAGACAAATGAAAATGGGAACACAACTTTCCAAAATCTATGCAGCAAAAGCATTTCTAGGAGGGAAGTTTATAGAAATACAGGCCTACCTCAAGAAACAAGAAAAATTTCAAATACACAATCTAAATCTACCATCTAACAAAATTAGAAAAAGAACAAATGAAGCCCAAGGTCAGCAGAAGGAAAGAAATAAGATCAGAGAGGAACTAAATTAAATAGAGACAAAAGAAACAACAGAAAATGATCAATGGAATTAGGAGCTATTTTTTGGAAAAGATAAACAAAGTTGATAAACTTTAGCCAGGTTCATCAAGAAGAGAGAGGACCAAGTAAACAAAATAAGAAATGATAGAGGAGAAACAATCACCAATACCACAGAGATACAAAAAAATCATAAGAGAATGCTATTCACAGTTATATGACAACAATTCAAACAACTTAGAAGGAATGGACAAATTTCTGGAAACATACAACCTACCAAGACTGAATCAGAAAGACAATTTGAACTGACAGATCACTAGTGGTGAAATTGAATTTGTAGTTAAAAAAAAAAAAAACTCCCAGCCAAAAAACAAAAAAAGTCCAGGACTAGATAGCTCGACAGTGGAACTGTATCAAAGTAGAGCTAATACTATCCTTCTCAAACCATTCAAAAAATTGAAGAGGACGGATACTCCAAAATTCATTCTACAAGGCCACCATTACCCCAATACCCAAACCAAACAAAGGCACTAAAAAAAAAAAAAAGAAAAGAAAATCACAGACCAATACCTTTGATGAATATAGATGCAAACATCCTCAAAATATCAGCAAACTGATTATATATATATATATGCACACACACACACACTATATATATATATATACACACACACACACACACACACGCAAAAGGGATCATACATCTTGATCAAATGGGATTTATTGCAGGGATGATTCAATATTCACAAAAATCAACATGATACATTACAATAACAAAAAGGATAAAAATCACATGATCATCTCAATGGATGCAGAAAAAGCATTTGACAAAATGCAATATCCATTCATGATAAAAACTCTCAAAAATGGTGTAGAGGGAATATATATTGACACAATAAAGGCCATTTATGACAAACCCACAGCTAACATCATACTCAACAGTGAAAAGCTGAAAGCCTTTCCTCTAAAATCAAGAATAAGACAAAAATGCCCACTCTTGCAACTTCTATTTAACATAGTATTGGAAGTCCAAGCCACAGCAATCAGACAAGAAAGAAAAGGCATCCAAACTGGAAAGGAAGAAGTAAAACTGTCACTACTTGTGAATAACATGTTAATATAAAAACCCTAAAGTCTCCACCAAAAAATTATTAGAATGAATAAGTGAATTCTGTAAAGTTGCAGGATATAAGATTAATATACATAAATCTCTTTCTTTTCTATGAACTAATAATGAACTATCAGAAAGAGAAAGCAAAAAAACCCCAAAACCCAATAACTCTTAAAATTGAATTTAAAAAACCCCTAGGAATAAACTTAGGAGGTGAGACAACTATACTCTTAAAACTACAAAACATTGATGAAGGAAATTGATGATAAAAAGTGAAAGATATCCCATGTTCTTGGACTGGAAGAATCAATATTATTAAAATGGTCATACCACCCAAAGCAACCTATGGATTTAATGCCATCCCTATCAAAATACCCAGGACATTTTTCACAGAACTAGAATAAATAATCCTAAAATTTATATGGAACAACAAAAGACCCCAAATATCCAAAGCAATCTTGAGAAAAAAAGAACAAAGCTGGCAGTATCATGCTCCCTGACTTCAGAACATACAAAGTTACAGTGATCAAAACACCATGGTACTGACACAAAACCAGAAACATAGATCCATGGAACAGAATAGAGAGCCCAGAAATAAACCCACACACTTATGGTCAATCAATCTACAACAAAGGAGGCAAGAACATACAATGCAGAAAAGACAGTCACTTTAAAAAGTGGTGCTGAGAAAACTGGATAGCTATATGTAAAAGAATGAGCTTAGAGCATTTCCTCACACCGATACAAAAATATACTCAAAATTGATTAAAGACCTAAATGTAAGACCTGAAACCCTAAAACTTCTAGAAGAAAACATAGGCAGAGCACTCTTTGACATAAATTTTAGCAATATTTGTTGTCGTCCCCTAAGGCAAAGGAAATAAGAGCAAAAATGAACAAGTGGAAACTAATTAAACTTAAAAGCTTTTATTCAGCAAAGGAAACCTTTGACAAAATGAACCACCTGCTGAATGGGAGAAAGTACTTGCAAATGATATGACAAATAAGGAGTCAATATCCAAAGTATATAAACAGGTCATACGATTCATCAAAAAAAAAAAAAACTCATTTAAAAACTGGGGGGCTTCCCTGGTGGAGCAGTGGTTGAGAGTCCGCCTGCCAATGCAGGGGACACGGGTTCATGCCTCGGTCCGGGAAGATCCCACATGCCGTGGAGCGGCTGTGCCCGTGAGCCATGGCCGCTGAGCCTGAGCGTCTGGAGCCTGTGCTCCGCAACAGGAGAGGCCACAACAGTGAGAGGCCCGCGTACCGCAAAAAAAAAAAAAAAAAAAAGGGAAGACCTGAATAGACATTTTTCCAAAGAAGACATTCAAATGGCCAATAGGCACATGAAAGATGTTCAACATCACTAACCATGGAAATGCAAATCAAAACCACAATGAGAGACTACCTCACATCTGTCACAATGGCTATCATCAAAAAGTCTACAAATAACAAATCCTGGAAATGGTGTGGAAAAAAGGGAACCCTCCTACACTATTGGTGGGAATGTAAATTGGTGCAGCCACTATGGAGAACAGTGCAGAGGTTCCTCAAAAAACCAAAAACAGAACTTATCTGATCTAAGCAATTCTACTCCCAGTTATGTATCAAAAAAAAAAAGGCCCTTTAAGACACTCATTCAAAAAGATACATGAACCCCAATGTTCATAGCAGAACATTTACAATAGCCAAGATATAGAGGCAACCCAAGTGCCAATTGATAGATGAATGGATAAAGATGTGTTATATATATATATATATATACACAATGGAGTATTAGTCATAAAAATGAAATTCTGCCATTTGCAACAACGTGGATGAACTTACAGAGTATTATGCTTACTGAAATAAGTCAGAGAAAGACAAATACTGTATGCTAGCACTTATACATGGAATCTAAAAAATAAAACAAACATATATGGGAAAATAGAAACAGACTCAGATATAGGGAACAAATCAGTGGTTACCAATGCGGGGAGGGAGGGGGAATAGAAAAGATAGGGGTAGGGGATTAAGAGGTACAAAATACTATATATAAAATAAGTTACAAGCATATATTGTACAGCACAGGGAATACAGCCAATATTTTATGATTATATTGAATTGAATATAATCTATAAAAATTTTGAATTACTACGTTGTACACCTGAAAATAATATAATACTGTATATCAACTATACCTTATTAAAAAATAATTTTGATATTGTAAACCCTTGAAAGTGTCTCAGGGACTCCCCAGAAGTCCTTGGACAAGATATCGAGAACCACTGCAGAGGACAAAAGAGACTGGAGTCCCAATATAACTGCATGGAACAGAATCCTCTAACCCCGACACCCCAGACCTCCTATCAACATATACCTTCATGTGAATGATAAATAAATCTTCTATCTTCAGTTAGCCACTGTACTTTGATCTCCATTTATGCAGTCAAACCAACAACCTAAGACAATCATTTAACTAGCAGGATTGTTTTTCTTAAAGCAGTTAAGAATGAAGTGATATTTCTTGTACAAAGTGTGAACTAAAAGTGGAAAATAAACTGTAGATTTAGAAAGCCTCCACTATCAAAATAAATGGAAGGAAGTGCCTCTCCTTATGGAAGTTAGGAATGTTTCCAAGCTTTCAGATCTGAAGTGTGCCTGTTTCATTTTGTCTGGTCCACTTTGCTCACTTAGGATACTTGGTGACCCCAGTAGGTAAATGAGTCAGTGGAGAGCCAATGGAAGGTTTCTGGTAGGGAAGTGATGTGATCAGAGCAATGTTTCAGAAAGAGCAATCGGATAGCCCTGGGCAAGAGGACTGGAAGAAGAGAGGCTAGCAATGGGAGAGCTGGGCAGACGTAAGGTACCATAAGATTCTAGGAGAATAATGAGTTTGGATTAGGTCAGTGGAGAGGAGGAGAGTGGATTGAGAGTATTAATGCCTGGATCACAGTCCCTACGCTGTAATAGTTACAGAGAACCATGGCACAGAGCACAGCCCAACTCTGCCCCCAGAATATTCCTTAGGATGGCTTGTTTTCAGAGCCCTGCCTGCTGGTCTGGACCATGTCAGAACATTAAGCATCCCTTTAAGTCTTCCCCGAAGCTGCCTAAAGCTGATCCCACGTTTCCTTCCCCAGAGCCGAATTATCCCACTCTCCACCTCCAAACGCCGATGGATCTGAAACAGACAGCACACGTGGCCACATCTCACCTCTTAGTAGGTGGTAGCGGTAAAAGAGTTGCCCCCTCGGGCTGTCTGCCTTATAATCCCACCAGAAGTCCCTGCCTCCCAGTCCTGGGAAGGGAACAAGGTGGTCACTGCCCTGGGCTGTGGCCCTTACCTGTGTTCAAGATATCCTCGACGGTTCTTTGAATGTATCATAGTCCTCCTTCCTGCAATCTGGAATGAAATATTAGTGTGTTCAGCAATAGAAAGTATAATAGCCAACACGTACAGATTGTTTACAATGTGTCAGGTACACCTTTAAGTGCTTTATATACACGAAGTTGTTTAATCCTCAAGACAACCATTGAAGACAGGTAGTAGTATCATCCCCATACAGATGATAGAACTTAAGCACAGGGTACTGAGTAACTTGCTGATATCATATACCTAGTAACTGAAGGGGCTTGGATTTAAGCCAGGTCATCTGTCTCCAAAACCCTGCAGTCTTAACCATGACATTTGACCATCTCAAATATGGTGCCCATATTTCAAGCCTGGGTTCTGGAGGATAGCTGTTCCCAAGAATGTGAGAAAAAGAGAAGGCAGGGAGGGCTTGATATTATATTCACAGCACCTAATACCCAAACAAACAGAACTGGAGAAAAATCAATTTGATTCTCTTTCTGTGCCTTTACAACACATGCCCAAATTCATCAGATCTCTTGTGTCAGAAATAGAATGGAATCAAATACAAGTCTAAAGTGAGGAGTCTGGAGTGCTGGACTATTGGTTTTAAATCCAATCAGGAGCTTTCATTTATAACTTGCTGAAAAGCAGGGAGAAGTGTTCCTGGTTCCGGGTTGCTACTGGGCTTCTAATTACCCACTCAGAAAGGAATATCTCACCAGGGCCAACACCGTGGTGCATTCACAGCCTTACTTGTGTGTCCTAAGGAAGATGGCAAAGCCCTCTCCTCTCTCTTCATGGGAGCTGCCTGATAGCCAGGGTCCTTGAATCTCCAGGTTTTATCAGTAGATGAGATAATTAGGCACAGTTGGTCAAAGGCCATCCATGTGTTTTTCTTCCAGAATGATTCTGAGTTTTTATTTGTGGAATCCGTGTTTATGCCTTTGGCAGCCAGGCCAGTTTTCTACATATTTAAAATACCAACTCAAACCTTACCAGCACTGATACCTTTTCGTCCTGCAATAGGCAGAATCTCCTTCCTGGGGTCTTCACAGTACCTTGACCATACTTTACTTTAGCACTTACTAAATCACATTATTATTGATTGCTTAAATAACTGTTATTCCACCAGATTATGAGCCTCTCTAAGACAGGTGTTACCAAACCAGGTTTGTTTTGATTGATGAACAGCAAGCCAACACTCTGATACCGAGGTTTGCAAGCAAAGAGAGGGTTTTGCAAGGCAGCCAAGCTAGGAGACAGGAGAATAAACCTCTAATCAGCCTAGCCCTAGGCAAGGGGCTCAGGGTATTTATGGGGTAAAGAATAAAGACGCGGGGCATGGGGAGCATGGCAGAAGGTGACTGGAAAAAGTTGTGGTAATAGTCACTCTGTGCAGGTGTAACTAGGCTACGGGCCTCTCCACGTTCTGAAAGGTGGAGTTATTGGCCCTTTGATGTCAAAAGGTCATGGAGCTCAAACACTCATGCATACCCAGTTGGAGGGTCGGTGTTGATATAGCCCTGATATCTATACATAAAATTGATACTAAAATAAGCACCAGGATTCCAAAAATGCATCAATGGGATATGCAGAATAATCACATTTTTAACCAGCTCAGGTTAATCTAGACACAGCTGACTCCAAGTTCCTGGAAAATAACTCAGGCAAACATCTCATTGTTTAGGCTATGTGCCACTTGGAGGACAGGCAAGTCTTAAAACGACTTTGATTAGTAAAGGCAGGTGAAATGGATTTGACTAATTACCACCCACGGTTTCACAAGGACTGTGCCCCATCCATCTTCTGTACTGAGCACAGAGGCCTTACACATAGGAGGTCCCATGGTTGATGAAAGAAAAACAAAAGAATGGAAAGTGAGAATGAGAGGCAGATAATGGTGTTAACACCTTTATACGATTCAAGATGTCCTGAGAACAACCCTCCTGTCCCCGAGAAATCTTCTTCCTGGCCCTGCTTCTGTGACATTCTACTATAATCAAGGAGTTTTGAAAATACAAGTAGCACTGGTAAAATAATTCTTCCTCAACCTATAGCTATTAATATAGGATGGAATGATTTTTTTTTTTTTTTTTTTTTTTTTGCCGTACGCGGGCCTCTCACTGTCGTGACCTCTCCCGTTGCGGAGCACAGGCTCCAGACACACAGGCTCAGTGGCCATGGCTCACGGGCCCAGCTGCTCCGCGGCATGTGGGATCTTCCCGGACCGGGGCATGAACCTGTGTCCCCTGCATCGGCAGGCGGACTATCAACCACCAGGGAAGCCCCAGGGAAGCCCCAGGGAATCCCGGATGCAATGATTTTTAAAGGGTGCTTTGCAGGGTAGAAAGAGACTGGGAAAGATTGGGCTGTGATGTTGCCCACGATGGGTTGTGTCAGGCAGAGGGAAAAAGCCAGAGACAGTAAATGTCTTGCTAGGTAGAGGAGAGAAGGGTAAGGGAAGGGGACGGGAGGATTTAAGGCAAATTTCCTTACATCATAATTGTCTCTAGAACCAGCCCAGAAGGGAAAAACATGATTATTCTGCATATCTCACTGATGCATTTTTGGAATCCTGGTGCTTACTTTAGTATCAATTTTATGTGTAGATATCAGGGTTAGACCAACTAGTCTAATTCCCTTGGAAATGTGGCACCCATTGAACCAAACTGCTGAAGTGTATAATTCAGTGCTTTCAAGGCCAAAGCAAATGCTCCACATTTAGCATTCTTTTTTCTGAATAAACTAATCAATCCACTGGATGAACCCACATTTCCTTTTCACAGCCAAATCCCAAATAATATGATGATTTTTCAGTTCCCAATGGCAGTTTAGTCTGGACCTGGTTGTGCTATATGACTTGGTGGCTTAGTGGGCACTTCGAGACCTCCATAACTGCAGAGACCTGGGAAAACACAGCACATTGAGCTGCTCTGCACTGTGGACAGGAGGCTCATTTCTGCAGGACTCCAGACTTCCCACTCCTTATCCACCACCTCCCTTCCACTGTTGTTTTCTTCTCCCCTCCCCTGATGCTTACCTTCAGGGTCATTTACTCTTCCAAAGCCACCTCCTCCTCCTTGCCCTTGAGTTTCTAGGTGCCAGCTCTCTAAGATTTGACCTCGGGACCTGCCAAATCAGAGCTGGGATGGTTTTTCCCAACTGCAGCAAAAGCCGTTTCAAAAAGCAGGCAGAGTGCTGGGCTTCTCATATCTTCCTTGCTGCATGTGTTTGTGGCTGCAAAAACCAATTACTGAAGCTCAGCTGTAAGAAATGAAATGTATTTAGTCACAGGTGAAGTTCATGAACACGGTATTAGCTGCAGAATGTGTGTGGTGGCATCTTTTACAAATGAATGCATATCCTCAATCCTGCTCCTTTTACAAATAAGCCATCTCCAGAGCAATGTTGATGGCAAAAACAGAAGTAAGTCTAATGGCCTGGCAGCCGCAAAGCTGCTCAGAATAATGAGCTATGGCACATAGCACTTTATCTTCATCTGATTTTTCCCTCTGCTTGTTTATAGCATCTGAAATGCCCATATTCCCTTGGGATCAAACAGGCTTATAGCCCTGCAGGATAAACTCTCCCCTCTACACTTTCTGGGTTAATATTTGAAGCTGTTGCACCAAGAGGAATTGTTGCATAGAGAGAACACAGAAAGCAAATGAGGGCACGTTTGGATACCACTTAGACTTTCCTAGCACCAGTCCTGAGAATGACTGTATACTCTCTTCCAATTGCCCCAGAATGATTTGGAAAACCAAGGACCAAACCATCAGATTTAGTTGACCTGTTTACACTAGATACAAACTTTGGTGAAAATACATTTTTTATTGAGAAAGCAACTTGATTTGATAATTTGTGCTTCCACAGAGAAGTTACACCTGGTAGACCCCTCAATATCAACTGTTATTCTAGGTGAAAAGGGAAAGCTTTTTAAAACCAGATCTAAAAGGACCTTGAAGAGGCCTTGAGAAGTCAGACTTTTCAGGCTGTTGGCTTATTGTTCAAACCATACAAGAGGTATCTGTAGGGGTCACTTAGATCCTTGATTGAGCCACGGCCTCTGCTAGTGGTGGTTCTCCTTAGTTTGCCTCCCAACAGAAGGCATGCTGACTTACCAGGTTGAGTGCTGGTTTCCACTGCTGGCTCTCTTATCCATACTGCTGGATAGTACTAGGTTAATCCTACAATATTATCTAACTGCTTTTAACTCTCCTTTGTTCTTTACTTTCTACTTGGAGCCCCTATAAGGTAAAAAAAGAAAAAAAAAGTCTGAAGGAAGCTTCAACTTGAAAACAGAGTTTGTTATGCAACGTTGCAAATGCTTGCAGAGACCTTCATCCACTCAGCTCTTCTCACTTTTGGCCAATGCCTCAGTGCTTCCTTTACTGGGAGGAAAAAAGGCTACAGTTGTGTGTTTTCTTGTTCACCCTCTGGTCCGTTCAAAATTCCATCTGCATATGAATACCCTGTTCTTTTTTATGATCTCAGGTGGTGTCTAACCCTTCTTTCCCAGGCTAATTAGTCAACTTGAGTTCTTAAATCCATACCCTCCTTTTCCTTGGTGCCTTTGCTCCACTACCTTCCCTCTTCCCTGGTACCTTCAGTTTCTACTCCTGCCTCAGCTCCCCTTCCTAACTGCCTGCAGATATGCACACACCTGTGCCTGGGAAGATTTCCCAAGCTATCCGGCTGCTTTACTTCTGCTTTTCCCTACCAAGACTCTTGACCAAATGCCACCCAGCCTCCACCTCCAGTAACAGTAATACTAATAAAGAAATGACGTTACCAAACCAGGTTCATTATTGCCTGATGCACAGCAAGCCAAAATGCTAAGACACCGAGGTTTGCAGCAGAGCGGGTATATTCACAAGGCAAACCAAGCAAGGAGATGGAGGATAAGTCCCAGCTCTGCCTCATGGAAAACAAGGGGTATGGGGTATTTGTGGTATAAAGAATAAAGAATCAGGGTGGTCTGAGGCGAGGGGACGGGCGATTGGGAAAAGGTGCAGTAATCATCATTCTGCACAGGCTTAACTATGTTACAAGGCTCTGCCTGTTCAAAAAATGGAGGCAGTTGGCACGCTCTGAGGGTGGAGTTTTCGGCCCTCTGACGTCAAAAGATCACTGAGCGGACACTCGCGCATGCCCAGCTGGAGGCTCCGTGGTCCTATCCAGTCTTAACCAGCTCAGCTGGAACTAGACTCAGCTGACTCCAAGCTGCCGGAAAACAACTTGGACAAACTTTTTTTTTTTTAACATCTTTACTGGAGTATAATTGCTTTACAACGGTGTGTTACTTTCTGCTATTGGGCAAACATCTTATTGTTTAGGCTATTTGCCACTTGGAGGACAAGTCTTTTGTAGATGACCTTGATTAGCGAAGGCAGGTAAAATGAATTTGACGAATGATTACCCACAGTTTCAATGATAAATAACATCTGAGTGCCTACTCTGTGCCTATACTGTCTGAGAACTGTATACACATTGTCCTTTAGCCTCACAAAAACCTTATGAGTTAGCTACTATTATTATCATTATTATCTCCATTTTAAAGATGGGGAGATGGAGGCATAAAGCAGGTAAGCAACTTGCACAAGATCACACAGCAAGCTTGGAGCAGAGATGGGACTGAAATCCAGGTAGTCAGCTCTCAGGGCCCACAGTTTACATCACTACCTTGTACTTGCATTTCTCTTGTTCTGCAAATAGCCCTCCCAGCATTCTGAACCCATATGCAAGAAGTGCACTGACCTCATAAGAGTTGAACCCACTGACATTATCAATTTCTTGTTCTCATCAACCTTTCTGCAGTATCTGATATGGTTGATCTTCTGTTCCCGTCTTCTTTTTGACCCTCTCCTCTCGTTTGGCTCTCACAGCACCATTCTGTTATAGTTCTTATCCATTCTCTCTGACCTTTCTTTCGCTGTCCTCTTCACGAACTCCATTTTCTGCCCTTAATATATATGAGCATGCCTGAGACGTTGCCACTCTTAATATGAATTCTCTCACCCCATGCCTTCAACTGTGTCTACTGCCACTGAATCTTAGTTCTATAGCTTTAGCTCCACTGTCCCTCCTGGCACCAGGCTTGTATTTCCAACTGAATGGTGAACTTTTCCACTAGATTATATCACCTTCACTTCAAATGCACTATGTTAATATAAGTGAATCATATTTTCTCCAAATTACTAAAGCATTCTTCTTCTCTGCCCTCCACCTCTGCTTTTGTTCAATGGTGCTATTACTCATCTAGTCACTGGGCTTAAAATGTGGGTGTCATCTCTGAAGACTCCCTCCTTGTCACCATTTAGCATTATCTACTCAAAATTAAGTCTTTTCAGTTCTTACTTTCATGATGCTCACAACTCTCTCTTCTATTCTATTGTCTTTCCAATGCCAGCACCCTAGAAGATGTCCTTATTAGCTAATGCTTGGCCTACAGTTTTAGCCAGTCTCTGACCTTCTTCCCTCTCTTGCTGACCCCAATCTATATGGCTGGCTGCCAAAATGTCATCAATCCAAAACACTACTTCCATCACATTATAACCCTGCTCATAAATCTAAAGAGAATTCCTATGAGAAAGTCCCAAACTCATTAGCCTGGCATTTAATGCCCTCTCTAAGCTGAACACAGTTTGTCTTTCCAGCTTTCTGCCCTCTACTCCAAGTGGGCTCTGCCTATATCCAAACATATTCAGCACACTGTTGTGTCCACACCATGGCTCTCCCTTCCTGGGATGATGCCCTTGCTCTTCTCCGCAGACTACTAACCTTTCAGGATCCAGCTTCAGTTCTTGTTTCTTCAATCAATATGTTATGACCACATTCTCCTAGAAATGAGCTCCTTCCTCTGAATTCTATAGTAATGATCATCTATGCTATCAATGTAGCACTAAGCATTTCCTGCCTATATTTTCATGTGATATGCATTTCCTCCCAAACTCTTTTTTTCACACACATTGTGCAGTTGTTAGAATCTGGGTACTATATTTGGTGTTTTAAAGTCACCGTATTTTAATAATATATTGAGAAGTAGGTATTTTATCTGTACTTTACAGATAAGGAAACTGAGTCTCTGAGAAGTTAAGTAAATTGGCTAAGGAAGCAGCTAACATGAATCTAAGCAGGGATTTTAACCAGGGAGTGTGACTCTGGAGCCCGTTCTGTTTCCGTTGTACCACATCATGTCCTTTCAACTGCCTTGAGGGCAATGATCCAATTTTATATCTCTCTGTATACTCCATGGTTCCTAGCACAGCTCTTGAACATACTGCTCAAAACTGTTGCTGTGTGAAAGATGGTGCTGCCAAAAAATTAAAATTTCCTAACATAAAAAGCCCGGGTCCTCCATAGGAGCCCATTGTCAACATGGGAAAGGAGGGGCGTCAGTCTGCCATAACAGCCTCATTGTCAGTGGGGTGTAGCTGCAGCCACAGTGGGTTCTGTGAACTCTGTGGGCATGAACATGCAGAGGTGGGGCTGAAATATGAGCCAGTTACTGGCAATCCACTGTGGGCCTGGGGAGGCAGCCCTGTTGGGTTCTCACTCTGGTGGATTTTGGAACCAGGCCTGTGTACATATTCCTGAGTTGATTATTTGTGGGTTCAGGGGACACAGCTCCCGAGGGTTTATGTGCTGATGGTTTTATGAGCGTGCATGTGTACCTAAGAGACTTCTGAGCCAATGACTGGAGTCCACAAGTGGAGGTGGCTCCTGAGGATAGCACCAGCAACAGTGATCTTTGTGGGCACACACACCAGGTGGCAGGTGGCAGGTGGCATCACAGAATCAGACTTCCTGACGGACATCTCCTGGGGAAGAACACACACAGTGGCTCCTTTCCCAGCGAGAATGCTCTAGCTCTGCCTACCTCACAATGCAGCTTAGAACCAGACCTGGGGGCTTCTACTCCAACAGCTGGAGAGCAGACCCTGACCCCAACAGGGCTGTGACAACCACAGAGCAGAGAGGAGGCCCTGTCCAACATCCAGTGCAGGCTCTGGTCACCACAACACCAAACACACCCCCTATCAATGGGACAAGGGCCAGCACACACTAAGGAAAGACGTGGCAAGAATCCATACCAAAAACAGCCCTCACACCAAAAATATTGGACTCAAGCAGGCTACACAGGGACAGTCCAACATAAAAAACAGCCCTTCAAAACCACGGTTGATACCTGTTTCTCCTAGATTTATAGAGCCAGAGAAATATAAGAAAAATGAAAAAGTAAAGGAACTATTCCCAATTAAAAGAACAAGAGAAATCCCCTGAAAGGACAAACAATGAAACAGACTGCTCCAGTCAGAAATGCTGAAAGAATTAAGAAAGGCTATCAATAGAAATGTGGATCACTAACAAGGAACTAGAAACTATAAGGAGAAGCCAATCAAAATCAGACAACTCAATTGCTGAGATGAAAACTGAGTTAAAGACCATAAATAGCAAACTAAATAATGCAGAAGGATGAATAAGTGATCTGGAAGAAGAATAACAAATCACCCAATCAGAACAGCAGACAGAAAAACAAAAGAAAAAAAATGAAAGCACCATCTGAGATCTATGGGATAATACAAAGCATGACAATCTATACATAATAGGAATCCCAGAAGGAGAAGAGAAAAGGGGGTCAAAAATGTATTTGAAGAAATTATGGTTAAAAGCTTCCCAAACTTAAAAGAGAAAACAGACACCAAGGTATAGGAACCACAGAGGGTCCCAAAAAAGATGAACCCAAACCAAGACATATTATAATTAAGATGGCAAAAGTTAAAGAGAGAATTCTAAAGGTAGCAAGGGAAAAAGAAAAAGTCAGTTATAAGGGTACCTCCATAAGGCTATCAGCTGATTTCTCTACAGAAACTTTGCAGGCCAGAAAGAAGTGACAAGATACATTCAAAGTCCTAAGAGGGAAAAACCTGCAACCCAGGATACACTACCCAGTAAGATTATCATTTAGAATACGAGAGATAAAGAACTTCTCAGACAAGTAAAAACTAAAAGAATATAGCAGTACTAAACCTATCTTAAAAGAAATATTGAAAGGTCTTCTCTAGAGACAAAAGAAGCAAGAATCTATAGGAAAGGAAAAATCAAAACTGGAAAGGTAAATATGTAAAAGGATTTAAGATTACTTTAAAAAGCCAGTACATAGATTGAAAAACAATCAAAAAATTCTGTGAAAGTAATTATAATTACAATGAGCAGTAAAAAGATAAACATGAAGATATAAAATAGGACCTCAAAATCACAAAATGTCAGGGAGGGAAGTAAGAAATATAGATCTTTCAGAATGCGTTTCAGCTTATACGACTACCAGTCTAAAGCAAATAGATATAGTTATGTGTTAACATACTTGAAAATCAGGGTAACCACAAATCAAAAACATACAATAGATTCACAAAAAGCAAAAAGAAAGGAACTCAGACATAATACAAAAGAAAACCATCAAACCACAAAAGGAAAAATGAAAAGAAGAAGAAAGGAACAAAGAAGAAATATAAAATCAACTGGAAAACGAGGTTTAAAGTGGCAATAAGTACATACTTATCAATAATTACTTAAATGTTGGGACTTCCCTGGTGGTGCAGTGGTTAAGAATCCGCCTGCCAATGCAGGGGACACAGGTCCAATCCCTGGTCCAGGAAGATCCCATATGCTGCAGAGCAACTAAGCCTGCAAGCCATAACTACTGAGCCCATGTGCCACAACTACTGAGGCCTGCTCACCTAGAGCCCATGCTCTGCAGCAAGAGAAGCCCACACACTGCAACGAAGAGTAGCCCCCACTCACTGCAACTAGAGAAAGCCCGCATGCAGCAACAAAGACCCAACACAGCCAAAAATAAATAAATATTTTTTTAAATACTTAAATGTCAATGGATTAAATGCTCCTATCAAAAGATTTAGAGTGGCAGATTGGATAATGAAACAAGAATCTATAATATGCTGCCTACAGGAGACTCACTTTAGGGCAATGACACACAGATTGAAAGTGAGGGGATGGAAAAAGTTATTTCACACAAAGGAAATGACAAGAAAGTAGGGGTAGAACTACTCATATCAGACAAAATAGACTTTAAAACAAAGGCCATAAAGAAAGACAAAGAAGGACACTATATCATGATAAAAGGATCAATACAAGAAGAAGATATTGCACTTTTTAACATATATGCACCCAATATAGTGGCACCTAAATACATAAAACAAATACTAACAGACATAAAGGGAGAAATCGATTGGAATACAATAATAGTAGGAGACTTTAACACCCCACTGACATCAATGGACAGATCTTCCAGACAGAAAATCAATAAGGCAACAGGGATCCTGGATGACATAATAGAACGGTTAGACTTAATTAATATCTAGAGAACACTACATCCAAAAAACCCAGAATACACATTCTTTTCAAGCACACATGGAACATTCTTTAGGATAGACCACACAGGTCACAAAACACGCCTCAACAAATTTAAGATGATAGAAATTATTTCCAGTGTCTTTTCTGACCAAAATAGCATGACACTAGAAATCAACCATAGAAAGAGAAATGAGAAAAAAATGATTACATGGAGACTAAACAACATGCTACTAAAAACACAAATGAGTCAATGATGAAATCAAAGAGGAAGTTAAAAAAATACTTCGAGACAAATGACAATGAAAACACAGCCATACAAAAGTTATGAGATGCAGCAAAAGCAGTTCTAAAAGGGAAGTTCATAGTAATACAGGCCTTTCTCAAAAAACAAGAAAAATCTCAAATAAACAACCTAACCAACCACCTAAAAGAATTAGAAAAAGAAGAACAAATAAAGCCTAACGTCAGCAGAAGGAAGGAAATAATAAAGATTGTAGAGGACATAAATAAAGTAGAGATTAAAAAATAGAAAAAATCAATAAAACTAAGAGCTGGTTTTTTGAAAGGATTAAAAAATTCGACAAACCTCTGGCCAAGCTCATCAAGAACAAAAGAAACTAGACTGAAATAAACAAAACAAGAAATAAAAGAGGAGAAATAACAACTGTTTCTGCAGAAATATAAAATACCATAAGAAAATATTATGAACAGTTTATATGCCAACAAAATGGACAACCTAGAAGAAATGGATAAGTTTCTAGAAACATAGAGCCTGCCAAAACTGAATCAAGAAGGAACAATGTGAACAGACTGATCCCTAGAAGTCAAATAGAATCTGTGGGCTTCCCTGGTGGTGCAGTGGTTAAGAATCCACCTGCCAATGCAGGGGACACAGGTTCAAGCCCTGATCTGGGAATATCCCACATGCCACGGAGCAACTAAGCCCATGCACCACAACTACTGAAGCCCATGCACCTAGAGCCTATGCTCTGCAACAAGAGAATCCACCACAATGAGAAGCCTGCACACCACAACGAAGTGTAGCCCCTGCTTGCTGCAACTAGAGAAAACCCGTGTGCAGCAATGAAGACCCATTGCAGCCAAAAAATAAATTAATTAATTTAAAAAATTATTTAAAAAATAGAATCTGTAATTAAAAAACAAACAAACAAAAAAACCTCCTTGTAAACAAAAGTCCAGGACTGGATGGCTTCACTGGGGAATTCTACCAAACATACAAAGAACATATAACTCTCCTCAAACTCTTGCAAAAGATTGAAGAGGAAGGAACACTCTCAAAGTCATTCTATGAAGCCACCATCACCCTTATACAAAAACCAGACACAGATACTACCAAAAAAGAAAATTACAGGCCAATATCACTGATGAATATAGATGCAAAAATCCTCAGGAAAATATTAGCAAACTGAATCTAACAATACATAAAAAGGATCATACACCATGATCAATTTAGGTTTATTCCAGGGTCACAAGGATGGTTCAGTGTACTCAAATCGATCAATGTGATATACCACATCAACAAAAGCAAAGACAAAAACCACATGATCATCTCAATAGATGCAGAAAAAGCATATGATAAAATTCAACATCCATTCATGATAAAAACTCTTACCAAAGTGAGTATAGAGGGAACATATCTCAACATAATAAAAGCCATTTATGACAAACCCACAGCTGACATAATACTCAATGGTGAAGAGCTGAAAGCCTTCCCACTAAAATCTGGAACAAGACAAGGATGCCCACTCTCACTACTTCTATTTAACAGAATATTGGAAGTCCTAGCCATGGTAATCAGACAAGAAAAAGAATTAAAAGGTATCCAAACCAGAAGGGAAGAGGTAAACTTGTCATTATATACAGATGACCAGTACTCTATGTAGAAAACCCTAAAGATTCCACATACAAAATAAACTATTAGAACTGATAAATGAATTCAGCAAGGCAGCAGGATATGAGATAAATATACAGAAATCTGTTGCATTTCCTTACACTAATAATGAGATATCAGAAAGAGAAAGTTAAAAAAAAATCCCTTTAAAAATCACATTCAAAAATAAAATACCTGGGAATAAACCTAACCAAGGAGGTTAAAGACATATGCTGAGAACTATAAAACACTGATAAAGGAAATCGAATGTTATTCAAGGAAATGGAAAGATATCCCATGCTCTTGGATTAGAAGAATTAATATAGCTAAAATGGCCATACTACTCAAAGCAATCTACAGATTTAATGTGATCCCTATCAAATTACATGACATTTTTCACGCAACTAGAACAAATAATCCTAAAGTTTATATGGAACAACAAAACAGAACTGCCAAAGCAATCCTCAGGAAAGAGAACAAAGCTGGAGGCATGACCATTCCAGACATCAGACAATACTACAAAGTTACAGTAATCAAAACAGCATGGTATTGGTACAAAAACAGACATATAGGTATTTTTTGATTTCCTCTTTGATTTCTTCAGTGATCACTTTGTTATTAAGTAGTATATTGTTTAGCCTCCATGTGTTTGTATTTTTTACAGATCTTTTCCTGTAATTGATATCTAGTCTCATAGCGTTGTGGTCAGAAAAGATACCTGATACAATTTCAATTTTCTTAAATTTACCAAGGCTTGATTTGTGACCCAAGATATGATCTATCCTGGAGAATGTTCCATGAGCACTTGAGAAAAATGTGTATTCTGTTGTTTTTGGATGGAATGTCCTATAAATATCAATTAACTCCATCTTTTTTAATGTATCATTTAAAGCCTGTGTTTCCTTATTTATTTTCATTTTGGATGTTCTGTCCACTGGTGAAAGTGGGGTGTTAAAGTCCCCTACTATGAGTGTGTTACTGTCGATTTCCCATTTTATGACTGTTAGTATTTGTCTTACGTATTGAGGTGCTCCTATGTTGGGTGCATAAATATTTACAATTGTTATATCTTCTTCTTGGATCGATCCCTTGATCATTATGTAGTGTCCTTCTTTGTCTCTTGTGATAGTCTTTATTTTAAAGTCTATTTTGTCTGATATGAGAATTGCTACTCCAGCTTTCTTTTGGTTTCCATTTGCATGGAATATCGTTTTCCATCCCCTCCCTTTCAGTCTGTATGTGTCCCTAGGCCTGAAGTGGGTCTCTTGTAGACAGCATATATATGGGTCTTGTTTTTGTATCCAATCAGCCAGTCTGTGTCTTTTGGTGGGAGTATTTAATCAAAAAATACCAAGAGGGATTCCCTGGTGGAGCAGTGGTTGAGAGTCCGCCTGCCGATGCAGGGGACACGGGTTCGTGCCCCGGTCAGGGAAGATCCCACATGCTGTGGAGCGGCTGGGCCTGTGAGCCATGGCTGCTGAGCCTGCGCGTCCAGAGCCTGTGTTCCGCAATGGGAGAGGCCACAACAGTAAGAGGCCCGCATACCACAAAAAAACAAACAAACAAACAAACTTATAAACAAATGAAAATGGAGACACGATGACCCAAAACCTATGGGATGCAGCAAAAGCAGTTCTAAGAGCAAAGTTTATAGCAATACAATCCTACCTTAAGAAACAGGAAATAGCTCGAATAAACAACCTAACCTTGCACCTAAAGCAATTAGAGAAATAAGAACAAAAACCCCCCAAAGTTAGCAGAAATAAAGAAATCATAAAGACCAGATCAGAAATAAATGAAAAAGAAATGAAGGAAACGATAGCAAAGATCAATAAAACTAAAAGCTGGTTCTGTGAGAAGATAAACAAAATTGATAAAACATTAGCCAGACTCATCAAGAAAAAAAGGGAGAAGACTCAAATCAATAGAATTAGAAATGAAAAAGAAGTAACTGACTGCAGAAATACAAAAGATCATGAGAGATTACTACAAGCAACTCTATGCCAATAAAATGGACAACCTGGAAGAAATGGACAAATTCTTAGAAATGGAAAACCTGCCAAGACTGAAGAAATAGAAAATATGAACAGACAAGTCACAAGCACTGAAATTGAAACTGTGATTAAAAATCTTCCAACAAACAAAAGCTCAGGACCAGATGGCTTCACAGGTGAATTCTATCAAACATTTAGAGAAGAGCTAACACCTATCTTTCTCAGACTCTTCCAAAATATAACAGAGGGAGGAACACTCCCAAACTCATTCTTTTTTATAATTAATTAATTAATTAATTAATTAATTAATTAATTTTTGGCTGTGTTGGGTCTTCGTTTCCGTGTGAGGGCTTTCTTCAGTTGTGGCGAGTGAGGGCCACTCTTCACTGCGGAGCACGGGCCTCTCACTGTTGCGGCCTCTCCCGTTGTGAAGCACAGGCTCCAGACGTGCAGGCTCAGTAGTTGTGGCTCACAGGCTTAGTTGCTCTGCGGCATGTGGGATCTTCCCAGACCAGGGCTCGAACGCATGTCCCCTGCATTGGCAGGAAGATTCCCAATCACTGTGCCACCAGGGAAGCCCCCAAACTCATTCTACGGGGCCACCATCACCCTGATACCAAAACCAGACAAGGATGTCACAAAGAAAGAAAACTACAGGCCAATATCACTGATGAACATAGATGCAAAAATCCTCAACAAAATACTAGCAAACAGAATCCAGCAGCACATTAAAAGGATCATACACCATGATCAAGTGGGGTTTATTCCAGGAATGCAAGGATTCTTCAATATATGCAAATCAATCAACGTGATACATCATATTAACAAATTGAAGAAGAAAAACCATAGAATCCTCTCAATAGATGCAGAGAAAGCTTTTGACAAAATTCAACACCTATTTATGATAAAAACCCTGCAGAAAGTAGGCATAGAGGGAACTTTCCTCAACATAATAAAGGCCATATATGACAAACCTACAGCCAACACTGTCCTCAATGGTGAAAACCTGAAACTATTTCCACTAAGATCAGGAACAAGACAAGGTTACCCACTCTCACCACTCTTATTCAACATAGTTTTGGAAGTTTTAGCAACAGAAATCAGAGAGGAAAAGGAAATAAAAGGACTCCACATCAGAAAAGAAGAAGCAAAGCTGTCACTGTTTGCAGATGACATGATACTATACATAGAGAATCCTAAAGATGCTACCAGAAAACTATTAGAGCTAATCAATGAATTTGGTAATGTAGCAGGACACAAAATTAATGCACAGAAATCTCTGGCATTCCTATACACTAATGATGAAAAATCTGAAAGTGAAATTAAGAAATCACTCCCATTTACCATTGCAACAAAAAGAATAAAATATCTAGGAATAACCCTACCTAAGGAGACAAAAGACCTGTATGCAGAAAATTATAAGACACTGATGAAAGAAATTAAAGATGATACAAATAGATGGAGAGATATACCATGTTCTTGGATTGGAAGAATCAACATTGTGAAAATGACTCTACTACCCAAAGCAATGTATAGATTCAATGCAATCCCTATCAAACTACCACTGGCATTTTTCACAGAACTAGAACCAAAAATTTCACAATTTGTATGGAAACACCAAAGACCCCGAATAGCCAAAGCAATCTTGAGAATGAAAAACGGAGCTGGAGGAATCAGGCTCCCTGACTTCAGACTATACTACAAAGCTACAGTAATCAAGACAGTATGGTACTGGCACAAAAACAGAAATATAGATCAATGGAACAGGATAGAAAGCCCAGAGATAAACCCACACACATATGGTTACCTTATATTTGATAAAGGAGGCAGGAATGTACAGTGGAGAAAGGATAGCCTCTTCAATAAGTGGTGCTGGGAAAACTGGACAGGTACATGTAAAAGTATGAGATTAGAACACTCCCTAACACCATACACAAAAATAAGCTCAAAATGGATTAAAGACCTAAATGTAAGGCCAGACACTATCAAACTCTTAGAGGAAAACATAGGCAGAACACTCTATGACATAAATCACAGCAAGATCCTTTTTGACCCACCTCCTACAGAAATGGAAATAAAAACAAAAATAAACAAATGGGACCTAATGAAACTTCAAAGCTTTTGAACAGCAAAGGAAACCATAAACAAGACCAAAAGACAACCCTCAGAATGGGAGAAAATATTTGCAAATGAAGCAACTGACAAAGGATTAATCTCCAAAATTTACAAGCAGCTCATGCAGCTCAATATCAAAAAAAGAAACAACCCAATCCAAAAATGGGCAGAAGACCTAAATAGACATTTCTCCAAAGAAGATATACAGATTGCCAACAAACACATTAAAGAATGTTCAACATCATTAATCATTAGAGAAATGCAAATCAAAACTACAATTAGATATCATCTCACACTGGTCAGAATGGCCATCATCAAAAAATCTAGAAGCAATAAATGCTGGAGAGGGTGTGGAGAAAAGGGAACACTCTTGCACTGCTGGTGGGAATGTGAATTGGTACAGCCACCATGGAGAACAGTATGGAGGTTCCTTAAAAAACTGCAAATAGAACTACCATATGATCCAGCAATCCCACTACTGGGCATATACCCTGAGAAAACCATAATTCAAAAGGAGTCATGTACCAAAATGTTCATTGCAGCTCTATTTACAATAGCCAGGACATGGAAGCAACCTAAGTGTCCATCATCGGATGAATGGATAAAGAAGATGTGGCACATATATACAATGGAATATTACTCATCCATAAAAAGAAATGAAACTGAGATATTTGTAGTGAGGTGGATGGACCTATGGTCTGTCACAGAGTGAAGTAAGTCAGAAAGAGAAAAACAAATACCATATGCTAACACATAATATGGAATCTAAGAAAAAAAATGTCATGAAGAACCTAGGGGTTAGACGGGAATAAAGACACAGACCTACTAGAGAATGGACTTGAGGATATAGGGAGAGGGAAGCGTAAGCTGTGACAAAGTGAGACAGTGGCATGGACATATATACACTACCAAACATAAAATAGATAGCTAGTGGGAAGCAGCCGCATAGCACAGGGAGATCAGTTCGGTGCTTTGTGACCACCTAGAAGGGTGGGATAGGGACGGTGGGAGGGAGGGAGACGCAAGAGGGAAGAGATATGGGAACATATGTATATGTATAACTGATTCACTTTGTTATAAAGTAGAAACTAACACAGCATTGTAAAGCAATTATACTCCAATAAAGATGTAAAAACAAAACAAAACAACAACAACAACAAAACAGACATATATATCAATGGAACAGAATAGAGAGCCCAGAAGTAAACCCACATACCTACAGTCGATTAATTGTTGACAAAGGAGGCAAGAATATGCAATGGAGGAATGACAATCTCTTGAGCAAGTCGTGTTGGGGAAGCTGGACAGCCACATGTAAATCAATGATTTTAGAACACACCCTCACACCATACACAAAAATAAACTCAAAATGGCTTAAGGACTTAATGATGACATGACACCATAAAACTCCTAGAGAATATAGGCAAAACATTCTCTGACTTATATTGTAGCAATGTTATTTTATGTTAGTCTCCCAAGGCAATAGAAATAAAAACAAAAGTAAACAAATGGGAACTAATCAAACGTATAAGCTTTTGCACAGCAAAAGGAACCATAAACAAAGCAAAAAGACAACCCACAGACTGGGAGAAAATATTTGTAAATGATGCAGCTGACAAGGGATTAATTTCCAAAATATACAAATAGCTCATACAACTTAATAACAAAAAAACCAAACAACCCAATCAGAAAATGGGCAGAAGACCTAAACAGACATTTCTCCAAAGAAGACACACAGATGGCCAACAGGCACATGAAAGGGTGCTCAACATTGCTAATTATTAGAGAAATGCGAATCAAAACCTCAATTAGATACCAGTCAGAATTGCCATAATCAAAACATCTATAAATAATAAGTGCTGGAGAGGGTAGGGAGAAAAGGGAGCCCTCCTACACTGCTGGTGGGAATGTAAGTTGGTGCAGCTACTTTGGAAAACAGTATGGAAATTCCTCAAAAAACTAAAAATAGCATTACAATGTGATCCAGCAGTCCCACTCCTGGGCATATATCCAGAAAAGACAAAAGCTCTAATTTGAAAAGATACATGCACTCCAATGTTCATAGCAGTACTATTTACAATAGTCAAGACATGGAAGCAACATAAATGTCCATCAACAGATGAATGGATAAAGAAGATGTGGCATACACACACACATGCACACATATAAACAATGGAATACTACACAGCCATAAAAAAAGAATGAAATAATGCCATTTGCAGCAACACAGATGGACCTAGAGATTATCATACTAAGTGGAGGAGACAAAGACAAATATCATATGATTTCACTTACATGTGGAATGTAATAAATAGTACAAATGAACTTATTTACAAAACAGAAACAGGCTCACAGGTAAAGAAAACAAATTTATGGTTACCAAAGGGGAATGTGGGGGAGGGATAAACTGGGAGTAGGGAATTAACAGATGTTTAAAACTGATAAACAATAAGGATTTACTGTAGGGAACTATATTCAATATTTTGTAATAAACTATAATGGAATTGAATCGAAAAATGAAGAATACAGATATATACATATATACATATAACCAAATCATTTTGCTGTATACCTGAAACTAACACAATATTGTAAATCAACTATGCTTCCATTAAAAAAGTCATATTAAATTTATTTATTGATTTAGGGAGAATTGATATCTTTAGTTATGATGTTGAATCTTATATCCAAAACCAAGTTATACTTTTCTATTAGTTCAAAAAAATTTATTTGCTTCTCTTAAGAGAATTCTTAAGTTTTATTAATAGAGATTTTATACATTAATTGTTAACTTCACTTCTAATTATTTTGTTTTTATCTTTAATTTTTGTGTTTAATTTTCAATTTTCAGTTGAAATTATAAATGGCATCTTTACTTCCATTATATTTTGTACCTAGTACTTCTTTATTATATAAAGGCTGTTAACTTCTGTCTGTTAATTTTATGGTCAGAAATTTTACTGAATCCTCTATTGTTTGTAGGCAATTTTCACATTATTCTCTTGTATATTTCAGGTATAAATTATATCATTTATATTTAGTTTTATCTCTTACTGTCCAGTTTTCATACACCTAATTTATTTTTCATCTCTAATTTCATTGTCTAATACATGCAAAAACTCTTAAATTTTAGTGATGATAATGAAGACATTTGTTTTATCTCTAAATTTAATGGGGATGATTTTAGCATTTCTCTATTGGCCTAATGATAGATGTATTTTAACTAGTTAAGGAAATATTCATCTATTTCTAGTTGATTAAGATTCTTCAGCATCACAAATGGACTTTGAAACTTACCAAATGCATTTCCAGAAACTCTAGAGGTGATTTTATATGATTTATCCACTCTTAGATTTATTGCTGTAGTGAATTACATAAATAGCTTTCCCAAAACTAAAATTTCTTACATTATTGGAAAAATCTTACTTGGCTAGTATGTCATTTTCTTATAATGTGGTGTTTAGGTCTGCTAATATTTTATTTAGAAGTATTTTGCATTGGTAATCATAAAAGAGATTGACCTATAAAGATTTTCTTTTTGGAAATTTTTGTTGAATGTTGGTATTAATTATTGCATCATAAAAGAAACCACTGAAGCTTTTCTTCTTTTCCTATGTTATATAATTATCTGTTATTTCAAAATTTATAAAAAATCCACCACAAAACCTTTTGATCTTTGTGTCTTTTGGGGAGTAAGGTAGGGATAGCTCTTTGAAAACGTTCTCTATTTCTTCTATTTAATTGATATGTTTACATATTTTATCTTTACTTGAATATGTTTTGAGACAAAAATTATATTTACTTAGAAAATTATTTAGTTTATCTGGATTTTTAAATTTAGTCGACTGTAATTAAGTAATACTATGTTTTATGATTACTTTAACTATTTCTGTAAATATAATTCTTTCTTCCTTATTATTTCTTACTTTGTATATTTGTGCTTCCTATTTTTTGATTACATTTGTTATGAGCTTACTTATTTTATATTTCCAAAAACTGGATTCTGTATTTATTTATTAGTTTTATTATTTGTTTCTTAATTTATTATTTTCTGTGTTTATTGATTTTGTTCTGCTTTCCTTTGATTTATTTTATTTTGTTGCTCCTTTTCTAAATTCTTATGTTGGATATTTAGTGGATATTTCTATTAATAGTTATTGAAGTTTTTGCATTTTCTTTTGAGTGCTGCTCTACACAATCACACAGATTCTGACATGTGGTCTTTTTATTTTTTTCCCCCAGATACCCTAAAACTTGTTTTGGAGTTTTTCTTTTTCCCAACAGTTGGTTAAGAGAAAGTGTTTGAATTTCCATGTAGTTTTCTGGTTTTGTTGTTTGTTGTTTGTTCCAAGTTTTAATACACTATGGTCAGTGATTATACTATTTCTAAAAACTTTAGAACATAAAGAGGGTTTTTTGTGACTTAATAAGTTTTTATAACCATTCCATAGATTCTTGAAAAGTAGAAATGTTCTGTTGCTTGAATACAGCATTAATGTCCATTTTTATTATTTTATCATTTGCTCAGTCACTGCCTGAGAGAAATATATTAAAGTTTTCTCTTATTAATATATTTCTGCCTTTATCTTCTTTAATTCCTGAAGTTTATGATTTATGAATATTGCTGCCAAGTTACTTGCTTCATAGATATTCACACTTCTTACAACCCTATTATGTGCCTTTAATATTATAAATACCTGTCTGCTTTGTGCCCTGTTTACTGCTTTTGGTCATGAATGATACCTTTTCTGATATTGAGATTGTGACCCCTGCTTTCCTTTTGTTTGCTCTCCTGTGGTGCCCTAAACTCTTCTTTCATTTTCAACTTGGTTTAGCAATTCCAATTCAATGATTCATCCAATAAAAAAATCCACTTCCTAGAGTAATGGAAATAAAAACAAAAATAAACAAAGGGGACCTAATGAAACTTCAAAGCTTTTGCAAAGCAAAGGAAACCATAAACAAAACGAAAAGACAACCCTCAGAATGGGGGAAAATATTTGCAAATGAATCAATGGACAAAGGATTAAACTCCAAAACATATAAACAGCTCATGCAGCTCAATATTAAAGAAACAAACAACCCAATCCAAAAATGGGCAGAAGACCTAAATAGACATATCTCCAAAGAAGACATACAGATGGCCAAGAAGCACATGAAAAGCTGCTCAACATCACTATTCATTAGAGAAATGCAAATCAAAACTACTATGAGGTATCACCTCACACCAGTTAGAATGGGCATCATCAGACAATCTACAAACAACAAATGCTGGAGAGGGTGTGGAGAAAAGGGAACCCTCTTGCACTGTTGGTGGGAATGTAAATTGATGCAGCCACTATGGAGAACAGTATGGAGGTTCCTTAAAAAACTAAAAATAGAATTACCATGTGATCCAGCAATCCCACTACTGGGCATATACCCAGAGAAAAACATAATTCCAAAAGACACATGCACCCCAATGTTCATTGCAGCATTATTTACAATAGCCAGGTCATGGAAGCAACCTAAATGCCCATCAACAGACGAATGAATAAAGAAAATGTGGTACATACATAGAATGGAATATTACTCAGCCATAAAAAGGAACCAAATTGGGTCATTTGTTGAGACATGGATGGATCTAGAGACTGTCATACAGAGTGAAGTAAGTCAGAAAGAGAAAAACAAATATCGTATATTAATGCATGTATATGGAACCTAGAAAAATGGTACAGATGAACGGGTTTGCAGGGCAGAAGTTGAGACACAGATGTAGAGAACAAACGTATGGACACCAAGGGGGGAAAGCCATGGGGGTTGGGGGTGGGGATGGTGGTGTGATGATTTGGGTGATTGAGATTGACATGTATACACTGATGTGTATAAAATTGATGACTAATAAGAACCTGCTGTATAAAAAAATAAAATTAAATTCAAAAATTAAAAAAAATCAGTTATTTACAAAGATTCATGTGTAAGAATAATCATTAAAAGTGGAGGTTGATTAAGTAAATTATTCTATACTCACAATGTGTAATAACATATGTGCTAAAAGCAGATTGAATAAAAATACTTAATGGCAACAATGTTTAAAATATAAAGATATTTTATATGCTTTATAAAATACTTTCTGATAAAGCCAGTTACCAAATAGATTGTGTAGTTTGATCCCAACCTAAATATCCATTACCATATCTTTAATCATACCTATGTATCTATAAAATATAGCTCTATAAAAATTGGACAAGTGTGTATAAAATACTAAGTTATTATATCTAAGTAGGAGTAGTAATATAGATGGTTTTAATTTTCTTCTTTGTGCTTTTCTATATTTTCTGAAGTTTTAATATTTACATATTCTTTATAATCTCAAAATATGTGATTTTTTTCCCTAAAAATGGAGTAAGAAAAAAAAAAAGCTTATTGTCTAATAATTTGACACTAAAATCCTGGCAACAGTTAATGATAGGTCTCCTTATTACCTGCCTTACTCCCCCAGCATTCTGAGTAGAGTTCTAGAAAGTATCTAGTTTTCCATTAGTAGATTCCTTAAGACTTTGGCACATAAAGGAAACTCAATCACTGTTCTCTCTCTCTCTGTCTCAGGCTTCCCTCTGCCTGCTTGGAAGGGGGAGGGCTGCCTTAATCCTCTCCTAGGGTCCCCATTGGCCTTCAGGCCCAGTGCATGTAGCTTTCTTTTACCTACAGGTTTCTGTAGCTGTTAAGAATTCCTCACAGAATAGCTCCCAGAGGAACAGCATGTTCTTTTTCTTCCTTTAATTCACTCACTAGTCTTTGTTTACTTGGGGGACATGAACATTCCTTTGACTAAAAACCTGTCAATTTTGCTTTTCAACTCCTTCAATGGCTAATTTAACTGGCTCATTAGTGTTTTTAATGTGTGGATTTTTACTAGAATCCCTTGGAGTTTTTGTTGTCCCGGTTGATGTGGAGACACAAGCTGTCATTATAAAGCCTCTTAAGAAATTACAACCATTTCTTTGAAACAATCTCCTTAATGAACTCCCAGGATTTGTGTTTTACATCTCAGGCAGGACTTCTCTCTCATTAGATTCTTCATTTGTAAGCTTCTGAGGTTGAAATGAAGTTTCTTAGAGCCTTGGTTATGTGTCCAATTTGGAGAGGGGTGTCATGAAAGCACTTGCAGTGTATGGTTTTTGTTTTTTTTAGTTTGATTTTTGCTTCTCTTTTGGTTTTTTTTGTTGTCGTTTTTAAAGATGTGGCTATTTCCACAAATGTTTGGGCAATTACATAACCACTGAAGGAGAAGAACTATCTAAAAACAAAACTGGGCAAAACAAAATGCAGTCTCTCAAACCATTAATTTCAGCTTCTCACAGTATAATTTGGGGCTGAGGTGATATTCAGAGTAAAAACCTATAATTTTGTTGTAAGTGTATTATACTCCTTCCTCTCGTTAAATTTCTATATCCAA
The DNA here is from genome assembly GCF_949752795.1 of Hyperoodon ampullatus. Taxonomy (NCBI): domain Eukaryota; kingdom Metazoa; phylum Chordata; class Mammalia; order Artiodactyla; family Ziphiidae; genus Hyperoodon; species Hyperoodon ampullatus. The sequence goes on along the minus strand of NC_136921.1, from coordinate 83,288,532 downwards.
TTCCTCAGTGAGTTCTTAAAGCAAGTAGTGTAGTGATTAGGTTTTTATATCAAATCTACTGCTAGACTGAGATAAAACTGACCTAGCTGATAAAACCAAAGACTTCCTTCTTTTTTTTTCTCATAACCAGAGTCAATCCTAGGAAAAAATGTCAAGTAGGCACAGAGTGTCACTGTCTCTCCTCCTGTTTTGGTCCTTCCTTGGGGTCCCCAGCAATAAACTCCAAGTGCCTGTGTTGCCACGGATGACCCCCTAAAGAAAACATTGACCACAGGTTGCATTTGCCTGGCAGATATATTTTATGAAGCCTGTACAGAGTTAACAATTGGGAAATGTCACATCAAAATTCAAGTATCAGAATCTCTTAGAAAACTAAAAAATTTGGCCTACAGAACCTAGAGTCTTGCAGAATAGCAGCTCACTTCTTCTTTTTGATTTATTTTTATTTATTTTGGACAAATAAAAATTGTATATATTTAAGCTATACAATGTGATGCTTTGATACATGCATATGTTGTAAAATGATTACCACAATGAAACTAATTACAATATCCATCATCCCCCATAGTTACTTTTGTGTGTGTGTGTGTGTGTGTGTGTGGTGAGAACACTTGAGATCTACTTCATTTTTTCTTAATGTACGCATTTATCACTCACTATAAACTTTCCTCTTGGAACTGCTTTTGTTGCATCTCATAAGTTTTGGTATGTTGTGTTTCCATTTTTGTTTGTCTCAAGATTTTTTTTATTTGTCACTTTCGACATCTTCTTTGACTTATTGTTTGTTTAGGAACATGTTGTTCAGTCTCCATATATTTGTGAATTTTCCATGTTTTCTCCTGTTATTGATTTCTAGTTTCATACCATTGTGGTGGGAAAAGATACATAATATGATTTCAATCAATTTTCTTAAATTTGTTAACTTGTTTTGTAGCCTAACATATTATTTATCCTGGAGAATGTTTCATCTTCACTTGAGAAGAACGTGTATTCTGCTGCTGGCCTGCAAGGTATGTGTTGAGAAAAAAGCTGATAGCCTCATGGGGTGTCCTCTTGTATGTGATGAGCTTCTTTTCTTCCTCTGCTTTCAAGATTCTGTCTTTATTTTTGACAGTTTTATAATAATGTGCCTCAGTGAAGTCTTCTTAGGTTGAACTGATTAGACACTTTTGAGCTTCATACACCTGGATGTTGGTATCATTCCCCAGATTTGGGAAGTTTTCGGCCATTATTTCTTTGAAGAAGCTTTCTAACCCTTCCTCTCTCTCCACCATCTGGGACTTCTATAATGTGAACATTGTTTTGCTTGATTGTGTCCCATAAGTTCTATGGGCCTTCTTCAGTCTTTTTCATTCTTTTTTCTTTTTATTCCTCTGACTGCATAATCTCACATTACCTGTTTTCAAGCTCACTGATTCTTTCTTCTGCTTGATTGAGTCTCCTACTGAAGCTCTCTATTGCATTTTTTTTTTTAGTTCAGTCATTATATTCTTCAGCTCCAAAATTTCTATTTTGTTATTTTTTATGTTTTCTGTCTCTTTGTTGAACTTCTAATTTGTTCTGATATTGCTTTCCTAATTTTGTTAAACTGTTTATCTGTGTTCTCTTGTAGCTCTCTGAGCTTCTTTTGGACAATTACTTTGAATTTTTTGTTGGACAATTTGTGGATCTCTATTTTTTGTGGTCAGTTATTGAAAATGCATTGTTTGCCTTTGGTGGTGTTATTTTCCCAGCTCTTCATGATCTCTGTAGCCTTGCGTGGGTGTTTGCACATTTGAAGGAGCAGTCACCTCTTCTAGACTTTAGGGACTGCCTTTGGTAAGGAAAAACCTTCCCTGGTGTGTGGAGCCATGCTGGAATGTGCTGTGGCCCTGGGTCTAGTTGTGAAGGGTGCCAAGTATGGGCATGAATGGTGGCTGTGGGTCTGGGGGGGGGTATAGTGTCTTGTTGGCTCAGGCAGCTGGGGTCCACAACATCGAATCTGCATTCTGACAAATTCTGAGATGATCCAGATACTGCTGTTCCAGGAGCCACACTTTTTGAGAACCACTGCTTCAAGGTATTATTCCTTTGAGGGTTATTTAGATTTTCATTCATTCATTCATATACTCAATTTTTACTACAAAGTACTTCACTCTACATTGAAGATTCATTACTGATCAAATACATACGGTTCTTAATTGATAATAAGGCAAAATTTTAAACTTTATAATTATATATATATAATTACAGCTGTTACAGTGTTCTGAAGAGTATTCAGTATGGCTTCTTTGAAGAATGACATTAAGCTAATCTATGGATCTAGTTCTAAGTAGGGCTTGGTCAGATTAGGGAGAGGGACTTTTTTTTTTTTTTTTTTCTTTTTGTGGTACGCAGGCCTCTCACTGTTGTGGCCTCTCCCATTGTGGAGCACAGGCTCCGGATGCGCAGGCTCAGCGGCCATGGCTCACGGGACCAGCTGCTCTGCGGCATGTGGGATCTTCCTGGACCGGGGCATGAACCTGCATCTCCTGCATTGGCAGGCGGACTCTCAACCACTGCGTCACCAGGGAAGCCCGAGAGGTGACCTTTTTAGGTCATAGGAAGAATGTCTGTGAAGTTAGGCAAAGCAGCCTCCCAGATCTAAATGATGAATCTCTGTTGGGGATTTGAGAGACTACGGGAGATATTTCAGGTTGGGATACTGCCCAGTCATCATTCCAAGGAGCCAGGTACCTATTCTGATGACTTCTGAGGCTGATTATTTCTAAAACTGCAAGGAACAGAGCCAGGAGAGAAGGAATTGTCGGTCCTGGCGACCTGATCCATCAGTCCTAATGAAGTGGGCTACACAAGGGAACAGTGGCAAAAGTTATTTTGAGATCCTCCTGTTCTGGGGGAAATCTCAGTGGCATGTTGGCAACTCATCCCAGTTTTTCTCTACTCCAGTTTCTAGGCCTCTGAGCATTGCCAGGAAAAAAAAAAAAAAAAAAGATAGCAAATTGCAAGATCAGATCATTAAAATTTCAGGCTCAGCTCACCTGAGCCTCTGCCCTGGCTCATCACATAAGCCTTGGATGCCAGTTTCTCCTCACATCTCCAATCTCATCTCCTTCCTCTCACCTGTGCCTAGTCCTCCCACATCATCTGTGGATTCTCCTCCTGTACCATCTGAAAGTATGTATGTATGTATTTATTTATTGTCTCATAGCTCTTTTTTCTTATTCTCAGATGTCTAAACATAAAATGCTTTGTTTTTGTTTGCCTTCTATTTCCTTTTCTCTTTTTGCCACAATCTATAAACAAGAATACCTTCTACTTCAAAAATATTTTTCTATATTTCTTCTCAAGTTTCTTCATCCATTTATTCTATTTATACACATAAAATTTATTTGCAAATAGGAATATCTAATTCAGATCTCCAAGCCTTTGTTTTTACTCTTTGAGCAAATGGAATGGTTTTGACATTGTCAACCACTGTTGGCTCTTTTGGAGGCTGATTTGTTTTCTGCCCCTTCATTATTCCTCATAGATTATCTTATGTCTTAATTTTCTAATATAGCAGTCATGTGGAATGTTTTTCAAGGTCATCTTTTGTTCTGAAATATAATAAATTTGCTCTTCTTCCACATAAATTTTTATTGAATCCCCAGGTTTTAATAAATGAATTGTGATTGTTCTCATAGCCTCATCAAAAAAAAAAAAAAAGAGAGACACGTCTTTCACTTTACATTTTACAACTTCTCTTCTCCTTTCAAATTAATTGTACCAATGCTCTTGGCCAACTTCTTTTTATGTGATTTTCTTCTGGATTCTAAATACCTAAAAATGTGTCCTTTTCTAAAAGTGTATCTTACACACTGATTTTAAATATTTAACTTTGGAGGCTACTTTTATGCCCATCCAGATTTTTCCCAAGGTGGTGGAATCCTTGTGCCATTTTTCTTTTCTGCAGAAAGCATAGCAGGTCCTTAAATAATTTTCTTCTCACACTTCTTTTGGGAGTACATGCATTTTACACATCTAAACTTGTGCCCTTCCCAATTCATATCCATGCATTCTCTTTCCAATACAGATCTCATGGATCTTCCAGTATTTGACTGATAATCCAAAACTTCATCCAGAAATAAGCTTCCTTCATTCTGGAGGAGGTGCAAGTCCCAGTCCCTAGTCCTCTTGTATCCAGTAAAATTTTCTGTCTCTTTTCTCAGATATTACATTTGCCATTTTCTTTTCTCAAGGTCTGATAGCACTGATAGTTTTGAGTTTTGTTTCCTTGTTTGTATTATTTTCCAATTTAGGTAATTTTTATTTATTCAGTTAAGATTTTCTTTAACCTCACTCTTTTGACTCCTTGAGTTCTAACTCTTTGCCTTATTGAAAATATGGTGTTATTTCCTTCTCCTGTGTTTGAATTTCATTTATAGTCTGCCCCATTATCTCCATTTTCTATGATATTTTTCTCAATGTTCTTGCCTTTTCTTTCTCCCCCATAAATTTTGAGTGGAGATGTGTCATTGTTCTCTGATAACTTGTAATGCATTCATATAATCTTAAATTCTATTATTTTTAAGTGATTTTTTAAAAATTAATTAATTAATTAATTAATTACTTTTGGCTGTGTTGGGTCTTCGTTGCTGCGCATGGGCTTTCTCTAGTTGCGGCGAGTGGGGGCTATTATTTGTTGCAGTGTGTGGGCTTCTCATTGCAGTGGCTTCTCTTGTTGTGGAGCATGGGCTCTAGGCATGCAGGCTTCAGTAGTTGTGGCATGCGGGTTCAGTAGTTGTGGCTTGCGGGCTCTAGAGCACAGGCTCAGTAGTTGTGGCACATGGGCTTAGTTGCTCTGTGGCATGTGGGATCTTCCTGGACTAGGGATTGAACCCATGTCCCCTGCATTGGCAGGTGGATTCTTAACCACTGTGCCACCAGGGAAGTCCCTATTACTGCTAATCTTTATGTTGACATGTTTTGATTCATATTTCTTATCAAAAACATGAAAAACATAAAGACTTCTGACTCTTGTCTTCATAGACTAAGGAATTTAGCAAATTCTTATTTCTCCTCATCTTTTTAAAAATGCATTCTTGTGTTTGTTATAATACCTGAACTCTTTCATTCAGATTATTTTCAAATCACTATCTAGTATTGTGTGTCTTCTCTTAATTTCTATTTTTGAAATATGTATTTAGTTATGTAGCCATATAATAACAATTATTTTATTTAACCTTTTGTTTAACATGTTCAATGCTAACCCTCAAGACTTTTTAATTGTGTGTTCAATATTTTTATTCATCTCAAGAACAAACAGAATATATCTTTAATTTTATCAAAGAAGTTCAGTCAAAATACCTGGGAATCTCTTACTGTTAACTTCTCCTAAGAAAGACAACTTACACAGGAATAGATTTTTCACCTTGAAATCTGTACTAGGTGGAAAGAGCACAGATATTCATCGACATGGAGTTAGTTAACTATATACTGGTCCATCAGTACAACAAAATGCTATGATACTATTTTTTTAGAAAAGAAACAAAAAGCTCTCTATACAAAATATGGAAAGATCTCCAATTTATAACACTGATGAAACGAAAACATCATGGCACACTGAACATCCATGTTCAGAGCAGCACTATTCACAACAATTAAGAGGTGGGAGCAACCCAAAAATCTACCCATGGATTAACAGATAAATGAAATGTGGTATATACATACAGTGGAATATTATTAAGCCTTTAAAGGAAGGAAATTCTTCTATGCTGCAACATAGATGAATCTTGATGATATTAGCTAGTCACAAAATGACACTGTATGATTCTGCTTATATGAGGTATCTAAGGTAGTCAAATTCATATAAACAGAAAGTAGAATGGTAGTTGCCTGGCACTGGGGGGTGAAGAGAGTGGGGAGTTATTTAATGGGTATAGAGTTCAGTTTTGGAAGGTGAAAAAATTCTGGAGATTGGTTCCACAATAATGTAAATTTTACCTAACACTACTAAACTGTACACTTAGAAATGGTTACGATGGTAAATGTCATGTCATGCATTTTTTACCACCATATAAAGATCATGGTACAGGGTATGAAAACTTCAAGGTAAAAAAAAATGGGTTCAAAACATAGATATATTTGTAATTACTTGAATATGCACAAACAGTATAACATTCAAAGGAAGATATCAATAGTAGTTATAAGTGGGTAGAAGTTTAGAACACACAGATGTGTGCATCAGCATTGGGAGGGAGATTTTTCACTAGATAGTTGTTTTTATATTCTATTTTTTTAATCATGAGAATGTATTACTAATTCATTAAAAATATAACGAACAAACCCAAACAGTGAGTAGATAGTGTTGGTGTTTATGTTCCCCCAAATCTATCTCCTACTTCACAGTAAGAGAAGTTACATAACTGATAGGAGGTAATGTTTCTTGAAGTCTCCATTCCCAGGGCCCAAAATGTTTCTTTTTACTGATAAAACCTGTGAATTGACTGTAGTAAGCACAGTAATGACTCCCTTCCTCCTGCAAAGATGTCCTCATCCTACTCTCTGGAACCTGACTTTCCATGGCAAGGGGGAATTAAGTTGTGGATGGAATTAAGGTACTCATCAGCTGACTTAAGATAAGGGGTTATTCTGGATTATCCAGTGGGCTTAATATCATCATAAGGGCTTCTTAAAAGGGGAAGAGAGGCAGGAGAGGGAGTCAGAGAGACATGATGTGAGACTCTTCCTGCTGTTGCTGGCCTCGAAGATGGAAGAAGGAGGCCACAATCCAAAGAGTGTGGGAGGCCTCCAGAAGCTGGAAAAGGTGAGGAAATGGATTCTACTCTAGAGTTTCCAGAAGGAACACAGACCTGCCAACACCGCGATTTTAGCCCAACAAGACCTGGGTAGGACTTCTGACCTACAGGAGTGTAAGATAATAAATTTGTATTTTTTTTGAAGTTTGAACTTTTAAAAATTAATTAATTATTGAAGTATAGTTGATTTACAATGTTGTGTTAGTTTCAGGTGTAGAGCAAAGTGATTCAGAGATAAATCTATTCTTTTTCAGATTCTTTTCCCATATAGGTTATTACAAAATACTGAGTATAGCTCCCTGTGCTAAACCATAGTTCCTGTTGTTTGTCTATTTTATATATAGTAGTGTGTATATGTTACTTTTAAGCCACTAAGTCTGTAGTCTTTTGTTACAGCACTCATAGGATACAGTGACTATGGAGTGGGCTGAGGAAACAAAATGATCCAACTCCAACTAGTCTCTCTAAAAACCTAGGTGTTTATTCATTTTATGAATTAAATTTGGATAAAGATGAATAAGAAAAAAACCCCACAGATATTGGCACATCATCATCTATTCTTTAATGTAGGAAAGAAGACTGAAATCAGAGTGATTCTCTTCCTTTAAAAGTAACATATTTTTCTAATTGTGTGATTTTCCCCTCTCCCTTAATCCTTGGGAAAAACAAAGAAACAAACAAAAAAAAGGTCACTACCCGATCAGCAAATAGAAAATACAAAAGAACAAAACATCACTCTTGAAATTAAACACAAATCAGGACATGCCTAGGTGGGATCTGTTTTTGCACTGAAGTATTTTGCAGTTTTTCCTTGGTGTCAAGCACAATGCTTTAATTCTGAAAACCACATCAAGTAGGAATGATCAGTATCCCCATTTTATTGATGATAAACCCAAAGCTTAAAACAGTTGAGTAATTTTTCCTAGCTAATCAGTTTTGAACCCACATCTGTTGACTCAAGGGCCCACGTTCTTATGCACCAAAGTTCCCCGCTCTCATGTCCTACTTCCATTCCTCCTGGCTGTTTTCCAGAAGCACTGCCCTTTATATCTTGCTTCTGTGGCCCCTGGCCTCTCCCTATGACATATTTCTCATCCACAGACTTTATCATGTTATCTTTTTCCCTCACATTTGGTCTTTCAAATCATTGATCCCTATTTTTCTAATATTACCTCTACTCTTTACTACTTTCAACATAGATTTTAGTATACTATTGTACTTTTAGTGTCCTTGTGTGTGTGTGCAAGTTTGGCTTTTTTTGAGGCTGATCATTTAAAATAATTCTATACTAACACTTATTTGCTCTTTCATCTCTTGATTCATAGAAACACATAGGAAAATACAAAGTGAAAACACAAAGTAAATGCTTTCTAATTTTTTTCCTCTGTTTTCTATGACAGATTCCCCTCCCCTCTTCAAATCTATGGCATCTTTTCACTTCTCTTGGGTTCTACATTCCACAGAAGAGAAGATAGCTCTATAAGTACAAAATGTTAAGAACTAACCATTCCCCCACCTTCCACATGGAAACTGGTGGCATTCCTCTGGTGGATCTTTACTTGCAGGGACCACCCAGTGCTGATTCTGACCAACGTGATCTAATGCAGCTTTCCTGAACTAAGGTAGCATTGTTTACTGCTTCCTGCTCTTCTGGTTCAGTGCAAAGCAATGTCTTTTCATATTAGAAGTTGTTTGAAATTTTTCTCTGGAATTTTCTCAAAAACTTAAGCAGAAGCATGAAAAATACAATCTCCAGAGTGCATTAATCCCCGAAGCTTCCTGTTTATATCCCTCTTGAAGCCTCCTTCACATGCTACAATGTCATTGATCGCCTGTCTGCTTTTACCATTGCCTAAACGCCCAATAGGACATCTTTAGGGACATGGAGAAAGAGCGAGTGATGAAGTTTCTATAAGTGGACGCACATTGTGTGTGCATGCTTCACTCTGTTTGTCTTAGCACTTACATCTTTGAGGTAAGGATCCATGTAGGACAAAGGGCATGTGTAGGAGTCTCTTACTGCCTCTTCTCCCCTCCACTCCTCTCTCCTGCAGGAACCTACTGTTATGACTCACAGGGTACAGCATTCTCTTGCCACTGTTATTTTTCTCACCTGACCTCCTCTGTGCTTTGTCTAGTAGAAATTCCTTTCAGAGTATCAAATTGTTGATATTCATTTTTGCTTTTCAGTGCTGTTGCAACTTTGCAACTCCTTGTAACCTTTCATTGTTATTGCAGTGGGAAAGGTGAGAAGAGTGAATGGGTACCACTCCCATAACCCAGAAGTCAGCTCCAGGAAGACATTTTTGCTACCTAAGTGCTTCTTGTTTTCATCCTCAGCAGGAGCCATCATCTCTGCATGTTACTTTTCCATCCCTAGCGATTTGCTCTATTTTCTTTTGTCTTCCTCTTCTTTACTTCCTTTCCATTTCTTTCTGAAGCCCACGTAGGCTCTGTCCTCTTACAGCACCAAAGATATTCTGTGTTCAGGTGGCAACTCTGTTCTGCTATCTATCGCTTGTCATCTTTAATTGCAGGCCTTTGAAACTGGCACTGGTTGCCTGTCTCCCATTCAGGACCTTGAGCACTTTGCTTGTATGTAGCCCCCTTTCATCCCAAAGGATGCATGCGATGTTCTTCCCAGGAGGCCCTGCTGTGCCCTTTCCTCCATCCGAACATGCTTTCCCAACTGTAGGTTATACTCAGATGATTTATTGAGCCTCAGCTGTAACATGTCTTTGATTCCCATACACTCACTGAGAACCCTCCGTGTCCCTAAATGAAAAGCACTTGGCAGGTAGTTAACCTTTACCTTCCCTCGCCATAGTTCTATTTCATGCCTGTGTCAGTGAGACCAACTCCTAAACTGTCTGCTCCTTCTACTGAAATCATCCATAGGTCACAACTGCTTCTTAACAAGTCACAGAATCATTGATCCTTAGGGTTGTAAAGGATTTTAAAAGTAATTTATATAATGACATTGGGATAACATGACATAAAATTAAGCAGTCATGATGTGAAATTAAATATACAATATGACATTGTGTGTGTGTGTGTGTATGTGTGGTGTGTGTGTGCGTGTGTGTGTGTGTGTGTATCCTGAAACATGTAGACATCACAATGTTAACAGGGTTGTCTCTGGGTGTAGGATTACTGTTGCTTTTAGTCTTCTTTCCTACATTTATTCACATTTTCTTTAATAAGTAATACCAGATTATAGGAAACACAGGAGAATCACTTTTAAAATTCCAAGGGGAAAATTCTTCAGCCTAGAATTCTATACCAATCCAATTAATTACCAATAGCATGCCGAAATGCAGACATGTTAGACATGAAACTACTAAAAAAAATGTACCCTCAACTTGTCCTTTTAGGAAGCTCAGTGAAAATGATTTATTACAAAACAAGGGAATAAGCCAGTGAAGCAGAAGACATGGGATGTAGGAAACAAAAAACCCAAACGAAAAAATCTTTCAAGAAATACCTAGAAAAGTGGACATGAAAACAGTCATGGAAAAAAATCACCTTAGAAAGGAGAAGAGGCTGAATGGGAGAGCTTGATTTTTTTTTTCCTTTGGGAGAAATCATTAAGAAGAAATTAGCTCTGATATGTCCCTAGATGTCATTTTCAGTGTATAGCGTTATTCACACATTCACTCACGCAGCACCTATTTACTAAGCATATATTAGGTGCCATTGCTATGCTAAGTGCTGCTTAGAATAGAGAACCAAAAAATCATCTTTTTCTATGTAGCATAAGAAAACAATAGTTATTATCTCCTTTAATTCCCCCCGACAGCCCCATTTTATAAATGAAATCTTCTCTCCTTGTAATAAATAAGGATGTCAAGTTCAGGGGGTTTGCGTAACTTTCTCAAGGTTGCCAATTAACAAGTGCCAGGGCTGACATTCAAACAAGGACTTAAAGCCTGTGTTGTCTTTCCTCTGTTCAAAGTAAAGTTTTTCTTCTTCTTCTTCTTCAGGGGGAAAAGAAGTCTCTGCTAGGAAATCCGCTTTCTTAGAATTGTATACTTAGCAAAAATGGTGAGGAAAAGAATTTTGAAATCTCTCCTGGCTGGCCATTTTGCAGATGATGTGTCGGGATAAATCTGCACCTGACTGTCTATGACAACCCGCTCCTGTACAGATGGACGCCCAGCAGATGATGCTGCAGCTCGCAGCCTGAATTACCGCCGCACTTCGCAGAATGTCTGCTCAGCCTAACCACAAATGGAAAATAAACTTGTAAACCATCGTCAGTGATGTAGCTCAAAGACTTGACGTGCTGAAGTGTCTTTAAAGTTGTTGTTCATTACAGAGTGCCCTTTTTCAATGGGCAGAATTCATTTTCTCCTCCTTAAGTGTGCTCAGTGAGGGGAAAACAGATTGTGAAAGCAAGATGAAGGTCTGATTTCCTGGTGCCCTGGGTGAAATACATCCTCTCCTTCAAAGCGAGGATCATTCTCTTCCTTCTTCTCCTCACCCCGTGACCTCACCCCACTCCACAAAATTCCTTCTCCAACAGTCTGTCACTCTCAGGCAAGCTGCTCCAAGGTACCCAAACTCTACGTTCAGCTGTGAGAGATTTGCTGGGTGTGGACAGGTGTGCAGCCTCTCTGATGTTAGGTTTGATTCAAGCCCTCAACTAACCTCAGGTTTGGTTAGCACAGTGGTTTCAGGTTTCAACTCTGCAAACCAGGACTGCCTTGGTTCTAATCCCAGCTCTATCTCCACCGAGCTCTGTGACTCTGAACAAGCTATGTAATTTCTCTGTGCCTTGACTTTCTCTAAAGTAGGAATGATAACAATAGCTCTTTCTTTGTAGGATTTTAATGGGTAGTAAGTGAGGTCATGTATGTAAAGCCCTATTGGCAAAGCATGTGGGTGATTTGGGGTTTTACCAACTTTCTTTTCACCTGTCTTCCTAGCCTCAAAATAATTTGTCCCAGGATTACAAACAAAAGATTCCCACAGTATGATCTGTCTCCATGTAACTGACTCTGGATTCGATAAGCAGTTTTCATTCCCAATCTCTTCTCCCTGATCAGACACTGTGTCCTCTATAGAAATGCACTCAGCTCTGATGCCTCACGTCTGCAGTTCCATGACTCTGCTGGTGCTAAATGCTTAGACTCCAGACACTTCTTTCCTGCCCAAGAGTGAGCGTCTTTCTCTTTCTACAGCTGTTCCTCCCCTCCCTGGCACGTCACAAAACCTGCTAACTTGGAAATCTGTGTCAGGATTCCGGCGAAAATTTAATTGGTAACTTTCTCAAAGTTATACAGTCTTTTTTTTTTTTTTTTTTGCGGTACGCGGGCCTCTCACTGTTGTGGCCTCTCCCGTTGCGGAGCACAGGCTCCGGACGCACAGGCTCAGCGGCCATGGCTCACAGGCCCAGCTGCTCTGTGGCATGTGGGATCTTCCTGGACCGGGGCACGAACCCGTGTCCCCTGCATCGGCAGGTGGACTCTCAACCACTGCGCCACTAGGGAAGCCCAAGTTATACATTCTTAAGAGGTTCTTAATGGCCAAACTAGGTTTCCAAAAGGGAAATACTTCCCCTCAAACCCAGAAAATGCAACTAATGCTCTATGTCAGCTGTCTGGGCTACTGTATCTCCAGTCCTGAGCACAAACCAAACCTCCTCCATGCACGTCCGGGGCAAGCCTGAGTCCCCTGCGGTTCACTAATCAGGGATAAGGAGACAAGCCTGTGTCCAGCCTGCTTTTAACCTTCAAGGACGCTGAAAACCAAAACCAACAAAACCTGTGAAGGAAAAGAAAGCCTACCTTTTCCTTAAAGATTGGGGCAACCCCAGGATCTTTCCTAGGTGTGTCTCTATCTTCCTCCATTTCTCTTTCCTCTCCTTCTCTCTCCTCACTTTACACACATCCACAGCTTAATAACCATCTCTAAATGTGTAGACCTCTGGGAGAGGGGTAGCCCCACCCTCTCCATCCTCTCCAAGGAGGAGGAATGCTCATCTGACGAGTGAACCCTTTCGAGAGTAAGCAGAATCACTGCGTCTTGAAAGACCAGTTCACGGGGTGCCTCTTTCACTGGTTTCTTCCTTTCCCCTGGCTTGGCTATTAAAGACTAATTAGCAGTCACTCATGAGGGGAGGCTCTGGCACCTTACTGTGTCTCTGTTCTCTGTGCAGCTGCCCTGCTCGGCTGCTCCAGAGCCTGCTGCTTCCAAGTAGACCTGGCCACCCCCTGCTGCTCTTGTTGACTTTCCCTGGACTTCCGTCTTTCTCTTCACCATGCTTGCCCGGGGTAGAGATTCAGACATCACCCCTTTCTCTCTCAGCCTCTCTCTCCCTCTCCTTTTCCTCTTTCTGCCACATAGCAGCTGCTGTAGTTGGGGCCTTGTTTGGTTAAACAACAGGACTTGGGAAATAATGTCCTTTTTAAAACAATTTTTTTGTTTTTTCTTTTCAATTTTTGAATTTTTTTATACAGTAGGTTTTTATTAGTCATCCATTTTATACACATCAGTGTATACATGTCAATCCCAATCGCCCAATTCATCCCACAACTCCAACCCCCCTCCCCCCCCGCTGCTTTCTCCCCTTGGTGTTCATACCTTTTTTCTCTACATCTGTGTCTCAACTTCTGCCCTGCAAACCAGTTCATCTGTACCTTTTTCTAGGTGCCACATACGTGCGTTAATATACGATATTTGTTTTTCTCTTTCTGACATACTTCACTCTGTATGACAGTCTCTAGATCCAACCACGTCTCTACAAATGACCCAACTTCATTCCTTTTTATGGCTGCATAATATTCCATTGTATATATGTACCACAACTTCTTTATCCAGTTGTCTATCAATGGGCATTTAGGTTGCTTCCATGACCTGGCTATTGTAAATGCCGCAGAAATGAACATTCGGGTGCCTGTGTCTTCTTGAATTATGGTTTTCTCAGGGTATATGCCTAGTAGTGGGATTGCTGGGTCGTATGGTAGTTCTATTTTTAGTCTTTTAAGGAACCTCCATACTGTTCTCCATAGTGGCTGCATCAATTTACATTCCCACCAACAGTGCAAGAGGGTTCCCTTTTCTCCACACCCTCTCCAGCATTTGTTGTTTGTAGATTGTCTGATGATGCCCATTCTAACTGGTGTGAGGTGATACCTCATAGTAGTTTTGATTTTCATTTCTCAAATAATTAGTGATGTTGAGCAGCTTTTCATGTGCTTCTTGGCCATCTGTATGTCTTCTTTGGAGATATGTCTATTTAGGTCTTCTGCCAATTTTTGTATTGGGTTGTTTGCTTTCTTAATACTGAGCTGCATGAGCTGTTTATATATTTTGGAGATCAATCCTCTGTCCGTTGATTCATTTGTAAATATTTTCTCCCATTCTGAGGGTTGCCTTTTCATTTTGGTTATGGTTCCCTTTGCTGTGCAAAAGCTTTTAAGTTTCATTAGGTCCCATTTGTTTATTTTTGTTTTCATTACCATTACTCTAGGAGGTGGAGCAAAAAAGATCTTGCTGTGATTTATGTCAAAGAGTGTTCTTCCTGTGTTTTCCTCTAAGGAACTTTATAGTGTCTGGTCTTACATTTAGGTCCCTAATCCATTTTGAGTTTATTTTTGTGTATGGTGTTAGGGAGTGTTCTAATTTCATTCTTTTACATGTAGCTGTCCAGTTTTCCCAACACCACTTATTGAAGAGACTGTCTTGTCTCCATTGTATATCCTTGCCACCTTTGTCATAGACTAGTGGACCATAGGTGCGTGGGTTTATCTCTGGGCTTTCTATCTTGTTCCATTGGTCTATATTTCTGTTTTTGTGCCAGTACCATATTGTCTTGATTACTGTAGCTTTGTAGTATAGTCTGAATCAGGGAGTCTGATTCCTCCAGCTCCGCTTTTTTCCCTCAAGACTGCTTTGGCTATTTGGGGTCTTTTGTGTCTCCATACAAATTTTAAGAATTTTTGTGCTAGTTCTATAAAAAATGCCATTGGTAATTTGATAGGGATTGCATTGAATCTGTAGATTGCTTTGGGTAGTATAGTCATTTTCACAATATTGATTCTTCCAATCCAAGAACATGGTATATCTCTCCTTCTGTTTCTATCATCTTTAATTTCTTTCATCAATGTCTTATAGTTTTCTGCATACAGGTCTTTGGTCTCCCTAGGTAGGTTTATTCCTAGGTATTTTCTTCTTTTTGTTGCAATGGTAAGTGGGAGTGTTTCCTTAATTTCTCTTTCAGATTTTTCCTCATTAGTGTATAGGAATGCAAGAGATTTCTGTGCATTAATTTTGTATCCTGCAACTTTACCAAATTCATTGATTAGCTCTAGTAATTTTCTGGTGGCATCTTTAGGATTCTCTATGTATAGTATCATGTCATCTGCAAACAGTGACACTTTTACTTCTTCTTTTCCGATTTGTATTGCTTTTATTTCTTTTTCCTCTCTGACTGCCATGGCTAGGACTTCCAAAACTATGTTGAATAACAGTGGTGAGAGTGGACATCCTTGTCTCGTTCCTGATCTTAGAGGAAATGCTTTCAGTTTTTCACCATTGAGAATGATGTTTGCTGTGGGTTTGTCATATATGGCCTTTATTATGTTGAGGTAGGTTCCCTCTATGCCCATTTTCTGGAGAGTTTTTATCATAAATCAGTGTTGAATTTTGTCAAAAGCTTTTTCTGCATCTATTGAGATGATCATATGGTTTTTCTTCTTCAATTTGTTAATATGGTGTATCACACTGATTGATTTGCGTATATTGAAGAATCCTTGCATCCCTGGGATAATTCCCACTTGATCATGGTGTATGATCCTTTTAATGTGTTCTTGGATTATGTTTGCTAGTATTTTTTTGAGGCTTTTTGCATCTATATTCATCAGTGATATTGGTCTGTCACTTTCTTTTTTTGTAGTATCTTTGTCTGGTTTTGATATCAGGGTGATGGTGGCCTTATAGAATGAGTTTGGGAGTGTTCCTTCCTCTGCAATTTTTTGGAAGAGTTTGAGAAGGATGGGTGTTAGCTCTTCTCTAAATGTTTGATAGAATTCACTTGTGAAGCCATCTGGTCCTGGACTTCTGTTTGTTGGAAGATTTTTAATCACTGTTTCAATTTCAATACTTGTGATTGGTCTGTTCATATTTTCTATTTCTTCCTGGTTCAGTCTTGGAAGCTTATATCCTTCTAAGAATGTGTCCATTTCTTCCAGGTTGTCCATTTTATTGGCATAGAGTTGCCTATAGTAGTCTCTTAGGATGCTTTGTATTTCTGCGGTGTCTGTTGTAACTTCTCCTTTTTCATTTCTAATTTTATTGATTTGAGTCCTCTCCCGCTTTTTCTTGATGAGTCTGGCTAATGGTTGATCAATTTTTTTTATCTTCTCAAATAACTACCTTTTAGTTTTATTGATCTTTGCTATTGTTTCTTTGTTTCTATTTCATTTATTTCTGCTCTGATCTTTATGATTTCTTCTGCTAACTTTGGGTTTTGTTTGTTCTTCTTTTTCTAGTTCCTTTAGGTGTAACATTAGATTGTTTATTTGAGATTTTTCTTGTTTCTTGAGGTAGGCTTGTATAGCTATAAACTTTCCTCTTAGAACTGCTTTTGCTGCATCCCATAGGTTTTGGATCGTTGTGTTTTCATTGTCATTTGTCTCTAGGAATGTTTTGATTTCCTCTCTGATTTCTTCAGTGATCTCTTTGTTATTTAGTAACATACTGTTTAGCCTCCATGCATTTGTGTTTTTCATATGTTTTTCTCTGTAATTCATTTTTAATCTCATAGCTTTGTGGTCAGAAAAGATGCTTGATATGATTTCAATATTCTTAAATTTACTGAGGCTTGATTTGTGACCCAAGATGTGATCTATCCTGGAGAATGTTACGTGCGCACTTGAGAAGAAAGTGTAATCTGCTCTTTTTGGATGGAATGTCCTATAAATATCAATTAAATCTATCTGGTCTATTGTGTCATTTAAAGCTTGTGTTTGCTTATTAATTTTCTGTTTGATCTGTTCATTGGTGTAAGTGAGGTGTTAAAGTCCCCCACTGTTATTCTGTTATGGTTGATTTCCTCTTTTATAGCTGTTAGCAGTTGCCTTATGTATTGAGGTGCTCCTATGTTGGGTGCATATATATTTATAATTGTTATATCTTCTTCTTGGATTGATCCCTTGATCATTATATAGTGTCCTTCCTTGTCTCTTGTAACATTCTTTATTTTAAAGTCTATTTTATCTGATATGAGTATTGCTACTTAAGCTTTCTTTTGATTTCCATTTGCATGGAATATCTTTTTCCATCCCCTCACTTTCAGTCTGTATGTGTCCCTAGGTCTGAAGTGGGTCTCTTGTAGACAGCATACAGATGGGTCTTGCTGTTGTATCCATTCAGTGAGCCTGTGTCTTTTGGTTGGAGCACTTAATCCACTCACGTTTAAGGTAATTATCGATATGTAAGTTCCTATGACCATTTTCTTAATTGTTTTGTGTTTGTTTTTGTAGGTCCTTTTCTTCTCTTGTGTTTCCCACTTAGAGAAGTTCCTTTAGCATTTGTTGTAGAGCTGGTTTGGTGGTGCTGAATTCTCTTAGCTTTTGCTTGTCTGTAAAGCTTTTGATTTCTCCATCGAATCTGAATGAGATCCTTGCCGGGTAGAGTAATCTTGGTTGTAGGTTGTTCCCTTTCATCACTTTAAATATATCATGCCACTCCCTTCTGGCTTGTAGAGTTTCTGCTGAGAAATCAGCTCTTAACCTTATGGGACTTCCCTTGTACTTTACTTGTCATTTTTCCCTTGCTGCTTTCAATAATTTTTCTTTGTCTTTAATTTTTGCCAATTTGATTACTATGTGTTTCGGCGTGTTTCTCCTTGGGTTTATCCTGTATGGGACTCTCTGTACTTCCTGGACTTGGGTGGCTATTTCCTTTCCCATATTAGGGAAGTTTTCAACTATAATCTCTTCAAATATTTTCTCAGGTCCTCCCTCTCTCTTCTCCTTCTGAGACCCATATAATGCGAATGTTGTTGAGTTTAATGTTGTCCCAGAGGTCTCTTAGGCTGTCTTCATTTCTTTTCATTCTTTGTTCTTTATTCTGTTCTGCAGCAGTGAATTCCACCATTCTGTCTTCCAGGTCACTTATCCGTTCTTCTGCCTCAGGTGTTCTGGTATTGATTCCTTCTAGTGTAGTTTTCATTTCAGTTATTGTACTGTTCATCTGTGTTTGTTTGTTATTTAATTCTTCTAGGTCTTTGTTAAACATTTCTTGCATCTTCTCGATCTTTGCCTCCATTCTTTTTCGAGGTCCTGGATCATCTTCACTATCATTATTCTGAATTCTTTTTCTGGAAGGTTGCTTATCTACACTTCATTTAGTTGTTTTTCTGGGGTTTTATCTTGTTCCTTCATCTGGGACATAGCCCTCTGCCTTTTTCATCTTGTCTATCTTTCTGTGAATGTGGTTTTTTTTCCACAGGCTACAGGATTGTAGTTCTTCTTGCTTCTGCTGTCTGCCCTCTGGTGTATGAGGCTATCTAAGAGGCTTGTGCAAGTTTCCTGATGCGAGGTACTGGTGGTGGGTAGAGCTGGCTGTTGCTCTGGTGGGCAGAGCTCAGTAAAACTTTAATCTGCTTGACTCCTGTTGGGTGGGGCTGGGTTCCCTACTTGTTGGTTGTTTCGCCTGAGGGGACCCAACACTGGAGGGTATCCGGGCTCTTTGGTGGGGCTAATGGCTGACTCTGGGAGGGCTCACGCCAAGGAGTACTTCCCAGAACTTCTGCTGCCAGTGTCCTTGTCCTCAGGGTGAGCCACAGCCACCCCCTCCACCCCCACCCTGTCCACACGCAGGAGACCCTCCAACACTAGCAGGTAGGTCTGGTTCAGTTGCCTATGCTATCACTGCTCCTTCCCCTTGGTCCCACTGCACACACTACTTTGTGTGTGCCCTCCAAGATTGGAGTCTCTGTTTCCCCCAGTCCTGTTGAAATCCTGCAATCAAATCCCACTAGCCTTCAAATTGTGATTCTCTTGGAATTCCTCCTCCCGTTGCTGGACCCCCAGGTCGGGAAGCCTGACGTGGGGCTCAGAACCTTCACTCCAGTGGTGGACTTCTGTTGTATAAGTGTTCTCCAGTTTGTGAGTCACCCACCTAGCAGTTATGGGATTTGATTTTATTGTGATTTCGCCCCTCCTACCATCTCATTGTGGCTTCTCCTTTGTCTTTGGAGGCGGGGTATCCTTTTTGGTGAGTTCCAGCGTCTTCCTGTTGATGATTGTTCAGCAGTTAGTTGTGATTCCAGTGTTCTCGCAGGAGGGAGTGAGAGCATGTCCTTCTACTCAGTCTTCTTGAACCAATCTCTTGTTCTTTTTTTTTAAGTTTGATTTTCAAATGTACTTTTTACTGCTGCTTCTCTCTCCCTCTGGATCTGATGGATGTTTTCTAGTTGTATCTTGCATGAAACAAAGGGAAAAGTATTAGCTTAGAAGAATAAGGTCGTAGTGGAAACCTCTGTTGTTTTTACTTCCTAGCACCCATTCACTCTTCTCCTGGAAAGTTATCCAGTTTATCTCTGGGAAGCTACCCTCTTTCCCACCGTCCATTTATATTTGTTGGGTGGAGCTCCCACCCCCTGGAGCAAGTGGCTCAGGCCTGGGCGATCACAGCATTGCACCACCCTGGCCGCAGTGTTTGTTTCAGGGAGAAGAAACCAATGAGACAATTTCTGAGACTGTTAGGAAAAGGCTCTTTTCCACTGGACTTGAGATGGGAAGATGTTAGGTTGGAACTTCTGGTGGCCATCATCAGTCACAAAGGGACAGCCTGCCTGAGAATGGAGCCAATACACAGGGGTGTGTTATGATATGGATGGAAAGATACCTGCGGACTGAGCTACAGGACAAAGCATCCCTGAAGCCAGCCCCACCCTTGAACTTCTCATTTACAACCCAATAAATTCTTTCTTCTTAAGCCAGTTTGGATGAGATCAGTGATCACTTAACCTGGGGTAAATGCCAATTAAAGAAGGGGGGTTCAATTCCAGGCTCTCTGATTCAGTTTACCAGTTTTCATCATTCAGATTTGGGGCTCATACCCACATTAATCGTAAGATGGTGCTGTGACTTTCTTCAGCTGTTGTTCCTTGTGCTTTCATCTTCCCTAGGTAATGTTAATGGGGCAGGGTTTGAGTGTTCCTGGATTCCCTGGTGACAGTATCTTCTGGACACAACAAGAATGACATTCCAATTTGGTAATTCTTAGATTCATTTTTTTTCAGACCAGACTTTAAGCTCTTACATTAAGATCTATGATCCATTTTGAATTAATTTTTGTGTGTGGTGTGAGGTATCAGTGAGGTAAAATAATTTTTGTTGGCTGAGGATATCTTACTGTTGCAGATCATTTTTAAAAAAGATTATTCTTTCCCTATTGAATTGTCTTGGCACCTTTTTTGAACATCATTGGACCATAAATGTAAGGATTTATTTCTGAACCCTCAATTCTATTCCATTGATCTATATTTCTATCCTTACACAGGTACCCCACCATCTTGATTTACTTTGTAGTCAGTTTTGGAATTGGGTGATGTAAATCCTTCAGGTTTTTCCTGTTTTTTTTTTCCCTTCAAAACTGTCTTGGCTATTCTGGGTTCTTTGCATTTCCATGTAAATCTTAGGATCAGGTTGTCAATTGAAAAAAAATTTAAAAACCTGCCGGGATTTTGAATATTGAATCTTCTAATCCATGTACATGGAATGCCTCTCTGTTTTTAAAGATCTTCTTGATTTATCTCAGTAATTCATTGTAGTTCTCAGTATACAGATCTTGTACTACTTTTGTTAAATTTATTCCAAAGTATTCTTTAAAAAATTTTTTTTTGATGTGGACCATTTTTAAAGTCTTTATCGAATTTGTTATAATATTGCTTCTGTTTTTTGTTTTAGTTTTTGGCCCTGAGGCATGTGGGATCTTAGCTCTCCGACCAGGGATCGAATCCACACCCCCTGCTTTGGAAGGCGAAGTCTTAACCACTGGACCGCCAGGGAAGTCCCCAAAGTATTCTTTTTGATGCTGTTGTAAATGAATTGTTTTCTTTTCTTTCTTTTTTTTTTTTTTTTGCGGTACGCAGGCCTCTCACTGTTGTGGTCTCTCCCATTGCGGAGCACAGGCTCCGGACACGCAGGCTCAGTGGCCATGGCTCATGGGCCCAGCCGCTCCGCAGCATGTGGGATCTTCTCAGACCAGGGCACAAACCCGTGTCCCCTGCATCAGCAGGCAGACTCTCAACCACTGTGCCACCAGGGAAGCCCAAGAATAAACACTATTGAATGAAGATCATCTAATGGTCTGAGCAGCCACCTATACCTCCCTGTCTTCCCCTTCCCCACACATTCCTTCAGTCAGAGTAACAAAGGAAGAGGCAAGAGTTCATTTATGGGAAAAAAAAGTTGGAGGTTTGAGTTGATTGCAGGCTTAATATGAGTCTAGCTATCCCAAGCTTAGATGGTTTAGGGATGATGGACCACTGAGCACACCTAGACTATTGTATTGTGTATGAGAGCATCTATGTTACAAAGGATACTGACAAATTGTATTGACAAGGGGGAACTCTGACAAAGGAATGCTGAAAATGTTGCTCCACCTGCTCCCTCCATCTTGCACTTAAGTGGTCATCTATACCGATTCTATTTGAATCCAAATATGACTCTTCAGTCTAATCCAAGCTCCACTGCTACTACCTTGAATACCCCACTACCAGTACCTATTCTGCTTTAAAACCTTTAAGTTACTCCCTATATTCTACAGCTGCCACCTTCTAACACTGTGTTTCAGCTATACCTAGCACAATAATTTTTGGCATATGCTAAATAATAAAAAATATTTGCTGAATGAAAAAGCACTCCTTTATCAGTTACTATGTGAATGAGAGAATGAATCAAAGTACTGTCAACAATCATTTTCCAGAATAGTAGAATAAGGACCTCTGAAAATCTGCTCCTCCATGAAAGCAGTGAGAATATTAGAAAAAACTCTTAACTGTCAAAATGAACTTTATAAGAGCTCTGTAAATTAACTAAAGCCTTGCAATGATCTGAGGAGTGTTTATTTAAGAAATATGGCTGGACCTTTATAAGAACAGCAAGCTTTGTGGGGTATTAATTTGCCAGTCTTATCCTCCTCTCCCTAGCTCTGCAATAGTCTTGAAAACAACTACAGTAGTTGTGGAAACCAGCAGCCCAGAAACCCACGATGCATTTGGAACTCCCCAAATACCCCATAACCAGAAAGTTGTCACTATTTGACCTGCCTGGCAACTTGCTGATGGGCTCCATTCTCAGGGCTTGCCTTTACTGCAACTGACATGGATCTCACTCTGTGAAAACAGCCCTACCCATAGAGCATTTGTCAAATACAATCCATGGCAATTGTTTAACATCACAGCTGCCTGAGACAGTGTTACCAGCAGGAGTAACAAGAGGCTGACCAAATTCTTCAAAGAAATCCTGGAGAATGAGATGTCCATAGGGGGCTTTGAAAAGTAGTTCTGGCATATTCCTGGGAGTCAAAAAGGCCACACATATGTACCAGGCTATGTATTTGCCCAGGAAAGACTTAAGAAGGCCTGATAGTCATAACTCTAGCTAACTCAGAATCTCTGTGCAAGCAGAAAGTGAAGGCAAAGGTAGAGTTGTAAACAGCTTTCCAGAGCACTGAAAGCATGGCCAAGCATGCACACATACAGCCCCTTTGCAAAGGCTGGAAAACATATTGGTTCAAGGCATTTAAAGAAATCTCTATCCAAAAAAATAAAAACCAAAAAAATGAACCCCAAGAATTTCAAAAGAAAGAAGTTTCTATCTAATCACTAGTTGGCCACTAACCTTACTGAATAGAGACTGCAGTGGCCAATACAACAAAGAATATAGGCTTTACAAAGTTAGCCCAGGAAGATCACTAAACAAAGAAATAGTTAATAACTACCACAACAAACAGCAATAATAACAAACCCTGATGAGGGGGGAGAAATCTAATTTCCATAACTGGCACATTGTATTATTTAAAATGTCCAGTTTTCAACAAAAAATTATGAGACATACAAAGAAACAGGAAAGTATTAACCATCTGGAGGAACAAAACACTCAATAGAAATTGTCTCCAAGGAAGCCCAGATGATGAATACTAGACAAAGACTTTAAATCAGCTATAATAAATATGTTTAAAGAATCAAAGAAAGCTATGTCTAAAGAAGTAAACTATGAGAACAATGGTTTAATAAATAGAGAATATCAATAAAGAGAGAATAAAATTATAAATAACAGCCAAATATAAATTATTTTCAAGTGCATATGAAAATCTTCCAGGATAGACTATATATGCAGCTACAAAACAGTAAATCACAATAGACTTAAAATAAATGGAGTCATTCAAAGTATGTTTGCCAACCATGATGAAACTTAACTGGAGATCAACAATAGAAAGACATTGGAAAATATTTAAATATTTGAAAATTAAACAATACACTTCTAAATAATATGAGTCAAAAAAATCACAAGGGATATTAGAAAATATTTTGAACTGAATGAAAACAAAAACAAAACATATCAGAATTTATAGGATGCAGCTAATGCAGTGGCCTAGGGGAAATATATAACCCAAAGAAGCCTATATCAGAAAAGAAGGTAGGTCTAACATAAATAATCTAAACTTCACCAAAAGAAACTTAAAAGAAAAAAAGACAAAATGAAGCAAAAAACAAACAAAAAAATTAAACTGAAAGTAAGTAGGATAGAAATAATACAGACCAGGGTGGAAATCAATAAAATAGGAAAATAAAAGCAATAGAGAAAAATAAATGAACCCCAAACTTGGTTCTTTGAAAGATCAACAAAATTTGGGAGAGGATAAATAATGTCTGCAAAGTCTAAGGTTGGAAGTAATTGTTTGATCCATTCTAAAGGAGCTCATCAGCTCTTTCAACATGAAGGGCAATGATCCAGGGAATCTTCCCCTTACCCCAGTGGATTGATACTAGAGGGTATTTGTGACTTTAGCATTATATTGGGTGAACTTCATATTTAGGGAGATTATATGGCATCATCAAATGCACTTCTGAAGGATTTTTATTTTGAGAAAAGTCCCTCAACTCTCCTAATATATGATTGCCTACACCTGCACCTTTCTTTGAATTATGGAAAGGCAATCAAGAACATCAATGAGCAATATTTGACCTGAGTCTTGAAGTTTGGGTAAAATAAAGGTGTGTACTGGGGAGATCATCCCAGACCATGGAGTGGCTACCTCGCTGTAGGAGAAACTTTAAACAAGCACTTACTTTGTACGTAGGTGGAGATCAGTCAAGCTGAGAGGTGCCTCAGCCCTGGTGGGGCAACTGCTGAACGGTCTGGAGATTTCAAACCATGTCCAGCTGCACATACATAGCTGTGAATACACATTGGGCATGGCTGTTGACTCAGGACAGGGAGCTGGGACAGGTCTGCTTCCTCAAAGCTTTTCAGCAAATTCTATTACCCATTGTGCAATCTGCTTCTCTTAATTTCACAGAAGTACGTTTTCATCTTCAATTATTAAACCTGTTTAAAGTCCTGGTAATCTTCCATTTGTTTGAAGAAACAAAAGTATCAGCACATAATGTAAATTAAACCTACTGTTTCCTGTTTGGGGCTGGGGCTCGAAGACAATATTTGTTGCTATGAGAATGGATTTAGCATTTGAGAGACAAACATGTAGGACTACATATGCATTGCTATATTTCTTTTCTGGTTGACAGACACTAACCTTTATTCTAATGCATTAGGTTTATTCATAATGATGATTCCATAAACCAAGTTATAAACAATTCTGCCTTGATGATCATGGGATCACAAGTTCTTCTGAAGTGAAGGATCTCCTACTAAGGCAACCAGGGGTTAGGAATTCCAAGCATATTCTGATTCTGAGTAACAAAGAAGCTCTAGCTTTGAAAGAATATTGGAAAATCCGCTCCTAAAATGTATAACACTTTGTGCTAACAGTGCATCTGGTTCCTAGTCAGCCTTCAAGGAATATACATTGAGTGAATGGTTGAATCAATGAATATGCCTTCATGGACTTCCATCAACATTCTGCCTCTCCCCAAGGGTAAGGAGACAAAATGACAGCTTTCTCAACTAAAATTGGTTTTATAGTTTATCAGAAACTTAATGTGAATCTCTTTACATTGACTTTAAACCTAGGTTGCTCTAGGTTATACCTGCTTTCTAATGTGGAGAAAAAAATATCTAACCATCTCTTTCTCTACTTAAAATGTTAGGTATTTCACTTAATACTTAATCCAGGCCCATGGAAATCCAAGCAGGTCTAATTTCTGTGATCCAGTCCATAGCAATCCTACGAAATTTAATGCAAAAGAATGTAGCATTTCTCGTATGGGCATGAGAACTGAGAATAATTTTAAAGCAAAAGTAAGCAAAGCAAAACAAACAAGCAAAAAATCAAGCTGATACACAAGAGAATGTGAACTGACAAACACATTACCTTAGAAAAAAGCACGATTGAAAACTGCCTCTGGGGAGCCACGCTGCTCCCCTCCTTTTTCTTTGCTTCTCTAGCTTCAAGAGAATTTGCTGAAAAATGGATTGAAATCTATGACACTTAGATACTTTTCACAAAAGCAAAAGCAAAAGCGAAAGCAAAAGCAAAAGCAAAAGCAAAGAAGCATTGGTCAACATAAAATGAAAACAGGTGTGACCCTTCCCGGACCTTCCACCTCACCTGAGTTAACTGCTTTCTCTTCTCTTCCCTTTCTTCCTGCTCTTTGCTCCTGGTCTCCTTTCACAGTTCTCATTGTCTCTGTTGCTGACTTCTCCTTTGTCACTTTAGAGTCATTTTCTCTTCCCTCCGTTTGACTTGGAAATAAAAAACACATGCAAAGCCTTTGCAAAATGTGCTTGGTGTTCTTGTTGGAAAACATTTATGTGATTTGTGGCTGCATCTGATCTAGGTCGCCTCCAGATTCAAAGCAGAGTTACAGCCCTCCCTCTGAGAAACCTGTAGCCAACCCAGGACATGGCAGTTAAAAGTATTCCTGGATGAGAGTTTCTGCCTGAAAAATCTGCTTCTCTGTTTTTTGCCACTTAATATTAAGTAATTCTGATGGATGTTCTGAACCTATTTCTCTGACTCTTACCTAGATTCTGAGGCTATTTTCTTAGCTATCTGCATACTCTTTGGGCTGCATATCTGGACTCTGGGTCTTTTTGGTATACTGACTTTCAAGCACTTCAAGCACTGACTGCCCTTTTGGTCTTGGATATAATGCTACGTCTAACCTTTAAAACCAGGGTTTCCCCCTCCTTTGTTTCCAAAATTGCAAATGGAATAGAGTATGACATAATGGGAAAAAGCATTTGGACTCCAGTCAAAAGACCTAGAGTTTGAATACTATCTTTCTGGTTACCAATTTTGGGCCCAGGAGAAGTCTCTTACTTTGACTCCTGGATTCCTCATCTCCAAAGTGGTACCAATAATAAATGCTGGATTCCTTACTTAGGAGGGACCACTTAGTTTCTGATTCCATGCCAGAAAAACTTCCTTCCTCTCACCCTAAACATTGTTCCTCTGAATGGCCATATTCCAAGATGATGGTTAGGCCACATTTACGCCTGTTTGGGGGTCACTGTTTGTTGGCAGATGACATATGTGTGTGTTTCTCTCTCTGCTGCTTTTCTTCTGTTCCTGTTGTCTCTATGCTCCAGTACCAGGAGCCCTGTAGCCTGGCCGTACATGCTTTCCTCTTTCTCCTCTACCTGCGGTATAGTATTCTTCTCCTTAGGCTTGGTAAGCATTTGGTGGTTGGTGAGCAGATGAAGCCATCTTTGATCTGGACCTAAGTTATGAGTTGCAACTTGGTTTTAAGATAGAATCCTGTATTGGGCTACTGGGCACTGTACCAGTGAAATAATAGTGTGGTATTTTGCTTCCCATTGTTTTTGTTTCTTGGGTGTATTGCTTCCTCTAGGACCTCAACCTTCTCCCATAAGGACTTAGAGAAAAACTATATAAAAGAAGTAAAAAGAATGAGTTTCTAACCTAAGACTATACCAGAGAGTCAAACCTCACTCAATCTTTAACACCTCCCAACAAGTTTTTGTGAAGATTTAAAGAGGCAATATACACAAAAGCCCCTAGTGCAGTCCATAACAGAGGCTTATTTTTTAAAAAATAAATTTACTTTTTAAATTTTTATTTTTGGCTGTGTTGGGTATTCATTGCTGCACGTGGGCTTCCTCTAGTTGCATCGAGAGGTGGCTACTCTTTGTTGTGGTGCATGGGTTTCTCATTGTGGTGGCTTCTTTTGTTGTGGAGCATGGGCTCTAGGCACGCGGGCTTCAGTAGTTGTGGCTTGCGGGCTCTAGAGCGCAGGCTCAGTAGTTGTGGTGCACAGGTTTACTTGCTCCGCGCCATGTCGTATCTTCCTGGACCGGGGCTCGAACCCATGTCCCCTGCATTGGCAGGCGGATTCTTAACCACTGCGCCACCAGGGAAGCCCCACAAATGCTTATTGATTGCTGGTATCTCTGTCTAAAATCTAACCTTGAATCCTAGAGTCTTGCTACTAAGGGCAGTCCGTGTACGAGCAGCGTCAGCATTGTCTGAGCGCTTATAAGAAAATAAGAACCTTGGGTTATACCCCGAACTATTAATCTGCATTTTAGCAAGATTCCCAGGTAACCACTAGGCACGTTACCATCTGAGAAGCATTGCCGTAGACCATACATGTCCTTCATGCTGGCCTGCGTGCTCCAGCCTCCTGTTTCTCTCCCACAGCCATGCTGCCTGTAGCTTGGATGGCCTCCCAGACGGAGGGGCACATTGTTACCAATGGCGTGCTTTCCAGTTAACTCAGATACTTCTGCAGAGAAAGACTGAAGAGAAGCTTGTAGTGGTGAAGTTACCTTTTCCTAAAGGAAATGTGAACTAGCATATGTTGAAGAAACCCATAGAAAGGAAGCACAGGCAGGTACAGAAGCAGAGCTCGTCTGAGTGTGGTTTGAGACAAATCCCCGAGTGCAGAGAGCGCTTGCCTTCTTAATGAGCTCGCAAGTGATGGATGCCTCTCCAGAGGATTCTTTGCTTCCAAGAGGGGAAAAAGTATAATTGAGCTTATAGATCATTCTTTCTACTCCACAGAAATGTGTGTGAGCTCTGAAGGACAGAAGCTCTATTAAAGTTCCCAGTGAGTTAGGTTAGATCAGAGTGAGTGGGGTTATAGATTTTTGACTTGCACCTTCTTATTAATATTCATTAGATTTGGATATTATCAAATCAATGGTGGTTTATTTTAAAATTCCTGAATCTTTTACCTGTACTTTCATGTTGTTTAACTATTATCTTAAGATTTGTTGTCTTTTTCTATTGTCTTCCTTTTCAGATTTTTCCTTTTCTTTGTACTAAGTTGTCATAATGGGTTATCCAAAGAAACTTTTTCTAAACAAAACCTTTTTTTTTTTTTTTTTTTTTTAAACATCTTTATTGGAGTATAATTGCTTTACAATGGTGTATTAGTTTCTGCTGTATAACAAGGGAATCAGCTATACATATACATATATCCCCATTTCTCCTCCCTCTTGCGTTTCCCTCCCACCTTCCCTATCGCACCCCTCTAGGTGGACACAAAGCACCGAGCTGTACTCCCTATGCCATGTGGCTGCTTCCCGCTAGATATCTGTTTTACATTTGGTAGTGTATATATGTCCATGCCACTCTCTCTCTTCATCCCAATTACCCTTCCCCCTCCCCGTGTCCTCAAGTCCATTCACTACATCTGCCTCTTTATTCCTGTCCTGCCTCTAGGTTCTTCAGAACCTTTTTCATTTTTTTTTAGATTCCATATATATGTGTTAGCATATGGTATTTGTTTTTCTCTTTCTGACTTACTTCACTCTGTATGACAGTCTCTAGGTCCATCCACCTCACTACAAATAACTCAATTTCATTTCATTTTATGGCTGAGTAATATTGTATTGTATATATGTGCAACATCTTCTTTATCGATTCATCTGTTGATGGACACTTAGATTGCTTCCATGTCCTGGCTATTGTAAATAGAGCTGCAGTGAACACTGTGGTACGTGACTCTTATTGAATTATGGCAAAACCTTTTTTTAAAGCAAAGTAAGCAAAGCAAAACAAACAAGCAAAAAAATTAAGTTGATACACAAGAGAATGTGAACTGACAAACACATTACCTTAGAAAAAAGCATGATTGACAACAAACATTAAACATATATATGATGGCTACTGAATAAAATGCAAATCTCATGTAAAATAGAAGTTTGGAAATAGATCAGTGATAGCCAGAGGGTAGAGAAGGGGGCTGATTATGAAGAGGTGTGAGAGAATTTGCGGGGGAGGTGATGGAACTGTTCTATGTCTTGACTATGATGGTGGTTACTGGAACATATGCATTTGTCAAAACTAACTGTACACTTTAAAAGGGTAAATTTTAAAGTATGTAAATCATAACAAAATAAGAAAGGGGGGGAAGTTCCAATCTGAAAACAAATTTAAAAAATTACACTGCGTTGCATAGGACGTGGGTGTGTGTGGGTGTATATGGTCTTACCTTTGAGATGAAGCTGTATTGGTTAAGAATATGGCTCTTAGAGCCAGAGGACCTGAGTTCACCCTGGAAGTTATAAAATTCTTTGTTGCCTCAGTTTCCTAATCTGTCAGTTGAGGTAACAGCAGCATCTACCTCATGGGGGCTATTGTTAGGAATAAACTACAACAAAGACAATGACAAAACAGAGTAATGGGCACTGAAAATTTAAGGCTTTGCAATGGGAGAAAGTCTCTGATGTTTTCTTTTTCCTCACCTCATGCTCGGTGAGGTCATCCTTGTCTCTGCTGAAAAATAGTCTTCATCACAAAACGCCCACACGTAAGTCTTCCCAGCCTGCCATATCAGGCAGCCACTGCTGAGGAAGTGCTCTGGAATAAACCTCAGAGAGAGAATAAATCACCTCTCATGCCATGCTCCCTCCAGGTGAGGACTGAGGTCATTGCAAGAGGCATAACAAATAGTTGACATAATGTACCAAACTAATAGATTCTATAAGGAAAACTAAATGGAAAATTCTTCTTGAGTGCTAGGCACCTCTGGCTGAAGAGACAGTGGAGCCTGTGATATTATAGATGTAGTTGAATCAGTAATACTTGTTCATTCATTTCTTTTTCATTTCACAAAAATGCCTCTTTTAACCAAAGAGGTAAGGAAATATTATTGAGGGCAATTTTTCATGCTCACATGGATTATATTCTGGGACACCTTGCTTTTCTAAACAGCCCCATTTCTGGTTTTTTTTCCTCTCAGAAATGTATTCAATTCTCTTCCAGCAGCATGCATTCATCTGGAAAGCTGTAACAATCAATTAAGTAAATGAGAAAATAGAATGCTTGTAATTATGATAATCGAGCTATATATGAAACCCACCCTCTTAGGTCTACTACCCACACATCTTTAAGCAATATATTAATTAAGCTTTGGGTAATTGTTACAATTAGAATCAAGCTTTTATCATTTTAAAAAATCACTATGAGAGAGACAAACGAAATATTTAAAAAATATACGCAGCTGTTGGTTTTTAATGCAATTCATTATCACAACTCTACTGTCATCTCCCTGGTTGCACGGAGACAATTCCAGGATGCTTTACTGATGTGACTTTTCATTGACAAGTGGAGGAATTTCATATGTAGCACCTTCTTCAGATGTTTTCCTGTTTCTCTAAATCAGAGGTTGGCAAACTTTTCCTGTAAAGGACCAGATAATAAATATTTTAAGCTTTTCAGGCCAACAGGCAAAGTTGAAGATATAGGAAAGTACAAATGTTGGCAGTTTCTGTATTGATGGGTTCTAAATATAATAAAATAATAATTAAGTACAAATTTTTTTTTTTTTTTTGCAATACACATCTACTAATGAGAAAAGCAGAATTCTTCCTGTTGGGATAATATTTTGCTTAGTCGGAATTCAACGTTAGTGTCTCCTATCTTTGAGTCATTGCAAATGTTCATTGTGAATCCATTCTTAGAAAGATGTGGTTCACAGAGTGTGGTCTGCCAACCCCTGCTCTTGATCAGTGTTCTCAACTTTAAGGGGCAAGAAAATCACCTAAAGGGCTTGTTAAAATAGAAGGCTGAGCCACACCCCCAAGTTTCTGGTGGAGCCTAAGAATTTGCATTTCTAACAAATTCCCACTTGACACTGATGTTCCCTGTCTGAGACCATACTTTTAGAACACTGCTGTTGATGTTGGTCCTTTTAAAAAGTCACATTGAATACAAATCTATTTCATGTTTTCATCCTTCTACTCACGTTTCAGCTTACCTGATGGACTTCACCTTTTGAACTCCGAGGTACAGGGTTAGTAGATCCAAAGTTTAATATCCATTAAAAAGTGAAGACCTATTTAGCTAGATCAGACTGATAATAAAAGGAACTTTTGTCTCTTAAAGAGCTATTAGTCTCTTGCTTGAAAAGTGAGGCATCAGCAATCAGCATCTACTTGTCAGCTGTAAAGAATGCCTGAATAGCACTTTTCCAGTCCCATCAAACTTTTAAAAGAGTATGCAGTATTCCAAAGGATACATGTGGGTGAAACACAAGAATGACACTTTTGCCTTAGATTTGACATATCCTAGTTCACCATACATTATCAGTATAATACTCTCTGGATTGGAATTTCTTGGCATGTTCAACCCATAAAATTTAACACAGAGACTTTCATGAGGCCGCCAAAGGGCAAGGGAGATAATAGTTTCCTAAATCCTGGAGTAGCCCATAGTCTACTAAACCAAGTCATCTCTGAGTTGACTGTTAAATTGCCCTGGGCTCTTGCAGATGAGCTCCAAATGGTTTGAACTGTCACCTATACTGAGTTACCTCAGTATAGGTGACAGTTCAAACCATTTGGAGCTCATATAGACTATGGAGCTATGGAGTTCAAACTATGTTCAGACTATGGAGTTCAAACCATTTGGAGCTCATATAGACTAT
Source organism: Hyperoodon ampullatus (assembly GCF_949752795.1). Lineage (NCBI taxonomy): Eukaryota > Metazoa > Chordata > Mammalia > Artiodactyla > Ziphiidae > Hyperoodon > Hyperoodon ampullatus. Next base: position 83,256,714 of record NC_136921.1, on the reverse strand, counting down.
GGGGAAGGTTAATAATACGACAGGGCATCAGCTAATTTCAGTAATCACATCTCACCAAAGAGATCCTTTCAGAAAAGAGCCAAGTGGAAAATATGTTCTCCTTCTGTTTATTTGTCCCAGTGGTTTAAAAAATCAGCTTTAGGGAACCATAATCTTCCTCATGACAGATGGGCTTATACATTAGCATCGTGCTTTCAATCAACAGTTTACATTTCATGAGGAAGATGAAGAAACTGAATGTAAAGACATTTTCAACATCTGTCATTTTTCAGTTTTATAACATTGATACAAAAAATAGTATTCTGATTAGCAGCTTGATTGGCAACCCATGTAACCCTAAGTAGTACTACAAACCTGGAGAGTGCACTTTTACAGACAATTACGGTTGGTGAAATAGTATGTACAATTTTGACAAATAAATACATAAATACAATTATTCATATATAACGATATACCTAAATGTCAATTATCATCAACAAGCGTTTCTAGTAAATTACTTCTTTCATTCACAAGTTACTCTGTTGCTTATAAAAACTATCTTCACCTTTACAGAAGAAATGACATAATCAATTCCCCCCTAAACCCACATATTAGGAAAGGTAGAAAATGAATCCCAGATGCTTTATGTAAATATTCCATTGTCTTTTGATAGAAGAGCTTTGATTGAAAAAACTCCTTCCTTAGCTTCTCTGTAAAGAGTTTCTTTTCCCCATATCATATCACACAAAGGGGTTTTGTTCTTCTGAATTTATTCCAAATTGAAAATGATCTTCATTTTTTTATTCTGGTTATTTAAAAATACAATAATATATATTGAAACTGGCATTTGCTCCAATACAAGAGACACAAAGCCACGCAAACTAGTCACCAAAGATAAAAAGCTTTTTTTTTCCCCCAAAATAAAACTTTAAATGAAAATTTAAGAGTACAGACACAAAGTATTGATACCTTTTTTTATCCAACGCATAATGAACAAAACAGGTGGAGGGATAGTCAGCAGATTTTTGTAAAAATTGTCTGAATGACTCCTGGTAAAATGCTATCTGAAACACTATTTTATGTCAAAGAAATGATAATAAATTAAAAAATGGCTTAACAAATCATCATTTGGCCAGTGTCATAAAATTAACAAAAGTAGAAAATTAGAGCTTTTTCTTCATCACTTGACTTAAACATTTGTGGAACATTCAAAAAACGAAGGGCAAACATGCTTTAGGCTATTGAAACACCGGACAAGTGGCCTTGCCTCACCAAGCTCCATGCAGAAGAAAACGTACATAGCAAGCCAATTCTAGCAATACGTACAGCTGGGGAGAAGAAAAAAAAATGCCTTTAAAAATATATACATATGGTCTTTGATGAATATTTATATGTTTGTCACATGGGTACTATCTAGCATAAAAAAGTTAGGAAATAGTTCTGTAAGACATGATTCTCTGATTTTTGCCCCTTTTAAAGATGAGGGCTCTATTCATAATTTACTCACACGCAGACATATAAAACGACTCGCAGATGTACACATATGATGTTTATACTGTGCAATTCCTTGACAGTGAAAGTGGCTCGACTGAGCATAAGGTAAACGCAAGAAGTTGGTATGACACTGAGCCTTGATTTGACTACACGATTAACAGGCAAACCAAGTTCAAAGTCATGAGACTTTCCCAGCGATTGGAATGCACAGCAGTTGAGAGTTGGGGCTTGGAGGGTGGCTCGCCTTATGCTGATCCATCTTTCTCCAGGACACCTAATGCTATTTTCTAATCGAACTCAGCAGTCCTGCTGACTTGAGATGATGATGTATTAAGGGAAGGAAAGGCCTATCATCTCCTATTGGGTTCTCCTGGGCTGGAGATAAGAGATCCGGTGTTTTCAGGATATAAGCCATGACTTCCATTTGTACATTTCATCTACTTGTTTGCTATCAACTCCTAGGGGGGCTTGCAAAGGTCAGGTTAAAAAAAAAAAAGGTACACTCTTTCAGTTGTGGAGCTTTCTTTGAGTGAAAACAGAAGTTCTCTAATGAATGGTAGAAGCGTGCAATGTGTGGGTTTGCTGAGTGTCTCTTCTTCTTCTGCCAGAGGTGGACTAGCTCTACCAGACCTCAAAGTTCTTACTGAGAATTCAGATCAAATGTTTCCTGAGATCTAAGTTGATGTGATACATTTTGCAAAGCACGTGCTTCAATGACTGTAATATACCCCCAGCCAGAGGCTCCTCCCCAAAGAAAGGCAGCTGCCTTCCCTTTCAGCAGCCTGGGATATCAAGGCAATTCACTGAAGTAATAACATTCACTGAAACCTGAAGAAATGACAGAGAAATTGAAACTTCCCCAAACACCTAACATATTGAAGGAAAAGTCAAAATCTTAGAAGAATCAGGTGCACTAATAGTTCATATTTGATCTGTATTTTGGCAGATATTATGTTAAGATGATGTTACTACTAGTGATGACCATCACTGTAATTATGTAATTATTTTAGCATTTAGCATAATGCACGATACATTGCATTATGCAGCACCTTTTAAACTAAGGATCCCCAAATACTTAGCAAATGTGATTTTCTCTCATAGCACCTGTGAGGTAGGTGTTTTCTCCAGCCGTTTTAGAAATGAGCAGACTGAAGCACAGCAAAGCGAGGATGCCTGCTTAAGTGACCCACACGATGGCAGCAGCAGAACCTGAACCCAAGTCTCCCCACCCTTCCTTCCTATAAACCTCAATCACAGAGCTTGCAGAAAACACCCCCAAACAGCATTGCTGTTAGAGGTACTTGGCTGTTTCAGATGTTAGAAAGATTACATCTATCAACAGCGGGGCTAAATCCTTCAGTACCATTGCTCCCTGTTCAAATAGTTTCTCATGTGCTTTGCAAAGGTATGGAAGGGACATCTGACACTAGTGCCAAGCTTTTGTTAATTGTAATGCACACATACATTTATATTTTTCTCCATGTGATATATTGTCCTTCTGGTCCCCTACCAACTTATTTCTATACATGTATCTGCCTGAGCCAGAAAGTGTGAAATGTATTTAGTGACATTGTATGGGGGAAGCAGGTGAGATTACATTTAGCAAAATCTCCTTGGAGGCACCGGGTAACGTTTGTTCTGAAAGAGCAGGAAAAAAAAATTCTCCTATTTATTTTGTTACGTAGCGTTTTATATACATTCTACCCGCTGACCAGGTTTAATCCTTGGATGAGCAAGCAGAGTTGTCTTCCAAACATACAGTATATTTAATTCTCAAGTTTAAATTCCCATTTATTTAACTGCAGCCTTCCTGCCAGTACTAAGTTCATTTCTTGGTGGAACTGCAAATACTGTACACATTACATGGCAATATATGTAAAAATTCAATGTAACAGCACACACAGTATTAATAATCACATCCAGTGTGTCTCCCTGACTGTGCATTATTTCTGAATTGTTTTTGAAAAAGTGTTATTTACTTATTTACTTTTGCAGAGAGGATATGAAGACATTACCATGAGTTCTAGTTTCCCAGAACCAGATTTTTATCTCAGATGCACAGTATGTAAATCCTAGCAGTTGTTAGGAAGTTGCTTTTTGAGATAAATGCAATACTTCAGGACCTGAGAATGAAATCTGGCCCTTTTAACTCATGTATTATTTCTATGAGCAGAGCTTAACACGTGTAAATTGGCAATCCAAGAAAGGAACTAGGATTGGGAAGAAAAGCACTTTTTACAAAACCCCTTCACCAGTTCATTTCCTCTGGTGACACCTGTAAAATACCTACACCCTAGGCCTCATTTCTTAAAAAAGAAAAGAAACGTATTTACATTGGTAAAAATCCTAACATCTGAGATGTTTCTTGCTTGACATGTCATTCCAGATTCTGTGCATTTCTTCTGGAGAGATCTGATGCACGGTGATAACTCGGCGATACCTACACAAACTGTAGGCCATTTTCCAGTGATTGAAGCCACTGTTCTGGAAAGGATGGATGCCCAGCTTTCGAAGACACAGTCCCACATATACATCTTCCAGGTGAAGCAGCCTGGTGTGGAGTGAGGTCTTGTAAATGAGTTCAGCCACATCAGCTGAAAAGATATAGCCAGTCCCCGAGCAGAAGGGTGGGTAGTTACTGTCAGGGTACAAATCCCTGGGCATATACCACTTACTGCGGACGTCTCGGATTGGCCCTCCATTGATGACATAGCCAGTAAAATACCTTCTTCTTGGCTTGGTGGAGGGTTTTAGTAGTTTATAAATAAGGTTGTCCATGTTGACAAAAATGTCGCTGTCTGTTTTCATGACATACTTGGCTTTTGAACAAAAAGTGGCCACCCATCTCATCCCCATTAAGGTTTTGAGGGTAAGGTTATGGTAGGAATCAATGAAGTCCTCCACGATAATGTCGTGAAAGATTTGGCTTTCTTGCTCCACCATCTGATTGAGAACGGGATCAGCGTTCTTGCCCAGGAGGAAGAGAGTGGCTATCTTGATCCCTTTAAAGTTGTTCTCATCCCCCCAGGTCTCTCGGATCGCCTGCCGGGCATCGAATTCTTTATGGGTGGTGCTGATGAGGATAACGAGGAAAGGAATGTTTTTCTCACATTTGTTGGGCTCATTTATAAGAAATTCAAAAGAATGGGGGTTTATAGGTCGAGTTCTTATGTTGCCAAAGGTGAAGTTTTTCCTGGCAACTGTCAGATGGCTGAATGGCTTGGAGCCAGTGTAGGAAGAAGTAGGGCGAGTTACACTCAAGTACCAGAGAGCGCTGGCCCAGCACACGACGGTCAACACGTATAAACAGGAGACCTTTGAAGCCATTGTCTTGAGAGCACGTCTATTCCCAGTACTGAAGAGTATGCCTTCTTGGCATTAGTTTCTTTTCATTTGGCAAAGGTAGCATATTACTAGTAAATCTTAAAGTTCGACAGAGAAGCGTGAGTGCAGGATTGTCCATGGGTCTCAGTGGCCGTCTGGCACCTCTGCATTCACTCTACTTTTCTCCAAATCTGATACAAGGGTCCAGGTCTCATAAATCTTCCTCTTAACTCTGCAAAATCAAAGTACAGTTGTCATTCAGATTTATTTAGTCATTTCACATCCTCAAATAAACATAATAAGGGTATAAGGATTACCCATGCTGATTAAAGTAAACACAGGCATTCATTTCCATCAGTATTGACAACTCCCTGACACAAGCATTCTACCTTTCTTCCCTTGATAGAAGTTGTTTATGGATATTCATAGCTCCATGGTATTAGCAAATATATTATAAACTATAGATGAACACGAAGGAAACTGAATATTCGTAATTTTAAAAAAGATTCCCCCTCTTCACAAGAGGCCTTCTTTGCAGTTAAATATCAATACTTTCTGATGCTAAAGTCTTCTTTCAACCAGGAAAATCTCACACATGGCCTCATATCTTCCATTTTTCTCAAGTCTAAGTTTTTGTTTGCTTGATTCTGATGAAGTAATCAGTTCTCAACATCTCCTTGTTTTCTCTAGCCCCGTTCTTGAAAATGTGTCGATCACCACTGGAAAATCTTTGCTGAAATTGTCTTCCTTGGCTTTGACTTAGAAGTAATTCCCGGGCTTCCCTGGTGGCGCAGTGGTTGAGAGTCCGCCTGCCGATGCAGGGGACACGGGTTCGTGCCCCGGTCTGGGAAGATCCCACATGCCGCGGAGCGGCTGGGCCCGTGAGCCATGGCCACTGAGCCTGTGCTCCGGAGCCTGTGCTCCGCAAGGGGAGAGGCCACAACAGTGAGAGGCCCGCCTACCGCAAAAAAAAAAAAAAAAAAAAAAAAAAAAGAAGTAATTCCCAACTTTTCTCACTTTTTTCCTTATTTTGGCTCTCACAAATGTTAGTTCTTCATTCTCAGTTTTCTGTGACGCTTCGTATGGAGAATATCTTTACCCCTCATGCATGGAGACCATGACCCTAGTGTCCTTCAGAGAGTGGGCAGCATTCATTTTGGAGCTGATCTAAATGGTATCGCTTTTTGTGGTTTTCAGCAATTCACCCTTATGTTCCTTTGGTGAAATTATACTGTCCTCTTTTAATTCTTTTTACTTACTTACACTTACTTGCCTATAAACATGGCAGGAGTATAATAAGGGAGACCATTGAGGTTGGGGGCCACAAATTCAATGGAGATGTGACAGAGCATTTTAATTGATGTTCAAACGAAAAAGTTGTCCTTCAGAACCGTAATCCTTTCTAGAACTTCAGCTGTTATCGTGCCAGTCAAAAATATATGCCAGGTTACAACAACCATTCATGTAAAAAATGATCTCTTCCTTCTTAGTTAGATCAAAATGTGCAAAATGTGTCTTGGAAGACAGAGATAGCAGATAATGGATATCAGTTTCACCAAAGTCTGCTTCAAAGAAAACTAAGCACTTAAATGTATAGACTGTGTTGAAAGAATTTAACTGGGATTACAGATTGAAAATCATGTTTCCAAGCACAATAGTCATAATGAAATGAAAAGACATGATGGGCAACAGCAGAGGTAATACACATCTTCTTGTCTAAGCCAAGCACTGACTGTGAATATATGATCCGTATGAGACCAGCAATAACTCAGCGCAGTTATCGTTCTAACTAAATGAATATTAGAATGGTTTCAAGCAGCATGACTCTAGGCATAGTCAGGCCTTCATCCGACCCATATTAAGTACTCTCTAAATATAGGCTCCAGTATCCTTGGCCTTCTGGAGGGAATTTCTGCTCTAAAGATAAAAAGGATGTGATGTGCAGCAACCTTTGAAACTTTAAGCAGTAAGCCAAAGGAAGTGTGAGAAATCAGCAACAGAGAGTTTAGAAAAGGGTTTCTCACCTTGGGATATACAGACATCGACTACATTTGAACGCCAAAGGGACGTGAGTGAGTCTCAAGATGGTATTAGAAACCAAACTTTCTCCACCATTGTCCTAGCCTAGGATCTGATTCTTATGAGCCTACCTTTATCATCATATAGCCCTTGTCACCTTTCATAGTTTCCTACTAAACTGTGAGCCACCTATCACTGAACTGTGAAGGGGCTCCCCAAAAGCATCACCTGGAAGAGGCTTCTACCAAGTTCTCTTCTGGAGCCACTAATCAGGCTATCCATCGGGGGTTAATGGCGTGCTACAACGTATTGGAAAAACAGAAATAGAACCCATACGCCTCCTCAAGGAACTCACAGTCTAGGAGGAAAGACGTCAAGTGAATGATTAAAACAGTGGGATAAACATTCTCATCATAAGGCTAATGGAGTACATAGGAGAGGTGGGCTGGTGGACAGGGCATGGGAGAACTAGGGATGATCCTGCAGACTGTGCAGAGTGCTGCCCCAAAGGGACCATTCTCCTAAACTGCAATATGAGTCCCACGCTCCATCTGCTCCCAGAGTCTAACAATGAGGTTGCCCTGGGGACAATGCCATGGAAAGTTCATAGAAGTTATCTAAGCTGAATCTTCAAGGACATCTAGGAATTATCAGGATGAGGGTGGGGCATTCCAGGCAGTGGGACCAGCATATGCAAAGGCATAAAATGAGAGAGCCTAGTGTGTGCCAGGGCTGTAGAGTAAAGGAAGAAGACACGGCGATGGGGTGGTGCCTGTGGAGACAGGCAGGGGGCAGATGGGTGTGCGGTGCTCAGAAACTATTCTTAGCCGAGTAGCTGGTTACCCATCTTTGCAAACTAAAGGGCGTAAGGGAGGATTTTACCTTCCCCAAATCCTGGCCACTGATTTTCAATAGCAGTTCATTTTTCCATATTAAGGATATCTATCTCCCATAGCTCTGTGCCCCAGAAGAATAAGCAAAAATGTGTTTGATCTGATAACTTTCTGTACAGTTTTCCAGGAGAAGGGACTCCATAAACACAAGCACCTGGGCAATTTAAAAAGAGCTAAAAGAGGGAGAAATATGAGAGGAATAGGTGAGAGCACGAATAAAGTATATATATTTACAAGCCCTTTTCACAGAAGAATGAGCATTCTTCCCTAGACAGCTAACAAACATGATACTTCTTACCATTGTTACTGTAGGTCTCATTTAAAAATGTGTACAGTGCACCAGGCACTGTGCTATGCGCTGTATTCAACGCCATGGATTTTACAGAGCTTCGTTCCTCACAGTTTTACAAGGGAGATATTTTCTCCATTTTACAGATGAGAGAATGGAAACTTAGAGATAATAAGTAGCTTGTTCAAGATCACACAGCAGGTGAGTGACCCGTAAGTAGTCATCCCAAGTTTCCTAAGGCCTGTTAGGACAACAGGCAAAATCTTGCATGGGAAAGCCCAGGGTGGAAGGGATTATCTCAGGCTGCTATTCTCCCAGGATCCACAGGTTTATTTTCTTAGATGTGTGTCCATTGCTTGAATTTTTTTCTAGTTTTTGGTTTGCTACCCACCACACTACACCAATTCTGAAGGGATCCTTGGTCATCAAAAAATGGTGATTTGCAAAGAGCACATTAAAGCCTGAAGATGCTGGGGGTGGGGGAGAGCTTTAGAAATTGAAATGGTTCAGAAACACTGCAGTTCCCTTTCTCTGAAGTCCTGCAACACACACACACACACAGTCACACACTGAAAGAATCACTCTTTCTATTGACTTATTTTTCAGACGAGAACAAAAGTAGGCACAGTGTTACATCTTGGTCACCAATAAAAGAGAGGATTTGAAATGAGAACAGGAACCAGCCAGAATCTGAAGAGCAGCCAAGGATAATGTGGACCCACAGCAAGGGGTGCTCAAAAACGTTCTTTTTGCTCACAACCAAACAAATTTCTCAGGTGGCCAAACAAGCACAAAAATAGACCTCTGGACCAGAAACAGTAATATAAGTAAAGACAGGAGAGAGTAGCTTGGTGCATTTAATGTTAACGAGTAATTTCATATACGTTGGATTAAGTAGATGGTAATGGGTCAGATGTCCTTGTTTTACTCCTTGAGTAACTTGCTGTGTGGCTTTCTGTGCCTTAGTAGCCTTGGGTATAAAATAAGGGCAAAAGTAACATCTGCTTTACTTCCAAATACGTTAAAGGTATTAATTGTTTGAGTTTCCGGGGAAAAATGTAATACAGACAGATGGTATTAGGATACAAAGAGCAAGTTCTAATGGGACGAGGGGATTCTGTCCGTCCGTCAGTTCATGATTTGGGATCCAGGCACATACATTGATCAATCCTTCCAGATACATAGGATTGCTGTCAGTTTTTTGGGTTAGTGACTACATTGTACAGATTTTCTTGCTAGAGAACTCTATCTTCTTCCTGGAAAACTCAAAGACAAAGGTGCGCCGAAAATCTAAGAAAATTCATCAGCTGAAAAGTTCTGGGGAAGAAGCTGAGCATCACACAGCAGAATCCTCCAGAGGGTTCTTTTAGTTTTACAAGATTGAAAAAAAAAACCCTGTTTAACAGACACGTTAATGTATCAGTAAAGTAGAAAGCGAAACACAAAACATTTGTTATTCCCTTTAGCAGCCCTACCGCAACTGCAGACGCTGATGACACATTAACTTGTCATCCATTAAAGACAAATCCCTCCACACTCTTGCACTGTCGGTGGGAATGTAAATTGATACAGCCACTATGGAGAACAGTATGGAGGTTCCTTAAAAAGCTAAAAATAGAACTACCATATGACCCAGCAATCCCACTACTGGGCATATACCCTGAGAAAACCATAATTCAAAAAGAGTCATGTACCAAAATGTTCATTGCAGCTATATTTACAATAGCCAGGACATGGAAGCAACCTAAGTGTCCATCGATAGATGAATGGATAAAGAAGACGTGGCACATATATACAATGGAATATTACTCAGCCATAAAAGGAAACGAAATTGAGATATTTGTAGTGAGGTGGATGGACCTAGAGTCTGTCATACAGAGTGAAGTAAGTCAGAAAGAGAAAAACAAATACCGTATGCTAACACATATTTATGGAATCTAAGGGAAAAAAAAAGGTCATGAAGAACCTAGGGGTAAGACCGGAATAAAGACACAGACCTACTAGAGAATGGACTTGAGGATATGGGGAGGGGGAAATGTAAGCTGTGACCAAGTGAGAGGGTGGCATGGACATATATACACTACCAAACGTAAAATAGATAGCTAGTGGGAAGCAGCTGCATAGCACAGGGAGATCAGCTCGTTGGTTTGTGACCACGTAGAGGGGTGGGATAGGGAGGGTGGGAGGGAGAGAGACGCAAGAGGGAAGAGATATGGGAACATATATATATGTATAACTGATTCACTTTGTTATAAAGCAGAAACTAACACAGCATTGTAAAGCAATTATACTCCAATAAAGATGTTAGAAAGAAAAAAACATTCAACTAGAATATTTAAAAGATTCCCTCCACCCGGGGGCCTTACTGTATTGCAGATTACCTCATTCACAGAACACCTTTGGTAACCATGCACCTTCACCTTTCAGAAAGTTAATGGTGCAGAATTTTCAATTTGAGAAGCACATGTTTCTCCTAGAAATTGCATCCTGGATAGTCTGTTATTTTGAGTAATTTATTTTTTAAAAAGCCCCTGAATCTGCTAAAAGTTCTGTTGTATAGCCAAAGGTCAGTCCCAAGAGCAAGTGGGTAGTGTCCCTTGGGTGACCTGTGCATAGTTTGGGTGCCAAGTTCATGTCCTTCTCCATCATAGTTCAAGCAGGCACAAGTCAACTCTGATTTCCTAAGCCTCGGTTACCACTGAGTTGGCTTGACAATTATTTCACCTGCCCTACACCCGTGGGCAAGGCTGCAGGGGCCCCAGCAAACGGCCTGCTTCCACTCTCTGGTGTCTCAAGGAATATAATAGCTTCTTCATTGGTTCATCAGAGATGCACTGAACACCTGTTGATGCCAGGCACTGTTCTACAAGCTGGTAAGATGGATGGGGAGCTTACTTTCTAGGAGAGGGAGGCAGAAATTAAACACATGATAAATGAATGCAAAAATACGTTCACGTAGAGATAAGTGCTGGGATGTAAATAAAGTGAAGCAATGGAATGGAGACTGAACAGAGGTGGAACGGGGAGGGGCTACTTTAGGTAAATTGGTCTCTCTGAGGGGGTGACACTGGATCTGAGAATAGAAGGTCTTGCTAGTTCTGGTTCAGTCCTTGAGTCTTTCCCTAAGTTTATGTTTCTTAGCTTGGATCTTTGGAATTAATGCTTCCTTAGGAGCATCTTTCTGGTTTTTGACCTCTGCCCCTCCCTCGATTTTTGGATTTTCTTGGCTTCATGTTTCTTAGCTGTGGCCATTCCTCCCACTCCTGCAAATGCCCTCAGCTTCTAGATATGTAGGTTACCTACTGTCTTAGTTTGCTATGGCTGCCATGACAAAGTAGCACAGAGTGGAAGCTTAAATGACATAAATGCATTGCTTCACAGTCCTAAAGGCTGTTAGTCTGTACAGATGTTGGCAGGGCTGGCCTCTTCTGGGGACTCTGAGGGAGAAATCTGTCCCATGCCTCTCTCCTAGCTTCTGAGGGTTTGCTGGCCATCTCTGGTGCTCCCAGCTTGTAGATGCATCACCCTGATCTCTGCCTTCATCTTTACTTGGTGTTCTCCCTGTATGTGTCTCTGTGTCCAAATTTCCCTCCCCCCTTTTTTTGGCGATACGCGGGCCTCTCACTGCCATGGCCTCTCCTGTTGCGGAGCACAGGCTCCGGACACTCAGGCCCAGTGGCCATGGCTCACGGGCCCAGCTGCACCGCGGCATGTGGGATCTTCCCGGACCGGGGCACGAACCCGTGTCCCCTGCATCGGCAGGTGGACTCTCAACCACTGTGCCACCAAGGAAGCCCCCAAATTTCCCCTTTTTTATAAGGACACCAGTCATATTAGATTAGGGCTCACTCCAATGACCTCATTTAAAACCCTGCTTCCAACTAAGGTCACATTCTGAAGTACTGGGGCTGGGACTTCAGTGTGTCTTTTCGGAGAGACATAATTCCACCTCTATCAACTACATTCCTGGGTAGCAACAAAATGAAATACTTTGCTTGACAAGACTTCACTCCTCCACACATTTTATTTTCTTGATTTAAACAGGTAAATCCTTGGGTTTTGGTAAATTAACTTTGAAAGGATGAACAATTTGTAACTAGCATTCAAAGGAGGATGTAACACAAGTGTGAAACGGGACACAAAGTTTGGTTTGCTTTTACATTAAAACAAGCTAGTTCAGATGACTTTTTAAGACCATGTGAAGAATATGGGATAGTTTATTTATTTTACTTAAGCAGTCCTTTGTTCCTGCCACTTCTCTTTCCTTTGGATCCCCCCTTAAAAACACTAATTAGTTGAGAAAGCTATGTCAGGGATGTGGCCAATTTTCCAAAAGGTTGGGGCCAACAGTCCTTGAGATACTGACTTGGTTTCTAGAGAATAAGGACAATTCTCCTGGTCAGCTCAAATTACCAGCATTTCCATTATTCTATTTCTATTAGAGACAATTTTGAATATTCAGAGACCACATGGCACTACAGAAATTGTCTTAACATTAAAATCCACATAGTAACTATAAAACCATGGTGTAGAAAGATAAACCAGTTGAAAAAAAAATAAGCCCATTTTTAACCAGTTAAAAGAGGAATGAAAAGAAGACAGAAATTAAGAAAGAGAGAGAGAGAGAGAGAAAGGACTAAATACTAGTGCTTATGAAATGCTCTTGAAATGAATGAGAAGCTGGCTGTACAACACATCGTGGTAGTGAGTAGGGTAAAAGAGATTCGTTCTGAAAAATGTTTTGATCTCAGGTGGCTTTCCTCAGAGCTGGTCTATCAGTGAAATCAAAGTATCTTCATTCTGTGGGGAAATCCAGGAACTCAGGCTGCAGCAGAACTAATTGATAAATGAGCCCCAAAGGCCAGAGAGTCTACTCAGCAGCACTGATTTAGCGAATGGTTGTCTTGATGCCATACTAGCTCCCTTCCTCTTGCTCTTGTAATTATGTTCTAAATAAGCACAGGAAGAAATAAAGCACTGGTACTTGAAAGCAGAATTTCATAAACCATTATATTATACACGTTGCTAACTTATTATCTCTTCAAATCACAGAGGGCTGACCTTTCTTTGAAGTAAGCCTCCATGGCTGTGGAACGCACCATATACCGATGAAGTCGAAATCCCTGAATGCTCGTAGAAGTTAAGTGTTCTGACTCCTTTGCCTCAGAAAGACAAAGAGCTAATCTGTTCTTTTTTAAAAAATTAATAATGAAGTCTTTCAAAGAGACCCCATAATTGAACTTACCCAACAGATCATTTGCAACAAGGAAGTGGCAGAAAGCAAAAGGTAATATTCGTCATGACTTAGCAGTTGAAGTCATTTCCTTCTCAAATCTGGAAGAAATTATTTGAACTTTCTTTCTTCAGTTCAGTATACCTTGAAACTTATTGAAAAGGCCTTTATAAATCCCTGCATTCAGAAGAATGGGGCCAACTTGAAAGAGGAGTGGTTGGGATGAGGATGCCTTTGTATGGGTTTAGGGCTCCTGCTATTCTGGAAGCTACATTCTATTTCACTGCAGAAAAAGAGCACTTCGAATTAGAAGGGAAGATTATAGCTTTCTTCAAGTCAATGGGTTGCCCTAGTTCTAGAATTCAGGGAATTTTTAAACATCGCTACAATCCTCTCAGGAAAAAATGAAAATGAGGATATCTCATTATTTTAAATAAATGCTTGGCTTCCTTTGCAGCGATGGATATTGTGTCTTTTTTTTTTTTCCCTGCGGTACGTAGGACTCTCACTGTCGTGGCCTCTCCCGTTGAGGAGCACAGGCTCCGGATGTGCAGGCCCAGCAGCCATGGCTCACGGGCCCAGCTGCTCCACGGCATGTGGGATCTTCCCGGACCGGGGCACGAACCCGTGTCCCCTCCATCGGCAGGCGGACTCTCAACCACTGCGCCACCAGGGAAGCCCGATATTGTGTCTTGACTGCCTTATATGAGACACGTTTTTAAAGATGGGCAGAGCAATCACTTATTTAATCATAGGAGCTTGGGAACCTGGTAATGTGGTCGGGCCTTGGATAAGGGCTTCTCTACTGGGAAAGGAAATGCCAGGATGTTTTATTACAGATTTGGAAGAGAATGGGAGGAAAGACATCCTGCTAATATAAACAGCAGCTGGAAGAATTTAAAAATGATGAGCCATGTGATACCAAAAAGAGTTTTCACTTGGCCCATTATTTTGGGGGGGAAACTGATAAAAATGGCTATTTTTAGAAACCAGAAAGATGTTAGTGTATTACTGTCTGAAATTTACAAAGTCTAAGGAGAGATATTTCTTAGACAGCTCACCACAGAGAGAGATTATTTTGGCTCAAATTTCAAAGAATGATGTAAGTACCATTTAGCAACTGATAACATATGGATGAGAATTTGCTATTTTTATTTTCTTTTTTCCCCCTTTTCTAATTTGAACACCCCTTTATACAATATCACTTAATTGGAATACGTAATAGCCAAATTTCATGTAGATGCTGTCAATGGAAATTATTCTGTAGGCAGTCAATCTTATGGCACTGGGAGAACTGGATTCAACTTCCTGATTTTAGTCATTGGTTCTGAACTCAGTGCATCTCTCTGCCTTGTTTCCTCATCTATCAAATGAGAATGGTAACATCTGGACATACTTGGCAGGGTGAGTGTAAGGATCAAATTTCAAAAATTATTTGAAAGTAATTTGTAAGCTGAACACTGCAACATTAATTAGAAGTATTATCATTGTTAATATAAACATGTTAAAGACAAATCCTGAGAGGATCACCTATAAAATGTTTCCTGAGCAATGATCAGTCAATGCATCTTGAGTATGTAGTACAAAAGCAGTTTTCTTACTTGGCTGTTGCTCCAAAAAGCTTAGTATTTCCAGGTGAATGTTTTCATAAGAAATTTCAAGGTCATTTTATATTGTCTATATTAAAAAGGTCTTGTACTTCAGCCAAAATAATGGGGGGTTTATGCCAGTTAGAGGAAACGTCATTATGAGTATTATTATTAGCACTAATGTGATCTAGAATTAAGTCTTCTCAAACAGGACTTAAGAATATGAAAAATCTACCAGATTTAAATAGCCCTTTGAGTAGCATTTACATAGCCATAATTAACATTCTATGTACACCAAGAAAGCCTGAAATGGCTATGCCATGATTCTTTTACAGATGCTTAAGACAAAGCCAATACAAGATTCATGATTTTTTTCTTCGTAGGATTGTCAAGGTTTTTAATAGAATCTATCAGAAATGTACTATGACAAAGTATCTCATTTCAACACTTAACTAAGAGACTTAACCAGTTTTCACCATTAGAATTGGCTTTATGAATTGTTCTAGAAATGCACCCAAAGGAATGCCTGGGTGACAATGATGGTTTTGTTTGGCAGAGTAGCTTTTGAACCATGCCCTTTTTTGCCAGAAATCTCTGGTTTTGTACATAATATTCTTAAATTAGTACCTACTGGCCCATCAGATGGAAATGCTGCTGTTTGGTTCATTCTCATTCTCAGTCAACTGCATTGGCTCTTCCCCAGCCTTGCTCCCCTCAAGTTATTGACCAAACACTTGCTCAGCTTCATCCTCATCAGCCACTACTTTGTGCCTGGGATTTCTATTTCTACACATTCCCTTCTGTTTACAACTTCCTTTTTGCTAAAGGTTCTTATTTCTCCAACGGTTAGACACCCAGCCTGCCAATTTTCATTCTCCTGCTGCCTTGAACTCTTCACCACAATCAACCTTACGTAGCTCTCGAATCTGTTTGAGGCTACACTGGACTCCTCTAGCTTGGATTCCACGGGCAGGGATTACAATATCAATCTCTCCCATGGGCTTTGGGTTCAAATCTCACTTGTGTGTCATTTCTCCATTTACTCTCCCCACTTCATTAATCCCCCACTCTTGCCTGTCATCTTTCTTCTTACTCCTGTGCCTTTAAATATTGTGGGGTAAGGTCTCATTCTCAAAGAGACTGAGACAGTTTGTCTCCCGGACAAAGCACAGGATTGACAGTAGACAGGAAAAGATTCTAGTTGTAGCTCTGCCACGAAATCTCTTTGGAAACGTACCGCCATCCCCACGCCCTGCCCCCGCCAAATCTCTCTTAGTTTAAAAATTGCATTAATCCTCACTGATCAGAAATTCTGCCACTGGTCCATGTACTCTCAACCCACTCAGTGAAGGTCTCTTCTAGATGTGGTGTTTTCAGCCTCTCCATTCCCATTGGCTCCTCTTTTGTCTTTAGAAGTGCTTATCTGCCCTTGCTTAGAAAAGTGACAGGAGTAACAACAAAACCTTCTCCTGACCCTGGCCTCACATTCAATTAGCATGGTATTTTTCTCCTTCATTTCATAGCCTCTAAATGAGTGCTCTTTCCTGCTTTTCTTCATTTTCTCACCTATTTAACTCCTGCAATTTATCAGCATGCTACATGATGCCCTCCCTGCTCTCAGCTGCTTTTGATACACTTGGTCCCTCTCTTCTTTCAACTCTTACCTAGGATTCCTTCCTACTCATGTCTCTCTGCTCATCTTTTTCATGGTCCTCTGTGTTTTCTTCTCTTCATCCGTCCTCTGCCTGCTCTTTACACTCTCCAAACCAGTACTCAGCCCTCGTTCCAGTCTCATCAGCACGGGGAGCTCATTCTTTTGAGAAAAGGCTTCCGCTGTCAACTTTCCAACAGCGTTCACTGGAAAGATGGAAGAGAGACCAAGGAACTTTACATCTCTTCCCATTTTCAGCACCCCGTTCTCTCTCTCAGACAGGGTATAAATGTCAGTTTGTACCAAAGCAGGGAGACATTTGCCTTCCTTCTGCTTTTTGCTTTCTTTTCCCCTTGTAGACAATATATTTCAGAACACGTGTCCGAGTCTAATTTCTTAAACAGGGAAGTCTGCATCACAGACAAACTCAACAGACATATAGGGCAGGTTTTACTAATGACAACAGAAAGTAAAAAATGATTCTGTGCTTTGTGTTCACCTACATATATGAGAGGTTTTACTTCTCATTATATTTGAGATGTCAGGCTGTTTCTGAAACTGTGAAAATGTTGTAAAGTCCTATTCAAAGCATTTTTTTACTTGGCCCATTAGAGATGACTTTCCATGAAATTCTGAGGCTATTTTTTGTTTAAGGACTGCATTTTAATAGTCATTTTTTCAGTAAGTCACAGACAGATAGTACAGGTGACTTTTCTAAGAGATTTCAAGCTATTTGCTTTCCTTTTCCCTGATTATATAATTTGAAAACCCATCAGACAGTTTTAAAGTTTTGCAAAAGTAGAATTTAGGAAAGGTCTTTAAGTATAATTGGAAACAGGTCAGTTGTGAAAGGAAATAGTCTTGGAAAAAAATCTCACTTGCCATTCTACATTATATTTCTTCAGTCAAAACTGTAACCATTTTCATGACTGGGTAGATTATCATGGCACATCATTATTAAGATTTTTAAAATCATAATTAATTATTTTGAAATAATATTTTAAATAGTAGTTTCTATTTAATCATTGCTTACTATTTGCTAGGACTATATAAAGTGCTTTAACAAATAATATTTGTTCATACAGTTTACATACTTAGAAGACATACCATTGCTTTCCCTGCCTCTACTCACATTTGTGATGTTCTCTATAGTTTACATAATATCTTGCTAACAATTATAAGAAATAGGCATCCTTGTTCCCATTTTACAGAAGAGGAAACAGACCCAAAGCAACTTGCTCCACCAGCATCTTATAGCTAGTGAGTGATTAAACCTGGATTTAAACCCAAGTCTGTTAAACTGTAATGTGTGGGTCCACACAGTACTGCATTTCACTTTTTACATGGTAGTCAGATTTTAAAAGTTTGTGTTTCTTATTTCCTTTAATAAACAATTATCCATGGAGTAATGTGAGAAATAGGGAAAATTGACTCACAGCTGCTGAAAATATTACCGTGGCTTTAAGGGTCTTTCTGGCCCTGAGATCCTTAGTTTCATAATGTAGATGTGTAGTTATCATTTTTTAATGAGAACTGGAGAAAGGATGAAGGACTCATCCCCATTTACAAGGCTACTCCCTTCACCATATTTAGATATGTAGAAAACCAAACCAATAATGATGCTTAGAGCTCATGCAATTCTATGTCAAAAGGAACAGTTGCTCTTAAGGGATATTTTAATTAAGCTCTGAAGGCCAGATGAGCTACTCATCCCTACCATAATGAAGCACTCATTTTTATCTTGTGGAGAGTGTAAGACTTCGCATCTGAGGCTCTGTCACTTACTAGCTATGTGTCTGTAATCAAGTAAATTCTCCACTTACAGCAAATTTGGTAGATTAGCTAACTGATTTCCTATTCTAATCCCCCTTTAGCTTTTCTTCCAGGAAATGGGCCAGTTGTAAAAGAAGCTGAAGTCCAGACTAAATTTCCCAGGTCCCTTTACAACTAGGATAAAGGCATATGACCTAGTTTCCACCAATCAGAAGCCTCTGGGCAAGACAAAGATGCAGGAGTGAGCAACAGAAGATGGCAGCTGCTTTCTGGTTATTTGGATTGACTGGAAAGCACATGGAGTGACAAAGGTATCTGGTTCTTCTGGAACTGCTGTGATGAAATTTCCAGCCTCTAAATGTGAACATCGTAAGGGTGAATAGAGGGAGTGGAAACAATGATGCATCCTCTAAAAGAGCGCCAAATAATTGTCAGGCACTGTTTAGGCTGTATTGTTCATGACGCTGCTGTCTGGCTGGTTAGTAACCAAATCTGGTCTTGCCATCCCAGAAATTCCATGAACTACCTAATACCCTTTGACAAGTTCCTTTCTCCTTAACCTGGGAGAGTGGATTCTATTGTTTGTAACTAAGAACCCCAAGCCTTACACCATTCTACTTCTTTAAGGATAAGATGAGATGGTAATCTATTTTTTAGGCTGGTTGTGAGGTACATGGTAAGCTTTAAAATGGCACATAGGGGCTTCCCTGGTGGCACAGTGGTTAAGAATCTGCCTGCCAATGCAGGGGACATGGGTTCAATCCCTGGTCCAGGAAGATCCCACATGCCACGGAGCAACTAAGCCCATGAGCCTCAACTACTGAGCCTGCGCTCTAGAGCCCGCAAGCCACAACTACTGAGCCCACGTGCCACAACTACTGAAGCCTGTGCGCCTTAGAGCCCATGCTCTGCAACAAGAGGAGCCACCACAATGAGAAGCCCGCTCACCTCAACGAAGAGTAGCCCCTGCTCGCCACAAATAGAGAAAGCCCGTGCGCAGCAATGAAGACCCAATGCAGCCATAAATAAATAAATAAATAAATAAATAAATAATTGAATAAGATGTTTTAAAAAATAAAATGGCATAGAAATTTTAATTTTTGTTATTATTAATTGCTGGCCACTTAAGCTTTGCTGGAGAGAACTACCAACCACCACAAAATAAATAAATAAGTTCCTGCTATACTCACCTTGGAAAATGCTGCATAGTATTGCCCATGTGAGGTGCAGCCTTTTGAATTAAGGATTATATTTGAAAACTCTATTATTCTCTCTCCATGCTGTCTAAGAATGTATAGCATGTCTTTGGACTAGATGTCACTTGGCCCATTTTTTGTGATCTTGCTTAGGGCAAAATACCCTGTATGACAGATGATTATTTCTTTTGGGGAACTGTTGTGCCCCTTTCTCCAAGGTGAATTCACTGAAAATCACACAGCCTTCATTTAAAAATAGGGCTCCAAAAATACACTCTCAAAAATTGCTGAAAATTCATTTGGTTCTTTGTGATGTGTTAATTTTACTTATATAAGTATACATGGCATCATACATGTACCCACCCTTGAGTCTGGAGACATGCTGACAACTTATTCTTTGTTCTTTTTTTTTGTCCTCAAAACGACCACTATAGTTTTGTTTGCACGTATTCACTCATTATATTTGACAATCCCATGATTAAAATTTATAAATGTTACATTAAATATACAAACTGAGGGCTTCCCTGGTGGCACAGTGGTTGAGAATCCGCCTGCCGATGCAGGGGACACAGGTTCGTGCCCCGGTCCGGAAAGATCCCACATGCCACAGAGTGGCTGGGCCCGTAAGCCATGGCCACTGAGGCTGCGCGTCCGGAGCCTGTGCTCCACAACAGGAGAGGCCACAACAGTGAGAGGCCCGCGTACCGCAAAAAAACCCCAAAAAACAAAAAACAAACTGAAATGAAAATCCCCTACTTTTAAGGAGCTTATAGTTATAGTAACTATAATCTAGAAGAAATAAGAAATAATTAGTTCTGCCACTATAACTGAAACAGTTTATTATTGATGAGGATGACTGGGTTAAATTCATGGAAGAGACAACACTTGACTTAGATTAAAATTTTTTTTAAAATGAAATCTCAACAGGAGAAAAATTGGTTGTCAGGGAGAGACATTCAATGATAATATGAAAGTACTTGCAAAGAAACAAAGGTGTTAAATTGTTTGATTTATTTGGAGAATTGGGAGCTGTCCAGTATAGCAAATTCTTGGATTCATGACAGAGTGTAGTTAAAATTAAGAATGCAGAGGGAGGGCTTCCCTGGTGGTGCAGTGGTTGAGAGTCCCCCTGCCGGTGCAGGGGATGTGGGTTCGTGCCCCAGTCTGGGAGGATCCCACGTGCCGCGGAGCGGCTGGGCCTGTGAGCCATGGCCGCTGGGCCTGTGCTTCTGGAGCCTGTGCTCCGCAACGAGAGAGGCCACAACAGTGAGAGGCCCGCGTACCGCAAAAAAAAAAAAAAAAAAGAATGCAGAGGGAGTCCTTGCTCATGAGTATATTTCTTCTCCACCATACCTTTTACAATTTCTTCATCTTCAATATACTTTCATAACTTTACCATTGATTGTATTTTAGGTTGACCGTTTCTTTATGTCATATGGAAAAACTCCTCAATCCATAGGCTAGTTTCCTCAAGTGCTTTTTAACTGCGTCTCTTTGATAAACTGTAACTTCTGTAAGGGCAAAGATTTTATCTGGCTTTATCACTATTTTATTACTCTCATTATTATGTCTATCTTTGTCACTATGCCTAAGCATAATAGCATAGTGTGAGAAATACTGTAGTTAATAAATACATAATTGCTGAGTAAATGGCTTCTAGATAGCCATAAACAGCAATCCATCATCCAACAGTAGCATCAACAAGGGCCCTTTGCTGAGATATCGTAGATAAGTGGGCCATATTCTACAGCGAGTATTTATGTGATGTGCTGGAAAGATACACCAGAAGGTGCTTTTTGTAGTCTGGGTGTATGATAACTTTTCCTATGCTGGGCCCTTTTCACAATGCTATTCAAGGCAAATTTTTGCCTCTGATTTAATTTCTGAATTCATGACTTAGTTATAATGATTCTAGATTAAAAATACATTTTCTGGATAAAAGATAAAGTTTCTGTAGGTGACAATAAAACACACATACACACAGTAACTCAGCATTAATAAGAAGAGAAATTCAGGAAACACAGAATTTGAAGCTTTTCTGGGTGAATATTTTTCAAAGTTTTGCACGAGTTGTCAACTGTCACATCCTTGAATTATTATTTCCTGAATGTCTTTCTGAACCGATTTTTAATAAATTATCTGGCTTGCTGTTGTGGTGGGTCATTTGTGATCACATCCATCTTGTCCAGTTACAGCGGTAACATGTGTAAATTGGATCTCTAAGGAGTGATAAAGTGATGCAGATAGGGTTTTTCACCTTGGGTTACCATAGCCACAGTCATTACTTGCACCAGCTTCTGTACTGTGTTCTTCTATGAAATCCCCTAACAAGATGCTTCACCTCATGTCACATCGAAGCTACTGATAAGAATACATTCATTGAAAAGTTTGGAGCTGACATCATTTCACTGCCAAAATTGCCCTTCCAAAAAATTATCTTCAGAGCTATTGTTAGGTTGATTTTAATATGCTTGGAAATTCTTTATTTATAGACACCATATGTTGTCAGATTCAAGAGGATAATTTGCATCCTGGGTAATAGGAACGGGGTGAAGAATAACCCTCTAATAACTGGAAAGTTTTCAAGGCATGAAGCACAAGAGCATTAATGGGCTCTGTGGTTCCCTGGGCATATATCAGTCCCAGAAAACTAGTAGAGAAGTGTTAATGCTTCTGGGTCTTTGGGAGCTCTAGGGCATGGTTTCTGTGGCAGTTGTCAGAAATCAAGATTATTATTTATTTTCCACTTGGGTCAGAGAGCTAATAAGCAAATAAGTAAATTCCCAATAGGAGTAATATATTCTTCTAAGAGGAAGGAGGAGGTTTTTCAAAGTGCTCTTTTATAGGCAGAGTGATTCCAGCATCCTTATTATTTTGAGTTGTGAGATGCTAAAGGGTGGGAACACTGGGTTAAATGAGGTTCTTCAGATTTACTCACTGCAGGATGGCTCAGAGCCTTTAATATGATCTTTTCCTTTGGGAATCTCAATACACAGATATAACATGGCTCACTGAACTCTGTTATTACCAGTAGCTTCTTGGGAACACAGTTTGGGATGCTGTGGCCTATTGGACAGTGAAGATGCTCCATAACTTCCCTTTTGGAATTATGAATGACTATCACCACTTTTTTGTTATAGTATTTCTTGTTTCTTAAAAAAAATGGTCTAAAAAAAGGCAGACTAGTCACAGCCCTTTTGCTACTTCATGGGGTGAACATAATCCTATTAGAGTATCTATTTTAAAAAACTTCTTGTTTGCCTAGTGCCTTATTACTCTTAATTTTCTTAACTTTTCTTTTTCTAACAGTGTATTTTAAGGCCTTATTGCTTTGGAGAAAGCTTTTGTTTTAGTAATACACAAAGGATGCATACTCAAGACAGAAAATTTAGAGGATCAAAATAAACAAAAAGAAGAAAATAAAAATCACCCATAATCCTATCAAGCAGATATGAGCATTGTTGACAAGTAGATGTAGATCTTTTATTTGCATTTTAGATATTTTCATTTATAAATATAGGAACATGTTGTGTGGACATTTTTTTTTTGCGGTACGCGGGCCTCTCACTGTTGTGGCCTCTCCCGTTGCGGAGCACAGGCTCCAGACGCGCAGGCTCAGCAGCCATGGCTCACGGGCCCAGCCGCTCCGCGGCATGTGGGATCTTCCCGGACTGGGGCATGAACCCGTGTCCCCTGCATCGGCAGGCGGACTCTCAACCACTGCGCCACCAGGGAAGCCCGGTGTGGACATTTTAATATGCTTTTTTTCCACTTAGCAAGCAGGATCAACATTTTTGCATGCTATTACCTACTCTCATGCCACTTCATTTTCAATCACTGCCATATTTCATTTATGTAATCATTCTTCCACTGTTGGATGTTTAGTCTTAACAGGCTTACTGCTCTTCCCAAGTTTACTCTGTTAGCATTCTCAGAGATTTCAGTGATGTGAATATCAGAACAGATGACAGTGTTCTCGGTTCTATAAAGCCTTGTCCTAGAAACTTCACATCTCAATTGCTGTATCAGAGAACAAAGGCACTGACAATGACCTGCCACCTGGAGTCCCTGAAATTATACTCATGGTGCTACAGACGGTGATAAGTCCCCAGCCCGACTCATCAATCTGCAGCTACAACTTATTCCGAGGCCACTAATACTTCAGAGGGACAATGCAAGCAAGTTATGGGATAAATCCACAGAAGGGCACTAAGTCAACCCTTCTGGCTCTTGGGATGAGGACAGTATGGGATGTGGGGATCTTTAGGATGGCAGCATGAGACAGTTCCCTGTTTTGTTTGAAGTCTTCCAGGCTATTTATCTCAGAGCTTGACCTGGAATGAATGCCCACATCACTTACACCAAAGATAATTCCTTCAGCACCATAGGAACAGTTATTAAAAGGCCGATATCATCATAGCCCAGTAGTCTCTTCGATGAGCCAACTCCAATAATGACTGTCAAGTACTGAGAGTTCATATCTGTAGACTGACCACAGAAGTTCTTCCTGGTGTTGACGGGCATGACGTGAGGGAGGCTGGTGGGCTGGATTTCGCTGGTCTAAGTGGAGCTCTTACTCCATGCATGTTATTTTAGGATAAGATCTTGATTGCCTCTCATCCTTCTTTCCTTAACTGTGAAGCACCTTGAAGTAGTCTTTCATACAAAGGAGGTCAAATTGGACTAGAAATATCTTGGCTCTCTCTACAAGTCAAATGTTTATGCAAATGTGCAGCTACAAACTTTTAGTATTTAATTCCCAGGATTTTGGATTTTGTCAGTAATTTTGAAAAGCGTTTGTTAAGGGATTTGTACCAGGAGGCAGTATTGTGAAGTGTTAAAACTATAGACAGTATATTCAGATAACCTGAGTTCAAATTCTGCCATTTACTAGCTGTATCACCATTCTGCACTCATCTCCTCACCTGGAATACAGGAAAAGTGTGTCTACTTCAGATTCATGAAAATTAAATGAAATAAATATCAGGAAAGCACTCAATATCCATCTTGCACACAGAGATGCTTAATAAATACTATTATGATTAGTTTTAATACTGAAAGAAAATTATAAATATATTTAAATATTTTAATACAATTTATTATCAATAAGGATGCTATTATTAATTGTCTCTACTATGTGTGAGTGCTGTGCTTGTTCCTGGGGGTAAAAAGTTGAATAACATACTTTCCTCTAAGGAGTTGAAGTCTAGAGAGTAGTCACCTGCAGTTTATTTCAATATAGTGTTGTAAGTGACGAAATAAATGGTAATCAAGTACGTATGAGATGTGGAGATGCATTGCTCAGTGTAGATGGATATAGGGGAGACTTAGTGGAGCCACATGGCATGGGCAGTGGAATTTTACTTGCAGGGCATCAGCATGAGTTACTGAAATGCTGTGGTTGCTGCTTCCCTCTGGTGCTTTCAACCTGAGCTTAAATCAAAAGAACTGAAGAGACCTCAAGTGTTTTTGTTTTGTTTTGTTTTAACAATTGGCTTTTACTGTCTTACAGAAGATGTGAGAAAACAAGTCCCTGCTATTCTCTGTACAAAATAACTTTTGAAATATCATATATCTTTATATAGCCTAGTACAGGGAATACATTTTAATTCATTTGGGTTTTTTTTCAGCTTCTTTAATATGTACACCAAACCACATTCTTTTCAAGTGTTTAAAAACCTAGACCAAATCAAGGTAATAGTTTCTGGTGTTTAATTATTTTATTTTATTTATTTTATTTTTGGCTGTGTTAGGTCTTCATTGCTGCGTGCGGGCTCTTCTCTGGTTGCGGCGAGCAGGGGCTACTCTTCGTTGCAGTGCGCGGGCTTCTCATTGCAGTGGCTCCTCTTATTGTGGAGCATGGGCTCTAGGTGCGTGGGCTCAGTAGTTGTGGTGCACGGGCTCAGTTGCCCTGCGGCATGTGGGATCCTCCCGGACCATGGCTCTAACCCGTGTCCCCTGCATTGGCAGGCGGACTCTCAACCACTGTGCCACCAGGGAAGCCTGGTTTCTGGTGTCTAATTAAGCAAAAACAAGCCAACCCCCCCAAAAAAAGACAGTTATATTTTAAAGGAAACATTAGGGTAGGGAAAATTACTTAAATACATTAGCCTTTCATCCTTATTTCTTGTGGTTTCCCATATTTTTCCTTCTCCCTGAGATATTCTCTTGGCAGCAAATACAGAATCTCAAGATCTGGACTACTGTAGACATTTGGATTTCTTGTATCTTTGTCAGGGCCATTTTACTTTCCTAATTAGGAACAGGGCTTCAGTGGCTACTGGCTAAAAATCAAGCCTGATATAGCTTCTCACCCACTATTAGGAAAAGGGGGAGGCTGGAACGGGCCTTTGGTCCTCATTAGATGCCTGATACGTTTTATTTGTACATTTGCAGAAGTGGCTCAGCAAGTGTGGCAGTGCCACTGTGGCCAGATTTGCTAATTGGAGAATGTGAAAGAGTAGCCATATAATCTCAGGGTCTCCGGGGAATTTGCCAAACTGGAAGTTTAATCCCATCATTGTGTTTCTTATCCTAAAGGCATAGAAAGACACTATCTCAAATTTTTGGTCTCCATTCAGACACCAATGTGGCTTACAACGATCAAATGTCAGATGTGAATGAACTACAAAAGCCGACCTTGTCTTAAGGGTGAAGACCTTGCACTGATCCATATTGTGTTCTAACACTGGACAGAGGAGATTGCTCTGGAGTAGCTTTTTTGAAAAGCTTTTTTTTTTTTTACAAGGAGGTTCTGAGTATCACATAAGTATAGAGTTGACCTTTGAACAATTCAAGGGTGAGGGGTGCTGACCCCCAGGCAAAATCCAAAATCCACGTACTGCTATCTCTGCCTCAAAAACAAAGGAACTGATAAACAGTGTGGATAGAATCAGGACTCAAACCCTCGTTCTTGTGATTTCACATATCATGATCTCTAATTGAACACAAACTTTTCCACACAGTTAATGTAGAAAATACACTATATTTATTGAAAAATACCCACATATAAGTGGACCTGTGCAGTTCAAACCTGTGTTGCTCAAGGGTCAACTGTAGGTATCAAGTTGTCATTCTTGGTGAATGAATGACAGAATGTAAGGCAGCAGTGGAGTTTCTTGCATAAAAAGGATTTCAACATTTAGTCGCTTCATTTTACGGGGAGAAAGTCTGTAGAGACATGAACCATCTGTGACATAAGTGAAAGAACCGGGTATCTAAAGCTAGAACTTGGGTCTCTGATTCTTTTAAGAGCCTTGTTATCTTCTGGAAAAGAGGCCACATGGTGCCTTTCAAGGATGGACAAGCCAGGGTAAGTCAGTCTTTCTTTATCTTCCTACCTGTGCACTTACAAAGGATGCTCACTGAGAAGATCATTATTCAGACAGGGCTGACTCTCTATAAAGAAAAATCTAGGCTCCATTTGAGTGGTATCTATTTATTGACTTAAAGCTTAAGTTTTCCACTGTGGGTACAAGTGTTTATATGGAAGACTGTTACACCCACTATGTCTTCAGTAAACAAAATGGCGGCTCCTTTTAGTCTGAGTAGGTATAATGATCCTATGATCCACAAGAACACCATTGCCCTGAACTCATTCTCTCTCTCTCTCTTTTTTTTTAATAGTTCTTATATGTGTTAGAGACTGTTTTTGAAATGGCGATCAGCACACCCTATTTTGTCCAGCAAAGTTATCTTTTTAGTTAATAATCCACTCCACAAGAGTTCAACTCTTCACAGATATAGAAGTTCAACGTTGAGCCTGTTTTGTTAAAAATTCCGATTTCATCCTTACAGTCTAAATTTCAATGCTGGAAATAGTCTTAAAAGGTGCTTTAAGACAATCATCTACCTCAGGGATAAATCACATCTTAGATATGAATGTATCTTAGGAGGTACAGGAAAAGTTTCCAGAATCCCTTGGGAATTTGTACTAGAATCTGATCATGTTCACTTAAAGATGTCATATTTCATGTACAGACTAGCTATTCCTATAATTTCAGTGTCTATCTTCCAGTTCTACCCTGAGACTTGGTGGGGGATAGTCAAATCAATTCTCTTTTTTTTTTTTTTTCAAATCAATTCTCTCTCTTTTTTTTTTTTTTGCGGTACGCGGGCCTCTCACTGTTGTGGCCTCTCCTGTTGCGGAGCACAGGCTCCAGACGCGCAGGCTCAGTGGCCATGGCTCACGGGCCCAGCCACTCTGTGGCATGTGGGATCTTCCCGGACCAGGGCACAAACCCGTGTCCCCTGCATTGGCAGGCGGACTCTCAACCACTGCACCACCAGGGAAGCCCCAAGTCAATTCTCTTTTAGAGTACTTATGTGAGGGTAGATCAGTAACTTCTGGCTCTTCTTTCCCCAGATTAAGACATGCCCTTTTCAATTTTGGGGGAAAAGAAGAGTTTACACCACACATAGTTGTTCCATTGTTGTCCAGAATTAGTTTTCAATGAGCAAATCAGGAAGTAGCTCCCTTTGGATAGTGGTTTTTTTCAGACTCATTGGCATTGAAACACTTTCAGGATCTTTCTGAATTTAGTTTAAGGAACTGAATTTCCTTGACATCTTCACTGTATGATCTCCAAGAGTCATTGGTGCTTCTATTTTTGTTTTTGTTAAATTAATTTCCTAGTCTGGGACTTTTTTTTTTTTCCGGTACACAGACCTCTCACTGCCGTGGCCTCTCCCGTTGCGGAGCACAGGCTATGGATGCGCAGGCTCAGTGGCCATGGCTCACGGGCCCAGCTGCTCCGCAGCATGTGGGATCCTCCTGGACCGGGGCACGAACCCGTGTCCCGTGTATCGGCAGGCGGACTCTCAACCACTGCGCCACCAGGGAAGCCCTAGTCTGGGACTTTTGAGCTCATAACCTCTGCAAGGAGACACGGCCATGGCCATATAGCTTAGCCTCTGAGCCGTGGGCTCGGAGGAAGCTGTATTTCAAGGACAAGGAAGCCAGGGAGGGGAAGGGGGAACATGTTTATTTTCACTTTTCACAGACAACAGTGGGGATGAATCTAAACTCTGGCAGGAGACCATTAGGTGCCAAACTGCCACTGTCATTTGCATAATATGTAATCTAAGGTGTTGATTCATCTCTGATAGACAGGCATGTTTAGCTAGGGGGAGGTAAAATTACCCATCACCCCTCTGCCTGCCCTTTAGGAAACCAATCACATTCCTTCTCTCCATCAATTCCACAGAGGCAGGGACCTTTCTGCTCCACTGAACTGG
Source organism: Hyperoodon ampullatus (assembly GCF_949752795.1). Lineage (NCBI taxonomy): Eukaryota > Metazoa > Chordata > Mammalia > Artiodactyla > Ziphiidae > Hyperoodon > Hyperoodon ampullatus. Next base: position 83,228,037 of record NC_136921.1, on the reverse strand, counting down.
CTTCTTGTCTCTACTTAGCAAACTGACTGATGGTGCTAGTTCTTCCCCTGCTGCTGCTTCTGACGCTGAGGCCCCATGCTGCTGAGTGCCGCTGCTCCCTCCACCCAAAGGAAAGGAACAGGAACCGTCATCAACGTAACTGGTTGTTTGGTGTGCATTTTTTTTTTATAATACTGTATTCTGTAAAATTGCATCCCATCTTTAATTGGGACTTAGCTTCTGAAAATTGTGGAGAAATGTACATGTTCAGAAAGTGCTGTCCTGTTAAAATTGAACCATTTGATGTTAATAGAATTGCAGAGTAACTGATTTTAATAGGCTGTCTGTTGAAGGTGGGCATTTGGCATAGAATTTTGGTTTCAGAGACTGGATATATATATATTTGCATGTTTGTACAGTGGCAAATGCCTTTGTTTTAACAAATGAGTCCTCTCATTTTAATAAAATTTCTTTCATTAAATATTTATCGAGACTTGTATTTTTAAATATACAGTGGTCAAAAGGGAGGCTTTCACAGCTTTGACTTTCACAACATTGTCTTGTCTTATTTCCACTGTACAGGAATGATGTTGTTTATAATGGGCACCAAGGGTAGGATATTTCTACATCCCTTCCACCATAAACAACTTCTAAACATTTATACAAACATTTATTATGAACATTTTATAAACATTTTTTCTAATTCTCAAACATTTGAGAGGCATTTCCAATTCCTTTTGGTTGAATCATACAAAATTGCCATGTATGTAGCTTAAAACAGGTTGATCATCAGCAGTTTCATATGGCTCAACCCAACAGCTGTTTAGGAGAGCCAGGATTCAAACTCAAGTCAGGAAGGATCTAAAGCTAGCCTTTCTTCCACTGTGCTATGCCGCTGCTTTATTTATTTATATTCCAGGCTGTTTCAAGAATGTAGCCTAATACATATTTCATACTCCATATAACATGTGGATGATAAATATTTGTTGATTGGCTTTTAAAAAATGGATTTAGAGGAAGGACCAAAGATCTATGTTTTGTAACCATTTAGCAAGTGTTAGGTCTCAGTTTTTAACCACCGTAACGCTGGGTGGTTATCATGGACTACTAGATACTATCTCAAGTCATTAGTCCTCTACACTCTATATATGGTACAGTTTATCACTAGTGAGGGACTCTTCATGGAGCGGGTGAAATCCTACATCTCTGATATCTCTTCCTTTTGTGTTTTCTCCTGCCGGCAAGGCTTAGGAATTTCACAGGTTTTATGAAATGACTGAGAAAGTACTTAGATAATCCACCTTCAAAATATCCCTCCCTCTTCTTTCTCACTCTATTAACATCTCCTTTCCACAGTTTCATTTCTTCCATTTCCGACACTTTCTCTTTTCTAGAGATAATACTCTAATCTTTCACCGACAGGCATTTAGCTCAAATCCTTATATTGACCATTTTAAGAACAGATCCGCACATCTTAGAAGAACCCAGGTGGCTGTCATAGTGAGTATGTCCAAAAGCAAAAGATGAATTCTGAGAGCAAATCAATGACTGCACAATTTACAGTGTAATTACACAGTAATTACTCAATTTGCTTGTGAACACTGAATCCTCTCCATGGGTTTTAAACAGATGTCATAGCAGATGCACCATACTGAAAGAAGAATTTCTATTAACTGAAGCAGTAGTTGGGCTTATTATCTTCAGGCATGCTGAATTAAATTGGTAATAGAGGGCACTGTTAGGAAGTATGATTCAGACAGGAGAGGGACAGAAGTTGTCAAACATGGGAAAGTTCCCATGAGTAAGTGTATCAAATATAGTATCAACATTTCAAAGGATTGATGAATACTTGGCTTTGGGGTTATGTGACAGTTATCAATAGTAGTGATGGAATTTTGGAGAGAACTTCCCAGTGTATAAAATTATTTCTACCTATTTGATTATCACCAGAATCCAGGATGCAGGTATGAGTGTCCTGAGGCTCAGAGGTCACCCAGGTTCTTACAAGGGGTGTGTAACGGAGCCCAAACCAGAGCCCATGCTACCTGATTTCCAAGCCACCTCTCTTACCATTGCACCACTGCTCCTTCAATCGAATAGTTCAGTCAATAAATCAGTTGGACTGTGCATGTGTTTTTAATGAAACTGACTGACCTTTTGACTTGTGAGTTTAAAATCAAAGAGATTAAATCAGTTGCTTGTGAAAATACAGATTAAGAAACCCTTGTTTATTTTTACATCAAACTCCTGGTTTCAGTAGTATCTATTTTCAAACAGCTACAGTTTGAAATCAATTCTTTATACAACATAGGAGACTGCCAGACATGCACCACTCTTTTCTGCTAATTTTATGCACACACAGGAAAATCACCACTGGTAGCATCATCTTCAAATATGTAGAACAATGTACCCATATCGATATTGATGGTTTCAAATTATGGACAAGTTTGAAATTAAAGGATGTACAAACTCCTTGATTGAATTTGTGGTAGCATTTTGCTGGTGGCTGGGAAAAACTTGCACACGTCCTTGATTTTCCTCCCTGATCAACGCTTTCCTGCTTTTGAAGCAGGAACTGATCCCTATTCCATCTCATTCCAGCTTAATGTCTTTCCTCATCCAAATCTGGACAATGGAATGTTTGCCCAACAGCCTGCCCACTGACCCCTGCTCCCTGGTCTGTGAGAAAGGCCTGACCTTAGTGAGACTCGTAATTCAGGAGGCTGCTCAAGGAGGGAGGGCTCCAGAGAATTCGCTGTTGCTGAGTCCTTGAAGGCATTTCCCTGGGGCATGACTTCCAGACACCGGTGGTGATTGGCGAGAGTGACAGGGAAATGACCTGGTTGTCTGACAGTAGGGCTCCCACACAAATGTCAGCCCTGGGCTGGGAAAAGCTGCCTTTTCTCTTTCTGTACAGTTTCTCCTTCATGGAAGATCATCAGTGCTCTCTGGAGATTCCTTTCCCTTTTCCTCTCCTCCCCAAAAACTCTGGGGTGCTTGTAGCCCCTTCTCCTGCCTCCTCCATATTTTCACCTGAATGATGGCTGCCTCACCCCCACTGTGCTCTCTCCCTGCCCATCAGCTCTCACTCCACTCTCCCCTCTCCTACTGGGGACTTATACCTCTCTTTGAAACACTTCCCCTCCTAGGGCTCCTCTTTCCAACATTTCCTGTCCTGTCCTCCCACCTTCCTCCTGAAACCAAGCAGGACCCTGTGGGCCCCCCATTTCTTACTTGTAGGGAATAGACTCCAGCCTCCATGACCTTCCCTGAGTCCCGAAGGGTGGATTGGAACAGTTGCTAATGAGGGAAGGGAGGGGATGCAGAGACAAGGGAGGAGCAGCCAAGAAACAACAGTGCAGCCTTGGGGCAGGGTCCTGGTTCCTCCTCAAGGGATATACATAACAATACCTTTGAGCTCTTCACAGAACTAAAACCCCCAACAAATGGAAGATGTTAGCATTCTTCATTCCAGAGAGGATCACAGTTTGTTAACCTCAAAAAGCTCATCAGGAGACCACTTAAGACCAGATTAAAGGAACCAGAGAAGCTGTTCAAGAGACCACCTGAGGCCAGATTACAGGAACCACAGAAACTCATCAGAAGACCACCTGAGGCCAGATGAAAGGAGTGCAGGCCCTGCACACACCCTGATCCTTATCAGCAACCCTGCCCTTGAATCATTGCTAGAAAGCTCCTCATCAAATCCCCCAGGGTTGGGACACACAGTGTTTCAGGGCACGAGCCCACTGTGTCCCTCTTTGCCTGGCAAAGCAATAAAGGTATTCTTCTCTATTGTACTTCACCAAAAACTCTGTCTCTGAGATTCAATTCGGCACCAGTGCACAGAGGCTAAGTTTTCAGCATCACTCCTACACGTCTGAGGACTGTTCTCCCAGACTCTCATCATGGCCCATTAATAAGCCAAGGCCTGAGTCTCAGCTGAGAGCAGAGGTGGAGATGGGCCAGTGAAGAAGGAAACAAAGGGGGAGGAAAGGCACCCAATGAGCCCTGTGGAGGGTGGGGAAAGGGGAGATCAGAGGCCCTGGGATTCTGGAAATGAAACCAAGTGGGGACCTGGCTTTTCTCTCCTGCTCCAACTTTATATATAACACTTTCTACATATGTTATGTTAGAAATCTAATATTAATATAATACAATATACATAGATTAATATATTAGAAATAATGAATATAATATTATAAATAATTTCTGCAACATCTCTGACTTTGTGAGTAAAACATAACAGACACTCAGTAAAAGATGGTTATTACCTTATTGCTTTTTAAGACCCAAAGTGACTCCAATAATTGAATTGGGTTCAAATCAGGGAGCAAAATCCAGTTTTGATAGAAGCAGCACTGTATTCTTGGTAAAAGGTTCTCTATGTTATAATACACAGATTGTGGCAGTCTTTTGTGAGGGATGTCACAGGAAATTTATAATAATAGTCACCAAGTGCTGAAATTTGAGTATGATGATTTTGGAGACAGGTGAGTGTAAATGTAAAGACTTGGATTTCAGTCCTAGTCATATATTAGCCTTGGAAACATTGTGTAAACTCCATCAGCCTCTGTTTCCTAATCTGCAAGATGAAGATTCTATAGAACCAACTGTTCAGGGTTGTTCCTAACTCAAATAGGATCGTATGTGCAAAGCTCATGGCACAATGCTTAGCATGTAGTAAGCACACAATAAAGGCTGCCCATAAGTGGGGTTCAATTTTTAAAATTAAAGCAGATTCAAGTTTATTCTCGTAAAGACACTGATTTTACTCACTTGCCTTCGGATTTACTTTCCTGCAAGACAAAGAAGGGGTGTGGTTTGGCCATCCTGTTGGGGGTGCATGACCCATGAGAAATTCATCTCCTATGTGGACTGTAACAGAAAAAATATCAGGAACCACTATGGTAGCTTTCACATCAACTATATGACCACTGCCTATCATGTTTCTGGCCATTTCAAATGAAATAGACCATTTTTCTAAAGGGTGGTATTCATTAATTTATAAGGCAGTTCATCATACACTGGACTTACTTCACTAGGGTCCAAGGGACATTCTGTGCTATTAAGAAGTTATGAGAAGCCATTTATGTGATCTCAAGTAGATTTTATTGGCGAAGGAGGATTTGTTGACCATTTCATATCATAGGGCATTTTACAAATCCTGGAACTACAAGGTTTATGCTAATTTATCTGACCAACACCTATAGAGCACCCACTACTTTCTGGCTCTGGCCTGGGTGCCAGGGAGCCAAAGGTGCATTGGACATGTCACAGGCTGTGAGTAAGCATGGGGCCCTGCACACAGCTGAATAAGTGTTGAGGTGACCAGGAAATAAGTCCTTCATCATAAATGCAGTAGAGAGCTAAGAGCAAAACTACTCTAGGAGGGCAGGGGAGAGAGCAACCACTCTGGGCTGTGACACCTTTGCTTCCTGGAGATGCCTTTTCTGTGCTCAAGGATCTGTTTGTGCTGTCTCTCCAGGGCTAAGTGAAATCCACTGAGAATCCCTGCCACAGACAGGGCAACCTTGTGATATGGCCAGCCCTGACCCAACTACTGCCCTTGGGGATTTCTCTTTTTTTTAACCTAGGAATTGTATAATGTCCCAGTTTCCATTCCAGTCTGCTCAGTGTCTGAGGCACAGCTTGAGACGGACTTTGGTTACAGTGCATCCAAGGCCATAAACAAACACAGCATCAGAAAAGCCAACTCCTGAGCAGCAGCCCTGCATTGAAAGGAAAGGGCCAGGTCTGTAGCCAGAGAGAAGGCAGGGTGAGCGCTATTTGCAGAACATATGCCTGGCTCCCTGCTCCTCAGCCGCCATCTGCGCGTGGCAGGCATTGCTTGCTTCTTGTTGCTCACTCAGTCTCCCCTATGTGCCAGTCTAGGCCAATCCAGCCCCCTAGTCCGGGGGGACTGAGGGCACCTGTAGCCAGGAACACAGTGGCTGAGGAGCTCGTCAGATTCCCAGCTGACCATGTGCTCAGCCTTTAGGAGCAGAAGCACTATAGCCTGTTTTGTTCTTTGTGACTAAATGGACCATCTTGCATCCTGCTTCCGAAAGTGTCATCTGTGTTGTTCCATGTACCTCATTCTCGGGAGCTTTGTTTGAGCTGTCCTCAATTGTCAGGTAAATGAGCAAACACCTACTTGTAGGGCTGTCTTGAGCAATAAATGAGATGACCTGTGAGGCACCGGGCACAGGAAAGAGGCACAAATTGTGCTGGTGTCTGAATGTTGACTTCTGTATATTTTGTCACTTCAGTGTCCTTGGGGCCTGGGGTTGTGCCTCTGAATGTTTAGCATGGTCGTTTTGGTGTGGAGGACACTTGGTAGGCTACAGTGTAAAACTATGTGCTTTACTGACCAATATCCCTGTGTGCTACCGGCATCCCTGATGCTCACCCCGCCCCTGAACTTCATACCTTCTCTGAGCCTCACTTTGTACCAGACCAGCACCTCCTTCCTTACCCTCACCTCATTCCTGACAGGCCATTTCCTAATCAGTTTCCTTGAGGTTCTTTGAGGGTTTGGGACTCAGAGACCTCCACAGGGGCAGAGAGAAGCAACAGGCCACTGAGCTAGAAGGTAGATACCCCGGTATCTGCTGGGTCTCCTCTTCCTCAGCTCTGGCTCAGCTGCCTGGGGAGCTGTTCTGGATCAGTGACCGTAGGACACTGGTTCCTGCCCTTCCTGCCAGTTCCTGTTCCCAGGGCTCTGGGGGGCCTAAGGGAAAACCTCACTGGTTTTCAGGCATGAGAGGAGCGTGTTGTGAGCCCTGCAGGGCAGACGGTTAGAGTGGGCAGAGCACAAGCCTGGGAGTCAAGGGGCGACCCATTCCCAGCTATGTGACTGAGGCCATGCCACTCAGGGAATGTGACTGAGAAATGTAGGAACCAAATGCAGGTGGGCCTGCAACTCTGCCCGGCTGAAGAACGTTCAGAAAAGCCCATCTTGAGGGAAACTTCAGGGCCCCAACCTCTGTCTAAATAAAAAGAAGTGCCTAGGGGCTTGCTTCCCTGGTGGCGCAGTGGTTAAGAATCCGCCTGCCAATGCAGGGGACACGGGTTCGAGCCCTGGTCCGGGAAGATCCCACATGCCACGGAGCAACTAAGTCCGTGCGCCACAACTACCGAGCCTGCACTCTAGAGCCTGTGAGCCACAACTACTGAAGCCCACGTGCCATAACTCCTGAAGCCCTCGTGCCTAGAGCCCGTGCTTCGCAGCAAGAGAAGCCACTGCAATGAGTAGCCCCCGCTCACCGCAACTGGAGAAAGCCTGTGCCCATCAACCAAGACCCAACACAGCCATACATACATACATACATACATAAATAAATAAATAAATAAATAAATAAATGGGAGGGAGGAAAAGAAGTGCCTAAATGAAGCCTTAGCTTGCAGGACTGAAACAGAAGGAATCACAGGCAAAAGGTATGAAATGAGCTCAGAATTAGTCATGGCCCAAGATCTTTATCAGTATTTCATTTAGAAAGAAAAATAAAACAACGTGCTAACTCACAGTGGATACTGAATCACAAGCAGGGTAATACATCGAACCCCTCAGCACTGTCTAAAGAGATTAGAGAGTGGATCCAAGTGCTATTGCACAGACCCTCTGCCCAAGCCTGGGACACAGACGGAGGGGCAAATGAACAGTCACCGTTTCTCCAGTTGCTACAGGGGCTGGGGTCTAGGGCGCTCTCTTCCTGAACAACCGCCCTGGGTAGGGCAGAGAGAAGGGGTGATTGCCGTTCAGAAGTGGAAATGAAAAGCATGTCCTAAGGGAACAAGTATTTACATTGTACTCTGAATATGACAATGTGGAATTAGCAACGTACTTGTCTTCTACTGGTAGCCTCTCTCTGGAAAACTACTTTGGCCCATAGTAGGGAAAAAATAAAACACAAACCTTAAAATGAATACTTATTTAAAGCAAGGAGGTAAAGGATTTGGGAAAATATTTCAAGGGGCCCCACGCATGAATGGGCACAAGGCCTGGAGGAGAGTGAACACCAGGGGAAATTCCAGGTGTGGGTAACAAGAAGGGTCCTGCTGTCCTCTGACTTTCTCTTAACACCCCCCTTGTTCCTTCCCTCCCCTTTCCTTCCCATCTGTCTTCTTCTGTCTCCCCAACTACTTCCTAGCTTCCAAGAGCCTCCTCAGTCCTGCCTCAGTTGAACAAAGACAATGTTCCATTAGAACCTGAGTAGTTTATCCAAGAAGGAATCCACCTCAAGCTACTGAGGCTGATACTGACAGTGCTTTAGGTAACATCTGTATTTTACCACGGAGTCCTTTAGGGCCTTATCAGGAAAGAGTGAAGGAGGGGCTTATTTCACAAGTTCACAAGCCATTCATGTGGCAGGTATCTTCACATGGAGAAAAAAGGATGGGCAAATTCCAGAATTCTCTAAAGCACTGAAGTGGGACAGCCATCTCCTCCTTCTATAGATCAGGCCCTCATCTGAGATGAGGTCGGGTGTTTCTGCTGCATTTGCCTTCCTTGACACTGTTGTCTGCTTGTGATGCTTTCTGTCACTTCATGAGAAAAAGACCATGTCTGCCTTAAAAATAAAAGCAAATGCTTATTGAGCACTTACTATGTTCAGTCAGTTTTCTAAGCCCTTTATGTTTTTTAACTGATTCGGTTTTTACAACCATCAGAGGTGGGTAATTCTGTGCCCATTTTAAAGATAAGTCATGGAGCCGTTGCATAACTTGCCTAAGGTCACAGGGTAAGTAAAAAGCAAAGTTAGGATTTAAACCCAGCTGTCTGGCCCCTGGGCTCAGACTGTAAACCATGATGTAGACTGTATTCCTAGCAACTACTATAGAGCCTGAGAAACAATCACTATGTCTGCTTTTCTTGTATATCTCTGTAATGATTAATTTTATGTGTCAACTTGGCTGGACCATGGTGCCCAGATATTTGGTGAAACATTATTCTGGATGTTCCTGTGAGGGTGTTTTGGATGTGACTTACATTTAAGTCAGTGGACTTTGAGTAAAGCAGATTGTTGCCCATTGTGTGTGTGTGTGTGTGTGTGTGTGTGTGTGTGTGTGTGTGTGTGTGTGTGTGTGTGTGTGTGTGTGTGTGTGGAGGGGTGGGGCTCATTCAATTAGATGAAGTCCTGAATAGGACAAAAGGCTGATCTTCCTGGAGCCAGAGGGAATTCTCCAGCAGACTGCTTTTGGATTTGATCTACAATGTTGACTGATCCTTGTTTTTCAGCAGACTGTCTTCAGACTCAAACTGCAACTCTTTCCTGAGTCTCCATCCTGCTGACTTCCCCTATCAGATTTTGGACTTACAAAGCTTCCACAATCACTTAAGCCAATTCCTTATAACACTCTTCTAATACACACATATCCTATTGTTCTGTTTGTCTTGAGAACCCTGCTTAATATAGCCTCCTTTGCTAACAAGTTCCTCCAGGCTGGGTCCTAGGCCCTCTTTTCTTCTCAGTTTAAGTTTTGCCCATTTTCTAAGCAAATTTCTCCTGCTCTTGGCCTCAGTTGCTATCTATATGCCAATAACTCTTAAATTCACACTCTAGCTCAGACGTATCTAAGGAGCTCCAGACCCATACACCCAACTGTGTACTTGGTGTGTATTCTTGGATATCTGAGGGGCATCTGAATGCAGCATGAACAAAGGTAAATTCATGATCTTGCAACCCTGATCCTCTTTTAGGGTTCTCTATCTCTGTGAAATGTGCTCGTATCTATCTGAAAGACCAGGAGCCATTCTTAACAGTTCTCTCCCCCTCAGTTCTATACTTAATCCATCACCGTGTCCTGCCAATGTCGCTTCAGAAATTTTTCATACCTTATAACCTCTCTCCATCTCCACTGCCACCGCCATACCCAACCAATGGGCATTCCTTATCTTGATTCCAATGGTAACTTATCAAGTGGTCTACCTCTGCATTCCAGCCACAATGATCTTTCTAAAAAATAAAGATGATCTTATCATTCTTTGCCACTACCCGTTTGAAACCATTCAATGACTTTCTCTTGTGCTAGGAAGAAGGCCAAGTTCTTAGCGTGGCTACATGGTGGTTCCCAAGGCTCTGCACGGTCTCATCCTGCAGAACTTTCCTCCTTGCTCTCTGTACTCAGTTACTCTTACTTTTTTCAGTTCCTCAAAAATGCTTCATCACTGGTCCTTTGCGCATACTGTTTTTATTTTTTAAAATGTGGAACATTATTCCCAACCTCTCAACTCTCATATCAGGAATCACTTTGAAGGGGAAATTGTATTCCACACACCCTCTCTCAGTCTGGTCAGAATTTTTTGTTATACAATCTTATAGTATTAATCTAAATTAATAGGAATAATAGCAGCTAGGATTTATTGAATGCTTATCAAGTTTAAGTGTGAAGCACAGTGCTAAAAATTTTACAGTCACTATATTTAAATAATTGTCTAATTAAAACTACAACACAATCTGAGAAGTAGATATTATTATTCTCTCTTATAGACGAGGAACCTGAAAACCTGGGTGGGAAGCTGAGTTCAACTTCAGTAGTGTGATGACTTGCTGGATATGTGGACTGTGTATTTGGAGTGAGCTGGGGGCAAGTCTGTGATTGATCAGAACTGTTAGAGGACTGCCTGGCATATAGAATGTGTTGAATAACCTACTTGTTGATTGAAAGAATGATGAATGTTTGAATGAGTAATGAACGAGGACACATTTTAATATAGGAACTACCTGGGTATCCCTTTCATTCTCTACCCTAAATTGGTCGCCTGTGAGATTATTTTCAAAATTCTAGACAGCTTCCTGCAAATGAGAAAATGGCATTCCCAATACTAGAGACGTTTTAGAGACCCCTCCACTCTTCATTTTCATGACCATCTACTCCATTTCCAAATAAGGCATCTATTTAGTTTAACTTTGCTCACAGCGAAGGGTAATTTTTTCGTTGCTGTTGTTCCAGTCCTTTTGAGGCTTCTGAAATAGAGGGAGTCACACACACACAGACACACACTTACAAACATGCACACATGGTGGTAGGTATGTCCACACTAGCTGATGTAACAAATAAACCCTAAATTTCCAAGCTTAACATTATAGATGGTTATTTCTTGTTCAACCTAATGAGGCTGTTCCTGTTTGGCCAGAAAGCTTTCCACCTGGTGATCCAGGAGCCCCAGCTCCCTCCATCTCTGAGGGCATCAGGCTTCTCTCATGCAGATGTCAACAGGGGAGAGCAAGCATGGAGCAACCTACCTCCTAAAAAGCCCCAAAAGGAAACATGTCACTTCCACTTGTATTCCATTACTAGAAATTCATCATCTGAGCACACCCAACTCTTAAGGTAGGCAATGACATGCTGTCTAGTTATATGCCCAGGAAGAAATTTGAGTAAGTCACCAGCCATCTCTTCCCTACTTCCCATCCCTATAATACAAAGCAGAGAGATGCTATAAGATTAGTGCCCTGGGGTATGGAAGATGGAGCTTAATTTTAATGGTGGACATCTGGAAAGGCCTGCAAAGGAGGGGATTTTGAGTAGATCTTGAAGGATAGGTAAGTTTTTAATAGAAAGATCCTAGGCATAACTAACACTGGTACCAAAAATGATGAGGTCTGAAGCCAGGAGGGAGTAAGGCTACGACAAAAAATCTGAGAGTCAAGTAGAAATTATTTCAATAATCTCTTTTTTCTTGGTTTTCCTGAACTCCTCTATAACTAATTAAATAACAAACAGAATTACCCCCTCCATCATGAGTATCTTAGTCCCTAATGTGAAGATATGAAATAATTAGAGGGTGTGCTGTGTAAGAATTTTAACATCACAGAAAACTTCTATTTTCAAGACGGTGCTAATTATACAGGACGAGGTCGAACAAAGGGAAGATATACAATTAGTGGAGCATAGCTTATTACAATCAGCTCTGTTTAGAGGCTCTTCTGAACCTAGATATGTAATAAATGTAATAAATCAGGAGTCATCTAGTATTTATCTTTTAGAGGACAACTCTGGAGATTACAGGAAAGCAGGACATGGCCATTTTACATTTAATTATGGTGATGGTAAAGGTAGACTTTTACACTCTAGACTTTTTTCCTTGCTAGCGGTAGAGAGGAAAGAGAAGGGTCTTGAGAGGGAGAAGACCTCTGTTCCTTCTTTGGTCTGCCAGTCATTGGCTGGGTGATCATAACCTTTCTGGGCTACTGCCTCCATGGTATGGGGGTAATAATACAAATGAAAGCACTTAGCACTGAGCTTGAACTACATTAAGGACCCCGTTTTTATTCTAGATCCATTTCCCTTCCCTTCTTCAACTTTTTCTTAGGCAGGATTTCATTCACCTCAATAAAAATCCTTAAGACTTTAAACACTGTACAAGAATGACTGTAATATCAGATGGATGTACTTCCTCTAAGTCCACCAAACTTCAGTAAAGGCAGTTATAATATCAGTGGCTCTATCTGAGCAGTGTCAGGGATAAAGAAATACCTAAGTTGTCAAATCCCAGGAGGGTTGACTCAGCTCTTCTTTGCTTCCAAAGAAGATAAACTGCATCTCATGCAATTCGTTTTTCACTAAGGGGTTCTCATTTTGGTTTCAAAAAAGATCTTCAGTGCAAAAGACAATCTCTCTTACATATACATTAAATGGGCTGCGATGAGTCCTGTGAAAATGTGGGCTTTTCCCTAGATTCTGTTGCTGGAATATTAGAAATTGATATGAAAAGCTGAGAGCTTAAAAATTGCACAATATTACCTATTATTCAAATGCAAAATGCTGTGGGCTGCTCATCCCAAGTCTCAGCTCAGCTATGAATGGCCTATATAAACAAGTGCACCTCAGTATTGACTGAAAGGATAGAGGCCCTCACCTTCTGAGACAGCATTAGGATTGCATTATCATATCAATAACCCACATGCCAAGTTCTTGATAAAAATGGTCATAATCCAGAGGCGAGAGATAAAACATGAGAGTTTGATTTGTGTAAACAAATCAAAGGCATTTAGAGTCAAGCTACTTTATCTTAAAGCATTGCCAGGAATATAAATATGAGAATAGCCTCAGAGCCAGAACAGGCAAGAGTTGAGATAGTAGAAGGAACTCTAAAGATTATTCACTAGTTTTTCCTGATTTACTATAATCCAGCCATATTGTGGGTTGGCTGAAGGCACTCTGTTCTTTGAAGTCACACAAGTTCCAGGTTAAGGGAGCAACCACATCTTGGACCACAACACTTGTCAGATTGCCACAAGGAAGAGTGTGGATGTGACACATATCATTTCTAGGCACAACTAATGAGCCAGATCAGATCCTATAGCCCACGGAACCCCAGGGAGACCAAGGCAATGCAATCCTATCACGTACCAGGAAAGGGAAGGGAATGAAACCCTTGACTCTCACACTTCCCATAATCACCCTTTAGGAAGCAAGTTCTAGCTCTCCACTGCCTTAGCATCCCTTTTGTTTTCCATAGTGCTTATCCCAATTCATAATTATATTATTTACTTATTTTCTGTTTTGGTTTTAGTTGTTTTCCTCCATTGAACTATAAGATTCCTAAGAGGAAGGACCATGTCAGCAGGCTAATTCCATGAAACAGCTCTCAAAAATGGTTAATCAACCTAATATAGTTAAATGCTGAACCTATTTGTCTTGAATTTGGAGAATCCTTATGGTGATAATGTCATGTCTCTGTCGAGGCCCTTTTTGGCTGGGTGCTGACGCCTCTCCATCGCTCCTTATCAGGGGATCCTCTCTCCACACAATGGGGAGGGGTGGCCAGGCAAAGATGAACTGGGCATTCCTTCCAATGCTGTTAGCAATTGGGAAACTCTCAACTAAAGCCTCACAGGAACCTCCAAAGGCGGCGAAAACCAACATATCCAATGCACAGTGCTGTAAACTTTGTAAATATTGAAAAGAAGAGAGGAATCTGGTGAATGGGCATTTTGTTGAATTTACTTTTGACAAATTACCTTGCAGGGAATTAGCTCAGAGCTACCTCCTTGCCCTCCACTCACAGTTGTGCTTCACTGTCAAACTGAACCTGGTATTTAGAAGGCACTTAACTGTCCACTTCATGGGCCAGGAAACTGTAGTTAAGAGAGATTAAGTTATTGGCCCAAATCACAGAGGTGATGGTGGGAAAGATAAAAGTATGGTTCAAATTACCTCCTGTCAGCGTGGTGCTTCATTTCCCGAGCCACACTCCAGGAAGGCTGCAATCATTTTTATAAACTTAGTGTATTATTTAGAGCAAAAAGTTGGTGTATAAAGGAATATTCTGAGTGTTTGTCTTTGCTTTTCATCATTTTAAATAAAAACGTTTTAATGATTGTTATTTTAGACACTTTTCATAACTATACCATCATTTCCTATATGACATACTACTATTTTCAAGCAAAATGAGAAACAACTGAAGTACAATTGCCTGTGGGACAAGGTTATTTCAGCAAAGAAAATTCAAGAATCCATTAGCTATGACCTTGGAGAAATGGGTTTTAAAATAGGCATTGTCTCAGGTCACCTAAGGCATACTTTAGTTCCTTAATATTTCATTTTAAAAGAGGCTATCACTAAAATCAGTCAAAGGTTTCAAAGACACTTGTGAATATGAATTTTTAAAAAAAGACACCTTTTTTAGCTATCAGTTTTTTCCTCCTGTATCATTCAGGAACAATGCATTTATGGTAAGGTTATTTTATAAATCATAATAGCTAAATCTTAATAAAAGAAAAATAAATTTTTTTCTCTACTCATGAGTTCTTAGATGTTGATGTCTGATTTTACAGAATTGCTATTACTTTTCCACAGTGATGGTGGGCTACCTAACTGAGCAGTGCATCCTTCTCCCACCTGTTGGACCAACCTTGCTTGTTCTTCTTCTTACTCCGGGTCCAGGGCACAGAGCATAGTCTCAGCCTGTCTAGTGAGGAGATCTGCAGTGCCTCATGCCAGGAGAAGCTGCTGCTTAGCAAACTGCAGGCTCCTAGGTGGATAAGAAGAAGAAAGAACACTTTAGAAACAATGGAAATTAATCAAGCTCTGAGAAATGAAGGCAGAAATGCTGTCATTTAAAAAGAAAACTTTGTATTTAGGCTATAAGCACAATACACAGAATGGCAAGTAAGTAAGCATTGAACAGACATTGATCAAATAAAAAAATAATACATGAATGAGCAAATAAACATCAGAGCTGGTCCTAGGATTGCAAACCTATATTCCTACAAGACTAGGCAAGTAGGGTAAGAGAGGAAGCAGACAGGGTGTGAGACAGCAGGGAGTGGTAGAGCCATGCTCAACTGGTGAGCACATGTCCCATCTGAAGCGGGCAGCCACAGCTCACGTCTGCCCCACAGACATGAGCTTCCAATGATGCCATAAGGAAAAACAGGCTCAAAAATGCCATGACTTCAGGTTCTCAAGGGAAGACAGAAACACAGATTTTTAGGTGAAACCTTTTGAATTTATATTACAGAATTCAATTAAACATAACAAAACTTTGTGCAGGTCAAACAGCTAAAGCCAAAGCCCACCTGAGGGTTAGGTTTAGCTCCTGAGTAGCCATGAGATCTAAGATGTAGGGCAACATCTTTAATTTCCAATGATGAAGAAGGATCCAGAGGACTGAAGCCACTGTGCAAAGACACTCAGCTAATTAGTGGCAGAGCTGGGCTTTCTAGGCATGAGCCTCATCCCTTTCATTTACGACTCGTGACCACTCTAAGACTGGCTGAATCTGATCAGACCTGTCTGCATAACAGACTAGAAGCCAATCAGAAGCTGTTTCCAGTTGATCTGATCCTTGGGTCCCAAGCTGTATTTATATAACCCTTCATAATGAGGGGTATAATTTTCTCTTCTCACTATTCATATTATGGAGGGATTTCTGGGTATAGCCAAGTGACTAAAATATGATGGCCCCTCAGCATGGCCAGATGTGAAAAGTGGGGGTGAGGGATACGGGCAGAGGCATGAGTGGGTCCCACTGGATCCACCTGCTGGTTCTAGTGTCTGCTAAAAGTCTGCTCTGTTTATATGACAGGTGGTATTGTGTGATGGTTAAGTGCATGGGATGGGTTTAAACACTGACTCAGCTGCTTGCTGTGACATAAGCTAAGTTCTATGTGCAAAACAGTGATAACAACAGTACCTGAATCACAGAATTGTACTGAGGTTTAAATGGATCCGTGCATAGAAAGTGCTTAGAATGGTACTTAAAAGGTAGGCACTCAGTAAGTGTTTGCTACGATTTGTAACAAATGCCAACATTTATTGAATGCCTACTATATGTTAATTTTCTTGCATTTATTATCTATAATCATAGTCAAAACCCACTTTGTTTTATGTTATTACCTTCATTTTAATAATAAGAAAACCATGACCTGGGGAGAGCCAGCTTCTTGTCTAATGTCACTCTGGTATGAGTGGAGCCAAGTGTTTGAACATAGGCCTACTTAGCTTAGCTATTTTTTTAACCCACTTCACTAATGCTTTCTCAGTGTTCCATTGAAGATACTATTCAGATCTTTAAAGGGAGAGATAATCAACTCTGCTCAAACACTAAATACTTATTAAGTCAAATATGAAAGCAAAGGAGCCTCAAAGCAAACAATCAAAACACTGCAATGCTAGGTAAACTTCTGCCTTATGTAAAAATGTATTGTTCTAGAATAGGAGGGTGCCGCATGACCATGAATAAGACAAGAGAGCATGGGGTCCATTTTTAGTCTGCATCAACCCTCCTTCTTACCCTTTAAAATACTATGGCTCTTAACAGATTATTTGCTTAATGTTGATAAATCAATTTCCATGGAGGTAGCTTTTAGGAAACACGTACTGAATGTCAACACTGGGAAAATAAGACCTGGAAGGTTTCATTCTAGCATATTTTTTTTGAAGTCCTTGCTTTTATAGAATTTTCTATACAAAGGAAGAGTAGAATAAGACATAAACATTTATTAAAGTGTATGAAGCATTAATATGAAGCATCTTATATAAAATATTATTAAGTGAAGAAAAGGAAGGAAGGAAGCAAGGAATAAAGGAAATGAGCAGTTATGGGCTGCTAACGTGAGCCGGATCCTATACCAGGTACTGTTATTTATATATTAGTATTTACCGAATGAAAAATAATCAAAGTAGGGCCAAAATACAAATGGAAAATGTCTATACAGCTAACTCAATTTTTCAGGGGCAGATATTTCAGTTTAAACCTTAAGTCTTATTTAGGTATAACTGCTTTTTACCACTCATTCTGTTTAATTTTTTTAACACAAAATATTTTAAAAGTAATTTTAGCCTAACAAGGGCAGGGAAGGAAGGTGTCTTTTCAATCAAAATCAGTTCTGGGAAAATATAAACTAGGAAACATAGAGGCAATTCTTCTCTGCTTTCAGGTAAACTTAACATTATCCTAAGAGTTAATGATAGCTATTCTCAGCAATAATATAGAAAATAGGAACGTATTGTACCAGACCAGATGAAAAACATAAGCCACTTTCTTTAGTCTGATTTCTAAAGTACAGTTGCAGTATTTAAGCTAGAGTCATCACAACTTTCCAGAATATAAAATGCATCCACATCCAAATGTTGGTTTTAGAATATGAAGCAATATTTCAAAGTCAAATAGAAATGAATTTGTTCATTATCTACTCTTTTGGATAACTGCCATTACTGCTATTTCTCCTTGGGCAGATAATTGAAAATTGACTATAAATTGTTGTGTTTTTCTGGGAAAATAGCCTAGATTCAAAATTTGTCACCCACATTTTAATCTAAGTTATAATTTTACCAGGCCTAAAAATTATAGTTGCTCCAGTACATTTTCCTATTATACCTCATAAATATCTTTTCTTCTTTTTAGATTCATGTGGCAAAAAGAAATTTTGCTAGTGCCATTTATTCCGAGGAGTCCATTCATTTCGTTTTGCCTCCACACAAGAGTTAGCTATAAAGTACTTTAGTAACAGAATAGGACAAATAAGATAGTAAAATATTCGGACATGAGATGTAGTTTCTCCAGTTTTGCTACAGCCCTCTTAATGGCAACAAAGGAATTTGCAGTGTGAATCTCTAATGTCAGCATCTGAGATTCAGATGTCAGATCATACATTTGATCCTGGTTTGTGTATGGTGGGTCTGCAATCAAGGACTTGAATAAAGACCTACAAAGCAAAACAGAAAGCACCATTTATTAGCTTATCAATATAAATTCTGTGATTCATTAGGAAACCAGGTAGAGGTAATAGCTGATCTACTTTGTTGATGAATTTAGACGAGAGAACAGAGGGTTTTCATTCTCTAAGTTTCAAGGATAATGAGCTTAATTTTCCATTTCTCTTGTCATAGGTAGAGTCCCTGGGAAACAGACTTTGAGACCCTGAGACACACACGCAGGAAGCTGATCGGAGCATGTTCTCAGGAGCAACACCTGTTTTGGGATGAGAGGAGAAGGGGGAAGGGGAGGGAGAGATTGAACTGTGATGCAGTCACAGCAGAGGCCTGAGCCCAGCTCACAGGGGGCTCTGGAGTTGGGTGGGCCTGCACGGGGCCACTGGGTGCTGGAGCTGCTCACCTGGGCTTGGGCAGAGCTGGCTTTGCACATCTCTTCCCAACTGCGTGGTCAGAGGCATTATGTCGATACTTTGAAATTGGAGGCATGTGTGTGAGCTATTTACAACACAGTAACTGCCTAGCGCTAGAAATCAGAGCTTCTGTTACTACCCACTCCCAAGTCCTCAACCTCTGGACAGCTGGTTGACCAGCAAACCACCACTTAAGAAAGACTGATTTGCACATCTCTGTGCCCAAATCCATGTGATAAGTTCTTAACTGCACATAGTGCTACTCAGAGGGAATGATATACTATACTCCTAGGTCTTGGATGGCTGTGACTTCTCCAGGCTAGGTTTCTTCTATTTTACACAGAATATTATTCTAATCCCAGGATTTCTAGCCCTGCTGTGTCGTCAGTGATCTTTATTGTTGCCTTTTTGAAAGAGGCAACCAGCTCTCATGGAAACGGAACCATCCCCATGAGACAGAACGCAGTGATACAACTGCCAAGGTCCAAGTGACAAAGTTATCAAAGGAGTAAGCTCTGACAGTGATCAAAGAACATCCTGGGTATAATACTTAGAGTATTATAATCAACTGAAATTATTTTATTTAAAAGTACTGCCATTTTCTTTACTTGTAAATATGGTCCGGCCTAACAGTACAGCGATAATCACTACAGCATGTCTTTGTTTAATGAAATCATAAAATATTTCTAGAGCCAATTTAGCATGTACACCATAAGGTGGGAGAAGATTTTAAATATATTAACCAAGCCACACAAAGACTTTGGGTTAAAAATCATTCCAGTTTTCTAAAAACTAAATTCCAAAGAAGATGAACTAAGCCAATTTCTGTTTGTAAATACCAATATTTTTCGGAAACTCAGAGAGTTAGTATGAGAGAATTCACCATTAGCTGGGGTGGCAGAAAAATTCGGAGGAAACATTCTGAACAAAGCTACACATCTATCAAAGTTATTTCTTCTTTTGAGTCCTTTACTCCACAGAGAAAGACCATAAGGGGAGATTCAAAATTTGACAGAGACAGATTATACAGAAACTTTTCTCAGCTTTGCCCCTTACATCCTACATCCACGTTAATTCTTGGCAATCCAGCAACTGCAAAAACACCACTTAGGCATCCAATTCTGGAAAAAAAAACAACAGCCATCAAAAGGAGTGGAAGTTGTCATGATTTTAGCATATGAGGCTAGAATTAGGAAACTCAGTAAGAAAAGTGTGGATGATTCTGCAATTTAATGATTAAAAAATAATTCAGTATTGACTAGCTCTATTCCATCATCTATCACATTTCTGTAACAGGCATCAAAGCAGATAGGAAGTGAGGTTTCCAACAAATGGCCTTTCATGGCCTAAAATCATTGGGCGCAAACTCTGTCTTATACATCACAACACAGCACAGGGCATTGCACAAGGTAGGAGCCTAGTCTCTCTCAAACCTCGCTCTTAGGTGAACTGATGAAAGATAGCTTGGGCCACATTTCAATTCTCTAGTCAGCTACTTAATTCCTCTCCTATAATATCTATTATTTCACCCAACAAAACTATGTTGAATGTCTTCTATATTGTAGTATTCTAGGAGAAGCTGAAAATATAAAGGAACTCATATAATTCTTGAGACAGACAAAATTCAGCCAATAAAGTATAGTAATGGAGATATATTTTTTTAACATCTTTATTGGAGTATAATTGCTTTACAATGGTGTGTTAGTTTCTGCTGTATAACAAAGTGAATCAGCTATACATATACATACATCCCAATATCTCCTCCCTCTTGCGTCTCCCTCCCACCTTTCCTATCCCACCCCTCTAGGTGGTCACAAAGCACTGAGCTGATCTCCCTGTGCTATGCAGCTGCTTCCCACTAGCTATCTATTTTACATTTGGTAGTGTATATATGTCCATGACACTCTCTCACTTCGTCCCAGCTTACCCTTCCCCCTCCCCGTGTCCTCAAGTCCATTCTCTATGTCTGTCTTTTTTCCTGTCCTGCCACTAGGTTCTTCAGAACCTTTTTTTTTTTTTTTAGATTCCATATATATGTGTTAGCATATGGTATTTGTTTTTTTCTTTCTGACTTACTTCACTCTGTATGACAGTCTCTAGCTCCATCCACCTCACTACAAATAACTCAATTTTGTTTCTTTTTAGGGCTGAGTAATATTCCGTTGTATACATGTGCCACACCTTCTTTATCCATCCGTCAATGGACACTTAGGTTGTTTCTATGCCCTGGTTATTGTAAATAGAGCTGCAATGAACATTGTGGTACATGACTCTTTTTGAATTATGGTTTTCTTAGGGTATATGCCCAGTAGTGGGATCGCTGGGTTGTATGGTCATTCTATTTTTCGTTTTTTGAGGAACCTCCATACTGTTCTCCATAGTGGCTTATCAGTTTACATTCCCACCAACAGTGCAAGAGGGTTCCCTTTTCTCCACACCCTCTCCAGCAAGTAATGGAGATATTGAAGCACAGAGGAGAGACCCTGAACTGGAACTGTGTGTGTGTTTCTGTGTCTTGTGTGTGACCAAATGCATTTTTCTCTTAAATGAGGTGTTCAGGATATTAAAAATTAAGAGCAACAGCTTCACTTGTTCTGACTAAAATATATGAATGCAGCTAATGTTTCTGTAAACAAACAGGTGATATTGTGAGGCTAAAGGGATATAGTATGGAGCCTTAAAAATAATCTGGCCTATTTTTCCTGATTTTAAGCTAGAATACATCTGAGCTAGTCTTTCAACAGTTCAACAATATTTTCATTTTCTTCTTCTGTACAATTCACATACTAGGCCCTGGGGATTTAAAGAACAATGAAGAAAATTCAAGTGGCTTTTCAAATATCTGATATGTTATGACCCTTTTAAAAGTTTGATATAATTTCATGACACTTTTCAAGAATACAAATGTTCTAATTTATGTCTATTTATGAAATTTTAGCCTGTATAAATGAGTTGTTTTGCTAATGATTTTGGTAGAAAATGAATTTATCTTCACAACAAGCAAAAACAGAACAATGGAATAGATCCTTGTTTGTGTTTGGCTGTCAAACTTTTTAGCTACAGCTTTAGGTCTCTACCTTTATGGATGGCAGAAGCTGGTTCTGAAAATTAAGACCATTCCAGGGCATATGTGCAAAGGAATTCTGCAAAGTTTGCATATTGACTGAGTCAACTGTTGCCTTAGCTGGACATTTCAGGTCATGCACAGCATATCTTACAAACACTGTTATGGTAAATCATTCCATATAAGCTCATGGAATTTGAACATGTCTTCTGATTTTGTCATAGATTGTCTATAGCCAGTTAGCAACAATGAGACTTGAATGTGACCCATCTGTGGTCAATTGCTTTGATTTTTTTTTTCTTTTCATTTTCTACAGGCATTTTATTCTAGATCAGTATTTTTAGAAATGGGTATGGCATCTGCCACTAGAGACAATGGGTGAGAGAACAGGCCAGCATCTGCACAAATATATCATCACCATTAAAAAACAGCAAAACGAAACCAACAGCTCAAAATGTATGCCCTATAGACGGCTGAAGGAGCAATAGCATCCCTTAATTCAAAGGGTAGCATCTTGACCTGACATGTGCCTGGAGAATGATCCTCCTCCTCACTTAAGTGGTTTTCCTTCATACTCAGGCACACTTGGTGCAGATGCTCACAGCCACATGGACCAGAAAGAGGCATGACAGAGATGCTGCTGCAGCATCTGTAGAGGGTGGGAGGTTGGGAGGTGGGCACTCACAGAGAAGCCCCCTTTGCCCTAAATGGATCATGCTGAATGGGGTTTCTATATTCCAAGATCAGTACGACGTGTTGAAGTGGCCTGGCAAGCAATAGGCCCACTATGGGAACAGTGCATCTTTTCCTCCGAAGTACAAAGCTTCACCCTAGGTTTTCACACTAGGTTTTAACTGATGGATACTTAGATGTGAAAAGAAAATGCACATCTGTTACTTCCAAATTGGGCGCATTTTCCTCAACAGACCTTCCAAAAGAATGGGGAGTTAAACCTGACACTGTGAAAGTGTTTTCCACGTCTTGGCTAAGTTGTGAAAGAAATCAGTTTAGAAATGTTTTGAGTAAACAGGGAATCAGTTAGAACTCATGTTAAAAAAAAAAAACCCCACAAGGGGCTTCCCTGGTGGCTCAGTGGTTGAGAGTCTGCCTGCCGATGCAGGGGACTCGGGTTCGTGCCCCAGTCCGGGAGGATCCCACATGCCGCAGAGTGGCTGGGCCCGTGAGCCATGGCCGCTGAGCCTGCGCGTCTGCAGCCTGTGCTCCACAATGGGAGAGGCCACAACAGTGAGAGGCCCGCGTACCGCAAAAAAACCCCAAAAACCCACAAGTCCTTTCATTTGGAAAACAAAGATAGGGGAAGCCTGTAGACTAATGATCTCATAGAAGGACTAAATCTGAACGTCAGACACTAAAGAAATAATTTTTTTTTGTAATTTTTAAAATATTAAAAAAAATTTTTTTGGCCACACTATGCAGCATGTGGGATCTTAGTTCCCCGACCCGGGATCGAACCCGTGCCCCCCTGCACTGGGAGTGCAGAGTCTTAACCACTGGATTGCCAGGGAAGTCCCATGGCTTTTTAATTGAGCAGGACTCTATGGGGCCTTCCTGGGAAAGACTCCTCCTGCATACCCTCTGCTTTAGCTCCTCTCTGAAGTCCTTGGATAACAGTATCTGGTGCACATTTCCTGAACTGTTTTACAGATGCTAAAACTCCCACCAAGTGGAAGAAATTACTTGATGACTATAAGCATGTAGCCCCCAGACTTGGTGGCTACTGGTGCCTTGATAATGTTAACCCCTGTGACACTGTCCTGTTACCTCACCATCAACCAATTAGAATTGTGCATGAGCTGATCACATACCCTGGGACACCCCTCCCTCACCTGGCCTTTTTAACGCTTTGCCTTTTTTTTGTTGTTTTTTGGTTTTTTAGATTCCACATATAAGCGATACCGTATGATATTTGTCTTTCTCTGTCTGGCTTACTTCACTCAGTATGATAATCTCTAGGTCCATCCATATTGCTGCAAATGGCATTACTGCATTTTTTATGGCTGAGTAATATTCCATACATACCACATCTTCTTTATCCGTTCATCTGTCAATGGACATTTAGGTTGGTTCCATGTCTTGGCTATTGTAAGTAGTGCTGCTGTGAACATAGGGGTGTATGTATCTTTTTGAATTATGGTTTTCTCCGGATATATGCCCAGGATTGGGTTTGCAGGATCATACGGTAGCTCTATTTTTAGTTTTTTAACGAACCTCCCTACTGTTCTCCATAGTAGCTGTGCCAATTTACATTCCTACAAACAGTGTAGGAGGGTTCCTTTTTCTCCACACCCTCTCCAGCATTTATTATTTGTAGACTTTTTGATGATGGCCATTCTGACCAGTGTGAGGTGATACCTCATTGTAGTTTTGACTAAGTGAAGTAAGCCAGACAGAGAGAGACAAATATCATATGATATTGCTTATATGTGGAATCTAAAACAATGATACAAATAAACTTATATATGAAACAGAAATAGACCCACAGACATAGAAAACAAATTTATGGCTACCAAAGGGGAAAAGGGGGAGAGGGATAAATTAGGAGTTTTGAATTAACATATATACACTACTACACGTAAAACAGGTAACCAACAAGGACCTACAGTATAGCACAGGGAACTATACTCAATATTTTATAATAACCTATAAGGGAAAAGAATCTGAAAAAGAATATATATATATATATATGTAACGGGATCATTTTGCTGTACACCTGAAACTAACACAACCTTGTAAATCAACTATACTTCAATAAGAAAAAAATGCTTTGCTGAAACTAATAGGAGAGCTCGGGGGTTTTGAGCAATAGCTGTCCCAGACTCCTTGTACGGCACCCTACAGTAAACGCTGCAGTTTCCTTCACCACAATCTGGTGTCAGTAGACTGGCTTTACTGTGTGCGGGTGAATGGGCCCAAGTTTGGTTCGGTAACAGCTTACAATTTTTTACTGCAATTACGCTACATGAATACAACTTTATACCTTTACTCTAGTACTTTGATTAATGCTATTATTTTTCAAGTTTTGAGATCTAGACTCCCCTGCTCACTAAGGGTCATGGAAGCCACTTACGCCTCACTCCTTTGACAACAATATCACCTGGGCTGCTTGGTGGCCATTCTTTGTTGCCTTGAACTTCTCTGATGTTTAGGTAGCCCTCTGGCACTGAGAATAGGATGAGTGAGCTACATTTTCATGTTTTCTTCTTGTGTTCTTATTTTTGCCTGATTTCTTCCCAGGAGGAAGCTGTACATTTTAACTAGATAGATATGAGGAAAAGAAACTATTTTTCTCCCCAGATAAGTATCAATGACCTTGGGCAATATGTGCAGAGTTTTCTGGAATTCTATTAAAAATTATCTGATAAACTGCTTTTGGGTTTCCATGCTGTTTTCTTTTACAGGGCGAGAAGTGGGACCTACTAGGCTTAGCAAGCTTAGCTGGATGTTACTTAAACTTTAGGCAGTAAACAAAGATGTGCTCTGTAGTGCACAGATGGCTGGAATGATCAATTTTAGAGTTGAAAGTTACATTAAGAGTTACCCGGTTCTGCCTATGTTCATTAAACTTGGAGCAATAGTAGCCCCAAAGATGTGGTACCTTAAGCAGTGCATCTGTTCTATTAAAATCCTCTTGGTCAGACTTCCCTGGTAGCACAGTGGTTAAGAATCTGCCTGCCAATGCAGGGGACATGGGTTCGAGCCCAGGTCCAGGGAGGATCCCACATGCCGCAGAGCAACTAAGCCAGTGCGCCACAACTACTGAGCCTGTGCTCTAGAGCCCGAGAGCCACAACTACTGAGCCTGTGTGCCACAACTACTGAGCCCGTGTGCCACAACTACTGAAGCTCGTGCTCCTAGAGCCCATGCTCCGCAACAAGAGAAGCCACCGCAATGAGAAGCCCGTGCACCACAACCAAGAATAGCCCCCCCTCGCCGCAACTAGAGAAAGCCTGCGCACAGCAACAAAGACCCAATGCAGCCAAAAAAAAACAAAAAAAAAACCCAAAAAACAAAAAAACAAAAAAAAACCTTCTTGGTCCAGCTTCTAAAAACCAATCAGTCCACTTTTCTCTCTGAGGGAAAATAAGACATTTTGAAAAAAGTCACAAATCAGGGCCACTGTGTGTATACTCTTTGTAATACATTTTCCCCTGGAAAAAAATTGGTAATAAATACAAAAGGACCTGAGAAATATGCATCCATTAGAGTAAAATACAACTCTTTCACTGGGCTAAATGCACACCTGTAACTGCTTACTCCTCCATGGAACTGTGATACATGTGACGGAGTGAGAGTGGAAATGGGTCATGCAGAATGCACTTTATTTTTTAAAAAATGTTTTCCTTGGGGTAGTTTTAGATAAATGACTGAATGTCATTTCATTTCTGAGGTCTTTGCTCAGGAAGCCAAATGTGCAGAGCGAAACCATCTGCACAAGGTCAAAGATGGGTGAGCTGCTGCAGGACGCTCCCCCTGCACGAGGCCCTGCCAAAGCCGCAGGCACCAGCTCGTTTCCTCCGCATTGTTACCTGGAAGGCTGCAGATCCCTGGAATCATGCAGAATCCAACAACGTATGTTCCCAAATCAATAGAGCTGAGCACACTGTGAAATCTCTAGGATGAGAGAAGACACCACATATGCCCACACTGTACCACCGCCACGGCAACAGTTTTTATTTTTTGTAAAGCAATTATCAACTTATGTATAAATGATTACAGTATCTGAGTTCCAAGATCTTTGGAAAAATCTGATGTTGCAATCAAAACATAATTGAGCTATTTCAGAATAGAAAGCCTATTTGCTCCTTAAAACATGTAAATAGCTAAAAATTAAACAATGACCCATTTAGAACAGAATGGCTTCACTGCAATTTTTTAAGGGTAGATTTTAAGTGAACTTCCCTACTTGATGAAAAGTTTCTATAGTTTAATACTGATATTTCCCAGCCTGGGATGTGTGTGTCTCTCTGCATGTGTGTGTCTCTCTGCATGTGTGTGTTTGTGGGTGTGTTGGGGGGTGGGTGGATGTGGTCAGCAGTGATGAGTTAATTTCCTCAAGTGATCTGATCTGAAAACCCATCAGCAATTATTTGCAGCCTAAATAAATCATGTCTTGTACATATAGGCACTATTATTTTTTCAAGCGTATGTAAATGCTCTCATGAGAAAAATGCTAATTCATTTTAAAGTGTTGTCGACTTCATTGCAGATTTTTGTTATTACTGTTTTTTAATTCCATGGAATGAAAAACATAGCAATTACCTATGGGCAACTGTAACATTTTAAATGTTAAGAAGGAGTTCTCCTTCTGGAGTAGATGCGCTGAGATAATGTCTTTCAAGAGCTACTGATAAAGTGCTTGTACAGGGACTTACTAGAGATATACAAGTAATGGTGATATGACAGATATAATGGATTTTCAATTACGAATGAGTCACACTATAAGAATCACTAAGCCATTTGGTCATATTAAGTCTAGATGTTTGGACCCAGCCCTGAAATAAAACACTTAGAAAACAATTAACAGCTGTTGCCTCTGGGGATAGGAGTGGTGGACTCATGTGAACAGCCAGTGCAAAGGCCCTTCTTTTTATTCTCCATACAACTATATGGTTTGAATTGTTTATAACAACCATGAATGCAAACCTTGATTTTATATTTTAAAAGATATAACTGAATCACTTTGTTGTACAGCAGAAGTTAACACAGCATTGTAAATGAACTATATTTCAATAAAATGATAATAAATTAAAAAAAACAAAAATAGGGCTTCCCTGGTGGCGCAGTGGTTGGGAGTCCATCTGCCGGTGCAGGGGACGCGGGTTCGTGCCCCGGTCCGGGGGCGGTCCCGCATGCCGCGAAGCGGCTGGGCCCGTGAGCCATGGCCGCTGAGCCTGCGCGTCCGGAGCCTGTGCTCCGCAACGGGAGAGGCCACAACAGTGAGAGGCCCGCGTACCACACAAAAAAAGAAAAACAACAACAACAACAACAAAATAATTAAAAGAAAAGCAACCAAACAAAATGAGATCCACAGTCTCTCTGGAGCCCAGTGAGGTGCTGGCTCCCTCTTCTGTGTATTTATTCTCTTCTACTAGGCTTGGATTAGGAGCCTGAGAATTGCTTCTCATTCTTTATAACTTTGGAGCCTGCTCCCAACTTGACAATCATTTTCACCACATGCTGGGACCTGGGCTGCACACTTCCCATGAGGTCTGAGCTCCCAGGGAGGGCTGCAGAGCAAGCTCCGTATCACCACGCCCATGTGTTTGGGGTCTACAGGACTGCGGTATATTGTCACCCAACTGTGTTTTTTTTTTTTTTTTTAATTAGTTTCTGCTTTATAACAAAGTGAATCAGTCATACATATACATCTGTTCCCACATCCCTTCCCTCATGCATCTCCCTCCCTCCCACCCTCCCCATCCCACCCCTCCAGGCGGTCACAAAGCACCGAGCTGATCTCCCTGTGCTCTGCGGCTGCTTCCCACTATCTATCTACCTTACGTTTGGTAGTGTATATATGTCCAACTGTGTTTTGTTGTGCAGATGCTTATGGATGCAGAGAGAAAGAATGATTCTTGCCTCCTGCCACCAACCGTGTGTTGGCACACCCCAGGGAGCATGTGTGAAATCCTACTCTGTCCTACACCAGGAGGAGATTATAGCTGGCTGATCCATGGTGGCTTCTTTCCACGATAACCCTATGAGAGCTGATATTCAGTGTTAGGGATGTATACAAATCATGTGATATTTAATGTGTTTAGATTCAAAAAGCTGTAGTAAATTCCATGCAACACTTGCTAATATGGTAAGTTAATCTAAAATACTTTAAATTCTGTCCAAAAAAATGCTGCCATGCTAAATTACCCCAAGTTAAGTAATGTCATGTTGTATTATGGCATGACATTCAGGTAGCTCATTGTAGCAAATAAAAACATTTATATCCTTTAGGGAGATTTCATGGAAAGCAGATGCACTGTATTTTTTTTTCTAAGGAATTTAGTCCAATTTTAGTAATGCATATGTGAGGTGGATAAAACACTACAAACAAAAGATTCTGGTTTTTATTTTATGCATAAACTAGACCTTGTTATTTTAAGTATAGTACAAGGGAAATGAATTATTTAAATCTAAGGTTCACATTTTCATTTCTGTCTGTCATATCTACATAGATTTTCCTTATTCATTCAAAGGAAGGACAAATAAGATGGGGTGACTTTCCTGATTGATGTTTTTTTTGATTTAGGACCAATATACACTAACTGGCTTTGTTTTCACTATGGTGTATATGTATATATATACACACACGATATACTATATATGAGAAATATATATATATATACACACACAGTTTTTATTACTTTACTCTTTCAATTCTTTCTGTCTTTCCACACACACACACACAAACACATTCTCTCACACACACACTTATATATTCAGATCAGAATATGACTATATAATCTAGCCAAGCTTGTGTGGACAAAGAATGTCACCTGCCATTTCAGTGAACAAAGGATGTTGAGGCCATCAAGGCTTCAGCCACTGCAGCCACCCCTGATGGTGCACCCTGAGGGGACCTCAGGATGGAGATAAACAAGATATTGGCCCTAGATAGTTAAGGTGCATATCAAAGGAATGATTTCAGTTAAGCCCAGACTCTTACATCTTCCCATGCATACAATAGCACTAAATTCATTAACGTGAGATGTCTGGGTTTTTTTTAGTTAGCAGTAATCTTTTCATGTTCGACTACCTGTTTTTTCCTATAAAAAACTCCTATATATCTTGGTTCCTCCCTAACCTCTTCAGAACAGTCAAACTATCTGAGAGGTGTATCCCAGGACTATTCCTTTTAGTCCTCTGTAAGGTCCTCGAATAAAACATAATTCTCAACTTTTACGTTGTGCATTTTTTTTTCAGTCAACATATACACTGTCCAGTAGCCAGCACATCAACTCATTATTCATATGGTTGATTGGCTATTTCACCTTTTTTCACCTTTCACCTTGATGGATTTTTGTCACATAGAAACAACCCTCAATGAATACATTCAGTGAGTGGCTCTTTTGAAATAGTTTTTCATGTATGGTTTCTAAATTCAGGTCCAGAGAATGCTTCCTTTCTACAAATGCTTTCTCTAGACTACACCTCTCAAAGCTAAGTGAGCTTAGGGCATAAACGCTGTGCATCTAAACTCTTCATGATCTAGGAGAACTGAATCAAGGTCAGGTCTCCTTTACAGAACTGCCTATCCCCAGGCCCAAAAACAAGGATCAACAGAATCCTTCCTTTTGGTACCTCAACAGAAACTTCTCTTTTATAAGAGTGAAAAAATAAGCTTAAATAGAGTGTGAGGCCAAGTTATTTCCAGAAAAATTTTCAATACTAAGGAATAATTCTGAAGTCTCAAAGATCTACGGTTAGGTAGGGAAGCTGAGTTGCCGATATTTTTAGCGTATTTACTACTTGCATTTTAGTTTGGAACTTGTATTTACATATTTTTATGTTTTATTTTGATTTTGCTCTGTTGAGGAGGAGGATTTATTGATATCAGGAGGGTTGTGAATAGGGTGCAGTGATAGTGAGTCATCGGGCAGGAAGGTACAGGTGGCAGTTTTCCCTTCCTAAACATCTGATTTAATGGTAAGAAAGACTCCAGAGGTTGTTTGATCATGGGAATAATTAATCTTGAGGTTCCAAATTTTAAAAGGCATCACACAAGGATGCTTAGCACTGACTATCCTGGGAGCTGCTTATATGTCCCGTGTTTTTCCTTCTGGGCTTCCTGTCTCAATGATTTTATGTCCATGAAATAAAATAATGGGAAAAAATTCAGCAGGATGGAAATAGAGTTAATATTGAAATGCTATCATTTCCTCAGCATGAACTTCTTATATTCATTCAACAAATGTCTGATGAGAAAAGATTTGTATCGGTCCCTATTCTAGGCACTTGGAAACACATTAGTGCACAAAACAGAAAAAAAACCCCTGCTCTGGTGAAGCTTATGTTCTAGGGGGAGAAACTATATGCATGCACACTTTGTGTATATACATAATGCATTAATAGAACTTTCATTGAAGGCAGACAGAAATTACGTTAAAACTAAGAGTCTCTGTGGGTCATGTATACATTTTAGATTTCATAAAGTAATTAAATTGCCCTTTAACATTTGCTTAAACTTTCCCCCTCAATTCTTAATGAGATTACAATCTCTTCACAGTTTGACAAGAGCAGGAACAGGCAAAAGGAATAAAGCTATGAAGAGTCATTTAGAGTGTTCTAGAAAGTATGACTTCTCAAAACTTAAAATTAGGTTTAATGATTTGGATGGAAACCATTGTTCGAACTCTCTCTTTACATTTGCTGGACAATCACTTTTAGCAAAAGTTAGTAAATTAAAAAAAATCTTCCCGACATATTATGGTAATTTTTCTTGGTTTCTGAAAATGATGGTCTCTTCTTGAGTTTTGATACATTTCATCAACACTGAGACAAATGCTTGTATGTTCCATTCACAGAGAAAATTATTACAGAATCAAGAGGCTGCATCAAATGCCATATTAAGGAAATGATATCTATGGCAACGTAAATTGGAGTGCATTCATTGAAATCATAGAATTGGAAAATCCCTTGCAATATTTCTTCACACAAGAGTGCCTCTAAATAGATGAAAACTCATTTGGCATTCAAAATATTTATTGAAGCCCTACCATGGATCAGATATTGTAATATACACTGGGAAAGGCTAAGTCATGGGTCATATTCTCAAGAAGCCAACAGCAAATAGGGGAGTCAGAAATATAGACAATATAACTATAAATCAGTGTTATAATGATGGCATATTTAAGGTGATGTAAAAAAATTGTCAACTGTCCTCTATTCTATGTCCTCTCAAAAATGTTCCTGCAATCTCCCTTATCAAGCTTGCTCACTAGAAAAAAAAGATTTATTTTTACAAATTTCTGTTTAATGTCTGGCACAATCCATCAGGTTCATTTCTGTTTTACCCTGTTCTCACAGAAAAAGATAAAATATCTGTTTACTATTTCTTTATAAAACCCTTTGTTTTAAAATCCGAAAATTATTGCAACACAAAAAAATATTTAACTGTTGAATTTACTTAAATACCATCTCTTTCCAACGAAGATTTCAGGGGCAGAAAGCAGAAGATATAATCATAAGGCAAATAAAAAAGAAACAGAAAATAGACCCAAGTTATAAGCAGTCAGATAAGTTAACCGTAAGAGTTATTGTTACTAATAGCTGGGGGCTTTTTTAGATTTGAATTTG
The DNA here is from genome assembly GCF_949752795.1 of Hyperoodon ampullatus. NCBI lineage: Eukaryota > Metazoa > Chordata > Mammalia > Artiodactyla > Ziphiidae > Hyperoodon > Hyperoodon ampullatus. The sequence goes on along the minus strand of NC_136921.1, from coordinate 83,196,102 downwards.
AGCTTCCTGGCAGCCAGTGTAAAGATGAGAAATGTGACAAGTTAGTTACATAATTAGAAATATAATGACAAGTATAAATATGCCAGTTTTTCAGGGGAGATCAAGTTATTTTGGCATTAAACTCTAGAACAGCTTTTACATGGAGAGAGAAGATTAAATTATATAATGGCCACTATCCACATGTTGAAGCATATTTCACACAACCAGTCCAATAAAATCCAAGGACAAATATTAAAGCAAATTTAGTGAAGGCAGTTCCAGAAGGAAGCAGATCACTACGATATAAACACATGGTTCAGGATATGGATACATGGATAAATCAATTGCCCTCCATTTTCCCTCAAAGCACTCCTTCATCTGGCATTAGAAGTATCTGCATTGCTGACAAGTCAAGGTTAATTCTTTGGAAAAAACCTTGGAGAGCTGGTTTTCTATAATTCTGCTTGATGGTGGATGGATGGTCTATAAGCTTTGAAATGTAAATCAACCAGTGGTAGGACCGCTAGTTTACTGTGAAAAGATGAGAAAACAAACCAGCCTGGATCCTTGCTTGTACAGGATGTGGAAGACATTCCATCTTAACACAGAAATGAGCTAACGGAATCAGGATTCTCCAGAGGCACATGACTGGACTGATTCTAAGACTTTAATAAATATCCCAAATATTAACATAGAACAGACAAAAACTGGTTTTATGGGGGAATTACTTTTAAGACAGACGTAACAAATTATTTTAGTTAATTCAGGCAAATAAATGGGCAATTGGGCCAAAAAAATCAATGATGACTCTAAGCAGGACAAAAAGAAAGCAACCCACATGCAAAATAGAGTTCTTCAGAGGCTTTTTTTCCCCCTCTAATTAAAATTTTCAAAAGGGAGCACTGGTTTCATAGGGTCCCAGAATATTCTTCCCTTTAGATTTCTGTTCTAGAGAAATAATATTGAATTGTTTCTTCCTTTCCTTATAATTTTGAATCTCTTTTAATAATCTTTTAGTCCTCTTAACCATATATCTGCTACATAGGTTCTTGGGAAAATGCAAATTATAGTTTCCCAGTAGAATTTTAATCCAAATCCTCAGAAAAGCAAAGGAAAGCTGAGTTTGGTGGTGGAAACCTGGCTGTGCGATCACAGTGCTCACCAAGACTGCCTCTTAACCAAGTTACCTCTCCCACTTCCCGCATTTATTTGTTCTTGTTCAGAACCCATTGTCTGCAATCAGAAAGCAAGCAAGTATTTGAGGCTCGGAAGTCTATTTTACACCAATCCATATATAATTTCAAAGGTAGAAAAGGAAAGCCATTTCTTCTTTATCTTGATATTGGTAATTGGAGCTCTGTGAGACTATTTACCTTCCATCTTCCATGGAGGCCATGAGATGAAAGAAAGGTGAGAAACATCACAGTCTTTGGTCATTTTAACTTTGTGGAACTGGGTGGCCCAGATGAAAGTTAACAGTTTATCACATATGTGCGTCCCCTCTTAAACTTTTTAAAAGAGGTAAATGAAAAGGATTTGTTCAACAAATAGCATGTTAGAAAAACAGTGACAATGAAGTTGACCTTTCTGTTACATCAAAGGGGCCTTACTAAGCTCCTTATGGATAAATTTCAAGGTTGAGAAAAATAACTGCTACACAGCAAAGCTTTTGGTTTTTGTTCATTTTTTTTTCCTGTTGGCTTATTTAGAGAAGGCTCAAAATTTTAAACTGCCAGTTAAATTGGGTGCCTGCTAAATGAGGGAATTTGCAACATACTGTTTGTTTATTAAATGCTCTGGTTAATGTTATACAGAGTATAACAAAGGAGCTGGTACTCCTACTAGGTTTTTTAATGCAAAGGTGAATCAACAGAAAAAAAAAGTTTTATTTTACTTTATTGACTAAGGCAATGTATTCTAGTGTGTACTTCTTTATTAAAAACATCAAATTTAACCAGACTTATCTGAGTAAGACACACATTCATTAGGCTCACTGTAAGGTTTTAGTTTATTCAGTGATAATACAGCTGAAAAAATAATTGAGTTGGACGAGTGTTAAACACAGGAGAACAAATTTCTGTTTCAAGAAACATTAGCAATATTTCTCAGCAGTTAGAGACAGACCTCCAGAATATGAGGAGGACTCAGAGACAAGCACTTGAAGTAACAAAAATTGCATAATACGCCCACTGAGGCTCCGTCTTCCTACTGAAATATCTGGTGGTGGAAACTCCCAAATCCCTCTTTTTGGGGGAAATCTCATTTGAAAAATGAGCCGGTTTTGAAGTAAAAAGTGAATCAGCTGAGAGGTAGAGTCTCGGGCTGATTTCATCTTTTCCCCCGTGGGATGAGAGTGAAGGAGCTGTGCTTAAAAGAGGAAAGGAGTTCAAGGAATTGAGAGAGAAAGACAGTCTGTACCCTATAACATCCTAACATTTGAAAAAAAACGAATGAAGATCCATCATTCAGATGTTTGTTAACTAGATGCCATGCAGGTCAAACATCAGGTTGGGAGCTGCATTTTTCATTTCTAAAAATAAAAAATGATGGATGATGCCTGCTTTATCCTTTGAGTCTTCAAAACATCAATCATTTGGGTTATTTACACTGGGGAAAGGTTAGTGCCTACCTGGTCCCCATTCTTTTTGGACTCTTCCTTAGTAACAGGATTTTACTCCCATCTGTACCCTTCCTATACTCCAGGAAAGGCAGACTCCAGCTCCAAATGAGTCACTGAGCTAAGCCGCTCCACGGTGGCCTCATTTCCTCTGTCAGTGATTGGGTTATGCAGGCACATTTGATTCAATTCAGTGAGACCTGAAAGGAGATTTGCTGAGGGCTTCTGGGAATGGTTTCCTTCACTCTGAGAAAAAGGCATACATCCTCCCTTTTAGGCTGCCACACGTTGATGTGTCTACACTGTGAGCAAGGAGAGTGGAAAGATGGAAGGAATTTGGGAAACTGGGCTCTGAAAGACGTGGTTGAATTAACCAATCCTGGGCTTACCTGACTTCCACACGCTTGTGGTTATCAGAGATAAATTCCCTGAAGGCACCTTAACTGATCAATTTCTAGTCCCCTCAACTACAGCTTCCATTTCTTTTTCCTCTTCATCCTCCAATCCTATTTACCCTATTTATCTATCCTTCTATCTATCTATCTATCTTTCTACCTATCTACCCACCTACCTACCTATCTACCTACTATTATCTATCTACCTACCTACCTACCTACCTACCTATCATCTATCTATAATTCTGTCCTCCTGTCTTGGTTTTGTTCCTGAAAGTCTTTTTTTTGGGCTCTTACAATAATTGCTAATTGATCTCCCTGTCTGTAACACTGGTCTCTGGATACTTCCAGCAGTCTGCAACCATCTTGCCTTTTCTAGAAGGGAAACTGAACCACATTATTCTTTCACTTAAATTCTTTTACAGTGTCTTACTATTGGGAATGGTGAATATGAGTCCAAACTATTTTCATGTTTACAAGGTATTCTATAATCTGGTTCTTGCCAAGCTTTCTATCCTGAAATACTCTTTATTACGTATTGTTTAACTGGCTCCTATTCATCCTTCAAGACGCAGCTAAAAAGCAAGAAGTCCCCTCTGCGGTATTGCTGACCCATTCTGCTCATTGATCACTCCCTCTTTGTGCCACCTCAGTATCTTGTAGGTAACTTTATCAATACTTGTCTCACAATATTCTTAGTATTTGTATACAAATCTCTTGTATTTGTTTGTAAGTCTGCCTTCTTCAATAAACAACAAACTCCTTGAAGCCAGGGGCTATGCCTTATTTACTTCTGAATCTTTAGTGCTCAATCTAGTGATTTGCTCATACTAGGCATTTAATAAATATATTGTGACTGATTCTAGAGGGACGTCTGAAGTGCAAAGGTGGGACATTTTAACTCAAGAGAGCTTAATTTTCAGGGTGAGAAATGTATATAACATCTCTTCTACCTTTACCTTGAGCTAATAATGCCTATGTCGTGATATGGGGGAGATCAATGTCATAATAACCAGGATCCCATCAAAGAGATTAAATTATTATTTTTTGATTTGCATTTGTTTTGGAAAATCATTCAGAAGCTATTGATAAATGCCCTCTCAGAAGTCATAAGTTGCATTAAATAACGATCAAAGTATGAATTGTTCAACAGATCAATCCATAAAGAAGTAGTTACTGCATGTACAAGATCCAATGATCCAAAGGTCAAAACAATGTAATTTTTATCCCCATTTACAAGGAGAAAATACAATTTTGGCTAAAGGTGTATCATAATGTTCACAGAAACATGGCAGCCTTGATCCATGCTTACTTTATGTGGAGATAATTTATGCCTTTCTTCACAAAATGCATGAAATGGATTCATTATATGACCCTCTGGGCACATGTGCTCTATATTAGAGGCCTGATCAAATGATCATATTGACAGCAAAGTCAAGTGAGGAAATAAAATTCTATAACAAAAACTCCTCATTATCATCCTTCAGAGACTACCCAAGTAGACCCTGTTCAAGCAGAAGGCAGTATACTGAAACCAGATTTTGGATTTACAAGACTGCTCTGAATTTGGGATCTGCCTAATTTTGACTTGGAAAAGCCTACTGGTTAAAGCATGGCCCCCAGAGTAAGGCTGCCCGGATAGGAATCCTACTACTCACTAGCTGTGTGTCCTTGGTTGAGTTCCTTACCCTCTCTGTGCTTTTGTTTCCCCAGGTGTAAGTGGGGGTGACAATAATGCCTATCTATAGGGCTGTCATGAGGATTTAAATGTGTTAATGTTTGTAAAACACTTAGAACACTGCCTGGCACATAGGAAGTGCTATGCAAGTGTCTGGTGGGTAAACAGTAATTTGTATTCATCTGACACAGTTCCAGCAAATAAAAATCTAAAGTGGAGAGCTTTGCATTTATGCCACATCTATGCAAAAGGGCAAGAAGAAAATAATGTAATAATGTAGCTAGGAAAAAAGGGAGGCACTTTGCTCAAGAACTTACTTAGGTCAATACAAATGGTAATCTCAAAGCTTTAGGCATTTTTAGGCTAGGCATTTTTGTAATGGGAACAGCCATTAAAAGGTAGAAAAATTGCTATTTTAAACAACTTCTGATAGAATAGGGACTTGCACAATTTGACAGGAAAAGGAGGAACAGAGGGTTGATGGAAGGAGCCAACCAGGCCTTGCACAAGAAGGTGGACACTGACCCCATTCTGGGGAAGAGGTAAGAGATGGAGTCTTTCCACTGGAAAAATGCTTTTCTTCCTCTGCATCAGTTTTAAATCCTTGCCTCTGAATTTGTGCTTGAAAAGTGTGTGATTGTATGGGTTAGGGTGGGGTGGGGATGTGGGTAGGGATGGGTGGTCCAACAGTTATCTGTTAGAGATTCAAGAATAGGAAAGCTTGGCCATAGCTTATCCAGTGGAGACATCTCAAATGGAACCAGACTCACAGCGCTCATCCTGGCCTAATAGTACCAGTGGACGGAGGCATCTAAGTCCACTCCCATCGCCCTAGTTGAGCCCCAATGGAGTGTTAGTCTAGACTGAACAACGCAGCTTAAAAGAAATATTCCTTCAGAAAATTAGGTGGTAAAATCTCAGTTGAGACCAACTCACTGGGAAGAATTAGATTTCCCGTTTGGTGGGTTGAAACGGTCTTAGTAGATGTGCAAAAGGAGAGGGAGGCAAACCTGAGTGCCGGGGAGCAAGCCTGGGAACTTGAGTGTGCCTCCAAGGGGACAGCTGTGAAAGAACTGATTTCTTCTAGCACTTTTTATTGTACTAGGAGATAGTCTGATGAAGTATACAGTTAAGAAGGAATCCCCACCTCTTCTGGAATTCTCTTTAAGTATTGCTGATGCCAGAGAAGTCTGAACCACTTGTCCACTCTTGCATGGTGATGGCTGTGAAGAAGACGAAGGAGTAAAAGGCAGAGGGAGGTGGGCCCGCCCCACCTTGGCCCTTCCGTTTGCATCTGTGCAGATCTGGTAACATCTGTGTCTATAATCTCCACGCTGTTAACCACTGGGCACAGAGTGATGATTTTTTTTTTAAATTTTTATTGGAGTATAGTGGCTTTACAGTCTTGTGTTAGTTTCTGCTGCACAGCAAAGTGAATCAGCCGTGTGCATACATATATCCCCTCTTTTTTGGATTTCTTTCCCATTTAGGTCACCACAGAGCATTGAGGAGAGTTCCCTGTGCTATACAGTAGGTTCTCATTCTTGATCCATGGCTGAGCTGGGAGTTACAGGAGGAGAGGGAATGCAGAGAGGCAGGGATGGAAAACTCTGGAGGGATCTACAATGACATTCACCTTCCTCAATATATACTAGAGGAAAGGGTCTTTTTGATGTTGGGGTAATAATATGTATTATTATCCAATAATAAACTAATAGCTTTCTTTGAAAAGACCTTTTCAATAATAATGGTTATTATTATAATCATCACCATCATTATTATTTGGAATCTGCCATTATTGAGCACTTATGTGCCAGGCACTGTGCCAAAGGCTTTATTTACACTTTCATTTAATCCTTAAAATATTATGCCCATTTTGTTGGTGAGAAAATCAAGACCAGAGAGGTTAAGAAACATACTAGTGTTGTATAGTTACTGACAGAGCCAGGATTAAAACGCAGATCAGTCTGACCCCCAAGCCTGTGCTCTTAACATCCTCTACACCCATATATATGTTAGGGTGTCAGGCTCAACAGAAGGAATGCACTATACAACCCAGCCACAAAGGCATGGTGATATCTTCTTGAGGCTGAGAAAGAACTAACAGTTATCCAATGATCTGTCTCCTGATGCATCATAAGAATTGAATAAATTATATGACGTGAGCTTAATGGCTGGTACCAATTTTAAAAATGTCAGGAAACTCTTTGGCTTGAAAGAAATCAAGGGAGCTGTTACAGGGCTAGAATGATCTGTGTCAGAAGAGCCCTGATATCATTTCAAGTCATCTTTGCGCTTAGACTCTGCACTGGCAAGGGAGCACTGGACCCTCTGGCTGGGAGGAAATGTACATGGGAATATGATATGGGCTAGACTGGGTACGACGCAGTCATGAAATATCATTAATTTTTCTCGCATCACTTCCCCGATTCTGTTTTGTTGGTTTCCCCCTTCCCTCCCTTGATCATTTTCTTGGGTTCATTTCATAGATCTTTTGGTCATGGTGGGGACATTAGAAGAGTTTCATTTTCAAGTTATAGAGAAGTCAAGTGTCATCTAAATCAAAACTCTAATCTCTCATCCAATTTAAAGAGACTGTTTCCCAGCTCAGACCTGGCGGGCCACGTGGCAGGACTGGGGACATGGGCTTCTGCATTACTATGCCACTTTACTTTTCTACTTTCTCCTCTCCTCTGCACCCCATCACTATGTTGCCCCTGGCTCTGCTAGGGTCAGGAAGGAGGGGAGGGATGAGAGGAAGACAGCAAGGTCTCACCTGAATGGGGCTACTGTAATCTGGCATCGATATTCTTTGTGATGGCAGATACCCAAATGTTGGCTCTGGCTCATGGGGCAGACTCACGATTTCTTCAGGTGTCTGCCTATCACCCCAGTCCTCACCACCAGGACCCCCTGGCACAACTCATCACTGACACAGGTGACGTACTCTCTACTGATCTCCTCTCAGCTCCTGATCTTTGGGCTCGAGGGAACCTCTTGGGAAAGGTCCTTTAAAGATGGCTCTAGCCCAGCAACATTTAGCAACATGCCCTGTTCAGGAAAGGGTGATGAGAGTAAGGGGGTCACAGAGCTAAGTTCAATACACTTTGGCATGCCTCGCTTGGATGGAGAAGTACCTGCCATTGGGATGGTCCATGATTCTTAACGGGTCAGGTTTGAGGCCTCAGCAGAGACTTAAGACAGTGAGAAAAATTAATCTCTTCAAGAGAAATGTGATCAGATACATAGAACCAGAAAGTTTTCATTTGATTGAGATGCTAGACCTAACTCTCCAGTTGTAGTGTCAGGTAATTTTTTTGACCTCCCTTTTTCAGTTTGTTTACTTCTGATGAGGAAATAGGGACCTCATTTGTTGTACTAATTATCAATACAGCTATCTTTTTTTTTCTTTTTACAATTTATTTTTTTAAGAGATAAATGGTGTTTTTTAATTAATTTTTTTGGAGCATAGTTGATTAACAATGTTGTGTTAGTTTCAGGTGTATAGCAAAGTGATTCAGTTATACATATACATGTACCTATTCTTTTTGAAATTCTTTTCCCATTTAGGCTATTACAGAGTATTGAGCAGAGATAACCTGTGCTTGTTGGCTATCTATTTTAAATATTATAGCTATCATGTTTGAGTACTTGCTAGTATATATACTTCATATAAACCCCACAGCAGCCCTGTAAGATGGGTGCTCTTATCTCCATGTGACAGATGAGGACATGGATGCCAGATCACTCACCAAAGGGAACAGTGAGAATGGGGCAAAGCCAGACTTCTCCCCATGCTGGCTCCAAAGTCTGTGGTTTTCTTGATATTTCATATTGCATGTCGAAGGCATGTTGTGGCCGCTGATGGTCTCGCAGCTGGCCAAAATACAGACTGGCCAGATCATAATCATGGGTCAAGGATTTCTTATTTCTAGCTAACTGAATGTACAGCAGTGATTCTTAGCCTTGATTGTACATATAATCATGTGGGAATCTTTAAAAAAAAAAAAGACATGCTTGAGACCCACCCCAAACCAATGAAGTCAGAATCTCTGGGACCGGGAATGAGCTTATATATGTATTGGGCCCAAGCTCTCCAGGTGTTTCTGATTGCAGCCAGGGCTGAGAACCACTCATTTCTACAAAGAGATAATGCTTACTTTAAGCACTTGCTGGGTTGTAGGTGAGAATCATGGTCTCTAAGAAATAGACAGGAGGTTTTGACAAAGAAATACTAGCAGAGAATGTGAGGTTATTTTGTATATATATGCATATACATACACATAATTTTGTACACTCCTCCAATACATCACTTCTCATACTCAATCATTAAAAAAAAAAGAAATACTAGCAGATACTTATATATAACCAAAAGGGAAGTTATAAAACAGTACATCCTTGATATTTGTTATAAATATTCCATATTCCTAAATGCCGCTCTGTGCTCATATATGTGATAAAGGAATGAAGATATACATTTAATTATTATATTTATTATCACCTGCCACTTAACTTACTTCAAGTTACCATGTAACTTACTAAAATATTATAATATAGAGAGAAGATTAAAAACAGAAGGAAGTTTTTTCTGGCAATAACCTAAGGTCACATTATTAAATAAGACCTGAACAAGGGTAGTAAGAATGCAGCCAACTACCAAATAAACACATTAACTACCAAAGCACCATTCCTTTAAAGAGAATCAAATAATGCTGTAGAACTTCATTACCATTTCCCCATATTTATTTAATTTGATCCTTATCACCTTTCTGTAAGGCAAGTGATGTTGTAACTCCTGTGTAACAGACGAGGAACCCGAGATTCTGTGTGTGAACAACTAACTCAAGGTGGAATTGACAGCTAGGTTTCCTGGCTGAAAATTGTCCTCTTCCCACTAGTCTGCACTAACAGGAATGATCTAGATTCATTCAGAGTAAGAGGCAGACCTGCCATTTGCATCTGCATTGATTTAATAGCTATAGTGATTCAGAAAAGCTGACTAGTGGGAATGACTGGAAATGAGCAGTGGAAATTGCTTTCAATGTATCACTCATGAATCAATGGTTCTTGCTGATTTGAACAGTTGGAAAAAGTTTACTGATATGAAATTGGAAAAGCAGTTGTAGAAAAGCCCTAAGGCTGAACAGAGCTTTGTCAGCTTTCACAGAGGGCTTTTTATCTTCTCATTTGACTTCATGAACAGTGAGCAGAGTGAAAATGGATGTCGTCCCTTAAATGAGAACTCAGCAGCAAGATGAAATCTGAGGTTTGGTCCCTGAATTCATAAGGAAATCTTTACATGAATAATTCTAGATCCAAGCACTCCTGTTAAATGCTCAGTGAAGCATGACATTCAAGGATCTTATGCATTTTGTTCCAATTAGCTAGTTGACTTATTTCAGCAATAGGAAATAAAATATTCCTAATAATATTACATAAACGAGTGCACTGTAGTGTTCATCAATGAAAATTATACTATTTGTTTGAAAGTCAGCACTCACATGACCTCTTAACTGCAACACAGTTGAGAACCTGATTGGAATGGCACGTAAACTCTTTCTAGAAAACCTAAGAGAAGTCCTGTCCAAGGGGGGAGCTGTGTCACTATCAACTGAAATCTGAAAACAAAGACTAAGAAGAATAAAAGCTGCACTGGGATGATAACCTGGAACATAAAGCCCTTTTCGGAATCAGCTTCTCTGTTGATTCCCTATCCCAGGCTGTGCATCTGGTGGTTTTCACTCTGTTCTATGCTCCTATGATCCTGACCATTTTCCCACAGAACCCTCACCTCTGCTTTTTTTTTTTTTTTTACATCTTTATTGGAGTATAATTGCTTTACAATGGTGTGTTAGTTTCTGCTTTATAACAAAGTGAATCAGTTATACATATACATATGTTCCCATATCTCTTCCCTCTTGCGTCTCCCTCCCTCCCACCCTCCCTATCCCACCCCTCTCGGTGGTCACAAAGCACCGAGCTGATCTCCCTGTGCTACGCGGCTGCTTCCCACTAGCTATCTATTTTACGTTTTGTAGTGTATATATGTCCATGCCACTCTCTCGCCTTGTCACAGCTTACCCTTCCCCCTCCCCATATCCTCAAGTCCATTCTCTAGTAGGTCTGTGTCTTTATTCCTGTCTTACCCTTAGGTTCTTCATGACATTTTTTTTCTTAAATTCCATATATATGTGTTAGCATACGGTATTTGTTTTTCTCTTTCTGACTTACTTCACTCTGTCACCTCTGCTTTTTACAGGTCTGGTCTTCTGGCTCAGATTCTTCCTTTGTTTTATTATTCAGCTATGGAATTCTTGACCTTGACTTATAACAAGTGGTGATCATTACTTAAAGCAAAGTTAGCACTTGCTTTTAGGTAAGGTCAATTATATACTATTTTAATGCACTGACTTGCCCAGGGCCACAGGTTTATGTTGATCTTGTGGTATAAGTCAGAAGTGCACATCAAATGAACGGGCAGACTAACACATGTGGTTGGTTTCAATGCTTTTTACACCACAGTATTAAATACTATCTTTAAGTGTTGTACTTTAAAACAGCTTTACAGTTTTATGTTTAAAAAAAAAAAAACGAACCCTAAACTACCATAAAAACACAAAGTCCTCATCCACTCCAAGCACTAGTTAGATATGAGAGGGTGGCCTCTTCTCTTGTTATCATTGTTCACATGTGGTTTACACATTGTCATAGTAACATTTTGTCTTACTGTGCTTGGAATACTGTGTGCTCTCCTTTTAAATATGCATCGTTTTACATAGGCTTTCTAAATATTTACACAGTTCAGATAGTCATAATTTTCACTGTCACAGAGTTTATCACCACATTAAAGTTCCGAAGTTTGTTTCATCACTCCTAATTGTTGAGCATTTGGGTTGTTTCCAGTTATGTGTGATTACAAATAAGGGGGTTATAAACATTTTTGAACAAGTAAGCTTAAAAGCTACTTTCTTTAGATAATTCTCCAAGGTGGAGATACTAGCTCAAAGGTCATGATCATTTCATTTAGCTCTTGCAGTGCCTGAATGCTCTCTAAAAATAACATGCTAATTAGCAGTGCCACTATCCATGAAAGAAGGCACGTGGACAACTCTATCCTTTTTTACCTCCATGAATGTTTATACTGTCATGAAAAAAAATGATGTGGCTTCAAAGCTCTGCAAAAACAATAGGCTATGAACACTGTCTGCATCTAAGTGTGCCCACAGGGCTCCTCAGAGGTGCATAAATCTCCTTGTGGTTGGCCATCAACCTGCTGGCCCAGTGACAGGGGCCACCACGTATGCTAATCACTCAGCCTGTGCACTGGGTACGGTTGAGCTGGCCTGCTGGAATTCAGTACTCTGGGGACAGCTTGGGGAACAGAGTCAGGGAGCAATAAGTTGGAGTTTGAGAAGGAAACAGGCTAGATAAGGTGGCTTGGAATTCTCCCATTAGTCCCAGCTTGGAATTCCTCATGCCACCTCTGTCATACTCATTTACTATTGGTGGTTACTCCCCAGGCCGACCCTCCCCTGTTGCCATGGCTAATGGTCATGTTATTTCTGCTCTATTCAATCACCATCCCTGGGTTCGGCCAGAAGTTACTGGCCTGGAAAAACTGCTTTTAAATCAAATGAGATGGGGGGGTGTCCTTAAGACAGGGGAAGTTAATGACCACAGAAACTTTGCTGAATTTCATTTCACCTGCCTGCAGGACTTGGCATTTGAAACCAAGATTAGCTAGAAGGGCACATTGTCTCTTTGACCTCTATCCCTGCCCTCCCCGGAATCTCTGGGGAGCCACCTAGACAGGATCAGAAGGTTTCTTCCCCATCTCCTCCACCCCATGCTAAGCAGTCACCTCACCCTTCCTTATTATTTGCTCTTAAAGGCATCAGCTCTGTTGGGGATAAGGAAATAAATTCCCAACTAGCTTCATGGTAAGAAAATGTGTGCAAAATGATTAAACTTTTATTTTTTTCTTTCAGATTCCAGAAAAATAACTCCCATTCTGCTGGTGGAAGCATCATATAGTGTCTCAGAGTCAGGCGTTAGGGGGAGGTGTGAAGGGAGTATAATGGCTCTCACACCTCACTTGCCTCAAGGAAATAATAATGGCATGGACTCTCAACTTTTACCATCTTTTCTCACCACGATCAGATGTAGTTAACACGAAGATACATAGAAAAATATCCCCTGGTGGGCCACTAACATTTGGCATTGTTTTCCTCTGTGTAGTTGAGTTCAATGATTAAACCTCGTTGAAAAAGGTATTACATTTTTTGGACCCTCGTTATTCTTTCTAACCACTTTTCCTTTTCTTTCAAACTTTACTTATTTCATATGAGATTGGGGGGTGCATAACAGAAGGCAGAAATAGTAACTTTAAAATTGTCTACCTTATTCCCCGTGAGTGCCGACCTGCAGCACACAGCCTGTTTCGTGTTCTCTGCCAACCACCACAAATCAAATGTCCCACCAGACTCTATGCCCATACAGGAGGGAGAACTCTCCAGTAATCAAAAGAATCATATAGTCAGAAGCTCTATTATTTAATTAAAAATGTTTCTTTCTTGAATGTCTTCTTGTTATTCTCTTTATTCTTACTAATAAGATAATTTCATTATCTTGTAAACACAGCTTTCAAGGGGACTTGGATAGATAATATAATTAGACTCATCCATTTAGGAAGGTTTCACAAATGATTCCAGCTTTTAGAAATTATATTTAGAAAAATACTTGCATATTTTTCTACTGAGAATCTTTTTTTTTATATATATATTGATGTTAGGTCTTTCTTATTTTCTAATATGGATATAAAAAATTATTTTATTTAATTTATATTTGGCTGCACTGGGTCTTCGTTGCTGCATGGGCTTTCTCTAGTTGCGGCGAGCAGGGGCTACTCTTTGTTGCGGTGCGGGGGCTTCTCATTGCAGTGGCTTCTCTTGTTGCGGTGCATGGGCTCTAGGTGCATGGGCTTCAGTAGTTGCAGCATGTGGAGCTCAGCAGTTGTGGCACATGGGCTTAGTTGCTCCGCGGCATATGGGATTTTCCCAGACCAGGGCTCGAACCTGTGTCCCCTGCATTGGCAGGCTGATTCTTAACTTCTGTACCAGGGAGGCCCTCTACTGAGAATCTTAAAGCACATACTCTGTTAAAATAACTTGCCCTCCAGGAGTCAGGAATGGTGTATAACTACTTATTTTATTTATGGAATAATTGAGATAACACACTACATTCACTCAGAGGAGCAGATTCTTTCATTGTGTTGTTGTCTTATCTAATATTGCAGTTCTCTGATTCTGAATGTGTATTTTTAATTTTTCTTAACTGGGGTGAAATTCACATAAGAGAAAATTAACCATTTTAAAGTGAACAATGCAGTGGCATTCAGTACATTTACCACGTTGTGCACCACCACCTCTACTGACTTCCAAAATCTTTTCATCACCCCAAAAAGAAACCCTGTACCCATTAAGCAGTCACTCTCCATGCTCCCCACCCTCCAGCCCTTGGAACCACCAAGAACTTTCTGTTTCTATGGATTTACCTATTCTAGAAATTACATATAAATGGAATTACATGTGACCATCTGTGTCTGGCTTCTTTCACTTAGCAGAGTGATGTCAAGGTTGGTCCGTGTTGTAACATGTATCAGTACTTCATTCCCATGTGTTTTTAACAGCAAGCGACTCTAACGCTTTCCAGTCTCTAGTGCTTTCAAGCTAATGTTGGCTTGAAAAATAAATGCAAAGATAACAAATCCATGGGCTTATATTTCATATTCAACTTCTAGAAAGCCAAAGTATTGTGGAACACACAGATTTACCCAAGAGCTGCAGGATGCCTCCCTCCATCACGTGGCATCCCCATTTATTGGGCCATTCTAGTGTTACTGAAAGAAATGAATAGCCTATAGCCTGTTGGAGATCTTCAACTTTGAAAAGCCTTAAAAAAATTTTTTTTTTTATTTGAAAGAACTTTCTTCCATGGTCTTCAGCCGTGTGATTTACATACAAGAACATCACAGCTTTTGTAGTTAACTCTGAAAAGCTTTTCCCTGGTCCCTTTTGGTGCATTCTGTCAATGACCATAAAGTGACACCTCCACACTAACTCAGGCTGCCTGTCAGGTATGATAACACCTGCAGAGCTGAAACAGAGTTGAAGTCCATCACTGAAACTTCAGCAGGGATCACTTCACTGCTTTCAGAAAAGTGGCATTTCGGTAGTGGCAGGAAACAATTCCAGGGGACAACTATGCTTCTAAAGTATAGCAATTTAGTCAATAAGTCAGGTTTTATCGACAAAGTGTGCATCTGTAAGAGTGTGTCAAGAGGTACTAACAAAAAGTTGTGAGAGTCCCTGGGAGCTTTATGGGCAGAGAACTACTGTGGGAATTAACTATTTATTGAAAGTGCTTAACAACAGACAGCTGTGTAGAGATGTCATCATAATAGATGCCTTCTCTTTGTTAGTGAATTCTTACAATTTTAGTGGGCCTTTCAGAGTACAGAATGTCTGTCTTCCTTAGAGCACGATTACTAAAGTTGATTGTTGAAAGCAGAGCTCTCAAGCTTTTCTATGCCAATACACATACAGGAAAAGATATTAGAGCAGCACATCGGGGTCAATGGTCAAAGCTGATCATGTCTGGAGATGACTGGACCAGGGGTTCTGGTCACTCCGGGCCCCATGAGCCATCTCTAGGGCTCAGAGTTCAGTATTTCAGCACACCAGCTTGGAGGCGCTGATCTAAACCATTGTGTGCAATGCAATATTATCCATAAACATTTGTCATTCGAGACTCTCTTCGTCACAGGAAGTCTGTTTGCAAAAGCTGCTGTGCGAACTTGATTCGCTGTCTTGAGGTAATGTCTTGAATATGGTGGATGTAACACAGCAAAGATAAAAAATGAACTCTTGTGTGATGTTTTCCTGAGTCTCTTTGAAACTTGTTTGAGATCTGTGATCCATTCAGTGAGACAGACCTTGGCATTTAGCAAGCAAATAATTGTCCTCACATTCACATTGACATTTTGATATACATTTTAAAAAGCTGAATGTTTTTAGGATGTGTGATATTAAGTGGAAGGGATTACATATGTGGTAAATTCTTTTAATAGTTTTCCACCATTCTCTGAACAGATGGATCAAACTCTCTCATCCAGTGATTACTCTGAAATTAATAAGTTATGAGTTTGAGTGGCACTGTGAGAACAATACAATATGTGATGCTCTGGTTCTTACTGTTTTTTTGATGGCTGTTTTCATAAACTGACATTCATATTTGGCCCTGCCTGCTGGGCACTGAACCACAGAGCCCCTGGACACAGGAAATGACCAGTACCTACAAATTAGTGAGAGGCACTAATAGCCTCTCTGAGCATGCATACCAAGGGATTTGTATTTCAACAGTCATTCTCGATGTAGTAGCTATGATCAATAAATACTAAACAATGAAAAAAAAGCATATTGATCAGGGCTAACTGCATCAGAAAAACAGGAAATCGCTGTGGATATATTTTATGCAAGTCAGAGCCTTTCCACAATAGAAACAAAATGGACCTATCATAGCAGGTAACTTAAAGAAATCTGTTGGTCTTAAAATATCTATCATCCTGAAACACTTCTACTACCTTCCTGATGAGTCTGCCATTCCCTTCTCATCATGCAAACCATTAAATTCTGATAATCTACACACAACAAGCAATTCCAAGTGGCTCCAAATGTCCTTCTTCTGCTATGTGGCCTGTTTAAAAAGACTGAAGAAATGTGTGGAGAGAAAGAGAAAAAAGAAAATAACCTGGACATTGTTGTCCAAATACTTCACTTATGTCTGGCATCTAGTTACATTCAATGAAGGGATGAAAAAAGTGAATGAATGAAAAAAGATGCATTTCTGCTTGGGTAAGTCCCTCTTAAGGCTCTTCTGGACTCTCAGGTGATAGTACACCTGCAGGGATCTAGCCTCCTCCCAATTCTGTGACCAAAATCTTTGCATTTGATGTCTTTGTTAATTGATAGGTGTCTCATCAGGAGATAAAGATGGGTGTAAGCTGCTGGTGGGAATGTAAATTGATACAGCCACTATGGAGAACAGTATGGAGGTTCCTTAAAAAACTACAAATAGAACTACCATATGACCCAGCAATCCCACTACTGGGCATATACCCTGAGAAAACCATAATTCAAAAAGAGTCATGTACCAAAATGTTCATTGCAGCCCTATTTACAATAGCCGGGAAATGGAAACAACCTAAGTGTCCATCATCGGATGAATGGATAAAGAAGATATGGCACATATATACAATGGAATATTACTCAGCCATAAAAAGAAACGAAATTGAGCTATTTGTAATGAGGTGGATAGACCTAGGGTCTGTCATACTCTAGAGTGAAGTAAGTCAGAAAGAGAAAGACAAATACCGTATGCTAACACATATATATGGAATTTAAGAAAAAAAATGTCATGAAGAACCTAGGGGTAAGACAGGAATAAAGACACAGACCTACTAGAGAATGGACTTGAGGATATGGGGAGGGGGAAGGGTAAGCTGTGACAAAGCGAGAGAGAGGCATGGACATATATACACTACCAAACGTAAAATAGATAGCTAGTGGGAAGCAGCCGCGTAGCACAGAGAGATCAGCTCAGTGCTTTGTGACCGCCTGGAGGGGTGGGATAGGGAGGGTGGGAGGGAGGGAGACGAAAGAGGGAAGAGATATGGGAACATATGTATATGTATAACTGATTCACTTTGTTATAAAGCAGAAACTAACACACCATTGTAAAGCAATTATACTCCAATAAAGATGTAAAAAAAAAAAAAATGGGTGTAAGAATCAGCCCAGGTACCCTGACTTTCCAAGGAGGTACTAGGGAGTCGCTCTGACTGGCCCACCCCTCATTCTAGCAGAATGGGATAAGTGAGAGAAAATGGTTTGCTTTAACATTTTAATCAATCCCTAAGAATTTCACTCCAAAGGATTTGCCACCCCTCCCATTTGTGCAGTTTGATACTCCTTTATAAGTTCTCTTTTCCTGTGAAAATGTGGTCCACAAGAAACCACAATGTTCTGCTTATTGAAAGGACATAAATACATAAGTTACTTTCAATGCCAAAGTTGTCTCCAAATCCTAAGGAGGGAAAAAAAATATTGAAGTAGCTGTTGGGTCTCTATTTTACTAGCTAATGGAAGAAGCATACAGACTCTTCTCTTTGTGTCCACTATACATAAAACTTAGTTCTGTGTTTCCACACAATTTATGCACTGATGAGGAAGAATGTTCAAGCACTTCAATCCTAGAGGAAAGAAAAAAAAGGACAGGAAGATGAAAAGTATAGGAGAGGAAAGGTGTAGCGTGGGTCATAGGGAAACAGAAGAAGAAAATGGACACGGAGTTGATTGAAGGGAGAAGCAGGGAAAGGAAAAGGAGAAAAAAATGCAGAGGAGACAATAGAAGTAAAGTAGAACACAAGAGAGGTGAAGCAAGTAAATGGTGAACTGATCCAGAGTTAAGGAGGAAAAGCTGTTTCCTAGTTTATTATTCAACCACAAAGGTACATCCACCAAACGTCTACACTTTTTGTCGTACCTAGCATTGGTATTCAAAACACATGGATTGGATGAATGGATATGTTACAGATCATCCCTAAATTCATGCTTGTTCTAGGCCAGTGGTTTTCAGCTTCGGAACTATCGACAATTTGGGCTAGATAATTCTTTGTTGTGGGGACTGACTTGTCATTGTAGGATGTTTAGCGGCATCTCTGGTCTCTAGCCACTACATGCTCCCAGTCAGTTGTGACAGAGGAAAATGTCTTCTGTCATTGCCAAATATCCCCTGAGGGCAAAATCACCCCTGGTTGAGAACCATTGTTCTAGGCATATGGACCCAATGGAGTAAATCCACTCAGTGCTTGAAATATACTTGGTAATTAATGACAATACACTGTAGAGACATCAAGGTACAAATATGTCATATTGTTTTAATTGTTCTCAGGAGACTGTAAATGTCCTCCTTTGGAGGAATGCTATAACAATATCATAGGAGGTTTTGTTTTTCCTAAAGTGTTTAGTTGGTAGATACAATGATTCATAATGATCATTAGCAATTGGTATACTAACAAATGTCATCAAGTGTCATGTCCATATATGTAGTTTGTTTACTTGTTCATTTTACATCTCTGTTATTACAAAAACTCTATTTTCCCCAAACTCTACTAACAGTGGGACTATATATTTTTAGTTCCAAGGTAAATCTGGTATGTGCCTGATACTCCGAAAAATTCAATGTGATTTTAATTGTCTCTTACTCTTCTCTCCAGTAGTCACTGGGAAGTTACTACAATCGACTTTTACTCCATATGAGAAGATCAGTACTTGATCTTAAAAAACAAAACAAAACAACCCAAAAACAAAAGAAAAAAAACTTAGCATGTACACAGAGAAGAAACACATATAAGTGGAGACCAGAACTGAAAGACAGAATTCTAAGCATTTTTTCAAAGACAAAACAAAGCCAAATAATACCAAACTCAAGGTGCACAACGGCAAGAGGAATTCAGAAAGTTTTTCTAAATGTTACTCCCAATTGTCTTATGATCTAAATCATATTTCTCACTGTAGACCCTCAGATGTTTAGAAAGCAGAAATTGAAGTTATACAATGTCCCATTTCACAGACTAGGAAACCAAGGCAGGGAGCTGATGAAAATAAATTCTTGTGACATGTTTGTCAAAGAGTATGTCAGATACAGAGAAGCACTGCTGGTTAATCCACATCCAGGCTCTGAATCCAATTTCAACTAAGCTTATCAAGTGCCTTTGATGGGGTCATTGCTGCACCACCTCATTCACCTGTGTTCTCTAGTTTACTGCTCAGAAAATCGTGTGTCATCAGTTCTGTCATTCACACTTTAGAGAAGAGGAGACAGGTTTAGTAAGGTAATGTAATTTTCCCATGTTCAAGAAACTCAGTGAGTGTCAGAACTGGGATGTGGACAGGGTCTTCTAATTCCAAGGTTACGGATTTTCCTCTATACCATGTTAATTTCCATGAAGGGATGGTTGGGGGAAAATGGGGTGGAATTTCCCCACAAAACACCCCCTCACATGGTTTACATGGCCAGAATCCCTCATCATTCACATCTATGTTCTAGTCATGTGAATGACATAATCCCTAAGATGGGAGAGAGAACATCCAGGTCTGGAGGTGCTGAGGGTGACTACAAAAGTCAGAAACATCTCTGTGGAGGTGGGAAAGCATCCTAGATACCTGTCACTGTGTGTGTGTGTGTGTGTGTGTGTGTGTGTGTGTGTGTGCGCCCATATTTACATAACCATCTCTTTGTACAGTTGCCTAACACATTTTCTGATGTTTTTTTTGTACTCTGGTTTCTTTCATTTGGTTACAGACCCCTGAAGGGTAAGGACTCTATTGATTGTCTCTCTTGGGTCTTTTGACAGTACCTAGAGCAGAGCTCTGCCTGTAATAAAAGCACATTTCCTATTATTGTCCGATTTATATAAGACATTGCTGGTTACACAAAGTAATCAGCTGTGTAGAAATTGGTAATACACGTAGTATTATTTCTTCATGTATTTGGGTATGGAAGCGTCTCTGTTTAAGTTTCCTAAGATCCCTGTGAATACTATTAAATTAAAAAAAAATCCAGTGTTGCAAAATCTTATTTATAGTCTAAACAGCAGGAAAATTGGTGAATGCTCGAAATACACTATTTAAAAATTCCTTTTGTTAAACAGTGCTTTAACCAGAGTTAAAATCACTCACTAGGAGAAGAGACCTTAAAAATTATAAAATAATCGCACTTAATACTGTATCTCACAGTCTTCCTTTGAATTTGACTATCCTCCTACTTTCGTGTTTTGGTAATCTTATATTCCATGTCACTCATTTATATAATGCTGGGGTCTCATGAGCTAATTAAAAATAATTATTTTCCAAGTGTATGTGTTATAAGTTGAGGGTACAAAATCCAGAAATTATAGAAAAGTGTAAGAAAGAAAAGAGTATCATCTATAGCTCAGGGATAACCACTATATCTCTGGTTTTGGATGGTCTGCCTTTGAGTCTGGTTTCCATATACACATGAATATACAACCCCTCTCCCCTCCCCCACGTGTGTGTGTGTGTGTGTGTGTGTGTGTGTGTCTTTGTCTCTCTCTGTGTATGTGTGTATACTTTAAAAAGTAAACTGGAATTACACTCTTTACAGTTTATATTTTTATGTAACATTATATCATGAGCATTTCATCATTTTTTGTAAACACACCTTTTACTGGATAGAAAATATGCCATCATTTGTATATAGTATAATTTAACTAATTTCATTCTGTGAACATTTAACTGGCTTAAAATTTTTGTCACAAATAACAGCGTAAAGAATTTCCTTATTCCCAAATCTTTATCTGCATTTATATTTATCTTCCTTCTTATAGAGTTCTAGAACTCACATTATTGGTTAAAAAGGCAGAAACATTAGGTTTTCCAGGAAGGTTAAATTTCCTACTACAAATTGCACATGGGAAGGATTATCTAAAGTAACCTCATCAGCATTGAACAGTATCATTTAAAAATTAGTGCTTCTGCTCTGAGAGGCAAATGATAATATCCTATTGCTACTTTAATGTGCATTCTTTTGATTGTTAGTGAGTTTGATTTTTAATACGTTTATTAATGTAATTAAGAAAACCCAGTTCATTAGCTTCAGTTCAAGTTTTAAGAATAAACACAGGGGAGCTACAGAAGCAAATATCCAAAGGATAATGGTTTCTCCAGTTTCATATAGAAAAATAAAACTCTGGGAATGACAACGGCAAGGAAAATCGTTCTTCAATCTTTTCAGTAATATTCTCATTTTGATAAGTGCTTGCTGGGATCAAGGTATAAGAAAGGTAGGGGACTTTGGCTCTTTAATCCATGTTTATTGTTACACTAACAGTAAATATTCAAATGATGATTGTTAGAAAATTTGAACATACTAGGTCACATAGTTGGTTTACTGTAACATGGGATTCTTGAACGAATGAGAAATTACTTTTTCAGTGATTTTATTATCACCTGCTTAACAGCCACATGATGGTTCAACAAATAAACAAATGAACACAAAGTTATGAAAAAATGTCCTGTAGGTCGAGGCATAAACAATAGTCTTTCAATAGTTGAAAAAATGGGACACCATTTCAATTTCAATCTGAAGCATGGGTTTCTAAATTGAGTATTCAGAATAGCTAGCTATCAGTTTAACCTTTCAATAAGCTGATTAACCATACTTCCAGGCGTGGGTTTGGACCTTTTTAGGTCAGAAGAGTAAGGCTCCTCCAGATTATTAGATTGGCAAGAATAAATGACCACTGGGACTTGGTTATGGTTTCCCCCAAGTTGTTTTACTTTGGAATCAGCTAATAAGTATGCAAAAGAGTGATGAAAAATCAAAAAAATATATATGATTGGATGTGGTTCCCACTGCCTTTGAAATTCTTTCCAGAAATCCTGAAGTACAGTAGTTTAGCAGCCCATGTGGAGCGAGAAATCTGCCAAAGGAGTCTAGAATTTTGTGCTCACTGAATTTTGTAACTTTCACTTAGGGAAGTTCATGTAGAATTGGAGAGTCCGACTGTTACCATATAGGCAATGTCTTGCTTTTCTGCAGTTAATTTCTTCCTCCTTCTATTTTTCACTTATAATTTGGCCTACATAAGGCCCCAAACCTAACACACGTTTGCTGCTTGTGACTTCTATTATTTCATGCATCTTTTATGTAGTTCTTTGCAGAGCTGATCTAGTTTATAGTAAACCATTTTAAAGTGCCAGTCATGGAGACATATCCATGAGCTATAACTTTAATATCATGAAAATGCATAGTAAATTAGGGCAAGGTAAATTTGATACTAATGTTTTCCTTAAAAATATATATATGTACCATAAATATATATATGTAAATATAATATATTTGTGTTTATACCTTCAAACATAATATATATAGTAACAAAAGTTGCTTCTAAATTATCTTGTTCTAAAATTCATTCTAAGTGGGTAAAGCTATTGCTCTATGAGCTAAAATTTGTAAATAGATGAATTCATTAATTGATTTGTTCATCCTAAAAATATTTATTGAGTTAAAATTTGCCAACTGCCGCATTCATTCACTCATTCATTCATTCATACCTCAACACAACAAACATTAATTGATTCTCTCCTTAAATCAATTCACTATACCACAGTGAATAGGATATTGTCCTTTCACTAAGAAACTCAGAGGAATTTTTGCTAAAAGTGATAGTAGAGGCTCCAGATTTTCTCTGCCTAAGGGGTTAAGGGAATGTTTTCTTTTGGCTGGGGAAATTTTGCATTTAGGAAATTAGGAAACATTTGGACAGCTCTGTTAAATGATAATTACCTCTTGACAGATATCAATAAAATTTAATCAGTAACACTGAATATGTTTAGATGAGTTTGAGAAGAGTAACATACTTGGTATGATATGCATTTGTAAGTGCTAAAATGTTTAGGATATTAATAAGGAAACATAAAACTAGAGTGATCTTTAATCTTGTAACTGCAAATGGAAATACATATGCACCTAATCAAAAGGCCTTGTGCTGCATATCTAAAAGTTAGGTACATTACTGATTCACTGGGTCTTCAAAATTGAGATTCTATGTCTTAGAGAGCATTTCTATCCATACTTCCACAAGTTGTAAGCCATGTAGGGTAAGGTGATAATGGATAGCAGTTAAAAAGAGGCTTTCCAGTTACACAGACTTGAGTTCAAATTCTGAGTTAGTCATTTATTAGTAGTGTGACCTAGGGCAGATATTTAACCTCAGCCTGCAATTTCCTTGTTCATAAAATAATAACAGCCACTTCACAGGGTTGTTATAATAATTAAATGAGATAATGTACAAAAAGCTTCAGTGACACTTCCTGGCATTGAGCAAATGCTTAATGCATAGCACTATTATTAGACAAAATGTCATCATGATTTTCTTTTCAGGTCAATTCTCAAAGTAACAAATTTCAAGGGCACCTAAAGATATTGCGTTGGTCTGTGCTTTTAAACTAATTAATCTGGGGGCTTACTTTGTAGCCTGTCAATCAAGCAAAATGATTCTGATTATCCAGTTTACCAACCTAATATCTGGGACTAGAAACTATGCTAGCCTTTTTGATCCCCTCAGTCATCCACTAATGAGCTATTTTACATAGAAAAATCCTTTTAGTGTAATGAAGAGTTGAGATATTAATAAAAGGTAGCATAACTTACATGCACTAAGTTATTGGTAATGATCTGATAAGCAAATCTTAAGCAGAACCACTTTTCTCCCATTTGTATTTATTAGTTAACTTATTGATTGCCAGGTGCTGATTAAAACTGCCCAGCCAAATTCCAAACATGAGTGAGACGGGGACTCTGCCATGAACGCTACACTCCTGGGTTTTCCTTCTGACTACTCCCCATTTTAACCTGGCCCCTTTTCATTCCCTCTACTTGTGTACAGTAAAAGTTATTCTAAGAAGAAAACCTGTTGAAAATGGCCACGTGGAACCATCTTAGTCATCTCTGCTAAAAATTCATGCGTACATGAAAGAATATATTCAAACTGCAGATGTGGAGTATATTGATTCATAGCATGTTGGAGATTTCAGTTATTCAGAACCAGAGCTATTTGACTGTAAACATAGACATATTTAGGACTGGATGGAAAAAGAAAAAAAGGGAGAAAATAACACTTTATGGAGTTTCCAGTATATGCCAGGCACTATGAAGACACTTTCACATGTTACCACACTTAATTCTCACAAAGACCTTGGAATGCATTATCAGTCCATATTTTTAAGTCAGAAAACTCATCACAAAGAACTAAAGTAAATTCTTTCCCAAGATCATAGAGCCAGAAAGGCATGGGGCTGTAATTTGAACTTAGAACTGATTGAAAGCCTATCCTTCTTGTACTACACAATGCTGAAATAATAGGTTTGCTTGTCCAAGAGGATATATCAGTTCTTAATAAGTGTTTATTGGACACCTAGCTGCTGACAAGGATGGGGCTAGGGTGAGGCACAGTGCTGTCACTGGGAGATGCAGCCTTTGACTCAAGGAGCTAAAAATCTAATTGGGCATTTAAAAATTTCTCTGACATCTTAAATTTTCTATGTCCATTTACAATACTCAGAATTCACAGAGTACCTAATGGCCTAATTAAAAGGGGCACTGATATAAAAAATGATACACTTTTTAGTTTAAAACATAATAGAAAATCTTTGTGACCTTGGGTTAGGTAAAGATTTCTTAGATTTAGTACTAATAGCATGATCAATGAAAGACAAAAGCTGATAAATTGGATTTTATCAAGATAAAATTTTTGCTCTGAGAAAGACACTAAGAGGATGAAAAGACCAGCCATACATGGGGAGAAAACACCTCCAAACCACAAACCTAACAAACAACTGATATCCAGAATATCTAAAGAACTCTCAAAACTCAACAATAAACAACTCAATTAAAAATGAACAAAAGATTTGAATGGACATTTGGCTAAAGAGGATATACAAATGGAAAATAAGTACATGAAAAAATACACAATCTCATTAGTCTTTAGGGAAATGCAAATTAAACCCACCATGAGATATCATTGTATCCCTATTAGAATGGCTAAAATAAAAACTAAACTAAACAAACAAGCAAAAAAAAAAAAGGCTGACAATACCATGTGCAAAGGAGGATGTACATCAAGTAGAACTTTCATGAATTGCTGGTGTAAATGCCAAATTGTACAGCCATTCTGCAAAACAGTTTAGCAGTTTCCCACAAAGTTAAACATATACTTGTCATATGACCCCCAAAATTCTATTCCTAGGTATTTCAGATGAAATGAAAATCCATGTTCACACAAAACCCTGAATGTATTGTTCATATTTGCCCAAATCTGGCAACAACCCAATGTCCCTCAGCTGAGGAATAGATGAACTGTGGTACATCCATATAGTGGAATACTACTCAGCAATACAAAGGAATAAACTATTGATACATGCAAGAACATCTATCTATCTGTCTATCTATCATATATACTGCATTTGAATGAACCTCAAATGCATTATAGTAAGCAAAAGAAGATGGACTCAAAGGCTCTATACTGTATGATTCCACTCATGCAATATTCTGGAAATGACAAAACTAAAGAGAATAATTCTGTTCTCTGTTAAGGATGGGGAACGAGTTCAACTACAAAGGGGGAGCATAATGGGGGTAGAATGATGGAACTATTCTGTATCTTAATCGTGGTGGTGGTTATATGACTCTACATTTGTCAAAACTCATAAAAATATATGCCAGAGAGTGAATCTTACTGCATATAACGTTTTAAAAGATGAAAATTAAAATTCAAAACAGAGAAAAAAGAAGGCACTGAAATTTAGGAAATTCAGCAACTGATTCTATTCTTTCTTACTTAGTCTTGGAGGAGAGCGGAAGGCACCTGCAGGGGCTGGGGTCTCGATCTAGGCTTATTTCTTGAAGTATATCACATCTGTACTCTCCAGGATTTGTGCAGGCTAAAGTGACAGTTTACAAGGTCTTGGAGCTCAGAGGCTTTTTTTTTTTTTTTTTTTTTTTTTTTTTTTTTTTTTTTTTTTTTTTTTTTTTTTGTGGTATGCGGGCCTCTCACTGTTGTGGCCTCTCCCGTTGCGGAGCACAGGCTCCGGATGCGCAGGCTCAGCAGCCATGGCTCACGGGCCCAGCCGCTCCGCGGCATATGGGATCCTCCCAGACCGGGGCACGAACCCGTATCCCCTGCATCGGCAGGCGGACTCTCAACCACTGCGCCACCAGGGAGGCCCTCAGAGGCTTTTTTTGCCTCAACTGGGGCTGGCCTGAGATCCCCAGAGCTGCTCGACTGCCTATCCACCGGCACACCCTCAGGAGAATCCAACTAACTCAGTGCAATTCCAAATACATTTTTTTTTTCTACTGCCACCTAGCTCTTTAAAGATAGATTGAACAGAAAAAAGTTCTTATATTAGCTAATCCTTTGAAGGTGAGAAAATTAGGCATTCTGGAAGTATATTACCTTTCTAACCTGACTAGGGTTCTGTTAAGCAACAATTTCCTAAATGGAATAGCAAATGTAACAAGATTCTAATTTACGATCAAGGCATTAGTAAAAGCAAATAGGATCCAAAGGCACCTTGGCTATTGTTAGAATCTCCCCACAATCACTATCAACTGCTTCCAAATCTTGCAATTTCCAAATGTCTCTCATATACTTCAGATAACCTTAAGTGCATTTTAAAAGCAGGGAAATTTTAGGTGTCTGGGAGAGTTGCTGGTGACAACACTAAGAAAAAGATGCATTTTATGAATTTATCAGAGGCAAATATCTACCATACACACTGGGAAAAAACTTTATTTTTCCAGGTGTCAGCTTGAGTATCTAACATTTTAATTTATGTTCTGATATCTTTGAGAATAAATGTGTTCCTGTCATCAAAATAATTGCCTTTCCTATGAGTGGAATTTGTAATTGCACCATCATCCCATATCCTCTAACCTAGAATGGATATGCCACGCAAGTTAGTAGGCTTTAATCAGAGGGTAACGTCGTAAATCCTGAGTGGGGAGGTCTTTTGCCCACCAATTTTCAGACCATGATGGCGATTTCATTTAAGGAAAACAAAACAAAACAAAACAAAACAAAACAAAACAAAACACCTCCAGCCAGATGCAAAGAAACCCAATCCTACTATTCAGAATAAAGATTTTGGTTTCTGGAAGACATGGAGTGAATATATTACTACAGTGTCTACAAGTTTCTTCATATATTTAACAAATACCTTCCTTGTTAGAGCCATAAAGATTAATACACTTCTCTCATACAAAAAAGTAACTTTTGAAAAGATACTTTAAATGAAATTTACCTAATTAAGGCCACGTTTAAGTGAATTGCTCATTTTCCTCCTTAACCTGGCAAGTTATTAGCAAATATCCAAAGAGACAGCCCAAACGACTATAATATCCCTACTTGCTTTTTCTGGTCTTTGTAAAGCTCAGACTACCAAGGCTTCCCTTGGGGACACCCAAGCAGTCAGTCCACCAGCATGGATCAAGATCTGTGTAGAGGGCTTCCCTGGTGGCGCAGTGGTTGAGGGTCCGCCTGCCAATGCAGGCGACACGGGCTCGTGCCCCGGTTCGGGAGGATCCCACATGCCTCGGAGCACCTGGGCTCGTGAACCATGGCTGCTGAGCCTGCGCATCCGGAGCCTGTGCTCTGCAGCGGAGAGGCCACCGCAGTGAGAGGCCCGCGTACCGCAAAAAAAAAAAAAAAAAAAAAAAAAAGATCTGTGTAGAAAGCCATTACTTATTTTCATATATTCATGTTCTAATAAATCTGGGGCTGAAGGAAAGCAATATGGGGAGTCTTTTCTTATTTGCATTCATTACTTGCTTTGTTATGTTTTGGGCCCTTCAGCTAATTTGGAATGAATCAAGGAATAATTATTTCTCTTTTTTTTTCTCAAAAGTATGTTTATCTAGGGATAGAATTATAAAATACATTAAAGTCTCAAAATATGTTCATTTTACATATTTATAAAAGCATATTCAAGATGCATAAATAAAAATGCATGCTTTTTTTATATTTATGCCAACCTAATTTAGGCCTTTATAAAACAATAACAGGGTAGGATTATTTCTGAGACTAACCCAATCATGTCTTTGGGTTTCACTATGCATCTGCATGCCTATGCCTGGGTGTGCACTTCCTCCTCAGCTGTGCAGGCAACTGCAACCCAATATTTTAATATTATTAATAACTCTAGTGAAAAGTATAAACTATACTGTAGAATTAAAAGGGAAAATGAGAAGCCAACTTTGAAGTATTATAATCTATTTAGGATTAATTTATGAATATAATAATGGGGACTAATTCTGGTACCCCAGTGAAGATTATTTGGAATTCAGTGACTTAAATGAACCAGAGGAGTTTTGTGAAGGACAGGAGCACTGGACATTTAACGTAGACTACGGTGCTATTTGGAGCTCTTACACCTAAAAAAGGAAACTTTTCCATTGCAACAAGTCTTGCTGTTGAAAATTGAGGTAACTGTACGTATAAATGCAAGGTATCTCTTCCCATAACACTTAAAAATTGAGTCTTTTATATTCTATAACTTTTAAGCTAGAGTGATTTCATTTCAAAAGCATCTATTCTACGTCCATGTAAATGACTCTTGGCTGTGTTCTATCCCAAACCTTTGGTGTTGTATGAAAACTCATCAGGACTTTGTCTTCAAGGATGTGCTTGCAGCTCATATTTTCCTTTGTTTCTCTTAAGACTGTTTAGTACCTTTCTTTAGGGGCTAGAGGTGAATCCAGTGATCAAAAGCCTTTCTTTCTTTTCTTTTTTTTTTCCTTTAACACAAATACACTAGCTTCTATTTTCATACCTGAATAGTTTACTAGAGTTCTCAAAATGCCTCTGTTGGACATAGACTATTGAGAAGGAAGAACAGACCATAATTTGTCTTCTCTCTTGTCTCAACAGATGCTGTCTACTTTGTTTAAAACATGCAGCTGTTATGTACACTCCAAAATATTTACTTACTTTTTTATTGATAAGCTTAGTAAACTAAAGTTGTTCCTTTATGCCCTCCCTATCACTAATAATAGAAAAAGGCAACCAAACGTAGAAAGAAAAGATGTTTCCCCGATCTTTACTTTCATGAATATTTTCAGCATTTATTTTATATTTCAAGACAAGAGTCTGTAGGGTTATCCACTTAGGATATTTTCATAATACCTAGTATTATTCTGTATACATCCTAGGTGCTTGATAAGTGTTCGTTGTTTTTAATTGCTTTAACCATAAATGCAGAATAATTATTATGAAACCTAGAGATCACTTGTAGAACATATAGTAGCACTTGCTATGAAGAAAAATGCATTTTATTAACAGATGTAATTTTACTACATGGCTGATGAGTTTCAGGTTTATTCTTGCCCTCTGGGCAAAAATGATAGCAACTGATTTAAAATCACAGCTCCAAGAGTTCCTTTTGTACTAGAAAGCAAGTATTTTGGGGGCAAAAGATGAGTTTTTACAGAACAAAGAATTTTCCCTTTGGGATCATACTGGTTTTCTCACTATTTCAACCTTAAGTTAGCTAAGTTGAGCCACTTCTGAAATCGTTCACACCGAATGCTCAACCTAAGTTCCTCTCTTGACTCTCAAGGAAACTGTGGTGGAATTCATTCTTCACAAAGGAGCCTGGACACATCCCACACTCTACTTGTGAGGGGGCATCAGCCCAATCAGCACATAAATCATTTAGCAAGAAATAGCTGTCTTATTAAATTTTACCTCTTCATTAGGTTTTTTTCAGTTCAGACTTGCTTTATATTCGCAAAGCCATTTCTTTCTTTAAAAATGTCTTAAGACTCCTAGGGCATTTGGTTGACCTGAGAGGCAGAAGAAGTGGCCTGCTCCAGAGGAAAAAGATCCATTTTCATTTCTTTGGAAATTTCTGAAGTTATAATCTCAGCATCGTCAAGGGGATGGTACATTTCCTCTCAAAAGATAAGTGCAACTACAAAGGAACTGAGTGGAAGAAGGAATTGTTCTCATCTGAAATGCCATATTCATGATCTAGTAATGTGAATTTCATGTACTGATACGTATTGATACTGTTTTAATGGATTTACATGAAAATATTTTAAATCATAATTTTCATTTCAATTAAATATCAAGTGACATGTTATGCTAAGAACTGTAGAGAATAAAAATAAACCATTTGGGGGCTTCCTTGGTGGCACAGTGGTTAAGAATCCACCTGCCAGTGCAGGGGACACGGATTCGAGCTCTGGTCCAGGAAGATCCCACATGCTGTGGAGCAACTAAGCCTGTGCGCCACAACTACTGAGCCTGTGCTCTAGAGCCTGTGAGCCACAACTACTGATCCCATGTGGCACAACTACAGAAGCCCTCATGCCACTGAGATTGGTTCAAGATGGCAGAGTACAAGGACATGCATGCACTCCCTCTTGCGAGAGCACTGGAATCACAACTAACTGCTGAACAATCATCGATAGGAAGACACTGGAACTCATCAAAAAATATACCCCACGTCCAAAGACAAAGGAGAAGCCACAATGAGATGGTAGGAGGGGCGAAATCACAATAAAATCAAATCCCATAACTGCTGGGTGGGTGACTCACAAACTGGAGAACACTTATACCACAGAAGTCAACCCACTGGAGTGAAGGTTCTGAGCCCCACATCAGGCTTCCCAACCTGAGGGTCCAGCAACAGGAGGAGGAATTACTAGAGAATCAGACTTTGAAGGCTAGCAGGATTTGATTGCAGGACTTCGACAGGACTGGGGGAAACAGAGACTCCACTCTTGGAGGGCACACACGAAGTAGTGTGTGCATTGGGACCCAGGAGAAGGAGCAGTGACCCCATAGGAGACTGAAGCAGGCCTACCTGCTAGTGTTGGAGGGTCTCCTGCACAGGCGGGGGGTGGCTGTGGCTCACCGTGGGGACAAGGACACTGGCAGCAGAAGTTCTGGAAAGTACTCCTTGGTGTGAGCCCTACCAGAGTTCGCCATTAGCCCCACCAAAGATCCAGGAAGGCTCCAGTGTTGGGTCACCTCAGGCCAAACAACCAACAGGGAAGGAACCCAGCCCCACCCATCAGCAGACAAACAGATTAAAGTTTTACTTAGCTCTGCCCACCAGAACAACACCCAGCTCTATCCACCACCAGTCTGCCCATCAAAAACTTGCACAAGCCTCTTAGATAGCCTATTCCACCAGAGGGCAGACAGCAGAAGCAAGAAGAACTACAATCCTGCAGTCTGTGGGACAAAAACCACATTCACAGAAAGACAGACCAGATGAAAAGGCAGAGGGCTATGTACCAGATGAAGGAAAAAGATAAAATCCCAGAAAAACAACTAAATGAAGTGGAGATCAGTAAAGTTCCAGAAAAAGAATTCAGAAAAATGAGAGTGAAGATGATCCAGGACCTCAGAAAAAGAATGGAGGCAAAGATCGAGAAGACTCAAGAAATGTTTAACAAATACCTAGAAGAATTAAAGAACGAACACCTAGAAGAATTAAAGAACAAACAAACAGAGATGAACAATACAATAACTGAAATGAAAAATACACTAGAAGGAATCAACAGTAGAATAACTGAGGCAGAAGAACCGATAAGTGACCTGGAAGACAGAATGGTGGAATTCACTGCCGTGGAACAGAATAAAGAAAAAAGAATGAAAAGAAATGAAGACAGCCTAAGAGACCTCTGGGACAATGTTAAATGCAACAACATTCACATTATATGGGTCCCAGAAGGAGAAGAGAGAGAGAAAGGACCTGAGAAAATATTCGAAGAGATTACAGTCGAAAACTTCCCTAACATGGGAAAGGAAATAACGCCCCAAGTACAGGAAGCGCAGAGAGTCCCAGGCAGGATAAACACAAGGAGAAACACACCGAGACACATAGTAATCAAACTGGCAAAAATTAAAGACAAGGAAAAATTATTGAAAGCAACAGGTAAAAACGACCAATAACATACAAGGGAACTCCCATAAGGTTAATAGCTGATTTCTCAGCAGAAACTCTATAAGCTAGAAGGGAGTGGCATGATATATTTAAAGTGATGAAAGTGAAGAACCTACAACCAAGATTACTCTACCCAGCAAGGATCTCATTCAGATTCGACGGAGAAATCAAAAGCTTTACAGACAAGCAAAAGCTAAGAGAATTCAGCACCACCAAACCAGCTATACAACAAATGCTAAAGTAATTGCTCTAAGTGGGATACATAAGAGAAGAAAAGGACTTACAAAAAAAAAAAAAACCAAGACAATTAATAAAATGGTAATAGGAACACACATATCAGTAATTACATTAAACGGGAATGGATTAAATGCTCCAACCAAAGGCACAGGATCGTTGAATGGACACAAAAACAAGACCCATATATATGCTGTCTACAAGAGACCCACTTCAGACCTAGGGACACATACAGACTGAAAGTGAGGGGATGGAAAAAGATATTCCATGCAAATGGAAATCAAAAGAAAGCTGGAGGAGCAATACTCATATCAGATAAAATAGACTTTAAAATAAAGAATGTTACAAGAGACAAGGAAGGACACTACGTAATGATCAAGGGATCAATCCAAGAAGAAGATATAACAATTATAAATATATATGCACCCAAAATAGGAGCACCTCAATACATAAGGCAACTGCTAACAGCTATAAAAGAGGAAATCAACCATAACACAATAACAGTGGGGGACTTTAACACCTCACTTCCCCCAATAGACAGATCATCCAAACAGAAAATTAATAAGGAAACACAAGCTCTAAATGACACAACAGACCAGATAGATTTAATTGATATTTATAGGTCATTCCATCCAAAAACCTAGGTTACACTTTCTTCTCAAGTGCGCAAGGAACATTCTCCAGTATAGACCATATCTTGGGTCACAAATCAAGCCTTGGTAAATTTCAGAAAATTGAAATTGTATCAAGCATCTTCTCTGACCACAACACTATGATATTAGAACTGAATTAGGGGAAAAAAAAGTTAAAACCACCATTGTTAAGCAATTATACTCCAATAAAGATGTAAAAAAAAAAAGTTAAAACCACAAACACATGGAGGCTAAATAATACATTACTAAATAACCAAGAGAACACTGAAGAAATCAAAGAGGAAATCAAAAAATACCTAGAGGGCTTCCCTGGAGGTGCAGTGGTAGAGAGTCCGCCTGCCAATGCAAGGGACATGGGTTTGTGCCCCGGTCTGGGAAGATCCCACATGCCATGGAGTGGCTGGGCCCGTGAGCCATGGCCGCTGAGCCTGCACGTCTGGAGCCTGTGCTCCGCAACGGGAGAGGCCACAACAGTGAGAGGCCCGCGTACAGCAAAAAAAAAAAAAAAAAAAAAAAAAGAACCTAGAGACAAATGACAATGAAAACACAATGATCCAAAACCTATGGGATGCAGCAAAAGCAGTTCTAAGATGGAAGTTTATAGCTATACAAGCCTACCTCAAGAAACAAGAAAAATGTCAAATAAACAATCTAACCTTACACCTTAAGGAGCTACAGAAAGAAGAACAAACAAAACCCAAAGTTAGTAGAAGCAAAGAAATCATAAGATCAGAGCAGAAATAAATGAAATAAAACAAAGAAAACAATAGCGAAGATCAATAAAACTAAAAGCTGGTTCTTTGAGAAGATAAACAAAATTGATAAACCATTAGCCAGACTCATCAATAAAAAGAGGGAGAGGACTCAAATCAATAAAATTAGAAATGAAAAAGGAGAAGTTACAACAGACACTGCAGAAATACAAAGCATCCTAAGAGACTACTACAAGCAACTCTACGCCAATAAAATGGACAACCTGGAAGAAATGGACAAATTCTTAGAAAGGTATAACCTTTCAAGACTGAACCAGGAAGAAACAGAAAATATGAACAGACCAATCACAAGTAATGAAATTGAAACTGATGAAAAATCTTCCAACAAACAAAAGTCCAGGACCAGATGGCTTCACAAGTGAATTCTATCAAACATTTAGAGAAGAGCTAACACTCATCCTTCTCAAACGCTTCCAAAAAATTGCAGAGGAAGGGCTTCCCTGGTGGCGCAGTGGTTGAGAGTCCGCCTGCCGATGCAGGGGACACGGGTTCGTGCCCCGGTCCGGGAAGATCCCACATGCCGCAGAGCGGCTGGGCCCGTGAGCCATGGCTGCTGGGCCTGCGCGTCCGGAGTCTGTGCTCCACAACGGGAGAGGCCACAACAATGAGAGGCCCACGTACCACCAAAAAAAAAAAAAAAAAAAAAAAAAAAATTGCAGAGGAAGGAACACTCCCAAACTCATTCTATGAGGCCATGGCCACCCTGATACCAAAACCAGACAAAGATACTACAAAAAGAGAAAATTACAGACCAATATCACTGATGAATATAGATGCAAAAATTCTCAAGAAAATACTAGCAAACAGAATCCAACAACACATTAAAAGGATAATACACCATGATCAAGTGGGATTTATCCCAGGGATGCAAGGATTCGTCAATATAGGCAAATCAATCAATGTGATACACCATATTAACAAATTGAAGAATAAAAATCATATGATCATCTCGATAGTGCAGAAAAAGCTTTTGACAAAATTCAACACCCATTTATGATAAAAATTCTCCAGAAAATGGGCATAGAGGGAACCTACCTCAACATAATAAAGGCCATATACGACAAACCCAGAGCAAACATCATTCTCAATGGTGAAAAACTGAAAGCATTTCCTCTAAGATAAGGAACAAGACAAGGATGTCCACGCTCACCACTATTACTCAACATAGTTTTGGAAGTCCTAGCCACGGCAATCAGAGAAGAAAAAGAAATAAAAGGAATACAAATTGGAAAAGAAGAAGTAAAAGTGTCACTGTTTGCAGATGACATGATACTATACACAGAGTATCCTAAAGATGCCACCAGAAAACTACTAGAGCTAATCAATGAATTTGGTAAAGTTGCAGGATACAAAATTAATGCACAGAAATCTCTTGCATTTCTATACACTAATGATGAAAAATCTGAAAGATAAATTAAGGAAACACTCCCATTTACCACTGCAACAAAAAGAAGAAAATACCTAGGAATAAACCTACCTAGGGAGACAAAAGACCTGTATGCAGAAAACTATAAGACACTGATGAAAGAAATTAAAGATGATAAAAACAGAAGGAGAGATACACCATGTTCTTGGATTGGAAGAACCAAGACTGTGAAAATGACTATACTACCCAAAGCAGTCTACAGATTCAATGCAATCCCTATCAAACTATCAATGGCATTTTTTACAGAACTAGAACAAAAAATCTTAAAATTTTTATGGAGACACAAGAGACCCCGAATAGCCATAGCTGTCTTGAGGGGAAAAAAACGGAGCTGGAGGAATCAGACTCCCTGACTTCAGACTATATTACAAAGATATAGTAATCAAGACAATATGGTAGTGGCACAAAAACAGAAATATAGATCAATGAAACAAGATAGAAAGCCCAGAGATAAGGCCATGCATCTATGGTCAACTAATCTATTACAGAGGAGGCAAGGATATACAATGGAGAAAAGAAAGTCTCTTCAATAAGTGGTGCTGGGAAAACTGGAATGCTACATGTAAAAGAATGAAATTAGAACAATCCCTAACACCATACACAAAAATAAACTGAAAATGGATTAGAGACCTAAATGTAAGGCCAG
This sequence comes from Hyperoodon ampullatus, assembly GCF_949752795.1. Taxonomy (NCBI): domain Eukaryota; kingdom Metazoa; phylum Chordata; class Mammalia; order Artiodactyla; family Ziphiidae; genus Hyperoodon; species Hyperoodon ampullatus. The sequence goes on along the minus strand of NC_136921.1, from coordinate 83,160,102 downwards.
ACACTATCAAACTCTTAGAGGAAAACATAGGAAGAACACTTTTTTCTTTTCTTTTTTTTTGCTGTACATGGGCCTCTCACTGTTGTGGCCTCTCCCGTTGCAGAGCACAGGCTCCGGACGCGCAGGCTCAGTGGCCATGGCTCACGGACCTAGCCGCTCCGCAGCATGTGGGATCTTCCCAGACTGGGGCACGAACCTGTGTCCCCTGCATCGGCAGGCGGACTCTCAACCACTGTGCCACCAGGGAAGCCCAAGAACACTCTTTGACATAAATTACAGCAAGATCTTTTTTGATCCACCTCCTAGAGTAATGGAAATAACAACAAAAATAAACAAATGGGACCTAATGATACTTAAAAGCTTTTGCACAGCAAAGGAAACCATAAAGATGAAAACACAATCCTCAGAATGGGAGAAAATATTTGCAAACGAATCAACGGACAAAGGATTAATCTCCAAAATACATAAACAGCTTATGCAGCTCAGTATTTAAAAAACAAACAACCCAATCAAAAAATGGGCAGAAGACCTAAATAGAGATTTCTTCAAAGAAGACATACAGATGGCCAAGAAGCACATGTAAAGCTGCTCAACATCACTAATTAGAGAAATGCAAATCAAAACTACAATGAGGTATCGCCTCACACCAGTTAGAATAGCCATCATCAGAAAATCTACAAACACAAAATGCTGATAATTTTCCTTTCAAATCTGGACTTCCTCACTCCCTCAAAATTCCAAGTTGATTCAACTAACATGTATTTTGTACCTACTATGTGCTAGACATTGTGGTAGGGAGGCATCAACGGACAAGAGGCAGCCTGTTTAGAACTTGGATATTTAATAGACATGAGGGACCATGAGATCTGACCCCATTCTTAAACACCTGTAGATTAAATGTCTTGGTTGAATGCATGTGTAGGTGTCAGAGACTTTTGAACCTGTGAAGGTGGGTGAATCAATTTCTTATCTTTATTTCCAGATGTTGAACTTCACTGCTTTGAAAAGACTTGAACCTCTGAAGAAGGAACCAGAAGGATGCTTGTGAAATAGCAGGGGTTTCGCTTGTCTTGGCTCATCACAAATCTATGAAGTACTGGTTCACTGCCTTGGGTAACCATACAAGATCTCTTTCAAACATCTCTCCTTTCTGTTGCTTCTACCTCCCCTTAAACATCTGGTGGGCGATGGAAAAAACACCTTGATTTATAGTATCACAAAACAACACCATAAGAATGGGTAAAATTAAATAAATACATACACAGAGAAAAGGTAAATGCGAATCCATTGACTTGAAATGCATTCTTTTATTTCCCAAAACACTTAAGAAATTTTACTGAAAACAATAAAATACAGAAACACCAGATTCTCATTTTAAAGTAAAACAGCATCTTCTGCAACTTTCCTAGTACCCCACCATTCTTATACTATTAAAAAACAAAACCAAGTTCCAGGTCCAAAATAATTAACGAACCTGCTGGTAAACGTTGTTCTCATGGTTCTAGCTTCCACTCCACTTATTTTTAAAAATTTACACTTGCTCCTTTTCAAGAATGAGTAGCAATTTTTATTTGATCAATATCTGTGAGAACTGGACTTAACTTTCTTCATATTAATTTAAAAAACAAAACAAAACCACACACACCCTAATCAAACCCAGAGAAAATACACATTTGTTCATTAAAGTTCACCTGCTTTAGATAATTTTTTCTTTTCACACGTTAGCACAGTAAGCCACTGTTTGATCCATGCTGCAAAAGCTGTACAAAATGACAAGACCTCTTAATTCCCTAGGGAAACCTTATGGCAAAAGCAAAAGCCTTCCTCTACAAAAGAGAAACAAAGCAGAGGCATGGGAACTGTGGAGACAGCTCAGATGAATAAGCATCACAAGGATGAAGAAGACAATTTTTGTACAAACATATGCAAGATAAAGTTTAAAAAGGAGCATGGAGCATCCATGTTTCCTGCAGAAATAATGATCATGTCAGATAAAAGGACTCGTGAAACAAGTTCTGCTTAGCTCTTAATTAACAGAATCTTGTTAGTTCTCTCCTACATATACCCGTGGTTTCAGAGCCTTGTTTCAGAGCTCTTCCTTCCTCCTGTTCACTGACCTGGATACCAGGCCTGCCCAACAATCTCTGTAGAAGACAGTGTTAGTGTGTTTGGGTCATTCTTTGGAAAGCTGTCACCTCTCCTTCACCTGAACACTGGGATTAACTCCAAATTCCAGGCAGTCACTTCATGCTTTTGAGCTGTAGCAGAATAAACATTTTAGAGTGGAGATTTCTTTAAGGCTACAAACTTTACAAGTTGGTCCCATTAACAAGGACCTAGGGGCAGTAGTTTTTTAAACGGCATGAATCAAACACTTGCGCATTTCAACAGAATACAGTTTACATTCATCTCTAAATCTGAGATTAAGAAACTATTAGCTGGTTTCCAACTGGTTTCAATACTGGTTTGAAGTTTGAATAATTTTACTGTGCAGACATTATTTTGTTTAAATATTAAACATCAAATCTTTTCCTGACTATCCAGACAGAAATAGAGAAAGCAGGAACAACAGGCAGGAGAAGAAACAGTCCAGCTAACAGACTTGTGACTTCTATGCCATCTGTAACAAGGGGAGGGACTTCGGCCTGGGTTTCAAAATTGCCTGGGAGCTGTCGCCTAAAGTCACCTCTGCTTGGCACAAACCATGTTTTCTACACAAGGTGTCTGATTCCTACAAAGGCAAAAGAAACCCAGAAAGCAAAACAGAAGGAACTGGGGTGGTCTCCCGTTTGTCTGATAAAAGGGCTAATATTACACTCATTTAATAAGTTATAGTGGATATTCTGTAGCACTAAAGGAACTGTCATTTTACTTTGTACTACCGAGTCCTTGCCACGCAGAAGAGCTCTTCCTGAGAAATAAAGAACTTCAATCCTGGTTACACTCAGAGGACACCTTGAGCCTGGGTAAGGTCCTCAAGATGAAGATTTCCTGCTAGCAGGAAGGTATTTTCTACTAACTTTTAGGCTTACTGCACAACAGTTGAAACAACAGGTAAGTTGGCTATCTCAGTCAATCTCAGTGTCACTCGCCCACATGTGCTCAGTTAATTATTCAGTCACTGTTTTCTAAATTAACATTAAACAACTCAACTTGCTTATATAGGCACAACTTTTTTTTAAACTACAGAACTTATATGCTGGGCTTAGCTGATACAGCACTGCCCCAGGATTACCTGAGGGATGCTTCTCCCAGAGCCCATTCGTACATGGTTTACCTCACAATCTTTTTTTTTTTTTTGCGGTACGCGGGCCTCTCACTGCTGTGGTCTCTCCCGTTGTGGAGCACAGGCTCCGGACGCGCAGGCTCAGCAGCCACGGCTCACGGGCCCAGCCACTCCGCGGCATGTGGGATCTTCCCGGACCGGGGCACGAACCCATGTCCCCTGCATCGGCAGGCGGACTCTCAACCACTGCGCCACCAGGGAAGCCTTACCTCACAATCTTTGAAACTATCACTCAAAGTTAATTAAGCTGTAAACATTACTGAATAGCTGGGCTTATCTATTTCGGAAGGGAAACCAAGGAGCAACAGTAGCACAAGGCAAAAAAGCCTCGAAGGAAAAGCCTTTTCTTTGTATTTTTCATTGCATTTTCAGAGGCAAAGAGGGGAGCCACAATGCTACTGGCTATTTAATCAATATAGCTACACTAATTGACAACTGATATACAGCTTTCAGAGCCTCTGTTAAATTCCCCAGCATAGGCTTAAACTACTGCCTTCTTCCTCCTTCCCCCCAATGATATATAGTCACCACTGTAAACAGAGCTCACATCTACAGATGAAGCTGTGGCTCGACTGCCAGGGTACCCATAGTAGGAGAGCATCCTACTTTCTTTTTTTTGTTTGTTTGTTTTTTTGCGGTACGCGGGCCTCTCACTGTTGTGGCCTCTCCCGTTGCGGAGCACAGGCTCCGGATGCGCAGGCTCAGCGGCCATGGCTCACGGGCCCAGCCGCTCCGCGGCATGTGGTATCTTCCCAGACCGGGGCACGAACCCGTGTCCCCTGCATCAGCAGGCGGACTCTCAACCACTGCGCCACCAGGGAAGCCCCATCCTACTTTCTTAATGCATCTTTTTCAACTCAAGTATCTGAATGATTTAGACAATGTGACAGATGACTTAGAAGTCATGCTTACACATACAGCTTCTATACTTGACTTTGCGGAATGTACTCCTTATTCCTTTAATAAGCCCCCTAGAAAACTGTTTTTCCCTTGAGACAAGTTTCCTTGGCAAAAAGTTGAATTCAAGAAATGGCTACCCAAAATGAGAGTCCCATCCCAAATCACAGGTGGAGATATTACACCCATTTCAAAACTTTCAAGTCCCTATACTGTACAAGCAGGCTCATGACTGAACACATAAGCCTTCTAAATTTGACAACTTTAGCATAGAAACTGGCTTCTAGAGTCCCATCTCTTCTTCTGTGCAAGCAGCTGTCTCCAAACTATTGTAAACAGGCAACCCTGTCTGCGAGGTTCTAAGAACAGTTCAGTTCTTTGAGGGAAGGCAGTGCCAGCAGCTGCACGCTTAGTTTGGCTCTCTCCTGTGTAGTTCTTAGCATTAGATGACAGCTCTGGCTTATCAGAAAGGAGTTCAGGGAGAGGCTTCCAGAGCACAAGCTCCCCGAAGGACGGCTCATGGACTCAATCATTTTCTTTGTAAAGACTTCATCCAATTCCCTCTTCAAACCTGTTTTCATGGTATCAGGAAGGACAAGCCTGGGAAGACGGCTAATATTTCTGTCAGCTTCAAGTTCATCTTCATCAGTTATTCTGTCCTCAATTTCCTGAAGCCTCCTTCGGGCAACCACACTGTGGTTCTCCTGTTGTCTAATTCATCTCTTCACAAATAACTAACATGCCAGGTGCAGAAAGGCCACTAGTGCACGGATTTACTCCATGACCCTCTATATCCTGATGTGCACAAAGAATCCAGTCATTAGGACCAGCACAGAGCTCTGGCTTCAGTTATAGCCTCTTCTTTCTTACTGGACAATCCTCCTCCTCTCGCTTGTGTTTCTTTCTACGGTGAACTGCAACACATCGGCGCGCCGCGCTCCCGCCCGGGCTGCCTGGGGCCCCGACTGTGGGGCCAGCCCGGCGCGTCCGGCCCCAGCGGGAAGGCCCGGCCTAGGAAAGCCGGCGGCGGCTGCTGGAAGTCCGAGCCGCCGCCCAGTGGGGAGGCCGCTGATGAGCCAGCAGAGCGCCGCCGTGGCCGGGGAGACGAGGAGGATGCGCCCGCGGCCCCCCTGAAATGCATTCTTCCTAGCAACACACCTTCAACCTGTCATTGTATTTCTAAGTTTGATAAATGTGCTCCTTTTAAAATTTCCATATGCTGCTTCCCCAAGGCAGGAGGACCTGATAATGACAGTAGCAACAATGTTCTGAGGGAAATGGTGCTTTGTATCAATCCAGAACCATCGTTTGAAAATCTATCTTTTGCTGCAGAAGAAAAAACTGCTACTGAAGTTTTTGTTTGTTTGTTTTTTGTTTTGTTTTGTTTTGTTTTTTGCGGTACACGGGGCTCTCACTGTTGTGGCCTCTCCCGTTGCGGAGCACAGGCTCCGGACGCGCAGGCTCAGCGGCCATGGCTCACGGGCCCAGCCGCTCCGCGGCATGTGGGATCCTCCCGGACTGGGGCACGAACCCGCGTCCCCTGCATCGGCAGGCGTACTCCCAACCACTGTGCCACCAGGGAAGCCTGCTACTGAACTTTTAACTGGAACTTTTTTTTTTATTACAGAGAGGGTGCTGAAAACAGGCTAAACGATCACTAGATGACCACTGTTTTACTATTTTACGTTATTTTCGACTACTTTTTCATTTGGAAAAGTTATCTAGAGCCTTGGAACAATGTTGCTGAGGAATGCACCACCAACCCGAGGCTGTTCTCAGGGAACTCAAGGTCAAATAAACTCTTTTTTTTTTTTGCGGTACGCGGGCCTCTCACTGTTGTGGCCTCTCCTGTTGCGGAGCACAGGCTCCGGAAGCGCAGGCTCAGCGGCCGTGGCTCACGGGCCCAGCCGCTTTGCGGCATGTGGGATCTTCCCGGACCGGGGCACGAACCCGTGTCCCCTGCATTAGCAGGTGGATTCTCAACCACGGCACCACCAGGGAAGCCCTCAAATGAACTCTTTAGACAGCGTTTCTACAGTTAAAGACACTGTATCATGAATGCCAAAGACAACGGTGACATCTTTGTCCCTTTTTTTTTCCTTTTGTGAAATGTTAAATGATCATCATATGGAATTTATTAAGCATCCCAATTTACAGATGATAAGAAATAAGAGTTATACTTATTAGGTAGCTTAAGAAACTACTGGAGAAGCCAAAGGCACAAGTGTCAACTGTTATTCTTTAGATCGGCTTACTTATCATAGGCTTAATACATTTATAAGGTAAAGTTAATCTGCTAGTAGAAGATAATTTCCAAATGTCTGAAAAGGAGGATGACAAGAACTGAAAAAAATTCAGCATTTCATTTTAATCTCGGAAAAAAAGGGTGACTGTGGTGGTGTGGGCCTGACTTTTAGCAGGAGCTTCTTGTCCTGTTAATGCACAGCAACGTTCTGATCACCTCGTTGTTCATCATATTGCAGGTAGCAGGTTGGCCTGATGATTGCAGAGGACAAGTGCCGCTGTGACAGCCAGCTTCCTGCATTCATCACAATTCTCGTTATCCTCCGTGACTCACAAAAGTGCCACTGTCGTCATAATACCAGGCATGTTAATATTATAAATTGTGACCTCTAGTCCAAAAATAGTTATCTTCATTTATTATGAAAGGGGATCTTTTACTTTCATCAGAAGCTGAAACAAGTATAAGTCTCCCCACTCTGGTCTAAGACTATCACATAGCAAAAACAAATCTTTGTGGCTATTACTTTTGTGTTTAAGTTTTCATGTGACATAAACTAAGTATGGCTGTGTCCTTAGATGAACTCTCAAGTCCTTCTCTAATGACCTTCTTGGCTATTAATTAGACTTTCAAACTAGTACTTGAGTTCAGAGTCCAGTGATGAGAGAAAAAGTTGAGCTAAAAAAATCCAAGAGCACAGTCATGTATTTTTCATACTGTGCTTTCCCAGGAGCGGTTCAACTTAACAAACCCTCAAAATGGTGCCTCAGCTGTAATAACACCCTAATAGCCCTAGATGGACACAAAATCAATGCAAATCTCTAGACATTTTGAGCTCTCCCATTATAACAGGATATGCATTTTGCAGGATAACAGAGTCGCTTATTACAGATGGGGCTGCCGTTGTCCTGAGGATGCTGGCATGCCTCAGTTTCCCCCATGTGGTTGCTCCTTGCTTTCTGGCAGCTTGGGGAGAAAAGTCAGCAGCTCCGGATAGCAGAGTGGAAAAAACCACCACTGTGCTCCTGGGGTTCAGCCTTGACCCTGCCAACTACTGGCTTGCAACAAACAGCCAGCTCTCAGTAGGGGCTTCCTTGACCTCCATTTTCTCCTTTTTTTCCTTTCCATGTTACTTTATGGATACTTCCATTTTCACATTTACATTGCATTAGAAAAATAGATGGCTATCCTTCAGTAAGATTTCCCTGTGTGCCAAGCTGAGTGATTTACGTACAAATGTATGTATTATAACCTCATGCAAGTTAGTAACACTATCCTCATATTCCAGTTTTACACAAAGCACTAGGCTGTGTGCTGGGCGTTCTTCCCTCCCTGTATATTCCCAGTACAAGGCTGTACTTTATCAATGAGGAAACGGAGGAAACTGAAACCCAGGGAAGTTAAGGTCACTCAGCTAGTAAATAGACAACCTGTGATTTGAACTGATATCCAAAGCCCATACTCTTAGCCATGGTCATCTGCTGCTGCTCTTAGAGGCTTACATATCTGTCTTTTGCTACTAGTCTGCTGGCACCTTGAGAATAGGGACAACATTTTAGTCAATCGTTCTCTCCTTTGTGTCTTGCACAATGTTGGAATTTAGCAAGTATATTCAGGCTTGCGCTCATCTTTTCAAAAAAAGCTATTATTTGCTCTGCCTAAAGCAAAGGCCCAGCCCCTAGAGCCAGTTGGCCATTCAGGAAACATTTCTGGAGGGCTTCTTTTCTGGAGGAAAGGTGCTGAGAACCTACCACACCTAACGCTTCTCTCTGTACAGAGTACCCACAAGTGCACTGGGCCCAGGTGGACATGTTTGTCTCAGGTAACACAGTTCTCCTGGACCACAGCTGACTGGGTCAGAGATCTGGGCTGGGGCATCTTTAGACCAGCCTGTGGCGTCTGAGATAAGTTGCTGTGAGAGCTGAGTAATAATGAAACGAATCAAATCCTCTCCCGAAGAGGTTAGATGTGAGATGCACAAAGAAGGCACTGATACCAAGAGACACACAGAAAAAAATCCACTATACAGAGGTCAGGAGATGACAGAAGACCTGATGGAGCTGGAGTTTGGGGAGAGGGCAGAGCAGTGTTGGGGGACAGGAACAGAGGCAGCAAAGGCAACCAGGGGACTGGAGTCACTGCTTGGCTCACCAGAGCTGCTGGTGTGTTCCCAACAATGAGCCGGCTCTCCAGGGAGCACTAGGCTGCAGGCTGCTGAGCCCACCTCCCCAGCTTCCTCCCTTCCTTTGTAGCCCTACCACTGAGATCATCTCAGAATGTCTCAGAGCCAGTTGCTGAGGCAGGGAGGGGTGGGGCCCAGGCTAAAAAACAAGTGATGAAAACACACGATCCCAATCTTTAAGGAGCTATGATCTAATGAGGCAGATAGAGACATTCATAGGTGATTTTAGTCCAAGACTAGATATGCTTGGATGGACTGGACTATATCAAAGGGCTCTCTAAAAGGGGCTCCTGGGACTTCGCTACACGCTCTCATTACAGGCCTATTTGACAGAGCTGGGAATGGAGGGAAAGAAGAGGAAGGGAAAGGATGGAAACTGGGAAGACGAAGAAAGCAAAAACCCATTATAATTCTGTTCCAATCTGAATTCATATACTTCAGGAATTGCCTGCAGTGGCGAAAGAGAGCCTAAGCTTTTTGTTAATATTATCTTTAATAAAAACTCTCTCTTAGTACATTCTGAGGGAGTTTGGTGTTCATTAGGGTGAGGGACGAATAGCAGACGAGTTACAGCACTGCATCATGAAGGGGGAACCTGCCATGACTTCTTCAAGCCTGAGCTGGGGCATTTACTCCTCGCCTTCATCTGAGGGGACTGAAATCACAGCCTGAACTACAAGCTGGCTTTATAATGTGCACCCTGGATATCCCGGTGCTGGACCTGACCCACAGTTACAAAGTGAATAGGGATCAAATCAAGTCAACCACAGGCTGACCTCTGTATGTTCAAGGCCTGGGTAAGAAAGGGGACCCCTCTCTTTTTTTTCAGATTGCGATCAGTCCAGTCCTAAGATTATGATGGAGAAGGCCACATCCTTTCCGAAACTTAACTGGTCATTCTTTTCTAGGCTGTGACCTAGCTACCTATACAGTCAGAAATTTGAGGTCGCTGAAGTGCAGCTCTGAGAAATAGTGGATCTTGCTGCTCTAGTCTCCTGAGGTCATGGGGATTGCAGAGTTGGCCTATGTTGTCTGCATGGGTATACCAGGATGCTATTACACACAGCCCATTGTTACACTGAACTGAACGGCCACGAAAGCAAATATGTCCCTCAACCTAATAACAGCTCACATTTTGTGAATGCTTATGGAGTGTCAGGCCCCTTGAAGCCATGTCTTCTTCTTTACCACTTCCTCTGAGGTCGTGGACAACAATAACTATTATTAGTCTGACACTGCAGATGAGGAGAGGGATACTTAAGAAAATAAGTAACTTGACCCAAATAACATGGCCGGTTAGTGGTGAAGACATGGGATTTGAACCCACTCTTTTGGACTTGAGAAGTCCCTCTATTTATTACCCTAATACACTGCTTTCCAAACATCTCAAGGAAGGATTATACTCTCTTACAAAGAGAATGGAGTGAAAGCAATGAGTGTCCAGCTTCTGCAATAATGCCAGTAAATTGGTCAGTCCTTCTGGATGATTTCTACTCAAGCACCAAGATTTTCTTGGATATCTACATGGTATCTTTCTCTTTCCACCTCTGGAATTCTCTTGTAGTGATGTTTTTTTTTTCCATCTTTGCTGAGGTTCTCTGGTGGAAACACATCAGCAGAGAGCAGTGATGTGAAATAATTTCTTCTGCTGCTCAAGATTAGCTATTCACTAGTTTAGTCCACAAGTAAAGTAATACATATTTCAAATGCCATCCCCTGAGTAGCCAGAGTCTGCAGCTTTAGCCTGCTGAACCAAAATTAATTAGAGATGAATATCATAATAGCACAGTATTGATTGTAGCATATCACTAAGTGTTGGTCTGTGTTAATTAACATGATTCACCATCAACACTCAGTATATTTATATACAATCAAAACAGGTATTTGTCTACATAGACGAATATATTTTTTAGTGGTGGCAGAACTCACCTCAGAAATGATCCATAGATTCAAATGCTTGTCCCTTCTGCCTCTACCCAAACCCTGCCCACCACACACACACAGTGGGGTGGCCTAATTGCTTCCATATTGGCTATTTCAAAACACACTGTATAGCAATTGGAACATAGGAATATTTGGAAGCCAAGAAATAGAAAATGTTGGCATAAATGAAGCAGCATCCTGGGGAACAGACTAGAGAAGGATTCCTAGGCGAGTTCAACCTGCCTATAATCTCCCTTTCTCCAAAAGAATCTGAGTATTTCTCTTTTATTTTCATGCAAGCTAATATGCTACACTGCCTGCCATTTCAACAATTAGAAATTCAATAAAAAAAATAAACAGCCTCTTTTAAAAGACAAATATCTCCTCGAAAGTTAGGGGGCTATCGGTCAATCAAATTTGTCCAAATTTCTTTTTATCCCATTTATTTCAGACAAACTGCATTTAAGAATGTGAGTTTTGCCTGAGTGTTGGGGAGGGAGGCAGTACGTCTTGTAGCCCAGGCTCATTCTTGACTCCAGGAAAGAGAAAAAATTCTTCCTCTCCCATTCCTCTTCCAGAGGGTTTCATGGGACATCCAGCTTCTACAACTCAACTGGGTAATTTTATCCATTCCCTACTTTAGCTATGTTATGGATTAAAGAGGCTTCCATGGACTGGCTTGAGTAGTTAACCACTGTGTGAAACATGGTTTCCAGAGGAAACCACGCTCTGAATACTGAACATCTAATAAACCAACCTTTGGGACAGAACTGTTTGAAACTGGGGACTGTGTGTGCGTGGCTTCAGGCTGTCTCTTCCCCCTCCACCCCACAATATACTCATCAGACACTGACTGTTCAAGCATGGAAATGCATGTCAAAACAGATGGCTGGAATGCATAGCATGGCTCTGGACACAAAGCTGAAACATCTGGATGAACTGTAGACTAACTATGTTATCCAGATGTTTTAAAATAATTAGTAGGGCAGGCAGTACTTTTCTATCATTGACATTTTTACCTTTTTTTTTCTTTTTTTTTTTTGTATTGAGTAGCCCTAGTCTTTATAACTGCAATGTCCCTTACTAAAACCCGCCTTTATTCCAGAGAGGCAGGGCTTACTTAACTCAGTGGGTGCATTAAGCACTGTGCGGGGATTAATTCTGGGTTCTCTTATAAGATGCAGACTTGGTGTGGATCAGGAAAAGGGGAGCAAGGTGAGTGGCCCGTCTATAAAAATTCCTTTTTATCTTTTCCCTCCCTTTGGCACTCTACTCTGAACCAGAGGCTTGATCTCAGCTTGATTTCAGCTATCTGAAGCCTCTTAACTTTCTGTCCTCTTTCTTATGGGTGTCCTGTGAAACCTGATTCAAAAGCAGCATGTACTCTATTGCAGTTTTTCTCAAAATACGATCAAGGGCCACAAGCAGAGAAACTCGCTGGCTGTTTAGTGTGAATGCTGATTCCTAGGTCCTACTTGATCTTCTGACGCAAAGTCTCTGGAGGATATGTCCTGGGAATCTGTCTTTTAAATAAATTCTCCAGGTATGTCTAGTGCAAGCTTAAGAGAAGTACTGCATTATATAATGCCTTATTCTGATTGTTTCGACTCATGAAACTTTCACTTCAATTTTAGTAACCTATAGAATCTAGAAATCTAAGTAATGTAAGAACAGTTATAAATCAAATATCAGGGTGCCTCTAAAAATGTAATGTAAGCAAGTTAGGAACTTGATAATTCATCATAGATACTTGCTCTAGAATCTATTCTGAAGTGTGTTGGGCATTTTTCTCTCTGAAATCTGATTTCCATGTAAGATCAATAAGGGAATATTTATATTGCCGATATGGTGACCATTTATTATTTGATTTTTACAAAATCCTTGCCTCTAAGCAATTGACATTCAAAACAAATCATTCCTTCATTAGCCATAATAATACTTCATTGCCTCTGTTCGGAAGTATTCATGTTATTTCCATTATTCCTATTGTATAAAACAGGCACAAATCTAGCAGAGCCCAGTTTATCACAGGCAAATTGAACGGAGAGGCTAAGTAAACGCGATCTGCTAGGTTTCCCCCTCAGATTAGCAACCAGAAGAGTTCATCTTTTCTAAGAGCCCCCGGTTGGTCTGTGGGAAGCAATTTGAGTGAAGAAGGTCTGCAATATGGAGCTACAACTCTTCCAAAATCATTGCTAAGCTGATTTATTACAATTGAACCAATTACCAAGTGAGTCGTTTGGCATCAAGGCAAACCACTTGGTGAGTAAGGAACTTCTCCACATTCTCCTGGGAAGGGCAGAGGGAGACCGTGGGGACAGAGCGCATTTCAGAACCTCCTCAGGAGAGCTGGCTCTGTAGAGACACAGGCGCTCCTGGAAATGAAAAAAGCTTCACGAGACGATTTTTTGGTGTCTGAACTCAACTCTCTGCATGGAAAATAGGAGGTTACATGAGTGGCTTACGGACAGCAGATTGTGTGGTTGGGTTTCCCCTGCTGGCAGTGACTCTCTTAGCCTCACATGGCTTCAGACCAACAGCTGGAGCACAGTGAAGGACTTGGGGCTCATCAGATGCTTCTGCAGAGGGACATGGCTCTGGGTATTCCTCAAGGCTGGACAAGTGTGAGTGGCCTTTGCTATCACTGTAGTTTTCCTATTATTTTTTTTCCTTACTTAAAATGAGTGCCACTCGGGGCTTCCCTGGTGGCGCAGTGGTTGAGAGCCCGCCTCCTGATGCAGGGGACGCGGGTTTGTGCCCGGTCCAGGAAGATCCCACATGCCACAGAGCGGCTGGGCCCATGAGCCATGGCCACTGAGCCTGCGCGTCCAGAGCCTTGCTCCACAACGGGAGAGGCCACAACAGTGAGAGGCCCGCGTACCACAAAAAAAAAAAAAAAAAAAAAAGTGTTACTGTCTTTTTCATGAGAATGTAAATTTCATAAAGAGCTGGCCATATCGTGGGTACTCAATAAATGAATCAACTTCAAGATAAAATAAAATAAAATAATATTAAATTAAATTAAAAAAAAAGTGTTACTCACATTCCTGAGTTTCAAACTCAAGTATCTAGTTGCATTTGGGTTCTCAGGTTCCATGAAATGGCCCCTCTCTCTAATGCTCTGCATGCAGTAGGACCTCCACTGATGCCAGTGGGCTGCCTGGCATAAGGTTCTTTTCCAGAATCAGCCTTGGAGCCACCAGTAGGTAGATTTTCTAACATGGCTCCAATCCAGCCCCCACTTTTCACATGTAGATTTATCCCGGGAATCAACGGTGCAGAGTATAGTCAGTGCTGCTTGCATTTAGCTATCTCATCTCTCCTGGCTCACTTAGGAAGCATCTCACTTCTGTTTATCTCAAATTCAGCTTCTCTACTTCTGTTAGTCACAGCAATTCCCCAAACGTGGTTGGCAAAGAGCTGTGGGACTGAGGTATCAGGCCTGTTGTTTCCAACTGTTGGGAGGTTCTGAGATGAGGTTTGTTTGATTTTCTTTTTAGAGCTTTTTTCACCTAGGAGATGTTAATTTCTCAGAACTGGAATGCACTTTTCCTTTCAGGCAAATCTTATCTAGAGAGAAGCCACTAATTGCGAAATTAAATGGTGGTTATTATTTTTCACTGATGGCAAAGCCCGCACTTTATTAAAGAACAAATAGAATATTGCTTTATGGGAAACTTAGAATAAACCTACCCAAATGGTATACATGGGTCTCCTCATGGCTATAAAAGCAATGCGCTTTATATATTTACTTTATGTTTATGAAATTAACATCAGGCATTCTTCTTTACTTTCATTTGTAAGTACATTAGTACATTGAAATTTCTGTCATAAAAAGTAGAAATGTTTTATGAGTGTTCAAATATACACATAAAGGTTAAAAGCATTGTTCTCTGTATTTAAAAAAATGCCTACAGTACAATAACTCATCTTGAAATGTCTACTGAACATAATACCTATTATGCTGTTCTTTGTTTCTGCTTTTCATCTTGAAAATCCTTCCATATTCAAGTGAAATTCTCACTGCATCTTTAAAAATCTTTTTACAATGTAAAAGTTCTTTATGCGTCACAAAAAAGGGGTTAGACAGGGCTTCCCTGGTGGGCAGTGGTTGAGAGTCCGCCTGCCGATGCAGGGGATGCGGGTTCGTGTCCCGGTCCGGGAAGATCTCACATGCCGCAGAGCGGCTGGGCCTGTGAGCCATGGCCGTTGAGCCTGCGCATCCGGAGCCTGTGCTCCGCAACGGGAGAGGCCGCAACAGTGAGAGGCCCGCGTACCGCAAAAAAAAAAAAAAAAAAAAAAAAGGGGTTAGATAATATGACACTCGGTAGCTAAGACTCTCATGAAACAATGCAGTGTTAGGCATAGTGTCTGATTTTCCCACAGAGGTATAAATCAAACTTTATAAAGAAAGCGTTCAGTTCTGGCCCTCGTAGCTTTTGTCCTATGTGAGCACAATACATACATACATACATACATACTGTCAGCTGCTGCCTAGTTCCTGGGTCTTGACCATCCCCTTTCCCAGCCTTTCCTGTAGTATCTGCAGACATCTACCCAACCTGTGGGTCAGAAACTCGGTCACACATTCCAGGGGTGCCTTAATTAAACCTTGTGATATTCCGGGAATTAGGTTGTCCGAGAAAAACTTGGGTGTCTAAGTTGGCTGCTGAAAACACAAGTTTCCACTTTCTGAACATCTCATCAACCACCCCTTGCTTCCTCCCACGTCTTCACCTCTATCAGCTCCCCCAACACAGATACCTTCTACCAGTCCAACGTGGTGCCTACCAAGTAGTCTATTCTCCCTACTGGGACTGACTCTCCTCTCTGAATTGTCTGCTAGGCTAAGGCCCCATTATCTTGATAACTCCTACTTCCTTAAGGCCTTGGATGGATTCTGAATTGGAATGATCATACTGGCAAGAACAGTCCCTGGTCCAAGCTTCTCACATGACCAGACTCCTTCCTCTACTCCCACGTCAATGCATTCCACCCAACATTATTAATAACCAGGAAAACATGCTGGGTGGGTATGACTGCTTCTTTGGCCCAGGTCTCTTCTGGTCCTTTTCTGCCCTTTACTCAAGCACTTGTTGCCTTGGGTCTTGCAAGCCTAGAGCAAGGGTTTGCTGGTGTTAGGACACATTCTAAATAACTCAGCAGTGTCTAAAGGAACCCCAACACTTTCTCTACATGAACATGTAAAGAAAACTATGTGATCGCTATTTTTTAGTAATGTGCCAAAATACGATCCTAGAGGGCTGATATCTTATAGCAGGGATTAGCAAACTATGGTGCACAGACCAAAACCATGCTGCTCCCTGTTGTTTTAAATAGTTATATTTGAACACAACCATGATCATTGCTCATTCATTTATGTGTTGTTTATGTCTGTTTTCACGCTACATTGGCAGACCTGAGTAGTTGCGACAGAGACTGCATAGCTCACAAAGCCAAAAATAATTACTAACTGACCCTTTATAGAAAAAGTTTACCAAACTCCACCTTATACTCATCTCTCTGTTTGGATCCTAAATAGACTCCAACATGAGGGGCTAGAACCCAGGTACCCAGATACCTACTTTGTTGAATTCTAAGCTATTTTCACCAAAAGGGGCAAAACCTATTTCAAATTAGTGACATCTGACTAAAGATATTAGCATATGTGGGGGGAAAACCTGCAAAGCTCAACTCGAAGACTTCTAGAGGAAATTACTTAAAAAAATGCAGCCTAGAGTGAGGCAAACTTGAGATAAATTATTAACAATTATTGTAGTCCAAGAGGAATTCAGAAATAGCAATCCCACTCCTTCGTCAGCGTTCTGTTTGCAGTTTATTTACTCTGATCACTCCCTACTGCTAGACAAATTCAGCCTCACTGGATTAGAGAGGGAATTAGCGTTGATTTTCTCCCATTAAATATTACATAGGCATGCTTATAAATGGTTACATCACCAAGGCTTGCAAATAGAGAAGATAAAAAATTTTTTTTTCTTAACTTCATTTGCTAAACTGAACCTGATAGAAAGAAAGCAAAATTTCTCATGTAAATCAATGACTGGATATCCTGACATTTTGTTTCACAAAGCAGTCTTTCTACAAGGTTACACACATAACTACGAACATTTAAAATGGCAGAAGGAAGGGGTTTTACACCCTATTGTGCCAAGTTTTATTTTTTCTGCTGTACTGATTACAATAAAGGAGTCATCACTGTCAACAGGCAGAGCCTGCTACATTGCTTTTATCAAACGCCAGGAGGTGTAAATACAAACTGTAAAGAAGAGAAAGATCATGACTCACTGTCTGACAGCGAAGCTATTAAACGTAATCAAAGACTCAGAGTGAACTCACAGCGCCTTTCAACACATTGCTAAAGAATCCTTTTCACTGTAAAACTAGCATAAAATGTCACAATTCTGACACTGCTGTTGGAGAAACTTGGTTTAAGGCATTTAAAACATCTTCAAGACTTCAAATGAACAACAGTTACTCACCATAGAATAAGTCACACTGCATTTAGCCTGGACACAAGGCTCCTCAAATTGTAATCAATAACTGATTAAAAGTTGATCTTTCAGGGCATTAAAATCCAAAATTTTATGATACTTACTAGTGATTAAAATATGTCGTCGAATGAATGCAGCCTCATATACGTCAACAACAAAATCATTGTCTGTTGTCTCTTATGAAGTACAAGGACAATGATTTATTCTCAGGAAGTCAGTTGGACCATGAGGTAAGGTGCATGGTTCTATATTGAGAAGTGAAAATCCTGCCCATGGTGTAGGATTCCGGCATCTTGAGTGAAAGGAACAGATGGGCAGGACAGTGGGACATGTAGGTCCAAGAGAACAAATATGACCGTCCCAAAGTTTCCTGAGTATTACCTGAGTAGAGCCTACCTATTTTCTGCTCATCAGTCCTTTATTTTTCTTTTTTTCTTTCTTTTTTTTTTTGGCCACACCGCGTGGCATGTGGGATCTTAGCTCCCTGACCAGGGGTAGAACCCAGGCTCCCTGAAGTGGAAGCGCAAAGTCTTAACCATTGGACTGCCAGGGAAGTCCCTCATCAGTCCTTTAAAGGCATGTGTCTTCAAGGTCAATGTTACAGTACATCAGTCTATGAGAAGGTTGTGATCAAAGGACTTTTATGACTAATCATGTGAGTTCTGTGGGAAGCTTAATCATGACTATTTACATGTTGAAGCTAGACTTCTAAGACCAGCCCTTGGCCAGCCTCACAAAAATACATGCAGCTTAGCTCTGTCTGGCTTGTTGGTGGTTTACATGTGCCCTTTGGACTCTAGGTTCTGAAGCATCACCTACTTTCACTTGCCTCTCCATGCACACTTAGCATGGAACCTAGAACACAGCTGTTGCTTACTAAATGCATGAGGAATAAATGACAGCAAGAATGATTCTCATCACTTATTACTGCGCAGTGTGAGAACACAAAGATAGAGATGCTGTCCAAGGAAGACTGGCTTTGGCTGGCAATATCCACTCAGCCCCTGGCCCAATAAGTTTGACCTCAGGCCTTTTTACCATAGATTCCACAAAAGTAAGCCACAAAGACTGCCACTTATTGTGGGGTCCAGTGTGACTAACTTATAGGATTCTGGCCGCACAGCCTGACTTCAATACCTGCCTCTGGCTCCTTCAAATTTGTGGTCCATTAAGTTTCTCCTTCTGAAATTCTGGATCATAGTTGTCCAACTTCCACATAGCTGTCCACTTTTAACCTTCCTTTAGTTGTGGTGCCTTCTGCTACCTCAACTTAAGAAGTCCCTGCTCTAACTTCTAACACTTTGGCATTTCCCAACCCCTAATGCTACTCTACTATGACAAGGAGGGATTCTGACCCGGAAGGAATAATCTAAGAAAAAGCTTCAGGGAGATATTTTAATTTTTGTTTCCTTCCTTGAAGTCTTATGGATCTTTGAGAATTTCTAGCAAAGGTGGGAGCAGAAGCTCTTTTCATCAATGATGAATTCCCAGGATTTTAACCCTCATCTCAATGGATAACGGGTGGCTTGCCTTAGGTGATCTGCATGAAAGTAACTCTCACCCCCCAACTGCCAAACTTTATAGCAAAGGCTGAATAGGTTATTTATAGCCAAAGGGTTGAGTATTATTTAACACCCTCTGTATACCACATTCTGCTTCCTCTGTTCTTCCCAAGGAGCTCACATCATAGTCTACCTTATACTATATTTATTGCTTAATTTTCTTTTTTATAATGCTTTGGTAGCTACTTGGGGACAGCTCTTTTGTTTTTCATTGTACTCCCCAGAACCATAGCAATAAACCTCGTAAAAACAAAGATACTAGAAATGCTTACTAAATGTGAGAAGAGAAAAAAGAAGCATATGCAAACATATCAAATTCTAGTTTGGTGAAACGAATATGAAACTATTGGATTAAAATGAGACTTTTGATGAGTTTTTGTGTCTAGTTTTAATAGTCATTATCAGAATTACATACGTGTTCTAAAATCCTGCAAATGCAATACGTAACCTCTTTCTACGCCCTACCCCTCACTTCTTCATGCTTTGATCACCTACAAGTTATTTTCTATTGATGCTTCCCACTCTCCATGATTCTTGCCTAATGTAATCCCAAATGAAATTATGCAGGAAACTGTGTCCCCTGCTCTAAGTTTATAGAGTGTTTATGTGGATTTTTTTTCTTCATTTAAAAAATATTCACACTTAGGAGTAAGGATGGGCAAAAATGGGTACTAGGTGAGTTTCCCTTCAGCCTCTTCAACCTCTAGTTGTTCTTTCTCTCTGCCTGAAATGGCTTCCTACTGTTCTTTGGATGTTCTGTGACCTCATCTCATTCTGACCCTCTCTCAAACTGAACCTCTCTAGTTCTCCTTACAAAATCTGCTCTCAGCCTACTTTTGTTGGAAAGACTCCAATATATGAATTAGTCACATGACATTAATGAATGATAGCAGCTTAAGGCATTTTCTGGCTCAGAGGGATTCGCATTTTGATAAGAATTAATGTCCTAACCCCTAGGATCAAATTGCTAATGGTAGAATTTAATAGTTTGGGAATGGCATCAAGGGTTAGAAAGCCTTCCAACCCCATCATATTGGCTGCCAGCTCTAAAAGTGCAGAGAACATCCACTCCCACAATGCTGTCCCCCTTTATTACCATAAATAATGAAGAAGTTATTTTCTATATAAGTCTACATGCTAACACTGACACTGTTGAACTCAGTATAAAAGGGAAAAATGTCAACACGGTGGCTCCAAATAACTTTGGATTTGGTGAGAGCGGAAATGAGAAGAAAGGAAAGCAGGAAGGAAGGGGGAAAAACAGGACAGGAGGACTGTCCACATAGGGAATGAAAGAAATATCTCTTTACCCTGAATGCTATTATACTACATTATTAGATATACAGAATGGATGTATTTTAATGCCACTTCTGAGATCGATTGTATGTGTTAATCTAATTTTTTCATAAACTAAGAAAGAGATTGATTTACAGTCTGTGGGGAAGGGGGACTTAAAAGACACAACAAATTTTGGGGCTATTAAATATAATATGTAAAAATTGAAAAACAAATTTCATAATTGAATCTCTGTATCTTAAATTAATGTACAACAAGGAATACTGATTTTGGCAAACAGAGACAACAAGGCTATTTACCAAATTATTATTAATTGAAGGGTATGACCAATGTGTCATTGCTAAGAATAGTGGAAAAGCAGTTCTGTAGTCACATATTTTTGAAGAAAGTCAATAAGAAATGAATTTGCTGAACTGCAGGAGAATTTAGCTGCATTTGTTGAACTCATGATTTTTTTTGATCTTTTTGGAAAACAATAAATCACACACTCATAGAATATGATGCTGTCCTTGGGTTAGGTCATGCATACCCTCTTAGAGATATGGTCAAGAAACTTGAGAGGGCTTAGGAGATGATCTCACATCAAATAAATCAATATGGTGAGTTTGCAAATGCATGTTACTGCACTGACTCTTAAGTTTCTTAGCTGAACTTTGAAACTTAATAAAGATCTCATTTTCGACTTCCCTGGTGGAGTAGTGGTTAAGAACCTACCTGCCAATGCAAGGGACACAGGTTGGAGCCCTGGTCCAGGAAGATCCCACATGCCACAGAGCAACTAATCCCATGTGCCACAACTACTGAGCCTGCGCTCTAGAGTCCAAGAGCCACAACTACTGAGCCCGCGTGCTGCAACCACTGACGCCCACGCGCCTAGAGCCCATGCCCCGCAACAAGAGAAGCTACCGCAATGAGAAGCACGTGCACCACAACAAAGAGTAGCCCCCCGCTCACCGCAACTAGAGAAATCCCTCGCACAGGAATGTAGCCAAAAATAAACAATAAATAAAATAAATAAATTAAAAAATATCTCATTTTATTTATCTTTTAAAAAGAAAAATTAATGTAACAATCAGAAAGATGAGCTAAAATTTCTTTTAAAGTGAAAATTTCAGTTAATTGTACAGCATGAATTTTACAGATATTCTAAATCAAACAGAACAAGAAAGATAATGTTTATTAATGTGAGTTACTTAGGAAAGAAATTAATCTGTCCCCTCTATCTTTGAAATGACTCTATCACTCCCTAAATCATCCTTTACTCTACTTCTCTATTTCCATCCTCAACCAATTTATGAGATTTCGCAGATTAGACACAGGTTAAGACTTAGATATGATACAATTATGTAGATATAAGAAGATATAAGTTATTAGAGAGAAGAGACATAGCAGATAATATGAGAATATATATATGCACAACTCTTGTTCAGTGAGAGAGACTAGAAATAATAGAGGAGACACAATATTTAAATTCAATATTTGGTTGAAAAATTTTCAGAACTGATGAAAAACATGACTCCACATAAAATGGAAGCACACCATATGCCAACAGAATAGATTTTTAGAAATCCACACCTAGACATGTGGAAAACTGCAGAACACCAAAAAGAAAGAGATGGCTAGAGGGAGAACACAAACCAGCTACAAAGGATGAAAATTTGATGGTACTATTATCAACAAAAAACATAAAGGGAGAAATTGACAATAATACAATAATAGCAAGGGATTTTTTTTAAAAATTTTGTCCACACCATGTGGCATGCAGGAGTTGAGGAAGATGGCAGAAAAGTAAGATGCAGAGATCACCTTCCTCCCCACAGATACATCAGAAATACATCTACACGTGGAACTGCTCCTATAGAACACCCACTGAATGCTGGCAGAAGACCTCAGACCTCCCGAAAGGCAAGAAACTCCCCACGTACCTGGGTAGGGCAAAAGAAAAAAGAAAAAACAGAGACAAAAGAATAGGGAGGGGACCTGCACCAGTGGGAGGGAGCTGTGAAGGAGGAAAGGTTTCCACACACTAGGAGCCCCTTAGCGGGTGGAGACTGCGGGTGGCGGAGGGGGGAAGCTTCGGAGCCGCAGAGGAGAGCGCAGCAACAGGGGTGCGGAGGGCAAAGCAGAGAGATTCCCGCACAGAGGATCAGTGCCAACCGGCACTCACCAGCCCGAGAGGCTTGTCCGCTCACCCGCCGGGGCAGGCGGAGGCTGGGAGCTGAGGCTCGGGCTTCGGAGCTAAGATCCCAGGGGGAGGACTGGGGTTGGCGGCGTGAACACAGCCTCAAGGGGTTAGTGCGCCACGGCTAGCCGGGAGGGAGTCCGGGAAAAAATCTGGAGCTGCCGAAGAGGCAAGAGACTTTTTCTTCCCTTTTTGTTTCCTGGTGCGCGAGGAGAGGGGATTCAGAGCTCCGCTTAAAGGAGCTCCAGAGATGGGCGCGAGCCCTGGCGATCACTGCGGACCCCAGAGACGGGCATGAGACGCTAAGGCTGCTGCTGCCACCACCAAGAAGCCTGTGTGTGAGCACAGGTCACTATCCACACCTCCCTTCCGGGGAGCCTGTGCAGCGCGCCACTGCCAGGGTCCCGTGATCCAGGGACAACTTCCCAGGGAGAACGCACGGCGCGCCTCGGGCTGGTGCAACGTCATGCCGGCTTCTGCCGCTGCAGGCTCGTCCTGCATCCGTACCCCTCCCCCCCGCCGGCCTGAGTGAGCCAGAGCCCCCGAATCAGCGGCTGCTTTAATCCAGTCCTGTCTGAGCGAAGAACAGACACCCTCAGGCAACCTACACGCAGAGGCGGGGCCAAATCCAAAGCTGAACCCCAGGAGCTGTGCGAACAAAGAAGAGAAAGGGAAATCTCTCCCAGCAGCTTCAGGAGCAGCAGATTAAATCTCCACAATCAACTTGACGTACCCTGCATCTGTGGAATACCTAAATAGACAAGGAATCATCCCAAATTGAGGAGGTGGACTTTGAGAGCAAGATATATTATTTTTTCCCCTTTTCCTCTTTTTGTGTGTATGTGTATGCTTCTGTGTGAGATTTTGTCTGTATAGCTTTGCTTTCACCATTTGTCCTAGGGTTCTGTCCGTCCGGTTTTTTTTTTTTTTTTTTTTTACGTAAAAAATTTTTTTTCTTAATAATTATTTTTTATTTTAAGAACTTTATTTTATTTTATCCTCTCCTTCCTTCCTTCCTTCCTTCCTTCCTTTCATTCATTCATTCATTCATTCATTCATTCATTCATTCATTCATTCTACTTTTTCTCCCTTTTATTCTGAGCCGTGTGGATGTAAGGCTCTTGGTGCTCCAGCCAGGAGTCAGTGCTGTGCCTCTGAGGTGGGAGAGCCAACTTCAGGACACTGGTCCACAAGAGACCTCCCAGCTCCACGTAATATCAAACGGTGAAAATCTCCCAGAGATCTCCATCTCAACACCAAGACCCAGCTTCACTCAACGACCAGCAAGCTACAGTGCTGGATACCCTATGCCAAACAACTAGCAAGACAGGAGCACAACCCCACCCATTAGCAGAGAGGCTGCCTAAAATCATAATAAGTCCACAGATATCCCAAAACACACCACCAGATGTGGACCTGCCCACCAGAAAGACAAGATCCAGCCTCATCCACCAGAACACAGGCACTAGTCCCCTCCATCAGGAAGCCTACACAACGCACTGAACAAACTTTAGCCACTGGGGACGGAGAGCAAAAACAACGGGAACTACAAACCTGCAGGCTGCAAAAAGGAGACCTCAAACACAGTAAGATAAGCAAAATGAGAAGACAGAAAAACGCACAGCAGATGAAGGAGCAATGTAAAAACCCGTCAGACCTAACAAATGCAGAGGAAATAGGCAGTCTACCTGAAAAAGAATTCAGAATAATGATAGTAAAGATGATCCAAAATCTTGGAAATAGAATAGACAAAATGCAAGAAACAGTTAACAAGGACCTAGAAGAACTAAAGAGGAAACAAGCAACAATGAACAACACAATAAATGAAATTAAAAACACTCTAGATGGGATCAATAGCAGAATAACTGAGGCAGAAGAACGGATAAGTGACCTGGAAGATAAAACAGTGGAAATAACTACTGCAGAGCAGAATAAAGAAAAAACAATGAAAAGAACTGAGGACAGTCTCAGAGACCTCTGGGACAACATTAAATGCACCAACATTCGAATTATAGGGGTCCCAGAAGAAGAAGAGAAAAAGAAAAGGACTGAGAAAATATTTGAAGAGATTATAGTTGAAAACTTCCCTAATATGGGACAGGAAATAGTTAATCAAGTCCAGGAAGCACATAGAGTCCCATACAGGATAAATCCAAGGAGAAACACGCCAAGACACATATTAATCAAACTGTCAAAAATTAAATAAAAAGAAAACATATTAAAAGCAGCAAGGGAAAACCAACAAATAACACACAAGGGAATCCCCATAAGGTTAAGAGCTGATCTTTCATCAGAAATTCTGCAAGCCAGAAGGGAGTGGCAGGACATATTTAAAGTGATGAAGGAGAAAAACCTACAACCAAGATTACTCCACCCAGCAAGGATCTCATTCAGATTTGATGGAGAAATTAAAACCTTTCCAGACAAGGAAAAGCTAAGAGTTCAGCACCACGAAACCAGCTTTACAACAAATGCTAAAGGAACTTCTCTAGGCAAGAAACACAAGAGAAGGAAAAGACCTACAATAACAAACCCAAAACAATTAAGAAAATGGGAACAGGAACATACATGTGGCATGCGGGATCCTAGTTCCCCAACCAGGGATCGAACCCATGGCCCCTGCAGTGGAAGTGTGGAGTCCTAACCACTGGACTTCCAGGGAATTCCCAATAATAGAGGACTTTAACACTCTATTTTCATCAATGGACAGATCATCCAGACAGAAAATCAATGAGGCAACAGTGGATTAAATGATGCAATAGACCATTTGAACTTAATAGACATCTACAGGACACTACATCCAAAAATAGCAGAATACACATTCTTTTCAACTAAACATGAAATGTTCTCCAGGATAGTTCACATGCAAGGACACAAAACAAGTCTCAACAAATTTAAGAGGACAGAAATTACAGCAAGCATTTTTTCTGACCTCTATGATATAAAAGAAAAAACAAATTACAGAAATAAAAATGGGAAAATAACAAACACATGGAGACTAAACAACATACTACTAAAAAAAAACTATGGGTCAATGATGAAAACAAAGAGGAGATTAGAAAATACCTTGAGACACTCCAAAATCTATGGGATAGAGCAAAAGCAGTTCTAAGAGGGAAGTTTATAGCAATACAGGCCTTTCTCAAGAAAGGAAAAGAGCTCAAATGAACAATCTAACCTACCACCTAAAGTAATTAGAAAAAGAAGTAAACAAAGCCCCAAATCAGCAGAAGGAAGGAAATAATAAAGATCAGAAAGGAAATAAATAAAATAGAGATCAAAGAAACAATAGAAAATATCAATGACAGCAAGAGTTGTTTTTTTAAAAAGATAAGCAAGTTGATAAATCATTAGCCAGGTTCACCAAGAAGAAAAGAGAGAGGGTACAAATAAACAAAATAAGAAATGAAAGAGGAGAAATAACAAGTAATATCACAGAGATACAAAAAATTCTAACAGAATGCTATGAACAGTAGTATGTCAGCAAATTGGACAACCTAGAAGAAATGAACAAATTTCTAGAAACACACAACCTGCCAAGACTGAATGAAGAAGAAACAGATAATTTGAACAGACTGATCACTAGAAGTGAAATTGAATCTGTAATACAAAAACTCCCAGCAAACAAAAGTTTAGGAGCAGACTGCATCACAGGAGAATTCTACCAAACATTTAAAGAAGAGCTAATACCTATCTATCTCAAACTATTCCAAAAAACCGAAAAGGACTAAACACTCCCAGATTCATTTTACAAGGCTCCCGTCACCCTGACACTAAAAGCAGACAAAGACACTACCAAAAAAAAAAAAAAAATTACAGGCCAATAGCTTTGGTGAATACAGATGCAAAACTCCTCAACAAAATATTAGCAAACCAACTCCAACAATATACAAAAAGGATCATACACCCTGATCAAGTTGGGTTTATTCTAGGGATGCAAGATTGGTTCAATGTTCACAAATCAATCAATGTGATACTCCCCATTAATAAAAGGAGGGATAAAAATCACCTGATCACCTCAATAGATGCAGAAGAAACATTTGACACAATTCAATATCTATTCATGATAAAAACTCTCAAAGATGGTATACAGGGAACATATCTCAACATAATAAAGGAAATTTACGACAAACCCACAGCTAACATCATACCCAACGGTGAAAAGCTGAAAGCCTTTCTTCTAAAATCAGGAACGAGGCAAGGATGCCCACTCTTGTCATTTCTATTTAACATAATATTGGAAGTCATAGCCACAGCAATTAGACATGAAAAAAGAAATAAAAGGCATCCAAATTGGAAGGGAAGACGTAAAACTGTCACTATTTGCATATGACATGATACTTAGAAAAAAAATTATTTATTTATCTATTTATTTATGGCTTCATTGGGTGTTCATTGCTGCGCATGGGCTTCTTCTAGTTGCGGTGAGCGGAGGCTGCTCTTCGTTGTGGTGTGCTCCTTATTGCAGTGGCTTCTCTTGTTGCGGAGCAGGGGCTTCAGTAGCTGTGGCACACAGGCTCTGCAGTTGTGGCTCGTGGGCTCTAGAGCGCAGGCTCAGTAGTTGTGGTGAACAGGCTTAGCTGCTCCGTGGCATGTGGGTTCTTCCCGGATCAGGGCTCGAACCTATGTTCCCTGCATTGGCAGTCAGATTCCTTTTTTATTTTTTATTTTTAAAAATTATTTATTTATTTATTTATTTTTGTGGTACACGGGCCTCTCACTGTTGTGGCCTCTCCCGTTGCGGAGCACAGGCTCCGGACGCGCAGGCTCAGTGGCCGTGGCTCACGGGCCCAGCCACTCCGCGGCATATGGGACCTTCCCGGACCGGGGCACGAACCCATGTCCCCTGCATTGGCAGGTGGACTCTCAACCACTGCACCACCAGGGAAGCCCAGAGATTCCTTTTTTAAAATAAATTTATTTATTTATTTTTGGCTGCGTTGGGTCTTCATTGCTGAGTGTGGGCTTTCTCTAGTTTTGGGGAGTGGGGGCTACTCTTTGTTGTGGTGTGTGGGCTTTTCATTGAGGTGGCTTCTCTTGTTGTGGAGCACAGGCTCTAGGCACATGGGCTTCAGTAGTTGTGGCAGATGGAAAGTAGTTGTGTCTCGTGGGCCCTAGAGCGCAGGCTCAGTAGTTGTGGTGCACGGGCTTAGTTGCTCCGTGGCATGCGGGATCTTTCTGGACCAGGGCTTGAACCCGTGTCCCCTGCATTGGCAGGCAGATTCTTAACCACTGCATCACCAGGGAAGTCCTGACATGATACTTTATATAGAAAGCCCTAAAGTCTCCACCAAAAAACGATTAGAACTAATAAATGAATTCAGTAAAGTTGCAGGTTAAAAGATTAATATACAGAAATCTGTTGCTTTTCTATACACCAATAGTGAACTCTCCAAAAGAGAAAGTAAAGAAAACCAATCCCATTTACAATCACATCAAAAAGAATAAAATACCTAGGAATAAACTTAACCAACGAAGTGACAGACCTATACTTTGAAAACTATGAACTACTGATGAAGGAAACTGAAGGTGAGACAAAGAAATGGAATGATATTCTGTGCTCTTGCATTGGAAGATTAATATTGTTAAAATGGCCATAACACCCAAAGCAATCTACAGATTTAATCCAATCCTTATCAAAATACCCGATACTTTTTCACAGAACTAGAACAAATAAAATTCATATGGAACCACATATGACTCTGAATTGCCAAAGCAACCTTGAGAAAAAAGAACAAAGCTGGAGGTATCAAACTCTCAGACTTCAGACTATACTACAAAGTTACAGTAATCAAAACACATAGATCAATGGAACAGAATAGAAAGCCAGAAATAAACCCACACACTTATGTTCAGTTAATCTTTGACAAAGGAGGCAAGAATATACAATGCAGAAAAGACAGTCTCTTCAAGAAGTAGCACTGGGAAAACTGGATAGTTACATGTAAAACAATAAGATTAGAACATTCCCTCACACTATATACAAAGATAAACTCAAAATGGATTAAAGACATAAATGTGAGACCTGAAACCATAGAACTTCTAGAAGAGAACAGGCAGAACACTCTTTGACATAAATTGTAGCAATTACTTTTTGGATCTGTCTCCTAAAGCAAAAATAAATAAATAAATAAATAAACAAATGGGGCGTAATTAAACTTAAAAGCTTTTACACAGCAAAGGAAACCACTGAGAAAACAAAAAAGATAACCTACAGGATAGGAGGAAATATTTGCAAACGATACAACTGACAAGAGGTTAATATCTAAAATATATAAATAGCTCATACAACTAAATACATATAAAAAAAAAACCCAAACAACTCAATCAAAAAATGGGCAGAATACCTGAATAGATAGGTACCCAAAGAAGACATACAGATGGCTAACAGGCACATGAAAGGATGCTCAACATTGCTATCATTAGAGAAATGCAAATCAAAACCACAATGAGAGATTACCTCACACTTGTCAGAATGGCTGTCATCAAAAAATCTACAAATAACAAATGTTCTCAAGGTTGGGGAGAAAAAGGAACCCTCATACACTGTTGGTGGGAATGTAAATTGGTGCAGCCACTATGGAAAACAGTATTCAGGTTCCTCAAAAAACTGAAAAGAGAACTACCATGTGATCCAGCAATTCCACTTCTGGGCATATATCTGGAGAAAATGATAACACTAATTCGAAAAGATACATGTTCATAGCAGCACTATTTACAGTAGCCAAAATATGGAAGCAACCCAAGTGTTAATCAACAGAGGAATGGATAAAAAAAGATGTGGAGTGTGTATATATATATACACAATGGAATATAAGCCATAAAAAGAATAAAATTCTGCTATTTGCAGTGATGTGGTTGGACTTAGAGAATAAGATGCTTAGTGAAATAAGTCAAAGAAAGACAAACACTATATATCACTTATATGTGGAAATTAAAAAATAAAACAAATGAATGTATACAGCAAAACAGAAACAGAGTTAAAAATATAGAAAATAAACTATTGCTTCACAGTGGGGAATGGGAAGTGGGGAGAGGGAAGATAGGGGTATGGGATTAAGAGATACAAACTACTATGTGTAAAACAGAGAAGGAACAAGGAACAAGCCATTATCTTGTAATAACTTTTTAAATCGAGTATGAGCTGTAAAAATATTGAATCACTATACCTGAAAATAATATAATATTGTAAAAAATATATACTGCAATTTAGAAAAAGATTCTCAACAATAATGGAACCCAAAAGCCAACAGAATAAAATCTTCAAAGTGTTGAAGGAAAAGAATTTTCAACATAAATATCAAAACCACCTTTTAAGAATGAGAATAAAAGAGACATTTTCATTAAAAAAACCTCAAAATAAACAACAAAACAGAGTCTTCTAATAATACGCAATCACTAAAAGAATATTGACATTATGTGTTGAAGGAAAATGGTCTCAAAAAGACAGTCTGAAATGCAAGAAGAATGGTGAGGAGAAACTGTAAATAAGCAGATAAATCTAAACCAATATTGTCTATATAAATAAGCATAATCATCTCTAATGCAGGGAGGAAAAAAAAGATAAACCATAGTGTGAAAATTAGGAGAGAGGGTAAACAATAAATATTCCAAGGTCCTTGTATAGTTTTAGGATAGAATTAATGCATTGATTAACATTAGACTTTATTAAGTATGCATGGTAAAAATCCTAGGGCACTAAACCACTAAAATAATACATATATCATTACATGTATATATATGTATGTGTATATATACATATATATATACACATACATATATATATGTATATGTATGTGTATTTATATATTCTTTTTCTGGTTCTTTTCCGTTACAGGTTATTACAAGATATTGAGTACAGTTCCCTGTGCTATACAGTAGGTCCTTGTCATTTATCTATTATATATATATATATATATTACTATGTGTATTTTAATCCCAAATTCCTAATTTATCCCTCCCCCCACCCCTTTCTCCTTTGGTAACCATAAGTTTGTTTTCTATGTCTGTGAGTCTATTTCTGTTTTGTAAATAAGTTCATTCATATCACTTTTTTAGATTCCACTATAAGTGATATCATATCCATAAGCAATATATAGCCATATAAGCAATATCATATGATATTTGTCTTAGATTATCATACTAAGTGAAGTAAGTCAGACAGAGAAAGAAAAAGAAACACGGGGCTTTAAAAAAATCTTTCACATATTAGGCCATTAGGCAAGTCTCAGTGTTGAAAAGTCAGTACACATAGACCAGTTCCTCTAACCACAGTTCAAATACATTAGAAGAGAATAACCAAAGGATCGATACAAATCTCCTTGTAGTTTGAAATTAAACACACACACTTCTGAATAACTCATAAGTCAAAACATTTTTAATGGAAATTAAAATATTTAAATGGAATGATAATGTTATATTGAAATAGTGCTCAACAAACCATCGCAACGTTGTATGCTTATAGATAAGCCATCAAATTAAGAAGTTAGAAAAACAGAATAAGTACCAAGAAAGCAGAATAACAGAGATAATAAAGATGAGTTTTTTTAAAACAAGCAAAATAAGAAACAGATTAACATAGATGTTCAAAAAAAGCAAAGTTGTTTCTTTGAAGAACTGTTAAAATAGATAAGCTGGTGGCCAGACTGATGAAGAGAAAAAGAGAGAAGATATAAATTAAAAATATTTGGAATATAAATGAGAACATAACTATAGATACATTGGCGATTTTAAAAATATTAAAAAGACATTCGGAGAAATGTAATAATCTGAAAACTCAGACAAAATAGGAAACATTCTTACCAAAACTGATTTAAAATATAGAAAATTGAAATAGTCCTATAACTATGAAAATATGTCAATTGAAAAATGGTAAAAGATAAGAACAGACATGTCCTAAAAGAGACAATCGCAAATAAATATCCTAAAAATGCTCAATTTCCTTAGTAATCAGGAAAATGCAATACAAAAATGATATACATTTGGTTGTTTCCTTGTTTGGCAGAAAGACAAGAAGTTTGACTCTACACCCTTGTTGAGGCTGCTGTGGTTTGATGCTGGCCAGGGTTTAAATTGTTTTAACTGCTTTAGAAAAAATATTGGCACTATTTTGTAAAACGGAACCTTCCTAAACATAACCTTCAGCAATTCCTTTCCAAGGTATATACCTAAGAAACTCTTGCTCATGTGCACAGAAGACATTGCTTGTAATAATAAAAAAAAAAAATCTGAAATGTTCATTAGCAGGAGTATAGATAAATAAATGTGGCATATTCACATTGGCATATTAGTGATGAAAATGAGTGAATTAAAGTTAAAATAACAACTATGTATTGATAAATTTTAAAAATAGTATTCACAGAAAAAAGCAAATAATGAAAACTACATGTAGCATATAATTTTTAAAAACAAGGAAAACCAAGCAATACATTGTTTAGGGATATATACATGCTAAATCTTTTTCTTTTTAAATAGCAAAGAAATGATAAAACAAAATTAATGATCTGATAACTGAGCAGGAAGTAAAAAGCAGAGTAGAGAAGAAACAAAGTAGATATGCAATGGTGTTAGAATTATTTTAATTTTCTAAGTTGGGTGATAGTTTCATAGATATTAATCATAATATTATTCATAACATATATTTAAAACATATTTTTTAAAGATTTTTTTGATGTGGACCATTTTTAAAGTCTTTATTGAATTTGTTACAATACTGCTTCTGTTTTAAGTTTTGGTTTTTTGGCCGCGAGGCATGCGGGATCTTAGCTCCCTGACCAGGGATCGAACCTTCACCCCTGCATTGGAAGGTGAAATCTTAACCACTGGACTGCCAGGGGAGTCCCTTCAAATGTATTTTTGAATATTCAAATATTACATAATGTAAAATTGAAAAACAGAATTATATCATTTCTGTGGGTAAACTTTTTTAATAGCTCATTATTTACCAAATGAAGTTCTAAGTAATTAGCATAATGTTCTAGATGCAACGTCATTCTGCTAAATACTTTTAGTCTTCTTTCTGTAAAGTTAGAACAGATTTCTTTCCGTAATGTTAGAACAGATTTCTTTCCCTCGCATATACTGCCACATACTCACAGTTTCGTCTTGCTGCTTTACAGTTCTTTAATGAATATACAACATGGTTTTATACTCTTGTATCTTAAACTATTTCCTCAGCTTTCAACGCCTTCAGTTTCTGCCTCTGCTCATACAAACCATTCTCATCTGTCAGGGCCCAGGACTTCCTCATCTCCCCAGTGAGGAATGACTCCACCAGTGTCAGTTCTCCCACTCCATATTATCTGTACCTCTATTGCAGTTGTAAAAATGAATAAACAAAAAGCTCAAAGAAAATAGTTGGGAGACCATAAGGGAGAGCTCTCACACCCTACAACACTAGCACAGCCCAAGGGTAAGAAGAAAAACTTCCATTTCTTGCTGGGCAAGGCCTCAGCCAGTGAGAGACTGTCACAACTCAGCCAATGAACAGCCACTATACTTCAAACTTTCAGTTCCTCCAACGGACTCTCTGTTTACTACAGCCCTCCCAACTTCCTTTTCCCCTCTTTTAAAAGAGTTCTCCTCTCCTTGCTGTGCGGGCACGTCCACATGGCTAGCCATGGTTGCATACTCCAAACTGCGATTTTTTGCTTATCCCGAATAAACCCATTTCTGTGGGAGAGGTAACTGGCAGTCTGTTTGTTTTAGGTCAACACAGTGCAATCTGCATCTATCAGGTAGGAAACAGCCAAGCCATAACGTTGAAGCAACTGTCTTTCATACTACAATGGATAAAGACTACACTTAAAGCAATCTTGGAGCAACCATTCATCAGAAAGTGAAAGTACAGAACCCTGATAAAGTGACCTCCTGACAAGGACTAGAACATAGCCAGAATGGGAGATGCACAGAACAGCACCAATGGATTAAATTACCTTAGTAGGAACTTTTAGAGTCATTACAGAGTCTGTTCTCTTAGCCTCACCTGGCTGAGAGATATTATCAGTTTCTCAGTAAGGACAAACTGGAAGTATGTATCAGCCCTCCCCTCTTTAGCATTAATATTTTGTGGCATACAATTTTCCTTATCCCATTGTGAACCTTCATACAGTTTCAATAAGTTCCCAAGTTGCCTTCATACAATACTGAATTAAATACTCCCTGTTGCCAACCTTGTTATAGTTTGATACCTTGACTCCATATTGCAATCAAGATTTTGGTTGCCATATGATCAAAGAACAGCTTTTTTTTAGAAGCCTTATTTCTGAAATGGTGAGCTTCAAGCTACAAAGATGATTTACTGTGATTCAGAGGTAGTCATTTAACAATGATACATCAGATTTGGGGACCTGAGGCAGTGGGAATGGTCCATCCTGGCAGGGAGGAGTATTCTATCACTGAACTGGCATTATTTAAAATTACAGTGTGTGGTGATAATAAAAAGAAGACTTTTAGTCAATATTGTAATTTTTAAAATTCTCTTTAAACAATGCACCCCCTTACTGCCTACATCTCTGATGGATATTCTCACCACATCATCAGCCCACCTGGGTGTTTACTTTTTGTTTCTCTTACCAGATTATAACTTCTTTGAGGGCATGAAAGAGACCTAAATTACCTTCGGATCACAAAGCCTAACATTTAGTGGATTCTTAATGTATGCTTGTTGAAGAAAGGAATTTCATTTGTTAGGATGTGCTTGGTGACAAGTAACCAAGCACCCAATTTACACTGATACTGACAACAAAGCAGATACATTGAATCAGGAGAGAAACTTGGTTCAGTGACCCAACAATGTTATCAAATACCCACTTTCTTTTGCCTCTCCATTCTACTTTCTGAGGTGTCACATCACCCATACAGACACAAACTGGCTTCCAGTAACTCCAAAGGCTACAAAAGTCTTCATTCATGACTGGAGAAATCAAAGAGTAGTTCCAGAAACATCCCCACAAGGGCAAGGAAGCTTGTTTTCCGAATCTTGTTCTCCATTCTCATTGCCCTGGCCTGGGTCATGAGCTTACCCCTGAATCAATGGCTCCTAGAACCAGGGAAGAAGGGAGCTCCTCCCAGAAACTGGAAGGAAAACTGGAGTTTTTACCAGGTGAAGTGGGAATGGAAGCTGAGAGGCTACCACAGTGCCCACCAAAGAAATAAAGGATAATTGGTTGTATAGTGGAGTGTGAAAGCAGCTTTTCGCTTGGAACAGAGCTTATGATACTGGGCAAAATCTAAAAATAATCAACTATATATGAACCATTCCTAGAAAATTTTTCATTATTTACATATTTGATTATTTGTATTGCTAATATTTTACTTTTCAGAGTATTTGCCTAAAGATGATCTTATCTGTTCCTTGTTATCATTCAGAGGGGTAGTCAGGCAAGATATTTCTATTCTGTATCCTTTTTATTCCAAATTACTATGTGGGCTATTCCTGTAATGCATTTGCAAAGTACCTAAAAAAATAATAAAGTTATTTATTATCATGCTATGGTAGTATTGTCTTTCCTGTCATGTTTGATTAAAAGAAAGTCCACAAGAGTTTTACTCAGTATTATTTTGCACCCAAGTCACAAAAGAAATTTTCATATATTGAGGTATAGGGAAGTCATTCTGGTTTATACATGAGTTAACTTGAATTTTATGCTAACTACAATAGCCTGTTTGTGGCCTATCAAACATACATTGTACATCTGCTTTAATTATTAAAGAAAAGGGCATACTGACCAGAAGTAAAGAATGTCCATGTTAAAAATAAAGATTAAATGCCTCCCTCTCTGGAATGCCAATGCTAGTACTCCTTTGATGATAAGGCTCCCTTCCCAGATGCCAAGGCCCTACTGACTCACTGGGTATGTGCTGGTCTGTTTTTGTTGAAACCTTGAAGAAATGTATCCCTGACTTGTTTAATGTTCTTTGTTCTGGCAAGATAGAAAACTGTATTGAAAACCATGCTTCTCTGGAGCAGTTTCTCAGAGCAATCTGAAAAGCTGTCTTCTGGGCTATAGTCCTCAGTTTGGCTCAAATAAAACACTTTCCTATTCTTATTATAGATTGTTTATTGATTTTTTTTGTTGACACGAGTTAAGAATGCCAGATAGGCCAAAGACATCTCACTATAAGGTGCTTTCACTGGTGTTCAAGGGTAGTATGTATTAACATTCCTGGAAAAAAAATAGGCCAAAGAATACTGAAAATTCTATATTTATACATGTTTCACTTTTAAGCATGAAGTTAGGGAGACTGTATACACCATCCATCTTTACTGTTGCAAAAAGTGGACTCCTCAGAGCAGCTATTAAATGTGTTCCATTTACCCTAATCTGAGTAGCCCCAAACACATTGCTTTGTAAGTTTCCCCAACAGAATTGCTTTTAATGCAATGTGGACTATAAAAAAAAAGCTTGTTTCACCGTTCAGTCATTCCTTCATTTCACAAATATTTATTGAACTCTTGCTATGGGCTAATCTTTGGAATGACGGGGAGCTTACAGTCTAGTGATATGGAGGCTGATACTAAACACAAATATATATAGCGTTAGCCAAAAAGTTCGTCCGGGTTTTTCCGTAACATGGAAAACCCAAATTAACTTTTTGGCCAACCCAGTAATATGTTAAGTGGAGAAAAGCACTTAACATGTTATATATATGGAGAAAATAAGGTAGGGCAAGAACCAGAAAGGAGGGAGAAAATGCTAAATACCTGGAAAGTATGTGAGTGAAGGGAACACAAATCACTTCCCCACACTTTTCTTAACAAGGGAAATAAAGCCAACTGGACCACAATCCTTTTGACACTAGCTTTCAGGAAGAATCCTTAGCTTTGGAACCATGGACAAATGTTTCCTGATTCCCATCTCTACCATTTTCCCCCATGCTTTCCTTCTTTGGACCAAGGAAGCTACTACATCTTATGGATAGCTCTCTGATCTTTTTTTTTTTTTTTTTTTGCTGTATGCGGGCCTCTCACTGTTGTGGCCTCTCCCGTTGCGGAGCACAGGCTCCGGACGCGCAGGCTCAGCGGCCATGGCTCACGGGCCCAGCCGCTCCGCGGCATGTGGGATCTTCCCGGACCGGGGCACGAACTCGCGTCCCCTGCATCGGCAGGCGGACTCTCAACCACTGTGCCACCAGGGAAGCCCTCTGATCTTTTATCTTAGGGAATTTTTTAAATTTTTCATCACTACACCAAGCTGCCCTATAAGTTACATCAGAGCTATATGTGAGTCATAAATTTAGAAATTACAGTTGTTTAGATAAAGTTAGGAACAACAATTTAATTAAAAAAATGTCCCCATTCGCTAGGTGCAATTTAGAAGCATAGCTAGTTTATCCTTTATCACACGCCCCCAATTGTTACAGCTTTGGCAGCTGAAAGAAAAAAAATCAATCCAACCTTGAGTAAGGAGGGCAGGGGGGAATGAAACCTGGAGTAGAATTAACCAGCAAGAAACTTAAAAAATAGGGTAGGTTGAGCTTAGGGCGACAGACAATTTCATGTCTAACCAGAAAGGAAGGACTGCTTATAATGCTGTCTTAACAGTTATACGTTTCAAACCAAGAGCTATCAAAGGAAACCTGGAAAGATAGTGAATGTCAGAAAATGGAAGATGTCAAGGATACATGGGGTTCAAAGGCAATTGTTTCTTGGTTTCAAATATAGACAAGAGTTGGTCCCACAATGGAAAATACACAAACAACAAGCAATCAGAAGGGAGAGTTTGACTTTTCTCTGAAACTTCTAGCTAGTCTGAAAGGCTGAGAAATCTCGAGGTTTTATTTGAAATCTCTCTTTTCAGAGGTCTAAATTGTAACCCTGTCTGTCTAGACAGGGGTTCTTAACTATTTTTTGTTTGTGTATCCAGGTATGTGTGTTTCACATAGAAGATATTAGGGGTATTTGAGGTTGAAAGAAGAAAAAAAAAAAAAAGAACATCACTGTAGTAACTTCTGTTTTAGGAAAATCACTTGAGAAAAGCTAAAGATGAAACTGACCCTATCTTCAGGGTATCTGCTGAGTAGGTCCTGTCATTCTCATTGTGTTCATCATGATGTCTGATTATACTGCATTTTAAAAACGAATTTGATCTTATCACCTAATTTGAATTTTTCACTCATTAACCCACATCCATATACAGTTGCATTTAACCAAGGAAGATTCTCTATCAGTTAGAAATGTTGCCTCTCTAACTTGTTGATATTATTTATATTTCCTAAAATGAATGGAGTTTTGTTCTTTTTAAAACACTTTTTTATGAATTATCTCATTAGTTCCTGTATGGTTTTTCTCTTATTTTTTTATTGTGGTAAAAAAAAACCCCACATAACATAAAATTTACCATCTTAACCATTTTTAAGTGAACAGTTCAGTACTGTTAAGAACATTCATATTGTTGGGTAACATCTCTAGAACTTTTCATCTTGCAAAACTGAAACTCTGTGCCCACTGAATAACAACTTCCCTGTTCTTTCTCCCCTCAAACTCTGGCAACCACCATTCTAATTTCTGTTTCTAAAAGTTTGACTACTTTAGATGAAGCATTTGAGTGGAATCATGCAATATTTGTCTTTTTGTGACTGGCTTATTTCATTTAGCATAATGTCTCAAGGTTCATTCATGCTGTAGCATATGTAAAGATTCCATTCTTTATCAATGCTGAATAATATTTCATTGTACATGCACCATGTTTTGTTTATCCATTCATCTGTCTATGTACATGTAGGATGCTTTCACCCCTTGACTATTGTGAATAATTACATAGATTTTCTTACCTCCCTGTCTATGTCATTTTAGAACTCAAGTGCAAGAGCTGAGAGCTGACACTACTGTCATTATAAATTCTTCTCTCTAGTCTTCCCTTTCTACTGAAGGCTTCTTGAGATGAGCAGAGGAAAAATGGGATCCCAGGCTCAGGAATCTTAGCACAATGCTTTGGGGGTTTGTAATCACGAAGATTTTATGTGTCAATTCGTGGACTCTCCAGTCTGAGAAAGGCATTTTGTTTAATCAATCAACCTATATTCAAATTTCCTTTCCAAAATTCCTGCCAAGCGTTTTTCTGACCATGCTGGTAATTGCAGTGGTGGATTAAGTCTGAAGCACAACTGCCACCATTCGATTGCTCTAGCAGAGAATTCTTCTTCAAGCTAAGCTGACATGCAACTTCGACTGGCTCTACTCTGCTATGTAATGAGTGTTTGTGTCTCTGCCCACCACTGCAAATTCATATGTTGAGACTCTAATGAGATGGCATTCAGAGATGGGAACTTTGGGAGGCGATTAGGTCATGAAGGTGGAATTCTCATTGTGGGACTAGAGTCCTCATAAGAAGAAGAAGAGAGCCAGCCCTCTCTGCTCTCTGCCCTGTGAGGATACAAGGAGAAGAGGGCCAACAGCAAACCAAGAAGAGTGTCTTCACCAAACACCAGATCTGCTGGACCTTGATCTTGGAATTTCCAGCCTCCAGAACCATGAAAAATAAATGCTTGTTCTTTAAGCCACCTAGTCTGTGGTGTCTTGTTATAGCTGCCTGAACTAAGACATACTCTCTGGATTTATGAGGAATGTATCATAGAATCACAGAATGGCTAACAACCCTGGAAATGGTCTCTTCCAGGCCCCTCTAAATAGAGGCTCATTTCACTTCCTTCTGGGCAGCTCTTCAAATCTCTGAAGATAGGGCTGTATTATGTCTTCCCTTCTCCTGGCTAAACACTGCTGGCTCCTAAGATCCCTTTTCAGCTGAAGTGGTTGTGGGCCCTTTGCCCCTCGAGTTGCTCTTTTCTAAGCACACTGCAAGTGACCTGTATTTCTTTTAAACTGTAAGACCCAGAACTGGACAATGCACAGCCCTTCATGCTGTGACAGACAATGATCTGTTCATCCATACCTTTTGAATATGAACATTTGATCAGCTGTGAATTCAATGAATACTGATGAAGAGCTTGAGCACTGTGGTCAGGAAGACCTGGATTTAAAGCCAAGCTCCTTTTAGTTATGTGACACAGGGAAATTAACTAATCTCATTAAGCCATTGTTTCCTCATCCATTTAACAGAGATTATATAGCACCTACCTCACATAACAGAATGCAAATAAAGTACATAGCACAATGCCTGGCACACAGTAAATACTGAAGTAATGTGAGTTCCTGTAAGTCCATACTTTCCCACTTATTCAAAGTTACCACAGTGAGAGACAAGGAGATCTAAAGAGTTAAAGGAGAAAATAATTATGGAATAATATATCTTTTTATCTGCATTGCTTATAAGGATACTTTTATCAAAGGAAAGAGTGGACATCATTAATTGCTTTAACCCTGTAAAAAGGGATTTGTTAGAATGAGTTACTTGGTTTTGTTCAGTTTGGAGTCCTAACATTTGGAATTTATTCTAGTTGAGTTCATGCAATTCTTTGAATATATTACTCCAGTTCAGAAACAACCTGCTAATACTGCATGAGCAATAGAGTTAAGCAGATTTTACGCTGCTCTCTCCTTCTCCCATCAATACCACCTTGAAACCCTAATGCATTCTGAAGAAGGAGCCCTACATGTACTGCAGGGATGACAAGATATATATATATATATATAGTTCACATCTTTATTGGAGTATAAATGCTTTACAATGTTGTGTTAGTTTCTGCTGTACAACAAAGTGAATCAGCCATATGCATACATATATCCCCATATCCCCTCCCTCTTGCGCCTCCCTCCCACCCTCCCTATCCCACCTCTCTAGGTCATCACAAAGCATCTGAGTTGATCTCCTTGTGCTGTGCAGCAGCTTCCCACTAGCCATCTATTTTACATTTGGTAGTGTGTATATGTCAATGCCACTCTCTCACTTCATCCCAGCTTCCCCTTCCCCCATGTCCTCAAGTCCGTTCTCTACGTCTGCATCTTTATTCTTGCTCTGCCACTAGGTTCATCAGTACCACTTTTTAAAATTCCATATATATGCGTTAGGATATGGTATTTGTTTTTCTCTTTCTGACTTACTTCACTCTGTATGACAGACTCTAGGTCCATCCACCTCACTACAAATAACTGAATTTCGTTCCTTTTTATGGCTGAGTAATATTCCATTGTATATATATGCCACATCTTTATCCATGGGATGGCAAGATATTGATGAACATTTTCCACTCATGATGAATTATCTTTTGACATAACTCTTTCAGTACTTGGGCTACATTGGGATGCTACTCACATCTTGGATGACATAGAATTTTTATTTTTCTTAAATATGGCACTAAAAAATATTTTTGGTGTTGAATATCCATTTGGAATGTCTCAAGAGGCATGGTTATATAGTGGAAAGCATGTGAATTTGGAGTTTCCTGTGTGGAACATGAGGTCAGTCGGCTGTGGTTCAAATCCTGGATCTTCTACCCACTA
Source organism: Hyperoodon ampullatus (assembly GCF_949752795.1). Taxonomy (NCBI): domain Eukaryota; kingdom Metazoa; phylum Chordata; class Mammalia; order Artiodactyla; family Ziphiidae; genus Hyperoodon; species Hyperoodon ampullatus. Next base: position 83,119,620 of record NC_136921.1, on the reverse strand, counting down.
GTTCCATGACTCGGACAAATTATTTTACTGATGCTACTGTTTGGTCTCTCATAAATAAAATGGAAGTAATAATATTACCTACTTCAGAGAGTTGCTGTAAATGAAATAATGTGTATGAAATGCTTAGTACAGGGTCTGGCTCAATAAATGTTTCTTCTCCTCCTCCTTCTACTTTATCATTATCATCATCATCATCATCCAAATTCATAGATGACTTTAACATTTACCAGGTGACCACTGGCAATTTCCTTAACCATCCTATTCCTCCATTTTCTTACTTTTTCAAAAGGTATAGTTGTAAATACTTCATAGGATAATTGTGAAATTAAATGAAATAATATAGCTAACACACTTGGGACAGAGTAGAGGCTCAGTGAATCATCATACATTACTTCTTTCCCTTCCTGTCCTCAAGCCTTTTTTCATTCTTCACTGATATATATCTATATCTATATATACCTGTTGGACTATACGTAGGAGAGATGTATTCGTTTCTTTGTTTTTGCACAGCTAGTTTGAGCCAGTAAAAATGTTTCTCAAATATTATGCTACATATTATCAAATATAAGCAGTCAGTGCTAAGATAGCAAGGGTAGAAAAGATCGAAATTCACGCTCTCGTTACTCTTGCTCTGTGGTTGGCCCATTGAGATGTTTAGCTGCTATTGGGGCAAGAGGTCTCTAGACAGTCTATCGGAATTTCACCTGCCAAATGCTGGAGTTAGCAGAGACCAAGAAAATATATTAAAAAGGCATGGTTCCCAGAATTTATTGGCAAATCCAAAGTAATAAAAAAGGAAAATCTGATATAACCACAGGCTCTTCATACTATCATTTTTCATCTTTACCACATCCTCTCTAGCTGACCTAAGCTATTTCTCAGTATGGTTTTGGAAATCGGAAGGGGGGATTTAATGCCTTGCTTGAGCATGCTTTCACTTGGCTCAGGCTGATTTATAATTAAGATTGTATTCCTTTCTTCAGAGACAGTTGGAACATTGTTAGAATGAGTGCTTAAAAATCTAAAACCATGTGTAAACTCAGTTACTTGGAGAGTGAGAAGATGATGGCAGCATAAACAGAAAGGGGAGAGAAATAAAATACTTCACATATTGAAAATAGAAGGGCAGGAAAATGGCAATTGTTAATGAGGTATTTGAAAATACCTGAAAATCAAGTAAAGAAAGATGGATGGAAAACACATACAAAAAAGAAAAATCAGAAGAATTAAAGATGCAGAAACAACACAATAAAAAGAAGTCAACTGGGAACTCCTGGGTGGTCTAGTGGTTAGGACCTGGTGCCCTCACTGCAGGGGCCACCAGTTTGATCCCTGGTCAGAGAACTAAGATCCTGCAAGCTGTGTGGCCATAAATGAATGAATGAATGAATAAGTAAATGAATAAAAAGGAGTCAACTAACTCTGAGTACATCATCTGTCTCCTCTTTATATTATCTGCTTGATTTAATATCAAAGAGGTCCAGCAGTGAAACTGGAGGAAATGGCTTGTTAAGGAAATTTTAAAAGATAGCCTTTCATAATTCATACTCAGTTCTCTAAGATCCATATTTGAATACTTTTAAAGAGGGATCACTGTGGCTGTTAGGATGACATGCATAACTTTTAGCGCCCTCAGGAATAAATGGATTGTGCTGTTGATTTCCTGACCAAGGACTCACACAGACCCTCACTCAAATAATTAGTTTTTTGCTGATGTCTGGGTAATCTCTGAAGTTTCCCACACATATAGGCCACGTCGACAGCAACGGAAAAGTGGCTATTGCCTTAGAGCAATAATGGCCTGGAAATTGTGTTAACTTGATGTTATAGTAGCAGCCACAAGCAAATATACTTATAAACGGCTAGAAAATGAGATCAAAGACCACTGTTCGTTTTTTTTTAAATTTTACATCCCTGCTTGGGTGAATAATGACTGGACCAACATATGTTTACTTCTTTACTGACTGGCTCTAGAAAATACCACAGGGGAGTTTATTCTGCAGAACGCTCCCTGGACTCATGTTCCTGAATCTTTGCAGTCAACAATAATTTTTATAGACCCACAAACATGACTCTTAGATGTCAATAAACCAATGAGTGAAATGTCCTGCCTATGCACAAGTGGGAGCAACGTTGCTTAAGGACTTGAGCAGCCTGTGCTCTTCTCTGACTCACTCTGTGACCTTGAACTTATGCTGCCTGCTTTTTACTTTCCTGGCCTGGCAAGCTGAGTAATATGACTTAGGATAAACCAGGAAATGGCAAAATGCCTGGTGCTCTCAAGTGAATTTAGTCCAGTAACATCACCATGTCAGTGGCCTTTGCCCAGCACACTGGGGGAGAAGAGGGAATGACAGGGTCTCCTGGATCCTATCAATCACCGCAGAAGCTCTCTTTAAGCCCATCAGACACATGATGAAGCATCCCTATTAGCTGTGTTTGTGGGACCTGAGTCAAAGATTACCAGCTCTAAAGAATGTTGAGCTCAAGAGTAGAATGCTGTTCCTCCATTCTCACATTGACTTTACCAGCAACAAGCTTTGCACTCCTGGCAAATCATTTGAAATCTCTCTGCACCTCTGCTGTTAGTCTGTACAATGAAGCAATCATTACAGGATTGTGGCAATCCAACTGCATTGGATTGAAAGGGTTTTAGAAAGTTAGAAACTATTTAAACAAATGAGACACCAAGAGGTAGGTTACCATGATGGTTAAGAGCACACTGGAGCCAAAATTCCTGGATGAGAAACATGCAGGGTGGCATCCCTGTACGTGAATGTGTAGATGCCCACAGGCTCCCCTCCTGTGCCTGCCTCCAGGGACCTACTAATAAGAAAATCAGGTTCTCTTCCCACCCCAACCAACGAATCCCTTAAAACTGCCCTCACTGGGGTCATGGATAAGCCTCCTTATGGCTAGATCCAGCAGACTCTTTTCAGTCATTTACCAGCTATGTGACTTCTCTTTGCCTTACTCTTTTCTGGTATAAAATGGGAATAAAAACAGTTTCTAATCATGGTGGGTGCAAGCCTTTATACATTTGTCCAGACCCATGGAATGCACCACATCAACAGTGAACCCTAATGTAAACCATGGATTTTGGGTGATAACGTTATGTCACTATAGGTTCATCAGTTGTAACACACGTACCACTCTGGCAGAGGACATTGATAGTAGGAGAGGCTATGCATATGTAGGGGCAGGGGGTATGTGGGAAATGTCTATACTTTCTGCTCAATTTTGCTGTGAATCTAAAACTGGTCTAAAAAATAAAAGAAAAACAGTATCTATCTCACAGGGTGTTATGAGGATTAAAAAATTTATATTTAAAGAGTTATAGCATACCCAACATACAGTAAAGAACATATCATACCCAATGTATAGTAAACACTCAAATAGTGTCAGCAGATTTTCATGAATCTCTCAGAGAATATTCTTTTCTTCCTCTTTATCCTTTCATTTAATTATCTTCAATGTAGGGCCATGATAGATCACTGTTATGTCAACTGAGTACCAACACTACATGAATAGGAGCAATACCTTCTATTAAAGAACATTAGGTTTTGCTTATGTAAATGACCAATTCAACTGATTCATTTGCCTCCCTTTTCTATCTCTTTCCCCCTACTTCATTCAATTATGGGTTTCCCACCAAACTGACCACATTTTAGTTCTACGCAGAAACAGTAGGGATTTACAATGGAAGCAGCTATTCTGCTGAAGTTACAGCCACACCACTATGAGATTCAGCAGTTTCCACCCCAGCAGCTTATTTCCAGGTGAAGTTAAATCCTTGCCAATGGTAGATCTTACTGCGTGTCAGCTTCGCTGCTGTGTGAAGGCTCACCAGGACTTAATTCCAACCATCTGCTGAAAGTTTAACACTGTAATTGTCTGGAGTGAGTGCTATGAATCCAAATAGGTTCCACGTCTAATTACGTCAGTACTACTCACAACTCTCATTGTTTTATTTTTTTATGTGGTGCTCCAAAATGAGGAGATTTGACAGAAAGTTTTACCATAATAATTTACAATATCAATAAAGCTCATCCACATGTCCAATTTACAATTTTATGCCTCAATGTATTCTACTTTTGGCTACATGGGCTGTGTGGACTAAATTTACAGAAATACTCAGATCATAAAACGTCTGTTCCAATTAAAGGTATTTTGCATTTGTTTTTATCACAATGGTATCAGGTTTGACATTGAACTTAGAGTTTTTGTTCTTGGCCATATTCATATAGAAAAGCATTATATAGGTTGCAATTCTATGTATAAAACACTGCCCTTCCAAGTGAGCACTGCAAGGCTGAACAAGTGTTTTACCAAATCACTGTAGGTCAAAAGGAAAATGAAAGTTTGAGTACGTTTTAATGGCTGAGGAATGGGGAAAACAAAAGTCTTGGGAAAAGACAATTGACAGTCAGGGCGAAGGGGCCTGGGAAGAAAACCACTTAAGGGTAGAGAACCATCAAGCACCACCGTTCTGACTCAGAGGTATTAGCCCATGATTTTCTAAAAGCAGAAAAGAAAGCAGAACAGAAGAAGAGAGGGGGCCTCAAGATGGAAGCCTTTGGTTTTAAATCATGTTGTGCAAATGGGAGATGTCCATAGTGAAACAGACTGGTTTCCTTCATGCACGGAGAGGGTGACCTCCAATAGCCCTAGAGAACAGTCACATGAATCCTGACATTTTTAAGAAGGAGGTATTAGGAGGAGATACAATGGTGCAAAACAAAAGATGTTGGAGTTACCAACTCATCTGCAATGACAGCAAGCTAAAAGTGAGTAATCCTGACTCCATATGGTAAGAAAATCGTTCAAATGCAGGAAAGAAGGGAAAGTGCCTGGTTAGCCGTGGACATTGCTGATCTTGGGAGTACTGAGGAGACGGAGCTTCTAAAAACTGAGTCTGCAGAGAAAGAGTCTGGCACACACAGCAGGTGTTCAGTATATAGTTCAGAATAAATAAATGAAGCTGTGTGTAGCATCAGTAGAATAATACTAGCTCACATTTATTTTTTGAATTTTATTATTTTTTTTATACAGCAGTTCTTATTACTTATCTATTTTACACATATTAGCATATATATGTCAATCCCAATCTCCCAGTTCATCACACCACCATCACCCCCTGCTTTCCCCCCTTGGTGTCCATAAGTTTGTTCTCTACATCTGTGTCTCTATTTCTGCCTCGCAAACCTTGTACCATTTTTCTAGATTCCACATATATGAGCTCACATTTATTGGCTACTAATTAGGTGCAAATTTTGGTTAACTTATTTAGTCATTTGACAGATGAAAAAACAGCTTCAGAGAGATTAAATATTTGCCCGATTTAATGCAGCTCACCACCAGTGCAGCTGAAATTCTAACCTAAGGTTGATTACAGAACATCTTAATCCTCATGGTTTAGTGGTGAAGACTGTGTTCACTGGAGCCATTTTTCCTGGGTTCAAGTCCCCACCCTACTACTTACTAGCTTGAGTGACTGACATGCTCTCTTACAACTGTTTGTTCATCTACAAAATGGGGCTAATCCTGGTTGGTTGCTTCAGGCTGTTTGCATTCTTCCTCCAAATTCATATGTTGAGGCCTTAATCCCCAATGTATTTAGAGATGCAACCTTTGGGAGGTAGTTAGATAATGAGGTCATTAAGGTGGAGCCCCACTGATAGGATTAGTGGCCTTATAGGAAGAGGAAGAGACCTCTTTCTGCCATGTGAGAATATAGGAAGAAAGCAGCTGTCTGTGAACCAGGAAGAGGGCTCCCACCAAGAACTCAATCATCCTGGCACTGTGAACTTAGACTTCCTGCCTCCAGAACTGTGAAAAAAAATTGCTGTTTAAACCATCTCCTTGGTCTACAGGATTCCATTAGAGCAGCCTGAGCTAAGACCCTAGTACTTTCTTTCATGGGTTTGTATGAAGATTATTTGAGATAGTATTTGGAAAGCACTGAGTAGGAAGTATGGTGTATTGTAAGTACTCAATAAGTGTGAGCTATTGATATCTTTAAAAGCACCAGCTACTGTTTTCGTGTGTATTGCTTTCATGTGAACAGGAGCAAAATGACACATTTTTGACCAAAAACTGACAGTTGGAACATCTATCCAGATGCTGAGATTTATTCTCTTACATGTTAAATAATAACACTTATATTTTCTATCCATAATGTCTTGTGTGGAACCCATGGACAGACACAGGCAGTGCTGTGTGACATGAAGGACATGACATTTGGAGCCAGAAGACCTGCTTCAATCTCAACTCTGTGAGTGGCTGTGTAGCCTTTGACAAACCAGTTATATCTTTAAGCCTCAGTCTCCACCTTGGTAAAAGAGTTCCGAATAATACCCCTGTCAGGTGATGATAGGTTTGAAAGTATTTTGTAAACTGTAAAGCACTGTACAAATATTGGTAATTATGTTCACACCATGAGAAGGTTTGAAAAAAAGCAAGAAAACAACACATTGTTGGTGAAGTTTGAAGAGCTTTCTAATTTGGGAGTCGTTGCCAACACCATTAAGAACTGAGACACGCTGTACTAAATTTAGCTTAAAACAAACAAAAAATATGTGATTCAACCTCAAAAAAGATGTATCTCGTTATGCATGAAGAAAGGTCTCTGAAATAGAGTTACAGAAACCTAGAGAGCAACATTGTGGATGGGTGACCCAGTGGTTATAGTAAACCAGAAAATAGAGTTGAGCTTTTCCAATGTCATACAGCGTTTAAAAGCACAGTTCTATTTTAGGCTTTTCTCAAGGGACAGTGGGCTCCTTTCTTCCTTTTAGAGCCTAGACAATGCTGGTCTAGTACCCTTCTGGGCACTGCAGGTCAGCTATAAGGCCAGGATGCCTCATTCACCACACACCCACACACACACCCTCGGGAGTCTGTCTATGAAGAAGAAATAGGGTCTAATTGGAGACCTGGGGCTGGTGTGGTGGGCGCTTGGCCACAGCCCACAGCTCTGCAGGTCAGTGGAATGCCCCTTAGCTCTTTTCACTCTTTTCATGCTCTTTCTCAAAGGGATTTTGCCTGCTTTACCTCTGTACGTGATTCTTTTGGATTTGCTTGAATCTGATCTGAATCTCAGTATATACAGTAAGCAGGTCGGAAGGACAGACCATTGAGAATACGTTAGAGAAGATGGAGGGATGTGGTGATTGATGAAAATGAATCATAGTATTTGGTAAGGCAACATGTTGAAAAATAAACCCAGACTTGTGGTTGCCAAGGGGGAGGGTACAGGGGAGGGAAGAATTGAAAGTTCGGGGTTAGTTGATGCAAATTATTATACATAGGATGGATAAACAACAAGGTCCTAGTGTATAGCACAGGGAACTATATTCAATATCCTGTGATAAACCAGAATGGAAGAGAATATGAAAAAGAATGTAAATATACATATAACTGAATCATTTTGCTGTACAGTAGAAGTTAACACAACACTGAAAATCAACTATACTTCAAAAAAAAATTTAAAAAAGGATTTAAAGAAAAGCTTCAGACACGTGGAGAGGGAAAGATATATGGATCAGACGATTGTTACTCTCAGCAGAAGGTTCTACGTCTGCTCCTGGTGAGGTGTGTCCCTGTACACAATTGCAGGCTGTCACCCTCCTCTTATACTAATGAGTACAATCACTGAGCCGGTGCTTCAAGGGCCCACACACTCCTTCCACTTTCCAGATCTCTTCCCTAACTCTATGGCATCATCCTTGTGTTCACTATTTGCACCTGCCATTTTACAGCAGAGAAAGGGTAGTGGTGAGGGTGTCAGATTATGCGTGCTGATCAGCTGAATCCCTAGTGTATATTAAGACACCAACCTTGAAACAATTCAACAGTTACTAAGCAGATGACTAAGTAGTGACTTATGTTGCCTGTGTGTGCAAAAGCAGTATATATAAAGAGAGGGGTTTCTGTTTATCTCCGTGCCACCTCAGTTGAGCTATTTGTATTGGCACCACCATGTATGTTGAATTTTAACTTAAGTTTGTACTTCTAATTGTCATTTTAGTTGTTATTTTACTTGTCTTAAAATATACTTAGATACAGCTTTGACATGAAAAATATTGTGTATGCAGAAGATTGTGTCTGCTGCATATCAGACAATGCAATTAAAGGCACTAGAAATAGCCAAATCTCAGGAATAGATTATAGGATTTTCAAAGCCAGGAGAAGCTAGTGTGGCTGATTCACACATCATGAAGGACTCTCGCTCAGGCACTAACTTATCAAAAGCTTCTGGCTAACTTTCAAGAAAAGCTGTTTAACTTTCATCCATTTATAACACAAGTGAGCAAAAAACAAAACTAAATAGAGCCAAAAAAAAGCATATGTGGCTTTTGGGGTCCTGTGATTTGCCTCAAAATTTTCATATCAACCCTAAGACTGGGAAATGTCAAGATGAAGATCCTGTGTTATGAGAAGTGCCACGTCACTGGGAAGCAATGCAGAACTGTTGGTGGCCAGTGTGGCAAATAAACTTATGACCATGAATGATGGAGACCACATTCTTTCATTTCTTTTTCCCATTTGGAATGGGACTGTCTATAAGGGTTATCCTATGCCTGTCCCACCACTGTAATTTGGAAATAGATAACCTTTTTTCTAGTTTAGCAGGTCCATAGATGAAGAGGAAATTTGCTCTATGATGGAACATACCCAGCCTCACATCTACTTGATTTAGGTGATTTACACAATGAGATTTAGGACTTTTCAGCCAATGTTATTTAGATGAGATTTTAGGCTTACATCGATGCTGTGCTGGGTTGAGACTTGGGAGGATGTTGGGGTAGGATGTATTTGCATGTAGGATGGATGGGAATCTTTGGGAACCAGAGGATGGACTATGGTAAGCTGAAAAAAACCACCACTCCCTCCAAATATGTATTTTCTTTCTAATCCTCAGAACCTGTGAATATTACCTTATATGACAAAACAGTGATTATTATCTTATACAGCAAACAATATGATTAAATTAAGGATCTTGAGACTAGGTGTCTAACTTGGGTTATCTGACAGGACCCCTAAAAATTTCACAGGTATGCTTATTCGAGAAGGGCAAAGGGAATTTGTTGAATATTTTAAAAGAAGGATGAGGAAAACTCCTAATCAATGGCATCACATCATTGGTAAAAGGCTAGCTGGCTAGTCAAGTAAGTGCTTAGCCCAGAGTCAGTTCTCTGAGCCCTGGGACTTTAAAATTAGAAGAGGCTGAAGATTAAGAGAAACTAGAAAATGAGCTCTAAAAGTGCCAACAACAGCTGATGGAGATAATCACTGATAGCTCCCAAAGGACAAAGCTTAAATCCATCACTTGTAAAACTTTGCTTCACACTGGCTTTGGGGCTTTGTGTTGTTAATGATATCTCTTAAGCTCAAAAAAAGTATAGATGCCTGTACTGGGCAATGAGCTTCTGGCCTAGAGCAAATCACTGTGATTTAATTGCCTGTTACCTGGTATAGAGAAAGGGGTTAGATGTTTATGATGACATAGCTTTATACCTGCACTCAATCAGTTGGTTTGTGAAGAACATATGCCTTCTCTACCCTCAGTCAAGGGTGAATGAACATGGGACATAGAAATGATAAAGTGCCTACATCAAAGAGATGTTGAAGACCAAATGCTGACTGTTGCTTACATGTAGACAACAATGAATTTAAAGATGCCTGAAATTCTTTTAGACTGCATCCTGCAAGGCACTAGGTATAGAGTCAGATAGACCTAAAGATGAAACTGCCTCTGCCACATACTCATTATGCTAAGTTGGACATGTTATTAACTTCTTGGAGTCTTGGTTCTCTTGACTATAAATTGGGGGATAATGATATCTATCCCATGGGGATGTTGTGAATGTTAATTAGACAAAGTATCTAAAATATTTAACCCAGTGCACTTTGTAAATCCAGTCACTATTGTTCTTTGATGGTACATCACCAAATGTGAGCTTTGTCAAATTGCAAGTCTACAAGGGAAAAATGCTATGGGGCAAGGTGGTTTCTCCTGTCATCATTAAATCATGCTTACTGTTTACTCTTAAGGTGAGTAAGGCTGCTGCTCTCTCAGGCAGGGCAATGTGCCTGGACTAGTGAAGGCCAAGCCAGGAGCAGAGGCGGGTGTGCAGATTCATGAGAAGATAAGGCTGCAAAGAAAGAGAGAAGCAGGTAGGGAGTAGGGTTGGCAATATTAACTTGCACTGTAAGGCTTCTGGGTATGAAAAACATAAGCACCATGTCAAGAAATAATCACAACAAGACTCACACAGAAGCTTGATATTCTAGAAATACTTGGAAGTAGGACAGACCTAAACTTGCAAAGCAGTCTGAAAAATGATGCCCTGAGATGAGCACCATGGATAGCTCCAAGGGAAGCCATTTCTTTCTCCCTGAAAAGGCAGCAACTCAGGATTGTTCAAACCAATTTTATGGAGAAGCCAACAACTCTCTTCCTTAAAGGACCAAGATCTATTAAGGCATATTTGATCCCTAACACCATATATCTATTCAATATTTCTAAATATGTCAGTAACAGCATAATATGTGAACAGAACTGTTGAGAATTGGTTCTCTCTTGGAGAGAAGCAGATCTACTGTGACCTTAATTGGTTTGATTTAGGGTTGCTCTTCATTCTTGGAGATCCTGAACAATTCAAGGTTTTACCAGGAAGTTCCCCACCTCCCTTAACACTAACACAATGTTGACATTTCGGGTTGGTGGTAGGTCAACTGTAGAATGTTTCATCTCTGTGAGATCATGAGTGTGGGAGAGGGCTCCCATCCTGAGGCCATATTTATTCCAGTCCATTAGAAAGTCTAGCCACACTATTGCTAAGGGTTCATAAAGGGGTGGATACAAATTCTGCTCTACTTTCTGTGTACCCAGGGGAAAGTCATTTGGTCCTTCTTACTGTCATCTGAAAGATAAAGGAATTGAACTATAACATCTTAAGGGAGATAAGAAGTTCCATTATGATGAAGTAATCTAGTTTAAAATTATTCATTCAGAGACTCCAGAGATGCAAAATATATCCCTGAGGAAAAAGACAAGAGCTGCAAAAGTATGTACATAGAATCAGAATTCAACCAAACACGTCCAGGACACAAAAAATTAAAGTATCATTGGCAAGGGGATGAAAGAACCATAATGTGTTTGGCTGCAAAGTACGATGGTGTCTTAGAACTGGGACAAGGTCTTCTCAGATCTTCTACACCAGGAACTGGTAGAAATACCAAGGCTTTACGTTAGAGGTTTGAACTGACTATTGTCCTCCAAGTTTCAAGGCTTCTAGATGACAGAATGTTGGGTTTTATAATGTCCAAAGGGCAGTACATCAGAACATAGGAGCAGGCTGTGGGCTAAAATGACCCTGCTGGGACACACAGGCTTTGAATTATAGGAACCCCTCTGACAAAGAAGTGTCTGGCTGATGGGTTTTTATGATTTCTTGGAGAAAGGATTCTCATTGTGATTTCTGAATAATGAAACTGGGGCTCCTCAGTTGTCAGGTTCTCCAACAATTGGATGAAATAAGGCCTTGTATTTTCTGGAGCAGAGGTTCTCAAAGTGTGGTCCTTGGATCCCTGTGTGTCTCTGACACCATTTTAGGAGGTCAATAAGGTCCGTACTTTTCCAACTACATATTTCTATGTGGCCTGATTTTCTTCTTAAACTTCAACCAAAATAACAGATCACAATAAATTGACTGCAAGAGCAGATATGAGAATCCAGTTGTTTTCTATTGGGCCAGACAGTATTGAGATTTGCTAAAATATTAAACTGTACCATCTCCTCCCTAATTTGTTTTGGAAAGTGTAGTTATTTTCTTTTAAAAAGATGCTATTTATTTTTAATATGTAATGACTTTATTGCTCCTTAAAATTAAACAAAAATGTTATATACAACTTCCAATTTTAATATCTAATATGGTAAATATTGATAAATATAACCTACATAATAAAAAGCCCTTTGGGAGGCTTCAATAGTTTTTAAGAGGGTAAAGAAATAAAAATGTCTGAAGCCCTGTTTCAGAGGCATCGGAATTCTGAATAGGTAATCAGTCTTTTAATAACAGTAAAAGTGAGCAAAGATTCTTGGTTTCTAAGTTTCTATAAGATGTTAAGTTGTCTGGGAGATATGGGTATTCAGATATTTACTTGGTTTGATGTGGGTTGACCCATCAGGCACATGAGGGCCTCCCTTCAGGGTTTGGGCTCTCTCCACCATGGACTGGCTTTGAGCTTGGGAGTGAATCCTGAGAGACAGTATTAGTGGACCTCACACTATTCACCTACGTTTCTCCCTCTAGAATAACCCAGTGATGAAAGTGTCTTGCAACCAGGCATGATTGGATTAAATGAAGAAAAACTTAGGATAAATGCAAGGAAAACCTCTCTACTGATGCTAGTGAGAAATATGACATTTTAAAATATTATCTTTAGGTAACTGGTTGAAGTTTTATCACTTAAATGTATCAAATGTAAAATTCTCTCTCAATATTTCACTCGTGTGTCATTTACGGGAAACAGTAAACAATATTGTTAAGCTTTATCTTTGGAGCAAAAAGATTTATGACTATGGGCAAATCTCAGTATAAACTGACTAACTGAGATGAAGTCCAAACTAAATATATGAAAATAAATTCAGAATGGAAATACTCTCAAATAAAATGTTAACAGATGAAATTTTAATGCTTTGGAATATACTTCATATTTCCAGCTAATACACAATGGAATTCAAAAAATATATATATATATATATTACTGGAATTAATTTAATGAAAGCAAAACTTTTGCTTTGCAATTTTGAACAAGTTATTTGGTTTCCCCGTTATCCCATCTACTGAATAAGGAGAATGCATCAATAATCATCAGCTCTACATTCATTCATATGTAGGACAAGTAGGTTTCTTAAGTATATTTTGTTTTCTCAGGTAGTAAAACATGCCACCTGCTGTCTTATAATTCTTTTTGTTTACCCTTTAAACTATTTTTACTACAAGGTTCAAAGGCAAGATTCATCACAATCTTAGATCAATCATCACAAAATAGTGAATGGTGACATCAGTTCAGTGACATTTTATAGAAGATCTCAAGAATATCTTTACAGAACATAATAGTATTTCAGGCAAGAGTAGAATTTTTACCCTTAAAGAATTTAGATTGTTTTCAATAAAAAGTTTTTGGACTCACTTGATCATTGAGTATTTTTTTCCCACATTTTGCTGGGCTATCTTGGGGTTGGTGGGAGTGGAGTAGAGATAGAGATGAGGGAAAGGAATAATTCTTGGGCCAATTCAATTTTTATTTATCTGGTTTACTGAAATTTGTGTCATGTGATTTAGGAATTTCAGTTTCCACTGCTTCTGGGTTTCATCCAATTTTAAACAACTCTTTCCTAAATTTTCTTGTTCCCAAAGCAGTGGAATAAAAATCTTATCAAAGGCCATGCTAATTCAAAGCCATCAGCTTATAGCTTGTCTACCATGCTACTGCATTTTAAGTAACCAATTATTATTTAAAATTCTGGCTTCAGCGGCATTAAGGAAATGTAGGAGTCATGAACTCTGTATGATTACAAAGAACTTGAATTCTCATTAAAGGACATAGAAAGTTAATTAAAAGTTAATTAAAAGGAACGAAAATTTTAGAATATCTGATATTCTCTACTTATTCAGTACATTTGGAAAGTTGAAAACTGATCAATGTCAAGTAAAAGACACTAAAGTCATCCGCTTGGGGTAATTTAAGTCTACTGACTTTGAGAAAAAGGGTCAATTGTTTATATAACATAATCCACTCACATCATATCAAAATGAGGAAGGAATACTCAGTCTGTAATGTATTGTATAGATTCATTAACTTCAAAGTAGCTGTGCAGGGAATTCTCTAATACAAATGGAATTTATATTTACATTATAGTACATCAGTACTGTAGCCTACATGAAAGCCTATAATTATTATGCAAAGATTCCAAGTAAACAAGTATTGGTGCTACAATTAACATTTGAGAAGAGTAATTAGTTAACTCCTTTATCCTTTTTACACAAAACAGATTTCTCTTTTCAACAAAAGCAACATAGAAAGAATTCTACATCCAACGGTAATATTTGTGAAGAAGACAATCAAAATAACAAAAAAGAATTTATCCTTAGTGAAAGAATGGGGACACATAAGCCTACCCCAAAAGAGGTAAGTTGAAAATAATGCAAATAATATGACAAATGCTATCCCTGCCTGCTCTCAACCTCCATTTTACTACAGGACTGGATTTCATCTGCTTACAGGACCAGCCCTGCCCAGGTTCAAAGCCACTGCTGCCTGATGGCCACGCTGTATGTGTAGCCCTGGCAGCTGTAAGTCTTGAGATGTGTCAGCCACAGGTGGATCCCTGAGAATGTACTGTGATTTCCTCTTCTGTCCTGAGTAGGATCTTTCCTGTCTTGAAACCTTGGCTTGGGTCCCAACACTCTGCAAAGCTTTCCCCAATTTTCTCCTCCCTTCCTCATTTTTTTTTTTTTTTGCGGTACGCGGGCCTCTCACTGTTGTGGCCTCTCCCGTTGCGGAGCACAGGCTCCGGACACGCAGGCTCAGCGGCCATGGCTCACGGGCACAGCCGCTCCACGGCATGTGGGATCTTCCCGGACCGGGGCACGAACCCGTGTCCCCTGCATCGGCAGGCGGACTCTCAACCACTGCGCCACCAGGGAAGCCCCCTTCCTCATTTTGAGGTCCGATTCTTGTCCTTCCAAGTCCCAGCTCCTTCCTGGATTCTAGTTCCTATAGGCTGCCGCTCATCCAGAAAACACACACAGTTATACTTCTCTTAAGATGTACCTGTTGTTTTCTGACAAGGGAAAAATTCTAATTTATGCTGTTATTTTCTGCTTCTGCCCTTGTCTGTCCACAAAAGGAATTTCTACAATGGAGAATGATCAAAGGCAGTACAGACAGTGAGAGACACAAACTCTCCCTTTTCTGCAACGCTTCAGCTGCTCACAAACTGTTACCCTTTCCTCTGCTTTAACTGTATGTAAACCTGATAAATCCTTTCCTGTTGTCCTTAGCTCCTCCAAGTAGGAGCTATGATCAGATACCAAAACTTCCTGGTTGCATGAAATAAATTTTCTGTAACTGTGTATTTGCTCTAGCACATAAACTAAATTGTCTGTAACAGAGTGTGTTTTCAATGATGAATCACACCTGCAGAGCATTTTGTGGCTGAAATGTGAGAGAGAGAAAGAGGGAGAGAAGGGGAAGGAGTGGGAGGGAGAGGAGGGAAGAGAGACAGAGACAGAGAATGCCCAAGAATAACAATAACAAAGTACAAACAGAAAGTTAATCCCACAGCATGGCTCCTGTGATGTCCTCAATACATCTTCCAAGTGGATGGTGCATCCTTTGCTTCTCCTCTCTAGGGTAACTTTTAGAATAATGTACTCTTAGTGCATAAAGGGCAGGAACCTGCCAGTCAGAAAGCCCCATATAAAATTAACCAAACCAAAAGTTCAAGAATGGTAATAAGGAGGGTAAATGGGCAGCAGAGGAATTGTCTCTAGGAGGAAATTTAAATAATGTCACTCCAATGCATCATTTCCAAGACCAAAGTCTGGTTTCAACAGCATTGCATATACTTATTGGGTAAGTGAGCAAGTGAGGGAGGGAGGGAGGGAGTGAATGGGGTGAGAGCCAAGAATTCCCAGGAATTCCAAGTCCTGTCTCTGGAATTCTTCCTTGGTGACTATGCCACTGTGTATAACAGGCTTCTTTTTGTTGAACTCCCCAACTGGGATTCACTTCATGGATGCCTTGCAAGTTGAATGACCCCAGTATTTTAATGCAAGAGGTGTCTGAGAGCGATTGAGTTTAGTATCATTTATAGTCATCAGAATAGAAATTGAGAATAATTTCCAGTGTCCAGATGTTGGGCATGATGTAGGTGAAACATTCAGACAATTGAATGTTTAACTTCCATCCAGATGTTTTAGCTGGTATTTCCATAATATACCCTCTACCAGCAAAAAACAAATAGTGAGTAAATTAATAAGTAGCCAATATAAAACCATAAAAATAAACAAAGAAAAGTGATTTTACCATAAAAAGCCAATTACTAAATAGCAAATGTTGAGATAAAACAAGTATTATTTTTATCAAAATGGTCTATCCTGCTGTATCTCCAGAATTGCACTACCAAGAAAACCCATTAAAAAAATCACATTTTAATCATAACCTCAGATGGAAAAGGGAAATAGGTGCTAGAAGTTTAGGCATGGAGTAACATTGTTGGTTTTCATGCATGAGTTTCAGTAATGCAGTTGTATTGATGGCACAATTCACTGGGCAAAGCAAGAGCAGAAGTACAGCTCACTTTGGTCAAGAACTGTGGCTACTTCTTCCATTCACTAAGGAAACTTAGTGAAGTCTGGAAACCTAGCCAGACTTCTTACACTTTCTTACCAGCTTTATCACTCATTGTTCTGATAAGAATCAGGCCTCTCAAACAGAGCGGATTTGTACATTGTTCCTCTGTAGGTAAGTAGTAAGGACTAGGATTCTGCTGTAATACATGGCAATCACAGAAATGAATCCTGTTTTCTTTAGATTTGATAAGTTTATATTAAATTATGTGATATGAACTTTGGTGCAAAAACATACTTGTAATCATGTAGAGTTTATTATTACTGCTACAGCACAAGAACAAATTCACTGAATCTGCCTGTACATCAAACATTATATTATTTGATAAAATAATAACTAAAGTAGCAAAACATGTCATTTAAAAAATATCTCAAAACCATGCAAATAGAGATTATCATACTAAGTGAAGTAAGTCAGAAAGAGAAAGACAAATACCATATGATATCACTTATATGTGGAATCTAAAATATGACACAAATAAACCCATCAATGAAACAGAAACAGACTCATGGACATAGAGAACAGACTTGTGGTTGCCAAGGGGGAGGGGGTTAGGGGAGGGATGGAGTGGGAGGTTGGGGTTAGCAGATGCAAACTATTATATAGAGAATGGATAAACAACAAGGTCCTTCTGTATAGCATAAGGAACTATATTCAATATCCTATGATAAACCATAATGAAAAAGAATATAAAAAAGAATGTATATATGTATAACTGAATCACTTTGCTGTACAGCAGAAATTAACACAACATTGTAAATCAACTACACTTCAATAAAAAAATGAAGAAAAATCTCAAAACCAACACACACACACACACACACACACACACACACACACACACACACACACACACTGGACAAAAAACACAGAAAATGAGTAAAATCAAGTTAAATGAAAGTCTTGGAGCCTGGGATAATTTCAGACTTCCTCTGAGTAGGGATGCTTTGGTAGCATCAATATAAAATCTATAAAAAAATGTATACATGTGAAAACATGCTTGAAAGACATATAGCACAGATAATAGGTTTGTTAGGATGGTGAAATTACCTGTTTTCCAATGTATTTTCCAAACACTCTATACTATTTTTATGTCATTTTACAGTAACAATAATTAATTATAAAATGAATTGGAATTCTTTTTTAAATTCCCAGTTCAAATAGCCCCCCTTCCAAGAAAACTTTCATAATACCTTATTTATATCTTATTTTTTGAATTTATATATGTTCTAGCATTACAGTTATCAGTTTGCTTGTAATAAGTTAATAAGCTGTGCATTAATTTGGTTCTAGATTTTGGGAATGAGCATAAGAATTTGTAAATAGATTCTGGGTGTCATTAACAGTAAGTATTACAACTAAAATTTGGGGATGCATATACTTGTTTTTCTATTCTGCTCAGAAGGGACAACAATTGCCATGTGTACACCTGCAAAAATCATGGGGCTTCCTTCTCTAATGACTAACTTTTATCTAATATTTCCATATGGATATTCTTTATTCTAAATGGTCACTAATTTCACCCTTTGATGTGGTATTTTTTCTATTGATAGCAGATTAATTATTCATTTGTTATTTAAACAAATTTAACTTTGAACCTAGTATTTTCCTAAATCTTTGCTACTAGAGATGGGGTCACTCCCAACAGGACGTAATACTTTTTTCTAGAGTTTGAAATGGGGACAACCCCACCCCTCAAAGAAACACGTGTGCAAAAGAAACTACAACAAGGATCTGGAAGAAGAACAAAAGGGAAGGGCCTTGATTCAAGTCCAAGTTTTCCCAAATAAGCACAGAGTAATATAATTTGTTAGAGATGAGTTTTACATAGCTAGTGAGTTTGTATTCAGCCACATTCAGAGTAAAAGTTGTACACAATGACCAAGTGGTTCAACATTTGAAAATCAGTTAATATAATTTGTATCAACAGCCTAAAAAAGAAAATCACATCATCAGGTCAATAGATACAGAAAAAAATTTTGATAAAATCCAGCTCCCATTCATGATAAGAACTCTTGGGAAACTAGGAATAGAGGGGAACTTCTTCAACTTGATAAACAATATCCACAAAAAAATCTACAGCTCACATCATATTTAACGGTGAGAAACTTGAAGGTTTCTCACTAAGATCACGTGCAAGACAAGGATGTGCCCTTTCACCTCTCCTTTTCAACACTGTACTGGAAGTTCTAGCTAATGCAATAAGACAAGTAAAGGAAATAAAAGGTATACATACTTGAACAGAAGAAATAAAACTGTCTTTATTGTCAGATGACATGATCATCTGTACAGAAAATCTGAAGGAACTGACAAAAAAATCTCCTAGAACTAATAAGTGATTATAGCAAGCTTGTAGGATATGAGGTAATTACATAAAAGTCAATTTCCTTACTATATACCAACAATGAACAAGTGGAATTTGAAATTAAAAACACAATACTATTTACATTAGCACTACAAAAATGAAATACTTAGGTATAAATTTAACAAAATATATACAAGATCTATATGAGGAAAACTATAATTGATGAACAAAATCAAAGAACTAATGGAGAGATAATACATGTTCATGGATAGGAAGATTAATATCATCAAAATATCAGTTCTTCCCAACTTGATCTATAGATTCAATGCAATCCCAATCAAAATCCCGGCAAATTATTCTGTGGGTATTGACAAACTGATTCTAAAGTTTATATGAGAGCCAAAAGACCTAGAATAGCTAACACAATATCTAAGGGAAGAACTAAGTCAGAGGGCTGACATTACCTGATTTCAAGACTTACTATAAAGCTGCAATAATCAAGACAGTGTGGTGTTAGCAAAAGAATAGACAAATAGATACATGGAACAGAACAGAGAGCCCAGAAATAGACCCATATACATAGTCAGCTGATCTTTGATAAAGGAGCAAAGGTAAAACAATGGTGCTAAGATAGTTCTGTCAACAAAAGCTGATTGAAGAACTGGACATCCACATGCAAAAATACAAATCTAGACACAGACCTTATACCCTTCACAAAAATTAGCTCAAAATGGATCACAGACCTAAATGTAATACGCAAAATTATAAAACTCTTAGAAGGTAACATAGGAGAAACTCTAAATGACCTTGGGTCTACTGATGACTTTTTAGATACAACACCAGAGGTACGATCCATGAAAGAAACTCTTACCTTATGATCCAGCAATCACACTTCTTGGTATTTACGGAAAGGAGTTGTGTGCATGCAAAAACCTGCACACAGATGTTTACAGCAGCTTTATTCATAGTTGTCCAACCTGGGGAGCAACCAGGATGTCCTTCAGTTAGGTGAATGGATCAATAAACTATGGTACATCCAGACAATAGAAAACTATTCAACACTAAAAAAAATTAGCTATCAAGCAATGAAAAGACATAGAGGAACATTTAATGCACATTACTAAGAGAAAGAAGCCAATCTTAAAAGGCTACATGCTCTAAGATTCCAACTATATGATATTCTGGAAAAGGCAAAACTATGGAGACAATAAAAAGATCATTGGTTGGGCTTCTCTGGTGGTGCAGTGGATAAGAATCTGCCTGCCAATGTAGGGGACATGGGTTCGAGCCCTGGTCCGGGAAGATCCCACATGCCGCGGAGCAACTAAACCCATGTGCCACAACTACTGAAGCCTGCATGCCGCAACTACTGAAGCCCATGCGCCTAGAGCCCGTGCTCCACAACGAGAAGCCACCGCAATGAGAAGCCGCGCACTGCAACGAAGAGCAGCCCCTGCTCAACGCTACTAGAGAAAGCTGCGCGCAGCAACGAAGACCCAATGCAGCCAAAAGTAAATAAATAAAATAAATTTATTAAAAAAAACAAGATCAGTGGTTGCCAGAAGTGGGGTTAGTGATAGGGATGAACAGGCAGAGCACAGAGGATTTTTAGCGCAGTGAAACTACTCTGTATGATACTGTCATGGTGGATACATGGCATTATACACTTGTTTAAACCCAAAGAAGGTACAACGACAAGAGTGAACCATAATGTAAATGATGGATTTTGATTATGATGTATCAATCTAGGTTCATCAATTATAACAAATGTATCACTCTGATGGGGGATGTTGATGATGGGGCTATGCATGTATGGAGGTGGGGAATATGTGGGAAATCTCTGTACCCTCCTCTCAATTTTGCTGTGCACCTAAAACTGTTCTTAAAAATAAAGTCAATGTTTTTACAAAAAAGCAGAAAGAAAACTCACAAAACTTAATACTAAGGAAGTATTATTCAAGCACCAGTCAAGCGGAAGTTTAGGCTTCTAAGAGAAAGTGCTTCCAAGGCTGTTGGCTGGCTGTAGCCTATGATAGGGCTGGTTATTGTGAAATTCTGAGTGTGAGGTGCTATTTGTAGGCAGGTGGGCTCACTGTATTCCACATTATTTTTATTCTCATTTCTTCATCTCACTTCTTAATCACGTGTTAGTTTGTACTTTGGAAACCATCTGGTAGATATCATTTTATTCTGCAGCATATTTGGAGGCTTAAAATACAAATAATAGATCAAATCAAGGAGGTGAATCCAGGTTTGGGATTCTACTTCCTTGATCTTTCTGTTTTCCCACTGACCGATGATTAAAAGTTTGGATTAAAAGTTGGAAATTGACACAATTAAAAGCCATAAATATTTAGAAAGGAATGCTTCTGAAAGGCTTAAAAGAAGTAAGAGATGAAAGCCAAAAACATAAAATAAACACTGGGAAAAAGTTCTGTATGGACGTGCTTATAAGCTTTCTGTTACATTTCCAAGGAAATGTAGAATGTTTTTTAAAATTATTTTTATTAACAAGGTTTAGGCTACTTATCTAGAACTGGTGGTGATGAAATTTCTTACCACTTGGAAACTGTCAGTAGGTTTAGGCTTAGGAAGAAAAGCTAAGTAATTTTTTTGGCCCTTAAATCAAAATACCATTTAGTACTCCAAGTCTCCTTCTCACACATTCTTGTCAGTCTGCAAACCCCTTCAGTTACTAAGAGGACTTTCCTGTATCACCTTTTCTACTTGTACTGCCATTCATTCATTCACTCATTCATTCTCTCATTACAGATATTCACTGAACATCTGCTATTGTCAGACATTGAAGTAGGTGCTGGGATTACAATGATAATCCAAACAAAAAGAAAACATCAAGATATCAAGTGCTACAATGAAAATAAAACAGAGGGATATGACAGAGTGTGACTAGGGTCTTGTCTGGACTGGATAGTTGGGGAAGGCATCTTTGAGGAGATGACATGTAAGTGGAGATGTGATTGACAAGTATTTAGTTATGGGAGACTTGGGTGGAAGAGCATCCCAAAGAGAAGCAACACAGTGCTAGGGCTGTAAGGTGGGAATAAACAGGGGATGTTCAAGGAAGAGAACATCTAGCAAGCCTGGCTAGAGCATAGAACCAAGTTGAAGATGGGTAAGAGATGAGTTTGATGATGGAGACAGGGGCCACATCACATAGGGTGTTGTAGGCAGTGTGGGGCATTTGGATATTATTCTAAAGGCTGTGGGAAACCACAGAGGGCTTCACTCAGTAGGACTACTACAATCTGATCTGCACTTAGAAGATTGTTGGCACTGTAGAGATGAAATGCAAGTAAGGAGAGCAGCTGGGGGGCAATTGCCTTAGTCCAGGTGAGGAAGATGATGGTATCTTTGACTTGGGCTGTTGATGCCAGAGGAAATGGGTAGGGAGTGGATGGATTTGCTGCATGCTTTAAAGACAGATCCAGTGGGGCTTGATCGTTGATTTGATGGCATGAGGGGTAAAAGGAAGAGAGGAATCAAGGATAATCATGTTATCCAAAGAAGATATACATATGGCCAACAAACACATGAAAAGATGCTAGACATCACTAATTAGAGAAATGCAAATCAAAACTACAATGAGGTATCACACCGGTCCGAAAGGCCATCATCAAAAAATCTACAAACGATAAAAGCTGGAGAGGGTGTGGAGAAAAGGGAACCCTATTGCACTGTTGGTGGGAATGTAAATTGATACAGCCACTATAGAACAGTATGGAGGTTCCTTAAAGAACTAAAAATAGAACTACCATATGACCCAGCAATCCCACTACTGGGCATATACACAGAGAAAACCATAATTCAAAGAGACACATGCACCCTAATGTTCATTGCAGCACTATTTACAATAGCCAGGACATGGAAGCAACCTAAATGTCCATCAACAGAGGAATGGATAAAGAAGATGTGGTACATATATACACTGGAATATTACCCAGACATAAAAAGGAACGATGTTGGGTCATTTGTAGAGACGTAGATGGACCTAGAGTCTGTCATACAGAGTGAAGTAAGTCAGAAAGAGAAAAACAAATATCGTAGATGAATGCATACACGTGGAATCTAGAAAAATGGTATAGATGATCTTATTGGCAAAGCAGAAACAGAGACACAGACATAGAGAACAAACATATAGACACCAAGGGGGGAAAGGGGGTTGTGGGATGAATTGGGAGATGGGGATTGACATATATACACTACTGATACTATGTATAAAATAGGTAACTAATGAGAACCTGCTGTATAGCACAGGGAACTCTACTCAATGCTCTGCGGTGACCCAAATGGGAAGGAAATCCAAAAAAACGGGATATATGTATACGTATAGCTGATTCACTTTGCTGTACGGTAGAAATTAACACAACATTGTAAAGCAACTATACCCCAAGAAAAATTTTTTAAAAAAGATAATCATGTTAAATAAACATTAAAAAGTCAGCAAAAATATTTCCAACTTTCCAAAACTAATGGGAAACAGAGCTGCACCTTCTGGAATTCCAATGAAGTGATATCTGGATTGCAGTAGGGACATGCATTTCATTTTGCACATTAATGCCCAGGAGGTTGGTCTGTTGTCCCCTGAGAAGAACCTGCAGACAAAGCTTTGAGCAGCACAGCCAATCCTAAGAGGCAGGCAGGACCACCTCCTGACAAACTTCCTCAGCAGCTTTGCCGCCCTGTGGGTAGCTCTGGAGCACAGCTAGGAGTCTCAGTGTTGAAGAGCCATGGTATCTCTGTCAGTAAAGTGAGAAGTTTTAAATTAGATGCTCTCTGTGGCCACTCCCAATTTTAAAATTCTCTGTTTTAAAACCCCACTGGGTCTATTCTAGGGATCCTGAATATATAAGTCATACACATAAGTAAGTTACAGTAATAAAGATTCTTCAGGTGTTTTTTATGGTTACATTCCTACACTTAATTCTGGATTTTTAAAAATGTGTTCTTTTTGGTTTAGTATTTACAGTTCTTCCAAAGTGAGAGCAAGTAAAGTCCTTTTTCTTGAACATTAAGTCTAGCTTTACACCTGGGACAAAACTATTTTCTTTAGAGGTGCATAAACCCTAGTTGGAATGTTTCCCTTTATTCTAATAAGCCAATTTTTTTTTCTTGCAGGATCACCCCCCCTTAGTGGAAAATACGTATTATCTGTACTTACTCACATAGACATGTAACATATATTGGCCATTACTGAGCATGTGCTGTGGGTCACACATTGCATTATGATAAGTGATCTTCACATATAAATGTATTTAATTCTCAGAACTAGAAGCAGTTGGTATATTTGTCCCACTTCACAAATGAGGTAACTGAACCTTAGAGGGTGACAGAGCTAGGATTTCAGGCCAGTTCAGGCCCCTCCTTGGCCCAGGCTCACTCCCAACCCCCGAGGCAGACTCCCCCAGCTGTTCCCAGCAGCGTCCTGATGTGCAGCCATCACTAAGCTTTTTACGCTATTGGAGGCTGCAGTCTTTCTGAATTTTTCAAATTATTCATAACTCTGCCCCACTAAAATTTGCTATCAAAGCTGAGTACATCTTCCTAAATAAATATTAACACAATTTTAGCATGCCCAACCCCCAGTGACTTCCTGAGCCCTTGGGCACCAGTTACAAGAGCAGTTTCCACTCTACCTGTGGCCTTTGTGAAAGGTTGGTTTCTTTCCCTAGACACTCTGCCTTCCCTCTCTTTCTCACCATATCCAAAATTCAGCAGAAGTCCACAGGGCATAGAGTTCAGAATGTGTTATCTGGTTATTAGTTTTTAATTTTCCTTGGAAGGTCTGAAGTGCTCCAGCAGACTCTGGGTTACATCTGGGTTTGTCAGCCTTCCTGCCGGTAGCACCACGCTGCTCTGGGCTGAGGCCAGCTCCTGGCAAGAATGCCTCCTTTTGTTTCTCAAACATACATTACCAGATACTTTGCTGTGTTGACGAGCAGCCTCCTTGCTTGGTCTGCTTTGTCTGATTCTTGGTCTCCAGGTCACAGAAGGGTATGAGGGTCAGGAGGAAAAAACCCAGAAAAACATTTATCCGGAGGTCCCTAGATCCCTGAATTCATAGGATTTACTAAATATCAGTGTTACATAATTATGTCTTTAAGGTTCATATAACTGAATGGAGGAGAAAATATATTTTAAAGCGGAACAAAGAGTTACCTTTGCTGCCTTCTATGGGGGTAGAGGGAAGTGGTGATATTATTTACATTACTCTGGATATAGATCCCTCATTCTCTTTCTTTTTCTCCCAGACACCAATGAGGGAAGGAGAAATGAGAGTGGGGCACATCAATGAACTTTGTGTATATAATGGAAGGCCTGGAACCTAGCTTGGGGTCAGAGGCTGGAAGGAGTTGCCTTGTTGTGCATGAAGCAATAAGATGATTCCATGTTCTTTTGTTTTCCTCCAGAAGAGAGAGCTATGCCTTGTGGGGAGGCTGACCTGAGTTGGCAGAACTGGCATTTGACCAAAACATCTGAAGTATAACTTTAAAGTTCTCTTGTGATATGCACCCTTTCTATCCCCTCACACTTTGAGTAAAATATTTCTATGTGATTTATTTTTTATTATATTTGGTTTGATTTGATTTGCTCTTTTGTGGCAATCCAGGAAAGGAAGGATATTATATCTAAGTGAGATATAGCACAGAGCGGGGATACCATGTGTGGGATGGTGAGAAAATTCACAAACTTAACAAATTTAGGAGATGTGGGAGTATAAAAATAAAGGTGACTACGAACAATGTAAGCCATTCTCTTCTCCACCAGAGTTCTTGGTATGATTGGAAAGAATATGAAGGCTTCACTAAACATGATGTTTGAATCAACTGCACTTAAATCTCAATGGATGGGGTGCTCAGCTGATACCTAGAAGCCATTAACCAATGTAACTACTATTTTAAAACTATAATTCAGATTTCATTGATTCATGTCCATACTTGTTATGGTAGCAGAGTAATAGCCTCCCGAAGATGCCCACATCCTAAACCCTGGAACCTGTGGATATGCTGGGTTAGATGACAAAGGAGATTTCAAGTTGCAGGTGGAATTAAGGTTGCTAATCAGCTGACTTGACTTTAAAATAGGAAAATTATCCTGGATTATCTGGGTGGGCCCAGTGTAATCACAAGGATCCTTAAGAGTGGGAGAGAGCGGCAGAAGCAAGGGTCAGAGTGATGCTATGAGAGAAGGACTCCACACTTTTTCTGGTTTCCAAGGTGGAGGAAGGGAAACGTGAGCTAAGGGATGCAGGTGGCCTCTAGAAGCTAGAAAAAGCAAGGAAATGGATTCTCCCCTGGAGCTTCCAGAAAAGAAATCAGCTCTGCCAACATCTTGATTTTAGCCTAACGAGACTCAATGTTGAAGTTCTAACTTGCCAAAAGGTAAGATAACAGATTTGTGTTATTTTAAGCTACACAGTTTGCTATGGCAGCAAAGATATATCTGTATCAGTTATCTATTGCCACGTAATAAACCACCTGAAAATGTAGTGATCTAAATAATGATAATCATTTATTTTGCTTGTGAACCTGCAGTTTGGCCAGGACTCAGTAGGGCAGTTCTACACACCATAAACTGGGTGATTCTTTTGTGGGGTGGGGAGTCTACTCTCAAGATGGCTCTTGAGAGTCCGCCTGCTGATGCAGGGGACACGGGTTCGTGCCCCAGTCCGGGAAGATCCCACATGCCACGGAGCGGCTGGGCCCGTGAGCCATGGCCGCTGAGCCTGCGCGTCCGGAGCCCGTGCTCCGCAGCAGGAGAGGCCACAACAGTGAGAGGCCCGCGAACCGCAAAAAAAAAAAAAAAAAAAAAAAAAAAGGCTCACTCTCATGGCTGAATAAGTATTAGCTGTTAGCTGGGAGCTTGGCTGGGAGCTCAGGTGGGGCTGTGGGCTTGGGAACTCATTCCCTTACCACATGTGTCTCACCACAGGCTGTCTGGGCTTCCTCACAGCATGATGCAAGATGACTGCAAGATCAAGCAGCCCAAGAAAACAAGGAAGAAGAACAAGGTAGAAGAGCATGATATCTTCATGACCAAGCTTGGGAAGTAATGTAACTTTACTTCTGCCATATTCTACTGGCCTGCTCAGGCTCAAGGGGAGGGGACACAGATTCACCTCTTGAGAGGAAGTGGCACATTTCTAGTAGAGCATGGAGATGGTGAGGCCATCTTTGAAAGATACAATCTGCAAACCTCACACGTGAAATCTCCACGCTTTGTGCACTACCTTCCAAAATTATTTCTGGAAGCCCACAGTGTGTTTTCTCATGTGTGTTTAAAAATAAGCCATGTTTTTACCACCTAATATATGCAGTTTTATTTCTTTTCTCTTGCCTCCAACTCCTGTTTCTGAGTACAGCTGTGTCTTCTGGATAATGGAAGGTTTGTTGTTTTTCCCACTGCACTATCACTCTTAGGAACCAAATGCATCTGTTAGGCTGTACAAAAGAGGAATGGCCGCTTTTGCTCCCTCTGCTTTTGGTGTTACACTGTTAAGGAATACCCACATAGGACACTACTTTTTTGTTTTTTTTCGGTACGTGGGCCTCTCACTGTTGTGGCCTCTCCCGTTGCGGAGCACAGGCTCTGGACGCGCAGGCTCAGCGGCCATGGCTCATGGGCCCAGTCGCTCCGCAACATGTGGGATCTTCCCAGACCGGGGCACGAACCCGTGTCCCCTGCATCAGCAGGCGGACTCCCAACCACTGCGCCACCAGGGAAGCCCAGGACACTATTTCTTTAAGAAGCTCCTCAGTCCCTTATGCAAATGGAATCTAGCAAGTTAAGATCTAACTGAACTCCAAAGTAAGTATATTAGGTTCAGACTCACAATAACAGAATTGAGATTGCCTTTGAAAATTTTAATTGCTCAAGGTACATAATCCCATGTAGTCTTAGTTGATTGGCAATTACAGGAATTAAGATCTCCTCTGCCTTCTTTGCCACAATATCTTTATTTCTGTCTTTCTTATCTAGAAGAATAGGCTTGGTTGAATGATGAAACAGGTAAAATGACATACGTTAAATTTTCTATCAATTAAAGTAGCTTCCATTTGGAGATCCCATAATTCATAACTGTCCCCTTCTTTTGGGCTTTTTCTTTTTCAAACAAGGGCCTATACAATTTTGGTCCCAATCCCAAATGGCTTGAGCCTCCTGACTGTAGGAGATGACTAATGAAAGGGTCCTCTTGCCTGTAGTCAATACTGTCCAATAGAAACTTTTTTCAATGATGAATGCTCTCCATATCTGAGTTGTCCAATGTGGTAGCCACTATCAACGTTTGGCTATTAGGCATTTGGAATGTAGCTAGTGTGACTAATTGAATTTTTTTAAATTTATTTTTAAATTTATTTCATTTATTTATTTTTGGCTGTGTTGGATCTTTGTTGCTGCACACGGGCTTTCTCTAGTTGGGTGAGCGGGGGCTACTCTTCATTGTGGTGCGCAGACTTCTCATTGTGGTGGCTTCTCTTGTGGAGCACAGGCTCTAGGCACATGGGCTTCAGTAGTTGTGGCCCACGGGCTCAGCAGTTGTGGGCCACAGGCTCAGTAGTTGTGGCTCATGGGCTCCAGAGCACAGGCTCAGTAGCTGTGGTGCGTGGGGTTAGTTGCTCTGTGGCATGTGGGATCTTCCTGGACCAGGGATCGAATCTGTGTCCCCTGCATTGACAGGCAGAATCTTAACCACCGCGCCACCAGGGAAGCCCTGAGTAACTGAATTTTTAAGTTAATTTCATTGAATTTAAAAGTAAATAACCACATGTGGTAAGTAGCTACCATATCGGAGAGTATGACTCTAAATGATGAAATCTTAGTGTGACTTCTGGGTCCTCAGTTTCTGAAAGCTCCTTCACAGCCAAGGAAGGAGGTATAAAGCAATCAGAGCTCCATGAGATTGGGAGAATATAAGGCTTTTATATATGGATATAATTCTAGTTGTACCACTAGATTTCAAGGCATGAGGAGTTCAACTGGACTCTGGCTTTATCTTGAACAGTTTTATTTTGTGAGAAAACAAAGACATAACTATGCCAATTATCTTGTATTCATGGATCTCATGGATGCTTTTACTAGAAAGAGCATCTTGATTCCTGTCCTAAGGCTCCCCAAATCTTGCTTTGATATTGACAAAGTCTGCCTCAGGCCTGAATCACCTTTCTCCCAATTTTTCAAACATGATAAATAGCAGAGTCCAAAAGAAGAGTTCTTCAGGGTTTAAAGCTGAGACAAGTTTTTATTTTGGGTCAGTTACAACTACCAATAAGTCAGTAATTGCAATAACAATGCTGTGTAACAAATCATCCCCAAAAAACTCAGTGGCTCACAACATAAACAAGTACAGGTTGGGTAGGTTCAATTTATCTAGGCTGAGTACAGCTGAGTGTGCCTCCAGGCTACAGGATAGGTTGAGGTCTGCTCTATGTATTTTAGACATGTTCTCATAGAGATGGCAGAAGCTCAGGAGGGAAAACCTAGTCTGGCAAGCACATTTCAAGGCTTTGCTCAAATCACATAGGCTAACATCCCATTGGCCAAAGCAAGTCACATAGCCAAGCCAAGAGTCAAAGGGTGGGAGATCCACTCTTCCCATTATGAGGCCCTGGAGAAAGTTTGGATGTACAACACTACTATGAGAGAGTGAAGAATTAGGACCAGCAATTTAATTTACCATACCTACATCAGACTCAATCTTTCTCTCTCCTCACTCTCTGTTTCTGTCTGTCTGCCTCTCTGTTTGTCTGTCTGTCTGTCTCTCTCTCTCTCTCTCTCACACACACACACACACTTTTCTGGTTGTGACAACAACAATGCTTTAAAAAAAAGCAAAAAAACCTTTCTATACCTGGAAAGACAATGCTTTGACTCCTCTCTTTTTTACTTCCATCTTTGGGGAACTTTTTAAAAATCACATTCTTTTATAGCAAATACATCAGCAAATTTAGTTATCTGGAAACTAGTTTACTAACTGTGATCTTTAATAACTTTTTGATAGTCTAAATGTGATGTGATAGAAAAATTAGTCTTAATGCATCAATTTTTGTGTGTGTTTTTGTTTTGTTTTGTTTTTCTTGGCTGTGTTGGGTCTTTGTTGCTGCGTGCCGGCTTTCTCTAGTCGTGGCGAGCGGGGGCTACTCTTCGTTGCGGTGCGCAGGCTTCTCATTGCAGTGGCTTCTCTTGTTGAAGCGCACGGACTCCAGGCACACGGCTTCAGTAGTTGTGGCACATGGGCTTAGTAGTTGTGGCTCGTGGGCTCTACAGTGCAGGCTCAGTAGTTGCAGCGCACTGGCTTAGTTGCTCCGCAGCATGTGGGATCTTCCTAGACCAGGGCTCGAACCCATGTCCCCTGCACTGGCAGGCGGATTCTTAACCACTACGCCACCAGGGAAGCCCAATGCATCAATTTTGTTACCTTTTCTCTTTTCCCTAAAGCCTTTGATACTCATTTAGTTAAAAACCAACCAACTAATTTAGTACCCAGTCTCTCTGGAGCCATCCCATTTGGAGCTCTATGGCATCTGTCTAAAATAATTCCAGCTTAGTCTAAACCATTCAAAATTTTTAGAAGCCAACTCCTTAATATTAATGAAATATTGTTATTTTTAAAAGTAGGTTAGAAAGTAAGATAGATGATAGATAGAATGTACTATTTATATAAGTAAATGTTTGTGTTTATACCTGCTTAGAAGGGATTAGGAAGGCTAGGTTGCCTCTGGGGAGAGGTATTGATATCTCATTTTCACTGTATGCTTCATATACTATCATACCATTAGATCATTATTCAGTAAGCAAGTATTATTTTTTATG
Organism: Hyperoodon ampullatus; assembly: GCF_949752795.1. Lineage (NCBI taxonomy): Eukaryota > Metazoa > Chordata > Mammalia > Artiodactyla > Ziphiidae > Hyperoodon > Hyperoodon ampullatus. The sequence continues at coordinate 83,089,058 of NC_136921.1, read as the reverse complement.
ACAAAAAGTTGTTAAAAATAAAAACCGTATCATTATACCTCGAATATTTTGACAGGCTGTCATAGTTGGCAGGATAGAAATAAATTTCATATTTCCATGATTTATAAGCTTCTTAGAGGAGAGAAAGAAGTGTGGGTGCTTTTGAGGGGACAGGAGTATTTTAGAGTTCAGTCGGAGTTTTAATTTTGTTTTGCTCTAGTTCCAACTGAGTTTATCTTTAGCCCTTGATTTATAAATATCTCTTCCTCTAAAATGATCCATTCCGGCAACCATTTCTAAGCACTCCAGATTGAGATCAGCTTCCCATACAGGAAGTCACTTAGAGGAAAAGTGACCAAGAGTTTCTGTTTTCTTATGAAAGCACCGTGGTCTCTGGTAGCATCATTTTGTGTCATCGTAAAATGAATTGTAGCCAGGCAACATATGTCATCTATTCTAACAGCAAAAGCTTCTATTTGCATCACTCAAACAGTCGTGTTTTTATCTTAACACAATCTCAACCTTCAGGACCAACTCTAGAAGAGAAAATATTACAAAACATAAATATCCCAGGACGAGGCTCCTCCTGGGTCACTTTAGGATGTGTCAAGGTTTCAGAAATCAAGTTCATGACCATTCACAGAAGTCGGTCCCCTCATTCTAGCCATTTGCATCCTTTCTGGGCATTTTACATTAAGGAGAGTGGTCCAGAGGTTAGAGCAGGCACTTTGATTTCTGAATTTGAAACTTGGTTTCTCCATTACGATGTTGTACAACCTCTGGCAAGTAACTAAAGCCTTACTGAGCTTCATTTTCCCTTCTTGCAAAGTGCAGATAAAAATGACACTTAGCTCATTGGGTCCTGTGAGGGTGAAATAAGAGGGCATGTGAAAGCACTTAGAACAATGCCTGGCTGGTAAAGGCCCCCAATAAATCTTTACTTTCTAGTGCTTCTCCACTAATTAATTGTCCCTCTGATACTCTGAAAGGATTAGTAGAAATCTTACCAGGTGAATCTTTACTCTCTAAAAATGGATAGAAGTATAGTATTTTACTTTGTGAGAAAACCTACGAGTGACTGGGATCTAATCCAGATCCACTTACATAATTCGAGTATTCCACATCCACAGGAGCGAAGCAGGAGCAAACCTGGGGGCACATCTGCTTTATAACGCTTCATTTGTAAATTTTTCAGATGTCATTATAGAATATATACATGGTTGAGAAACAGGGGGTTAAGGATCACTTTGTTTTTTTTTTTTTTTTTTTTTGCGGTACGTGGGCCTCTCACTGTTGTGGCCTCTCCCATTGCAGAGCACAGGCTCCGGACGCGCAGGCTCAGCGGCCATGGCTCACGGGTCCAGCCGCTCCGCGTCATGTGGGGCCTTCCCGGACCGGGGCACGAACCCGAGTCCCCTGCATCGGCAGGCGGACTCTCAACCACTGCGCCACCAGGCAAGCCCTTTTTTTTTTTAATTAATTAATTTATTTATTTATTTTTTATTTTTGGCTGAGTTGGGTCTTTGTTGTGAGCGGGCTTTCTTTAGTTGTGGTGAGCAGGGGCTACTCTTCATTGCAGTGCGTGGGCTTCTCATTGTGGTGGCTTCTTTTGTTGTGGAGCACTGGCTCTAGGCACGTGGGCTTCAGTAGCTGTGGCTCGTGGGGCCAGTAGCTGTAGCTCGCGGGCTCTAGAGTTCAGGCTCAGTAGTTGTGGCCCATGGGCTTAGTTTCTTTGTGGCATGTGGGATCTTCCCAGACCAGGGCTTGAACCCATGTCCCCTGCCTTGGCAGGCAGACTCTGAACCACTGCGCCACCAGGGAAGCCCAATCCCTTTGTTTTTGACATGAAAATCGCCTTTAAAAACCAGATTTAAATGACTATAAATCATGTAACATTGTTTCAATTTTATTATAATGTACTTCAGGGAATTAATTTGATTTTCTGAAATATTTTGACAGGAATAGCATCATTTTTCACTTTCTAGGGTTCTAGCTATACTGAATTACACATCATCACATAAGGCTACCAGATTTTATTTTCATATTATATATTATCCCTCTGAAATCAGTATCTGGAACATTTAATTCCTGTAAATGGGAATTTGCTCATTAAAAATGAATAGAATGTAAAACAAACCAAAGGCAATTTCATCTATATTATGCAATACCTTCCTTTGCCCTTCAACGTATATGCACATTATTTTAATCACATTCTCCTGGAAATTGAAGATTGAAGAATATTGGTTCATTGAGTAGAACATTTCTCAGAAAAAGTAATATAATGCAGAGGTATAATATACAATATTTGGTGGATACAAGAATAGATCTGACTTAAGTATAATAACTGAAATCTTTTCTCTTCTGCTCTGGTTGCTTTTTCACAGAATTGCTCGTGAATGACCAAAGGAAGATTTTTGGCTTGTGGCATGCTTGGGTAGTGGGTGGCCTAAGAGTTCTCAGGGAGCTACGAAAAGGAAACTTCTGGTAAAGAGAGGACTACATCACATAGTGATTCTTACAAGTCACCGCTATGAGGTTTAGTTCAAAGAATTGCAGGTCCGAATGTTACAAATGTATAATTTTTATTCGGCAAAGGATTTCAAAAAGCCTGAACTCCTTTAGAACTCAATCATAACTCAGGCTGGTAGGTGACATGCCAGATTTCAGTGGGCATAATTTGAAATGGATGAGAAATTATCACAGGTGTTAACAGGTCCAAATGCGATACGATACTAAAGCACCAAAGCTCCCACAAAGGACTCGAAAGAGGCTTGATATGATGTGTTGATGCCTGCCAAATAGCATTTGTCCTCAAATGCCTGGATGGAAAACTTTTACGTGAAATTAAAAGCATATCTGAATTGAGCCCAAGAAAAAGAGCCTTGTATACTGCCTGATATTTGCAATTATCGAAACTCACAGATTTATATTGTAACTAATTAATTTTTGATCAAGGATACCTGCTGCAGTAAAAACAAAGGAACATAAAGAAGTAAGAAGATCTTAAAACTTTTTTTCAATTTAACAACTCTTAGGGGAAAAATCAGATTCACGAACTAACTTATGTTTATTGTTATGAAACCCAGCATTCATTACTCTGTCAATGCACTTAGAAACTTTATGACTATCATAGGTATCTTCATAGGAAACTTCATTTTCTTAAAATGTTGACTGTTTTGGCTACTACAAGCATCAGTGCCTGTGGTCTCTTCCCCTACAGGCTGCCGCACTGGAAACCTTCAGTTAGTCCCTCTACCACATGCAGTGCCAAGGCTATTCCTGATGAATTCCCTTCCACCCACCATCTCTGGTGGGCCCACTCCTCAGCCTCCTACAGCAAGAGTGAGGAATTAGTACTTTAGCGTCTGCTACCTCAATGCTCCACCTGCCCCCAGAGACCTGTGAATCTCCATCTAGCCTCAGTCCTGGGAGGAATCATTGCAGTAGGGGGACCTTGCCAAGCTGTGTGACCTTTGCTTGCTCCTCTTACTAATGGTGCTTCCTTGTCTTTTTGGTTTGTTTTCTGTCATCTATAAGATAAAGACAATAATAGTACTTGTCTCATAAAGTTGTGACTATTAAATTCATACAATCCATAGGCACAATCCATGGTACACAGTAAACATTCAACAAATTATAATGATGATGAAGGCAGATAATAGGATCTTGATTCTGAGAGAGGACAATCTGTTGAAACATAGAGCTACACAGTGTTTTGCTTCTTTTAGAATCATTTTCCCGAATTCTTTTTACTACTGTAGTCACTGTAACTTTTAATATTTATCATCATCTCAAAAAAAATTGTTATAATGAGCAGTTAGACAACCATATATGAAGTCAATTGATTTGCATGATGTATGTAATCAAAAAGTTTTAAGTGTCTGCTTACCAATAAAGAATTTTTACATTGAAAACACAAACGAACAAGCATGGCCTATGTGAGTACAAATGCCATGCTTTCTTAGAGATACTTTCTTCTGAAACCCTCTTTGCTTTTACCCCTACCACTTTGGGATGTCAATGCCAACCTGGACCCAGGCTTGGTTCCTGATTTAGCCCATGGGTCACTGTCCTTTTCTACTCTCTACTGAAAATCCAACATGCTTTTTGAACCCACGTGAGTTATGACAGTAAATGTTCCATTAATTTATTTATTAATTTATTTCTTCTGTTTCTCTTTGAATAGACACATTTTTATGACCAAAATACAGTTTAGAAACTCACCCATTGAGAATTAAGTATTAAATCTCAGAAAAAATACATTTTTCCTAGGTATATCAGTTCTCAAAATTGTAATTTCAAAAAGAGATTTTTTTACATGAATTACAATAAAGATAATAATTTTCCTTTTGAAGATGAGTTATCTTTCTAGATTATTTCTATAGTGATGACAAACTATACAAAAAAACTAGATGATCAAGAAAAGCTATCTTCCCATATGGAGTTTTATACTGGCTAATGTTATATTTGATAAAACATTATATGACAAAACTCTATACTAAACTCGAATTAAAATTTTGTCTAAAATATATTGGTTTATAGCTTGCCTTTCTAAATTAAGTATACTGAATATTCCCTAATATTTTATTGATAATCAAGATGTTACAGTGACTAAAAGTAATTCTTTTGTGAATTTAACCTTACTTTTAAAGATTTGGGCATAGAAGTTATAGCAGATTAAGCATGTCCTTGTAATGGTATATTTGAGAAATTTACTTCAATTTTTGCACATGTTGCCTATTCACCTTTTTTGGTCATTTATCCTTTCAACTAAAAGCAGAGTGGATCATATTCTGGTTAATTGTGGTTCTAGTTTCAGTTAAAAGATTTTTTTAAATTAGGAACAATGGCAAAAGAAAATCAACAACAAAATACTTATGTTTTATGTCTATCGGGGCAGCAACTTCAGTAAGATGATATTCTATAAATAATGCTTTACAGATCTATCCTTATATAGATCTGTCACTACTAAACAGTCATTATTATTTTTTTATTATTATTATTATTTTTTGCGGTATGTGGGCCTCTCACTGTTGTGGCCTCTCCCGTTGCGGGGCACAGGCTCTGGATGCGCAGGCTCAGCGGCCATGGCTCACGGGCCCAGCCGCTCCGCGGCATGTAGGATCCTCCCAGACCGGGGCATGAACCCGTGTCCCCTGCATTGGCAGGCACACTCTTAACCACTGCGCCACCAGGGAAGCCCAACAGTCATTATTTTTTAATTGTGTGAAAAACAAGCAAAAAAAATCTTATTACTATTATAAACATAGTGAATGCTTACATTAAAAGGAAAAAAAACAAAACCAAACCCAGATCTTGGCAAATTCACAATAATTCTATGGCATATTATTTCCCCCATAGCTAAAAATGTTAGAAACACCATTTGGCTTCTGATGAATACTTAAATACAGAATAAAATAATTTTAAAATTATTTTAAAGCTGAGAAGAACCATGTTTTTAGATCTCTTTAGTCTCTCTTCATTTTCTTTCTTAACATTAAAGATGGATTTTCTTTGGTGTTTAAAATTCCATGAACAATATCCTTAGAAGACTTACTGTGTATTCAAAGATAAGGAGAAAAAATATAGCCATACTGAATAGACCCCAATTCCTGCCTTAGATCATGTTATGAGCCTACACGGTCAAAAACACAAATGCTAACCCTCCAAAGGCCAAAGATTTACTGAACAGAAGTTCTAATAGTTTTTTTTATGTGTGTGAATAATCATCCTCCAAAATTTGCCTCAATAAGATTTTCTAGGAGTAGTTTACCATTGAATGAACTTGTCAAAGTCCTGTCCTTCTTATTACTTTCAGAAGCTCTAAAATAAAAGCCAATGAGTTCATTTTACTTTTCTGTCCTCCCTAATACAGAGAGGCAGTGATCTTGGTGGCTAAGCTCCTGCCTGTGCCTGGATTGACTTTGAATTGCTGAGATACTTGTAAAATGAAGGACTAAGAGGGACATAATCTCTAATGCCCCATTTTTAAAATTACTTTATAAAATCTAAATCCATTTACACACTAATGGATTGCAGAATAGGAAGCAGGTGACCTGAAGTAAGTGCTTTAAAAATCATTTTCTCTATTTTCCTCATTAAGTTTATTTCTCAGAACTTTCTTGAACCTGAAAGTATGGCTTAATGAGCCATAAATAAAATTCAAATAAAAAAACTTTGTGCTGCTTATAAACAAAACATCCACAATGACCAAGATGGTTCAAAGCATTTTCCTTATTTTCATAAAAACTACTAATTTACAAAACCACATGATTAAGTAACATCAGTAAATCCCTATAAAACTGTGACGCTTTCTAAGACCAGCCCAGGAAAAATAAAGCAGGAATAAACAGAAATTGGTTCAAGATGGCGGAGTAGAAGGACGTGCATGCACTCCCTCTTGTGAGAGCACTGGAATCACAACTAACTGCTAAACAATCATTGACAGGAAGACACTGGAACTCACCAAAAAAGATATCCCACATCCAAAGACAAAGGAGAAGCCACAATGAGATGGTAGGAGGGGTGCAATCACAATAAAATCAAATCCCATAACTGCTGGGTGGGTGACTCACAGACTGGAGAACACTTATACCACAGAAGTCCACCCACTGGAGTAAAGGTTCTGAGCCCCATGTCAGGCTTCCCAACCTGGGGGTCTGGCAACGGGAGGAGGAATTCTTAGAGAGTCAGACTTTGAAGGCTAGTGGGATTTGACTGCAGGACTTTGGCAGGACTTGGGGAAACAGATTCCACTCTTGGAGGGCACATGCAAAGTAGTGTGAGCATCGGGACCCAAGAGAAGGAGCAGTGACACCATAGGAAACTGAAACAGACCTACCTGCTAGTGTTGGAGGGTCTCCTACAGAGGCAGGGGGCAGCCCTGGCTCACCAAGGGACAAGGACACTGGCAGCAGAAGTTCTGGGAAGTACACCTTGGCGTGAACCCTCCCAGAGTCCGCCATTATCCCACCAAAGAGCCCAGGTAGGCTCCAGTGTTGGGTCGCCTCAGGCCAAACAACCAACAGGGAGGGAACCCAGCCCCACCCATCAGCAGTCAAGTGGATTAAAGTTTTACTGAGCTCTGCCCACCAGAGCAACAGCCAAATCTACCCACCACAAGTCCCTCCCATCAGGAAACTTCTACAAGCTTCTTAGATAGCCTCATCCACCAGAGGGCAGAGAGCAGAACAAGAAGAACTACAATCCTGCAGCCTGTGGAACAAAAACCACATTCACAGAAAGACAGAGAACATGAACAGGCAGAGGGCTATGTACCAGAAGAAGGAACAAGATAAAACCCCAGAAAAACAACTAAGTGAAACAGAGATACGCAATCTTCCAGAAAAAAAAATTCAGAATAATGAAGTGAAGATGATCCAGGACCTCGGAAAAAGAATGGAGGAAAAGATTGAGAAAATGCAAGAAATGTTTAACAAGGATATAGAAGAATTAAGAACAAAAAAACAGAGATGGACAACACAATAATTGAAATGAAAAATAAACTAGAAGGAGTCAACTGCAGAATAATTGAGGCAGAAGAATGGATAAGTGACCTGAAAGAAAGAATGCTAGAATTAATTGCTGTGGAACAGAATAAAGAAAAAAGAATGAAAAGAAATGAAGATAGTCTAAGACCTCTGGGACAACATTAAAAGCAACAACATTCGCATTAGAGGGGTCCCAGAAGAAGTAGAGAAAAAGAAAGGGACTGAGAAAATATTAGAAAAGATTATAGTCGAAAACATCCCTAACATGGGAAAGGAAATAGCCACCCAAGTCCAGGAAGTGCAGACAGTCCCATACAGGATAAACTCAAGTAGAAAAATGCTGAGACACATAGTAATCAACATGGCAAAAATTAAAGACAAATAAAAATTATGGAAAGCAGCAAGGGAAAAATGACAAGTAACATACAACGGAACTCCCATAAGGTTAACAGCTGATTTCTCAGCAGAGACTCTACAAGCCAGAAGGGAGTGGCATGATATACTTAAAATGATGAAAGGGAAGAACCTATAACCAAGATTACTCTAGGCAGCAAGGATCACATTCAGATTTGATGGAGAAATCAAAAGCTTTACAGACAAGCAAACGCAAAGAGAATTCAGCACCACCAAACCAGCTCTACAACAAATGCTAAAGGAACTTCTCTAACTGGGAAACACAAGAGAAGAAACGGACCTACAAAAACAAACCCAAAACAGTTAAGAAAATGGTAATAGAAACATACATATCAATAATTACCCTGAACATGAATGGATTAAATGCTCTAACCAAAAGACACAGGATTGCTGAATGGATACAAAAACAAGACCCATATATAAGCTGTCTAAAAGAGACCCACTTCAGACCTTGGGACACATTCAGACTGAAAGTGAGGGGATGGAAAAAGATATTCCATGAAAATGGAAATCAAAAGAAGGCTGGAGTAGCAATACTCATATCAGATAAAATAGACTTTAAAATAAACAATGTTACAAGAGACAAGGAAGGACACTACATAATGACCAAGGGATCAATCCAAGAAGAAGATACAACAATTATAAATATATATGCACCCAACATAGGAGCACCTCAATACATAAGGCAACTGCTAACAGCTCTAAAAGAGGACATCAACATTAAAACAATAATAGTGGAGGACTTTAACACCTCACTTACACCAATGGACAGATCATCCAAACAGAAAATTAATAAAGAAACACAGGCTTTAAATGACACAATAGAAAAAATAGATTTAGTTGATATTTATAGAGCATTCCATCCAAAAACAGCAGATTACACTTTCTTCTCAAGCGCGCACAGAACATTCTCCAGGATAGATCACATCTTGGGTCACAACTCAAGCCTCAGTGAATTTAAGAAAACTGAAATCATATCAAGCATCTTTTCTGACCACAATGCTATGAGATTAGAAATCAATTACTGGGAAAAAATGTAAAAAACACAAACACTTGGAGGCTAAACAATATGTTACCAAATAACCAAGAGATCACTGAAGAAATCAAAGAGGAAATCAAAAAATACCTAGAGACAAATGACAAAGAAAACATGACGATCCAAAACCTATGGGATGCAGCAAAAGCAGTTCTAAGAGAGAAGTTTATAGTTATAAAAGCCTACCTCAAGAAACAAGAAAAATCTCAAATAAACAATCTAACCTTACACCTAAAGGAAGTAGAGAAAGAAGAACAACGAAAACCCAAAGTTAGCAGAAGGAAAGAAATCATAAAGATCAGAGCAGAAATAAATGAAATAGAAACAAAGAAAACAATAGCAGAGATCAATAAAACTAAAAGCTGGTTTTTTGAGAAGATAAACAAAATTGATAAACCAATAGTCAGACTCATTAAGAAAATGAGGGAGAGGACTCAATTCAATAAAATTAGAAATGAAAAAGGAGAAGTTACAACAGACACTGCAGAAATACAAAGCATCCTAAGATACTACTACAAGCAACTCTATGCCAATAAAAAGGACAATCTGGAAGAAATGGACAAATTCTTAGAAAGGTATAACCTTCCAAGACTGAACCAGGAAGAAATAGAAAATATGAACAGACCAATCACAAGTAATGAAATTGAAACTGTGATTAAAAATCTTCCAACAAACAAAAGTTCAGGACCAGATGGCTTCACAGGTGAATTCTATCAAAGATTTAGAGAAGAGCTAACACCCATCCTTCTCAAACTCTTCAAAAAATTGCAGAGGAAGGAACACTCCCAAACTCATTCTATGAGGCCACAGTCACCCTGCTACCAAAACCAGACAAAGATACTACAAAAAAACAAAATTACAGACCAATATCACTGATGAATATAGGTGCAAAAATTCTCAACAAAATACTAGCAAACAGAATCCAACAATACATTAAATGGATAATGATCCTACCATGATCAAGTGGGATTTATCCCAGAGATGCAGGGATTCTTCAGTATATGCAAATCAATCAATGTGATACACCATATTAACAAATTAAAGAATAAAAAGTATATGATCATCTCAATAGATACAGAAAAAGCTTTTGACAAAATTCAACACCTATTTATGATAAAAAATCTCCAGAAAGTGGGCATAGAGGGAACCTACTTCAACATAATAAAGGCCATATATGACAAACTCACAGCAAACATCATTCTCAACGGTGAAAAACTGAAAGCATTTCCTCTAAGATCAGGAACAAGACAAGGATGTCCACTCTCACCACTATTATTCAACATTGTTTTGGAAGTCCAAGCCATGGCAGTCAGAAAAGAAAAAGAAATAAAATACAAATTGGAAAAGAAGTAAAACTGTCACTGTTTGCAGATGACATGATACTATACATAGAGAATCCTAAAGATGACATCAGAAAACTACTAGAGCTAATCAATGAATTTGGTAAAGTTGCAGGATACAAAATTTGTGTACAGAAATCTCTTGCATTCCTATATATTAATGTTGAAAAATCTGAAAGAGAAATTAAGGCAACACTCCCATTTACCATTGCAACAAAAAGAATAAAATACCTAGGAATAAACCTAGTTAAGGAGACAAAAGACCTGTATGCAGAGAACTATAAGACACTGATGAAAGAAATTAACAATGATACCAACAGATGGAGAGATATATCATGTTCTTGGATTGGAAGTATCAATATTGTGAAAATGACTATACTACCCAAAGGAATCTACAGGTTCAATGCAATCCCTATGAAATTACCAATGGTATTTTTTACACAACTAGAACAAATCATCTTAAAATTTGTATGGAGACAGAAAGGACCCTGAATAGCCAAAGCAGTCTTGAAGGAAAAAAACAGAGCTGGAGGAATCAGACCCCATGACTTCAGACTATATTACACAGCTACAGTCATCAAGACAATATGGTACTGGCACAAAAACAGAAATATAGGTCAATGGAACAGGATAGAAAGCCCAGAGATAAACCCATGCACCTATGGTCAACTAATCTATCACAAAGGAGGCAAGAATATACAATGGAGAAAAGACAGTCTCTTCAATGAGTGGTACTGGGAAAACTGGACAGCTATATGTAAAAGAATGAAATTAGAACACTCCCTAACATGATACAGAAAAATAAACTCAAAATGGATTAGAGACCTAAATGTAAGACCGGGTACTATAAAACTTAGAGGAAAACATAGGAAGAACATTGTTGGACATAAATCACAGCAAGATATTTTTTGACCCACCTCCTAGAGTAATGGAAATAACAACAAAAATATACAAATGGGACCTAATGAAAGTTAAAAGCTTTTGCACAGCAAAGGAAACCATTAACAAGATGAAAAGACAGCCCCCAGAATGGCAGAAAATATTTGCAAATGAATCATCAGACAAAGGATTAATCTCTAAAATATATAAACAGCTCATGAAACTCAATATTAAAAAAACAAACAACCCAATCTAAATATGGGTGGAATACCTTAATAGACATTTCTCCAAAGGAGACATACAGATGGCTAAGAAGCACATGAAAAGCTGCTCAATATCACTAATTATTAGAGAAATGCAAATCAAAACTACAATGAGGTATCACCTCACACCAGTTAGAATGGGCATCATCAGAAACTCTACAAACAACAAATGCTGGAGAGGATGTGGAGAAAAGGGAACCCTTTTGCACTGTTGGTGGCAATACAAATTGATACAGCGACTATCGAGAACAGTATGGAGGTTTCTTAAAGAACTAAAAGTAGAATTACCATATGACCCAGCAATCTCAGTACTGGGCCTTTACCCAGAGAAAACCATAATTTAAAAAGACACATGCACCCCAATGTTCATTGCAGCACTATTTACAGTAGCCAGGTCATGGAAGCAACCTAAATGCCCTTTGACAGATGAATGGATAAAGAAGATGTGGTACATATATACAATGGAATATTACTCAGCCTAAAAAGGAACGAAATTGGGTCATTTGTAGAGACGTGAATGCATGTAGAGACTGTCATACAGAGTGAAGTAAGTCAGAAAGAGAAAAACAAATATCGTATATTAACACATATATGTGGAACCTAGAAAACGGTACAGATGAACCAGTTTGTAGATCAGAAACTGAGACACAGAAGTAGAGGAAAAACGTATGGACACCAAGAGGGGAAAGCGGCGGGGGGTGCTGGTGGTGGTGTGATGAACTGGGAGATTGGGACTGACATGTATACACTGATGTGTACAAAATGGATGACTAATAAGAAAATAAATAAATAAATAAACATTAAAAAAAAAGCAGGAATAAACAAACATGGTCTTTAAAAAGTTCAGTTATGAAGCACAATCATTACAATACCCAGCAAAAATACATATTTTCAATGATACATAATTTAATAATTTAAAGCTTTTCCCTAAAAGATAAAGCAAGACTGAAATCGCAGAACTTAAGTGTTTCTGAAGTAAATTTATTGATATTTATAGATGAAATATCAATTCAATTGGTAAAATGTCTTCCTAGTGACCTCCAAGCTAACTTCTAATTTTTTTGGGGGGTGGGATGGGGTGGTAGGTTTGCTTGTTTTCCAGTGTCAATTTAATCAATGGCTTCAATCATCTCCATCTGCAGCTAAGCTCTCCTGGGGAAAATGTGGGGCACCTCACCTCTGTGATACTCTTTTTTTAAATTAAATTAAATTAATTTATTTTTGGCTGCATTGGGTCTTTGTTGTGGTGCATGTGCTTCTTATTGCGGTGGTTTTTCTTGTTGCGGTGCACGGGCCCTAGGCGTATGGGCTTCAGGAGTTGTGGCTTGCAGGCTCTAGAGCACAGGCTCAGTTGCTTCATGGCAACTAAGGGATCTTCCCAGACCAGGGATCAAACCCGTATCCCCTGCATTGGCAGGTGGATTCTTAACCACTGTGCCACCAAGGAAGTCCTGTGATACTCTTTTAAACAACACCTCTGACACTCTTCTTCGACAGCAAGTCCCTACCTCTATTATAACACTGTATCGTAATGCTTGATTATCTGGTTAACTCTCTCACCATCCACAAGTTCCTCAGGAGCAGGAATTAAGTCTTAACTAATGACAAAAGGAACCTCTGTTACCCAGACAGGCAGATCAAGTAGGATTCACTGAGAAGCCCACTATAAGAGAGAGCAAGTTGTTGTGCTGTTTGGAAGAATCTGCCAGCATAGGGTCACAGTGCATTTCTCGACTAGGAAACCAGAGATAGTGGGTTACCTCACTGAGCAGGACTCCAGATTGCCCAGTGTAGTCATCCCACTGGAGTGGGAACAACCATCACAGCCCATGTATGGAGCTGTGCTGCTAGGATGGAACAGTCGGTCCTTCACAATTGTGTTGCCATTCAAGGCACAGTTTGCTTCCCCCAGCTGACTGACTCTTTGTTTACTCGTCTCTATCAATCATGAGGGACTTGAGTGGTCATATTTAAGCTCTCCAAATGAGCATATAGTTGTTACAACTGTTTAATTTTATAATGTACTCTTTTCCCTGTTATATGTTCAATTTGATTTGATCCCGGACAATTTGCTAGTATGTTGGAATCTCACACCTGAGCCACTCTACTAAAGCAGTATCACTCATGAGAGCAATGCATGAAGACCACTACCAGCAGCAATAATTGCTCAATATTATTAAGTCCTTACTGTTGTCAGGGCACTGCACAAAGTGATTTATGTGCATTATCTCATTGAATCCTCACAATAACCCAATGTATTAGGAATCACTATACCTGATTTTGTAGATTATAAAACAGAGGCCCAGATATATTAATTGGATCCCCACTGTTATACATACTAACTGTATTAAACTCAGATTAAGTAAATCAAGGATCATTGTTTAAAAGAAAAAAAGATCATTGTCGCCAACATTTTTAAAATCTCTTAAAAGAGATGGACAAGTCCTCTTGAAAGTGTTAATATCTATAAAACCTGCTATGTATACAACATTGCTCTTACTTATGCTCCCATTTATATCATGATATCAGCATGTGTCTCAGTATAATATGGAGAACCTATAATGTGGATGATGATACTCTTGTCTTTTGATCCCAGCTTAAGTTTGTTCTACATTGACCTTGATTATGAAATCATTTGACCAATTATTTCATTATACGTGGGGTGGGCAATGTAGGGAAAATCTCTAGAACAAAAATATGACATGGTTTCTATTCTTAGAGAGACAAACATGACATAGGAAACAAGGGCACATCTGATTGCATGGACCTGATTGCTACATGTGTGAAATGGGATGTAAAGACAAGGAATTTTTTACATTTGCCAATGAGACTAAAAAGGTTAAACTGTTTGCCTAAGATCACACAACCAGTGAGATGCAGAGCTGGGATTTGAACATTGCTCTGTCCAACTCCAGAACATAAGTTAGGTTTTGAAATATGTAAATAAGAGTAGGGCAGAGACAACTTTTTATTCTCAGTGTCCATTCTCTCCTTCTTTAGAAATAGAATCCTCAAATTGTAGTTGGGCAAAAGGATGCCAGTGAACACCTACTTTCCTTCATCTCTCCTTGTAGTAAGATGCAGCCATAAGCCTGTACTTCTGTCAGTGGAACATAAGCTAAAAGATGTGTGCAACTTCTTAAAAGAGAACGTGCACAACTGTCACTTCTCCTGGCTCTTTCCCTCTGGCTGGAATGTGGACTTGATGGAGGGAGCAGGGAACCCATCTTAGGTCATGAGATGAAAGCTGCATATTGAGAGCGGTGGGAGGGAGAGAGTTTTCCAACACCATGGGGTTGTGATGTCAGCCCCGTAATCATCATATTTTGTTATTATGTAAGAAAGAAATAGCTTTTAACGTGTTTAAGTTACTGTCATTTCAGCCTGTAATACTGCAGGGACCTGTATCTGAAAGAACTCATTGAGTACAGCAACAAAAGATAAGGGGCAGGGAGGAGAACCTTCAAGATGGCAGAAGAATAAGACATGGAGATCACCTTCCTCTCCACAAATACATGAAAAAGACATCTATATGTGGAACAACTCGTACAGAACACCTACTGAACGCTGGCAGAAGACCTCAGACTTCCCAAAAGGCAAGAAACTTCCCACATTCCTGGCCGTGTGGCTGACAGGGTCTTGGTGCTCCAGCTGGGTGTCAGACATGCGGCTTTGAGGTGGGAGAGCCGTGTTCAGAACACTGGACAACAAGAAACCTCCCGGCCCCATGTAATATCAGTCGGCAAGAGCTCTCCCAGAGATCTCCGTCTCAATGCTAAGACCCAGCTCCACTCAAAGATGAGCAAGCTCCACTGCTGGACACCCCATGCCAAACAACTAGCAAGACAGGAACACAACCCCAACCATTAGCAGAGAGGCTGACTAAAATTATAATGAGTTCACAGACACCCCCAAAATACACCACCGGACATGGTCCTGACCACCAGAAAGACAAGATCCAGCCTTATTAACCAGAACACAGGTACCAGTCCCCTCCACCAGGAAGCCTACACAACCCACTTAACTAACCTGACCCACTGGGGGTAGACACCAAAAACAATGGGAAATATGAATATGCAGGCTGTGAAAAGGAGACCCCAAAGACAGTAAGTTAAGCAAAATGAGAAGACAGAGAAGTACCCAGCAGATGAAGGAGCAAAGTAAAAAAAAGATTCCACTGGACCAAACAAATGAAGAGGAAAGAGGCAGTCTACCTGAAAAAGAATTCAGAGTAAAGATAGTAAAGATGATCCAAAATCTTGGAAATAGAATGGAGAAAATACAAGAAAGATTTAACAAGGACCTAGAAGAACTAAAGAGCAAACAAACAATGATGAACAACACAATAAATGAAATTAAAAATTCTCTAGAAGGAATCAATAGCAGACTAACTGAGGCAGAAGAACAGATAAGTGACCTGAAAGATAAAATAGTGGAAATAACTACCACAGAGCAGAATAAAGAAATAAGAATGATAAGAATTGAGGACAGTCTCAGAGACCTCTGGGACAACATAAACACATCAACATTTGCATTATAGGGGTCCCAGAAGAAGTAGAGAAAAAGAAAGGGACTGAGAAAATATTAGAAGGGATTATACTTGAAAGCTTCCCTGATATGGGAAAGGCAATAGTCAATCAAGTCCAGGAAGCACAGAGAGTCCCATACAGGATAAACCCAAGGAGAAACACGCTGAGACACATAGTAATCAAACTGACAAAAATTAAAGATAAATAAAAATTATTGAAAGCAGCAAGGGAAAAATGACAAGTAAAGTACAAGGGAAGTCCCATAAGGTTAAGAGCTGATTTCTCAGCAGAAACTCTACAAGCCAGAAGGGAGTGGCATGATATATTTAAAGTGATGAAAGGGAAGAAACTACAACAAAGATTACTCTACCCAGCAAGGATCTCATTCAGATTTGATGGAGAAATCAAAAGCTTTACAGACAATCAAAAGCTAAGAGAATTCAGCACCACCAAACCAGCTCTACAAAAAATGCTAAAGGAAATTCTCTAATTGGGAAACACAAGAGAAGAAAAGGGCCTACAAAAACAAACCCAAAACGATTAAGAAAATGGTAATAGGAACATACATATCGATAATTACCCTAAACGTGAATGGATTAAATGCTCCAACCAAAAGACACAGGCTTGCTGAATGGACAGAAAAACAAGACCCATATATAAGCTGTCTAAAAGAGACCCACTTCAGACCTAGGGAAACATTCATACTGAAAGTGAGGGGATGGAAAAAGACATTCCATGCAAACGGAAAACAAAAGAAAGCTGGAGTAGCAATACTCATATCAGATAAAATAGACTTTAAAATAAAAAATGTTACAAGAGACAAGGAAGAACACTACATAATGATCAAGGGATCAATCCAAGAAGAAGATATAACAATTATAAATATATATGCACCCAACATAAGAGCACCTCAATACATAAGGCAACTGCTAACAGCTCTGAAAGAGGAAATCAACAGCAAAACAATAATAGTGGGGGACTTTAACACCTCACTTACACCAATGGACAGATCATCCAAAATGAAAATAAATAAGGAAACAGAAGCTTTAAATGACACAATAGACCAAATAGATTTAATTGATATTTATAGAGCATTCCATCCAAAAACAGCAGATTACATTTTCTTCTCATGTGCGCACGGAACATTCTCCAGGACAGATCACACCTTGGGTCAGAAATCAAGCCTCAGTAAATTTAAAAAAATTGAAATCATATCAAGCATCTTTTCTGACCACAACACTATGAGATTAGAAATGAATTACAGGGAAAAAAAACGTAAAAGAAACAAACACATAGAGGCTAAACAATACATTACGAAATAACCAAGAGATCACTGAAGAAATCAAAGAGGAAATCAAAAAATACCTAGAGACAAATGACAATGAAAACACGATGATCCAAAACGAATGGGATGCAGCAAAAACAGTTCCAAGAGCAAAGTTTATACCAATACAATTCTACCACAAGAAACAGGAAACATCTCAAATAAACAACCTAACTTTACACCTAAAGCAATTAGAGAAAGAAGAACAAAAAACACCCCAAAAGCTAGCAGAAGGAAAGAAATCATAAGGATCAGATCAGAACGAAATGAAAAAGAAATGAAGGAAACAATAGCAAAGATCAATAAAACTAAAAGCTGGTTCTTTGAGAAGATAAACAAAATTGATCAACCATTAGCCAGACTCATTAAGAAAAAAGGGAGAAGACTCAAATCTACAGTATTAGAAGTGAAAAAGGGGAAGTAAAAACTGACACTGAAGAAATACAAAGGATCATGAGAGATTACTACTGCAAGCAACTATATGCCAATAAAATGGACAACCTGAAGGAAATGGACAAATTCTTAGAAAAGCACAGCCTTCTGAGACTGAATCAGGAAGAAATAGAAAATATGAACAGACCAATCACAAGCACTGAAATTGAAACTGTGATTAAAAATCTTCCAAACAAAGCCCAGGACCAGATGGCTTCACAGGCGTATTCTATCAAACATTTAGAGAAGAGCTAACACCTATCCTTCTCAAAGTCTTCCAAAATATAGCAGAAGGAGGAACACTCCCGAACTCATTCTACAAGGCCACCATCATCCTGATACCAAAACCAGACAAAGATGGCATGAAAAAAGAAAACTACAGGCCAATATCACTGATGAACATAGATGCAAAAATCCTCAACAAAATATTAGCAAACAGAATCCAACAGCACATTAAAAGGATCATACACCATGATGAAGTGGGGTTTATCCCAGGAATGCAAGGATCCTTCAATATACACAAATCAATCAATGGGATACAACATGTTAAAAAACTGAAGGATAAAAACCATATGATAATCTCAATAGATGCAGAAAAGGTTTATGACAAAATTCAACACCATTTATGATAAAAACTCTCCAGAAAGTAGGCATAGAGGGAACCTACCTCTACATAATAAAGGCCATATATGACAAACCCACAGCCAACATCATTCTCAATGGTGAAAAACTGAAACCATTTCCTCTAAGATCAGGAACAAGACAAGGTTGCCCACTCTCACCACTATTATTCAACATAGTTTTGGAAGTTTTAGCCACAGCAATCAGAGAAGAAAAAGAAATAAAAGGACTCCAAATCAGAAAAGAAGTAAAACTGTCACTGTTTGCAGATGACATGATACTATACATAGAGAATCCTAAAGATTCCACCCAAAAACTTCTAGAGCTAATCAATGAATTTGGTAAAGTTGCAGGATACAAAATTAATGAACAGAAATCTCTTCCATTCCTATACACTAATAATGAAAAATCTCAAAGAGAAATTAAGGAAACACTCCCATTTACCACTTCAACAAAAGGAATAAAATACCTAGGAATAAACCTACCTAAGGAAACAGAAGACCTGTATGCAGGAAACTATAAGATACTGATGAAAGAAATTAAAGACAATACACACAGATGGAGAGATATACCATGTTCTTGGATTGGAAGAATCAACATTGTGAAAATGACTATACTACCCAAAGCAATCTACAGATTCAATGCAATCCTTATCAAATACCAATGGCTTTTTTCACAGAACTAGAAAAAAATTTTTCACAATTTGTATGGAAACATAAATGACCCCAAATAGCCACAGCAATCTTGAGAAAGAAAAATGGAGCTGGTGGAATCAGGCTCCCAGACTTCAGACTATACTACAAAGCTACAGTCATCAAGACAATATGGTACTGGCACAAAAACAGAAATATAGAAAAATGGAACAGGACAGAAAGCCCAGAAATAAACCCATGCCCATATGATCAACTTATCTTTGATAAAGGAGTCAAGAATAAAAGACAGCCTCTTCAATAAGTGGTGCTGGGAAAACTAGACAGCTAAATGTAAAAGAATGAAATTAGAACACTCCCTAACACCATACACAAAAATAAACTCAAAATAGATTAAAGACCTAAATGTAAGACTGGACAGTATAAAACTCTTAGAGGAAAACACAGGCAGAACACTCCATGACATAAATCAGAGCAATATCATTTTTCACCCACCTCCTAGAGAAATGGAAATAAAAACAAAAATAAACAAATGGGACCTAACGAAACTTAAAAGCTTTTGCACAGCAAAGGAAACCATAAAGAAGACGAAAAGATAACCCTCAGAATGGGAGAAAACATTTGCAAATGAAGTAACTGACAAAGGATTAATCTGCAAAATATATAAGCAGCTCATGCAGCTCAATATTAAAAAAAGAAACAGCCCAATCCAAAAATGGGCAGGAAACCTAAATAGACATTTCTCCAAACAAGATATACAGATTTCTAACAAACACATGAAAGGATGTTCAACATCATTAATCATTAGAGAAATGCAAATCAAAACTACAATGAGGTATCACCTCACACCAGTCAGAATGGCCATCATCTAAAAATCTACACACAGTAAATGCTGGAGAAGGTGTGGAGAAAAGGGAACCCTTGTGCACTGTTGGTAGGAATGTAAATTGATACAGCCACTATGGAGAACAGCATGGAGGTTCCTTATAAAAGTAAAAATAGAGCTACCATGTGACCCAGCAATCCCACTACTGGGCATATACCCTGAGAAAACCATAATTCAATAAGAGTCATGTACCACAGTGTTCACTGTAGCACTATTTACACTACCCAGGACATGGAAGCAACCTAAGTGTCCATCATTGGATGAATGGATAAAGAAGGTGTGGCACATATATAGAATGGAATATTATTCAGCCATATAAAGAATCGAAATTGAGTTATTTGTAGTGAGGTGGATGGACGTAGATTCTGTTGTAAATAGTGAAGTCAGAAAGAGAATAAAAAATACCATATGTTAACACATATATATGGAATTTAAAAAATAATGGTTCTAAAGAACCTAGGGGCAGGACAGGAATAAAGATGCACATGTAGAGAATGGAGTTGAGGTCACGGGGAGGGGTTGTGTAAGCTGGGACGAAGTGAGAGAGTGGCATGGACATATATATACTACCAAATGTAAAATAGATAGCTAGTGGGAAGCAGCAGCATAGCACAGGGCAGTCAGTTCAGTGCTTTGTGACCACCTAGAGGGGTGGGATAGGGTAGGTGAGAGGGAGACGCAATATGGAGGGGATATGGTGATATATGTATACGTCTAGCTGATTCACTTTGTTATACAGCAGAAACTAACAACATTGTAAAGCAAGTATACTCCAATAAAGACATTTAAAAAAAAAAGATAAGAGGCAGACGCAGTAATAAACATAATTGTGTTTGGTAAAAAAAAAAATTAGGGCCAAGGTATATTTGATAAATAGCAGGAAATATTCTTAGATATATAGAAAGATCAGGTTGTAAAGGGGTTTCCTTGCTCAGGCTGAGGATGTACCTTTTTGTAAACAAGAGCAATTGAAGGTTTTGACCAAGGGTTTGTAAATTGATTGATTCATTACCTCCTCCACTCAGCAAATATAGGTTGATTATCTATCCTGTGTGATATAATAAGAACTGTTTTTAAAGATTAACCATTGATTAAAGATAACCAAGAATTAATCATTTGGGGATAACTGGTATGAAATAGCCAGGAAATAGGAAAGAAGGTTATGAGAATATTTAATAATCTGAATACAAAGGGTATCTACTAGGTAATGCTGGTCTACAAATTAGAAACTTTCACCGCAGAGTGAATTGAATTCAGGAATAGGAGGGAAGATGACAGTTTACTGGAGTGCATAGGATACAACTTAACTCTGACTTGGATGATTAGAGAACATATTCTAGAAGTGATGCTTAATTTGAGATCTACAGAGAGATTAGGAGTAAATCAGATGTGGAGAGAAGAGTGATAAGGTAGGGAGTGTTTTGAGCAAAGTTCATGTCAGACAGCATGGCTCATTCTGGGGACGAAAGAAATCAGTAGGGTCAAAATACAGAATGTGTCAGGGGATATTGAAGAGCTTTCGGATGAAGTTCTCTAAATGAGGAAAGTTTAAAGGAGAAAAGTAGAGAGTTAAGGTCCAAATCTTCAGCAACAGAAATACTAATTGGTTGGGAAGACATAGAGGAATAGATGGATGTGCTGTATTAATGAGGGCTGCAAATTCTTTGCCATTCTTCTCATTATATGGTATAGTCTATGGCCCCTTACCCTGCATCTTGGCTGCCCCCGTCACTGGTGACTTGCTTTTACTGATAGAACGTAGTAGAAACGACACTGGAGCATTTTCAGACCTAGATCTTGGAAGGTCTTGCAGCTTCCATTTAGAGGCTTGGACCACCATTCCTGATACCCTGATGGAAAGAAAGGCCCAGCTAACCTTAACCAGTTCTTATCACCGTAGCTGAGACTGCAAAGATGTGAGTGAGACCAACTTGGAAGTTTCAGTCCCAGCTGAGCTCCTAGTAAATACAGCTGCATAAGGAACCCCAGCCAATATCACATGGAAAAAAAGAATCACTCAGGGCTTCCCTGGTGGCACAGTGGTTGAGAGTCCGCCTGCCGATGCAGGGCACATGGGTTCAGGCCCCGGTCTGGGAGGATCCCACATGCCACGGAGCGGCTAGGCCCGTGAGCCATGGCCGCTGAGCCTGCGCGTGCAGAGCCTGTGCTCCGCAACGGGAGAGGCCACAACAGTGAGAGACCCGCGTACCGCAAAAAAAAAAAAATATATATATATATATATATATATATATCACCCAGCTTAGACCAGCTGACCAATAGTACTGTGAATAAATTGTTGTTTTAAGCCTCTATGTTTTATGGTGGTTCATTATACAGCAATAGCTAACTAATACAGTAGAAGAAACAGAAATCTAGGAGGGCTGGAAATAGATCGGAAACATGTAGTACTATGAAAGCAGGGGAAAGAGATATTTCAAGTAGAGGACAATCTACAGTATCAAACATTGTAAAGAAATCATATAGCAGCTTACATTTAGAAAGTATAGGCATAATCTGTAGTGCCAATTAGCACGGTGAAATATCTGAATTTGTCACTAGTGTATTTAGTCTATAAAAGGGGTATTTCTTTTTGTCACCTACTGAATGAAGCATCACTGGGAGAGTTCCTTTCCTCCAAATTATGCCACTGCTTTCACAGCAGAATATATGTTGATAGAGCACACTAAAGAAAAGTCTTTTTCATTATTTGCCACTTTAAAAAAAATTTATTTTACTATTGAAGTATAGTTGATTTACAACGTTGTGTTAATTTCTTCTGTAGAGCAAAGTGATTCATTTATACATATATATTATTTTTCATATTCTTGGACATTATGGTTTATGACAGGATACTGAATATAGTTCCCTATGCTGTACAGGAGGGACTTTGTTGTTTATCCATTCTATACAATAGTTTTGCATCTGCTAATCCCAAACTCCCAGTCCATCCCTCCCTAACTACACACACTATCAAGATAACGTTCATGTCTGTTCTCTATGTCTGTGAGTCTGTTTCTGTTTCATAGACAAGTTCATTTGTGTCATATTTCAGATTCCACATATAAGTGATATCATATGGTATTTGTCTTTCTCTTTCTGACACTATTTGCCACTCTTCATAAAGCTGGATGAAGCCTAAAGTTCTATTGATTTCCTTGCCTTTTCAAGGTTACTCATAATTTTCCACTAAGGGGCTTTAAGAAGGGATGAACCCAAGGGTTTGTGCCTTTTAAATATTAGGTTTCTGCTTCCTATGCTTAGAGAGACTACCAAACTCATTAGCATCTGGTACAACATCTGCTAATATCTTTTTTTGTTTCTATCTTTCACTGATTTTCAAGTTGGTATTCAATTGGGAGTCTGGCTCTTTAAAAATAAAGGCTTTTGAAATGACTTAGATAACCATTTAGCCAAACTCTCTACAGGGTTTTGCACCAGGACGTTGGGCATTCTTGGACTCTGAATTCTCATTTAGCTTACCGACATCTCAGTGCTCCCACTGATAGCCTCAGATGGTTCAATCACAAGTTCAGCAACCCCTTATGTTGCTCTTGCTTCCTTAAGAGCTATAATTCTACTTACCATGCTGTCAGTCTGCACTCTTGCAGACTTCCTTCCTTTTTATGGCTCATAAAACTTGTTGGAGATTGGCCTGAATTGCATATCTAGGGAACTTGAAAGAAGAGCCCATCTCATCAGTTTTCTCCTGGATTACCCTCGGGCTATGATGTCTTTACTGAGTTAAAATAGCAGTATTCAATGATTTAAAAAAATTAAGATATTATTTTCTTTTAGAATCATTTATTTATAGTTATCAACTAGATGACACTTGGCATTTGATTTTTATGATTTGGGATAATTTTAAAACTCTTGAAAAGTTCTATTATTTTAAAATTATTATTAATCAGAAATATATCCAAATCTATTAAAGTGAAAATGTCTGTTTAAGTGCAAAGAAAGACATAAAATTTAAACTATGGGGCATTTACAAAGCTTATACCAACTGTGTTAATAACAAGCAAACTTTGGTTCTCAAACCAACTCAAAGGGAAGAAAAAGTGGGAATTGTGCTGAGCTCTAAATTTTAAAAAAATGAGTATTCATGCTCTTTTTTTTTTTACAAAGTAATACATATTCACATATATACTGATATTATGAGAGTTATGTCATATGGCTATGATGCAAAGTAGACTCTGAGTGCACAATTAAGCAAATTACCCCAAAGGCCAGGGAACAGAAAAGCTCACAGACCAAATTAAGATACTTGAATTACTCGGTTCATTAAATCAATATAAACACATAGCAAGAAGAAAGAGGCAAAAGATGTGACAGGAAAAGTGCAAGCTGAGAAGCAGTCTTCTGATGGTGTGGTTACGAGGACCAAGGGTGATGTTTGAGCAAAGGGGCTTGGCAGATGGAAGGCACTTAGACCAACACACACATACTTTACAAAAGAGGCAAGTATTCCTGGCCACAGTTAAAGGTTTAGCCTGATGAGCAGCAATATGTTTCATTTGCCAGGATGTATGTCATTAAAAGGTGGTCAACTTAATAATCCACATATGGAGCATCCCGTATGCCTCACATGTATTTAGCATGTGATGCATAAGAGGTGCTTAGTTATACATGCTTTACTTAATTTATCCATGACCAATTTGTCTCATAGGTAACTAACATCTATACCTATATCCATATCTGTAGATCTTATAATTCTGCCTGTGTTTCACACACTACTTGCTTATTCATTATCTTTATACCTAACACAGTCTATGAATTTTGCCTACACCTTATAAGACACTAAGTTACTCATAACTGTACCATTTTCTTGTCTTCCATAGCAGAATTAAATATTCTCAAATACATGAAACTCATATTACACATTTATTTAGCAAATGTGTATTGAACATTTGACTATGTACTAGGCAAAATTCAAGTGCTGATGATACAGCAGAGAATGAAATAGTTCTCAAAAGAAGACATACAGATGGCCAAAAAGCACATGAAAAGATGCTCAACATCACCAATTACTAGGGAAATGCAAATCAAAACTACAGTGAGGTATCACCTCACACTGGTCAGAATGGCCATCATCAAAAAACTACAAACAATAAATGCTGGAGAGCGTGTGGAGAAAAGGGAACCCTTATGCACTGTTGGTAGGAATGTAAATTGGTACAACCATTATGGAGAATAGTATGGAGGTTTCTTAAAAAACTGAACATAGAACTACCATATGACCCAACAATCCCACTCCTGGGCATATATCTGGAGAAAAGCATAATTTGAAAAGATACATGTACCCTCATGTTCATTGCAGCACTATTTACAATAGCCAAGACATGGAAGCAACCAAAATGTCCATCGAGAGAAGAGTGGATAAAGAAGATGTGGTACATTTATACAATGGAACATTACACAGCCATAAAAAAGCACAAAATAATGACATAGCATTATAGATACAGCAACACAGATACACCTAGAGATTGTCATTCTGAGTGAAGTAAGCCAGACAGAGAAAGACAAAAATCATATGATATCGCTTATATGTGGAATCTAAAAAAAATGGTACAAATGAACTTATTATAAAACAGAAATAGAGCCACAGATGTAGAAAGCAAACTCATGGTTACCAGGAGGAAAAGGAGGGGGAGGGATAAATTGGAAGATTGGGATTGATATATACACACTACTATATATAAAATAGATAACTAATAAGGACCTACTGTATAGCACAGGGAATTCTACTCAATACTCTCTAATGATCTGTATGGGAAAGGAATCTAAAAAAGAGTGGATATATGTATATGTATAACTGATTCACTTTGCTGTACACCTGAAACTAACACAACATTGTAAATCAACTGTACTCCAATAAAAATTATTTTAAAAATTTACATTTCCCTAAAACAAAAAATTCTGCTTGTTCAACAGAGTACAAAGAAACAAAATCTTCTAATGAATTCTGAGTGGTTAAACCTTTTTATTTATGGTGATGCTACAATCTGTTTTAAAAAATATTTTCATGTGATTATCTTTATTTTGTTGGTATTAATTTTACTGAATATGAAAAAATACAAGTTAGCTTATTTTGAGTATGTTTTCATGGCAAAAACAAAGTGGTTGCACAGTTAAAAGAAAATATACTTTTCAATGTGACCTGTAGGCAATATAGATAAATGTCACACTTGTAGATGGGATGTTTTGCTGTGGTTAGAAGAGTCCCCATCCCGTGTGGGAAGGATTAAGTAGGTCAAAGGCAGTTTAAATTCAGTGCACTTTGGAACAAAAGTGATACTGATGCAAATATAAAGATAAGTTCTGACTAGCACTGAAGAGGAAAAAAATGCAACAGAACAAGACCTTAAACTACTTGTGAGGATTTTAGGTTTTTAGAATTTAGCTGTAATTACTTAAAAAGACACTAGAACAAAAAGTTATTTATTCGTGAATTTAGATATCAATTTTTCCATATTCAGCTGTTCTGGCATTTTGTGCCATTTGGAAGAATTAAAATATTGATATTTTGGTTGGTCTTCTTATTGTTATTTCAGACCTTTGAAAAAATCTGAAATTTGAATTATTTTCATCTTACAATTTAGCCAGTTGTAAAATGATAAAATTTTATATAAACAAAGGTACCTATGCTGAGGAAGCATTCTTCCGTATGTAAACCATTTCCAAAAGGAAGAAAACAATGAAAATCAACAGAGCAAAGCTTCTAGTGTACAAATAATTCTTACTTTAGTTCAAAGCCTTTCTGAAAAGTGAAATCTCCATCTGTAAATGATGGATCTAAACAAAGATGAGGTGGTAATATATTCTTTGAAACACAAATTGCAGCTTTCACTCAATAAAAACATTTCAGCTCTTGCAAATAACAAAAAGTTGTTAAAAAAATCTCCAAAGGTATCAAATAATGCATAAAATTGTTTGAAAATGAAAGAGTCAAAGGTAAGTATTTGGACTTGGTTTATAATTATGTTCTCACTCTTCCCCAAACCCTTTTTGACTCAAAGACTTTTATGCAAGAGCTAGAAAATGTGCACCAGGGCTTCCCTGGTGGCGCAGTGGTTGAGAGTCCGCCTGCCGATGCAGGGGACACGGGTTCGTGCCCCAGTCCGGGAAGATCCCACGTGCTGCGGAGCGGCTGGGCCCGTGAGCCACGGCCGCTGAGCCTGCGCGTCCGGAGCCTGTGCTCCGCAACGGGAGAGGCCACAACAGTGAGAGGCCCGCATACCGCAAAAAAAAAAAAAAAAAAAAAAAAAAGAAAATGTGCACCAAAAATATACTTGAAACTCTACAATGACATCATTAATACTCTTTGCTTTTTAAAGATTTCACTTTTTGAAAAATGTTAATTCACTTTCTTTTAAAATATTACGGGTTGAATTTTATTCACTTTTACACTATAAATATTTTGTTATACTTGAATATTTTATTGTAATTAATTTTACCTAGTAATTATTTTCATTGGAATATTAAGGTATGCCTATTCATATTTGATAGTTAATTTTTATTTGGCATTTTATCATGTCTACAAATTTTCATATTTTTGTGTATTAAATATTTACTTTCACTGTTTTTTTTTGTTTTTTTTTTTTGCGGTGCGCAGGCCTCTCACTGTTGTGGCCTCTCCCTTTGTGGAGCACAGGCTCCGGACGTGCAGGCTCCGCAGTCGTGGCTCACAGGCCCAGCCGCTCTGCGGTATGTGGGATCTTCCCAGACCGGGGCACGAACCCGTGTCCCCTGAATCGGCAGGTGGACTCTCAACCACTGCGCCACCAGGGAAGCCCTCACTGTTTTTTTAAAATCATGGAATCTGAACATTCAGTTACAGTTTTTGTCATTTTTCTCTTGTATTGCATAACTGGGTATATATCACTCAAATCTTAGTTAATGGCCTTGAATATTTCCAAATTGCCAAATTTGAGAGTGGCACTAGTACACAAATAGATAAATGTAGCTCTTTGGATGTTTGTATGAGAAGATAATCAGGGAATTCAAATATTCTGAAATTTTAATTCTCATAGGCTTATTTACTAAACTCATGATCTTCCCCCATTGTCTGCTCCACCAGCAGCCTCTTCCATTAGCTGCTAGCAATTCTTCCAGTTGTTGTAAACAAATATCTTATCATTGTCCTTGATGAAGCTGCTCCTTTTCTCTTGCTATACGATCATCAACAGCAAATCCTGTTGACACTACCTTCAAAATGTACCCAGAAATAGATCACTTCTTATCACCTTCTCTGCAGACACCCTGGTCTAGGTCTCCATCACTTCACTCTGGATTACTGTGTCCTGGTCTCCCTGCTTTCACTCTGGTGTCCCTACAGCAGCCAGAAAGATCCTCTTAAATGTCAGATCAGATCACATCACTCCTCTGTACCCGACCTCCAATGAGTCTTCATGTCTTTTGGCGTCCAGAAATCCTTATAAGATTAGCCTTCACCCTTTGCTGAAGACTCAGGAAGAAAAGGAAAGTCTACTGTATTTACCCATATTTTTGTTTACCGTGTTCTTGCTTACTTCCTGCTGCTCTACAATTTCTCCTTTTATTGTTTCCTTTCTGATTAGAGAACTTTCTGAAGTCATTCTTTTAAGGTAGGTCTGCAGTCATAAGTTTTCTTAGTTTTCCCTCATCTGAGAATGTCTTGATTTCCCCTTCATTCCTGAAGGATATGTTTTGCTGAATGTAGGATTCTGGGTTAATAGTTTTTTTCTTTCTTTTTTTTTTTCCCAGCATTTAAAAATGTTGTGCCACTTACTTCTGGCCTCCATGGTTTCTGATGAGAAATCCATTGTCATTCAAATTGTTTTCCCCTTATAAATGAGGTTTTTCTCCTTACTGCTTTCAAGATTTTTTTTTTGTCTTTATATTTGAGAATTTGACTATAATGTTTCTTGGTGTTGATTTCTTTAGACTTATTCTATTTGGGGTTTGTTCAGCTTCTTGAATCTATCTATAGGTTTACTTTTTTGGGTCAAATTTGGGAAATTTTCAGCCATTATTTCTTTGAATATTTTTTCAGTACTGCCTTCTTTCTCCTCTCCTTTCAGGAATCTGATGATATGGGTATTAGACCTTTTGTATTAACTACAGGTCCCTGAGGCGCTGTTGATTTTTTTTTAAGTCAATTTCTTCTAAATTGTTCAGACTGAGTAATTTCTGTTGTTCTATCTTTCAGTTCACTGATTTCCCCCCCACCCCATCCCGTCCCCTCCATTCTATTGTTGGGTCCATCTACTTAGTTTTAACATTTTCAGTTATTGTATTTTTCAGTTCTAAAATTTCCATCTGGTTCTTCTTTATATTTTCTATTTCTTTACTGAGATTCCACTTTTTTCATTTGTTTTAAGTGTGTTCATAATTGCTTATTGAAGCATTTTTATCATGACTGCATTAAAATCTTTGGCAGAAAATTCTAATATTCTGTCAGATCTGTTATAGCATCTATTGACTGTCTTTTTTTAGATATCTCCTGGTCTGAGAATGGTCCTTTGCTAGAGGTGCTTTTATTCTCTTCTTTTTTCACATAAGGGAGTGGAGGCTCCCTTCAAAACACACCTTTGGGAGTGGGAATGAGAGGTGAAACTAGAATCCAAGTGTGTCTGACATAAAAGCCAGGCTCTCAGGCTTTCAAATTATAGACAGAAAGTATAGTGTGGTTCTATTTTTATGAGAAAAAATGTACAGCCAAATATTTCTAGCACAGAAAAATTTTAAGAATAGACCTCAAAATGTTAGCTGGTATTTTTTATGAATATGATATTCGGATGATTCACATTTTTGTCTTTCTGTGGTTTAAATTATCTACAATAATCACTATTTAATCATCTGATTTTGAATAAAACTCTGAATATCTCATATGTTTGTTTAAACTTAGTTAAAGTTGTGTTTTTGAGGTTTTGTTTCTCATATGAATAGTCACAAATTATGTGCTCTAAAAGCAACTTATTTAAATCTTAAAAATATGAAATTACTCTTCACTTCTAGAAGCTTACTTGCAGGAAGTAGATTTAACACATTTTTGTCAAACAGCAAACCTGATATCTGTTTATTTTCTCATATTCTTTATTTTTAATATGAATTCTGTTTGTAGTTAAATTTATTTAGAATTTAGATCACATTTTCAAACCAGCATTTTTGTAATAAAAAAATTAGAATATTTCATGGCTCATCTATTCTCTCATCTGCTTCTTTTTTTTTTCTCTTCTACAGTCAGTATTTAAAGTAGCAACAGAAACCTTTGGAATGATAATATATTTTTTTCTAATAGACTTGAATGACATGGTATATTTTCATATCATGTTGCCATGACTACCAAACCCTTTAGCTCATCTTCATTTAAATATATTCACTGTTAAATTAGAGATGTAGCTTAAGCAATTCAGGATACTCTATAATTTTTGTTTAAAACACTGGTTATACGATAAGTCTCAAGTTCACTCTTTCAAAAGAATAACACAAGAGAGTTGCTGGCTATAGAACATCTATTCTGTTTCCTAATTCTTCTAAAGGCAGTTTGGAAAGAAAAAAAAAAAAGGCCAACACTTGTCTAATAGAGCTTTTCAAGTTCTGTATAGGAATTTGTAACTCAGATACAGAGCAAAATTTATGAATATCATTAAATAAATCGGAAAGCTTTTTCCAAATTATAAGATGTCTGAATTGATATTGAGACCTCTTAAGCACACCCACATCAGAATATTGAAAAATGCTTAAATGGTAACAAACACCCCTTCCTGGCTTATTTAAAAATTTCTGCCTAGACATGGCACCCCTTCAGCTTCTCTCTGTGTGAAGTTGTGATTGTTGCACATTACAGGGAGCCCACACTGACTTGCTCAGAGGTGAACTTTGCAGAGAGGAAGCAGTGGCCCTAAATGAAGAATAGTCAGCACCCAAAAATTTATACTTGGTCATCACTTTTCTAGGAGCCTCGTATATTAGGGAATGAAGATATTAATTTACTCTGTGTGTGCATGCCTGAGTGCATGAAGCCATGTTGGAACGAGCCGGTATGGGACCAACATATGATTTTGCACACTCTGGATTGCTTAAATACTATTTTTTAAAGACTTGACTAGCTTTGAGGAGTTTAATTTTATTCAAATATTGTTCTTTCCAACTAAAAACAAAAACAAAATCTTTAAATAAGTAACAATCTAACAAGGAGAAAGAATTGGTTTGATCCTGGTGACTCAGGTTTGACCTTTAAAATCATACTCTTTAAAAATTTTATGGAATTAAAACACAAAAAATGTATATAGATCCTTCTAATGACTAATCAGATAGAAATACACATGAATTAATAAAGCATCACTGAATTTTCTAATATTGTGTTTCACTTTTGATTATTAAAATTTTAAATTTAACAAAAAGGTTCTACTGTATAGCACAGGGAACTGTATTCAATATCGTGGGATAAACCATAATAGAAAAGAATATAAAAAAGAATGTATATATGTGTGTAACTGAGTCACTTTGCTGTACAGCAGAAATTAATACAACATACTATACTTCAATAAAAAATTAATTAAAAAAATTTTTTTAAATTAAAATTTTAAATTTAAATAGATGAGATTTTTGCTTGGATGAAAACTATAAGATCAGAGTCTAAATAAAATGTAAGACTAGAAGGCCCAGTAAATAATTGTGGATAAATGTATGAGAATATCAGGATGGCATGCAGCATATGTTTTTATTAGTAAACCTAATTTTGCATAAAGTCTTAAAAGTTTTTATTAAAACGGGCTGTTCATAAATCCTAATGTACTGTCTAATCTTCCTATTTCGAATTTCTCTCAAAACAGAATATTAAAAATAATTAACAAGTCAAAGCAGGGAAAGAATTCTAATAATCCATCACTTTGAATTCCAGGATCACAAACTAATAGTCACTACTTATTGCAAATGACTCTTGATCTTATTTTGATTTTCAGGAAAGCAAACCAATAATAAAATAATTAAAAGTGACCTTTTCATTTAAGTGAAGCAGGTAGAATAAAATATTTAATAGGTTTTAGAAAGCAAACAAAACACTGTGTGTTCTTAGTTGGTTTAAATTTGCTGGAGAGACTGCTTGTCTGTCTAGCCCTTTCCTCTGGAGGGAAAAAGTAGCTCAGAGAGCAATAGTTTGGGGCCACTAGGTGTATGGCCACAGTGCTCTAGATTTTCCAGTGGTGTTCCACTGCATAGAATAAAACCCAAACTCCTTCCCTTGGCCCCTTCCTCTGTCCCTGTCTCATATTCTACCTCTTGTGCATACTTCTCTATTTTCTAGCCTCAGCAGCCTGTTTCCTAGCCTCAGCAGCCTATTTCCATTCTTTAAACATGCCAAGCTCATTCCTACCTCAGGACCTTTGTACCTGCTTAGGATGAACTTCCTCAGATAAACAGCTCTCAATTCAAAGGATACCTTTTAGGTCTTTCCTTGAGAGTCTCGCTAAAATAGCCCTCTCAAGATAATTTGTTCATCTGTTTGTCTGCTTATTTATCTTCCTGTGTTTGTTTTCTGCTTACACTACCTAGAATAATGAACAAGCTTCTTCTTCTTTTTTTTTTTTTTTTTTTTGCAGTACGCGGGCCTCTCACTGCCGTGGCCTCTCCCGTTGCAGAGCACAGGCTCCGGATGCACAGGCTCAGTGGCCATGGCGCACCGGCCCAGCCGCTCCGCGACATGTGGGATCCTCCCGGACTGGGGCACGAACCCGTGTCCCCTGCATCAGCAGGCGGACTCCCAACCACTGCGCCACCAGGGAAGCCCTGGACAAGCTTCTTTTAGCACCATGCCTAAAACTGACACATATTATGTGCTCAATAAATATTTATAGACTGACTGACTCTCAGGGTGTTTCACGGATGGCTCTGTGACAGTCTGATTTTGTGAAAGAACTAACATTTGCATAATCATTTTACAACTTACCAAGATTTCCATGTACAACATCTTGTTATATTCTTAGACGCTTATATAAACTGAGAGGAAATGAAGGTAATGTACTGTTGCCCAATTTCTACAGTTTAGATAAGGAAGAGGTCATGTTGTAACTCCTATCCAGTGGTGTGGTTGATGTTGATTTCATACCTTTCACTGTCATTTGTCCACTTTTCATGAGCCCCAGATGGGGATGATTAACTGACGGGACAGTAACACATGTACCACAGATGGCTGCGTGAACTCTGTTAACAAATCCGCCCACATTTGGCATCAGTGCTACCTGATCTGACCACCAAGCTGCTGCCATCACCACTAGGCACAAAGTCACCTTTACCTTTTCATGTTAATTCTGCTTAGAATACAGAAAAAATGCTATATGCTTGAAGCCACTGGATATTTGTTAATTCTGCTTAGAATACAGAAAAAATGCTATATGCTTAAAGCCACTGGATATTTGTTAGTGTTACAAAATATCACCAAGAAAACTTCTATCACATGGTTGGAGAACAATCAAGGCTTAGACTTATCACTGGAGTAAGTATTTTGCCTGAATTATGAAGATTTTCTTTTTTGGACTTATGGAATCTTTGGGCTGGAAATCCGCTCTTCTAAGTGAGGAAAATAAACAACAGAAAGGCATAGTGATCTGTAAAAATCACTTAGCTAGTTGGTGGTAGAGCCAGGACTGAAGGCAGATTGTTCCCCTCCTAGACCTTCCAATCTATACAATTTACGCCTCTTTAGAAGTTAAATCAGACACTGGGTAATATTTTAGGGCCGGAAGTACAGAAACAAGGAGAACAAGATAAAAATTGAAGTAATTTTTAGGCTGTGATGATACTAAGTGATTTGGATCTAATAAATACACATAAATCATTGATTCACTTGACAATTGTTTATTCTATATCTGTCTTATTGTAGGCTTTATTCTAGACACTGCGGGTACAATGGAGAATATGCTAGCATTTCTTTCTCATGGTCAAATGGGGAGGCCAACAAGTAAATGTGTAATATCAATGGATCGCACTATGTGCTGTGATAAAGACCAGAACGAGGGACTGAAGAGAGATGACATTCAGGAAGGGTTATCAACCCCAGGGGTGGTGCCCAGGAAGGGTTCCCGGAAAATACTGATTCCAAGATGAGATCTAAAGGATAAGCAAGAAATAGTTGTGTGAAGAGGGAAAATGTTCCAGATAGAGAGAAGAATACACACGTCAGTGTGGATGCATTAATGTATCTTCCCACTCACTATGGCCAAAACACAAAAATAAAATAACGATAATTTTTATTCTTCTATGATCTTGTGAACCACAGTTCCTTGCATGGAATCACACATGGCACTTCAGTACCTGGATCGCCTTAGATGTATTTGTGTCGGCACTATCACTTTATAAGATTCAACATCCTGGCAAAGTGGGTTACAGCAAGATTCCCCTGGCTGGAACTGTACAGGGGCAGGGCTTTATGAACTTTGAAGAAGGCCAGGTTCACGTTCATCTGGATCACCTCCACACCTTCCTCAGAAAGTCTTTGGTGCCTGTCACCACTATGTAATTAAAAATAAGCACATTGAGGAGGCACTGTGCCTGATAACCTTAATACCCTGTCACAAATGAGCAACATAATTTTATTCTTGCTCTAACTGCCTTAAAGCATTTAGGGAATCTTTGTAAATTAACAACGTTGAAAATGAAAAGCAAGTGAATTGTTTTTCTCAAAATCTATATGTTTATAAATCATCTTCACAATAATCACAATCATCATAAATTAGAATTTTCTTCCCTAAGGATAATCAGAAATAGATGTTAATCACAACCAAAGCTGAATGCTCCATATGTTTTCTTTCAATCTTCGACCAATTGATGCATTCATTTCAGATATTTGTCAAAATCTCACGTTTCTACTTTTATCAAATCAGCCAGAATAATTTTGAGTATACATATTGCTTCCTTCTTTCATTTAAAGGTAATTATGGAAAGCCATCAATTTCCTGAGCCATCCATTTTTTGCTAGGTACGGGGACAGAGTAGGTTCTTATCTGCAAGGAATTTACAGCAAGGGAAGAGTAGAACTGGAGGAGATGCCAGGAAAAAGGGAAACTTTAGGGTCCTTTAGGCCCTACACCCCAGAACTACTAAATCAGAATCTTGGGAGGGTTTAGCCTTGAGACTCTGCTTTAAAAAACAACAACAACAACAAAAAACGCTTAGATTATTCCCACACATGTTCAAGTTTGAAACCCTTTTCTTTGGCAATATCAGAGGTCATTGAAGAGTTTTAAGCAAACAAGCAGGGTAAGGGGTTAAGTGTTTTAGGAGAAGTGCTCTGGTAGCCGTGTGAGGAGAGGCAGGAGACTTTAATTTTCCAGTGCAAACTGGACCAGTTTTTTGACATGGCATCAATTATAGGATGAAGGATGGGTTGAGATGAAAGAACATTTAGGATTCAGATGAGGAATTAGTTTCACACCTTATTTGATATTTTAACTGGTTGAAAGTTTAATATTTTATTTATTTTGTCTTTTTGAGAAAGCTTATTCCACTGGATCAAAATAGTTTAGTTAAAATGTCAGGTCACAAAGGTGATAATGAATTGGAACTAGGCAAGCACAGACAGGGAGGGCACAAGAGTCAAAGCAAGAGACAAAGAGGATGAAATCTAGGGCAATAGTAACAGGATGGGAAGAAGGGAGTCATATAATAACAAGGGAAGGGCTTCCCTGGTGGCACAGTGGTTGAGAGTCCGCCTGCCGATGCAGGGGGATACGGGTTCGTGCCCCGGTCTGGGAAGATCCCACATGCCGCGGAGTGGCTGGGCCTGTGAGCCATGGCCGCTGAGCCTGCGCGTCCGGAGCCTGTGCTCCGCAACGGGAGAGGCCACAGCAGTGAGAGGCCCGCGTACCGCAAAAAATAAAATAAAATAAATAACGAGGGAAACATTCAAGGACTTGGTCCCCAATTGGATGGAAAAGACAGGAAGCAAAATAGCTGTGACTTTTTTTACATAAAAATTCACTATTCTGGAATTATTTGAATATGGAACTGATTCAATATGATTTATCTTAACGAGATCACTTTATAGAATGGTTCAATGGAAAACAGAACAAAAGAAAGTACAGTTCAGCATCACCCTTCACTGTTCTGAAAACAAACTGCATTGATGACAGAGTTTATGCATCAGCCTTGGATTCAGGGCTGGCTCCTCTGCTTTGGGCCTCACCACGCTGTGCAACAATGGTATGCTTGTGCGCCTGCTTC
Organism: Hyperoodon ampullatus; assembly: GCF_949752795.1. Classification (NCBI taxonomy): domain Eukaryota; kingdom Metazoa; phylum Chordata; class Mammalia; order Artiodactyla; family Ziphiidae; genus Hyperoodon; species Hyperoodon ampullatus. The sequence continues at coordinate 83,053,015 of NC_136921.1, read as the reverse complement.
TTGCACTGCGCCATGAGCACCTCAGCAGTAGGACTCATGCTTGCTCTTCTGTTGCTACTGTGATGCACACAGACTAGGCCTTCCAATCTTGGTTTTAGAATACACAAACTGATTAATTAATTGTGGTGCTGATTGGAAGTAGGACTTTCTGGCTTAAAATAACTTCCAGAAAACCCCTACTGCATGCCTCTGCTTGCCGTAAGGCCATCCCTAAATACACTGTCCTCTGGCTGTATCCTTGTCCTGGAAAATCCACATGAAAGGCACTCCAGGCAGTCACACGGTTACTTAGGACACTGAATGCCCTATCGGGGAATAGTCTGAATGTGAGAGCCCCTGCGTGAACTGTAGCAGATGGCTTTCCAGATGTTTTTCGTGGTCAACAGCCACCATTGGTTTGACTTTGGAGATATGACCTGGGTTTGCCCATGGTCTTTCAGATTGAATTACGCAAAGCTTGCATAAATGAGTGAAAGCACTGCTAGTTGTAAAGATTACAGTTATACTTGCTTCATAGAAGTTAAAGAAATAGGATTTTTTTTAAAGCACTGGATTTGCTTTTAAGATGTAAGTTGCTAACATTCTCCAGTTCAAGACAAGTCTAGAATATTAGAACTGAATGGGGCTCGGAAGATGATTTAATTCAGTCCCTGTCTTATAAATGAGGAAACTCCGTCCCACGCAAGCTAGGTGAGGTGTGTAAGGTCTGTGGGTGCAGAGGTTTAGAATTTAGTTCTTGCAGCAGTTTGTCTAATGTACAAGGATTCTGCTTTAGGCTTATTTTGATTAAGTGCTTATTTTACTTCCTCATTTACACCTATTGTACATTTCTTCTTAAATTCCTTCTATTTCTTTGGTGCTCATGTTTATTTTCTCTGTGACTTGCGGTTAATAAATTCAGTCAAATGGGATGACTCTAATATAAACCAGCCAATATCATTATTGGTTATTTGGTGAATACCAAGTCCATTTCTATGCAAATCAATCATGTCTGTGATGTATAGTGAAATGAGAAAGAAACTTCTATGGTTCAACAAAAATGTCTACAGTGGGTCTGATCTTGAGTTAGTGGAAAGCATTTGTAACTACCACTTATTTAAATGTCAGGACTGTGCTTAAGCCTTTCATATATATCTTCATATTTAATCCTTATGGTGAGCCTATGAGGTAAGATTATCCTCACTTTACAAATTAATAAACTAAGGCTCAGAAATTTAACTTGCCAAGGTCACACCATTAAAAACTCAAAGAACTTGGCTGATGATCTGGGACCCAAATCTTTGTGACTGTGTAGACCCCAGCCTTACCCATCGTGGAAACTCCTAAGAAGCCCATGAGCTGCCATGTGAATTTCTTCTCCGAGCGTCAACAAGATTCATGGAGAGTGAGAAGGTTGCGAGGTATTTCACGATGGCAATGGTTTCATAGACTATGGGGTCATTAAAACCAAAAGAGGAAAAAATAATTGGACTCTAATTCTTTGCTGGATCCAGCAGAAAATGCTTATGTAAAGCAGATTTGGGGGATGTATGGAAAAATATTGTATCTGGAGGCTGCATCACTCCTTGAAAGCAAAACGCTATGATCGGGTTAATATTTCCACATTACGTGGCCCTCTCCTAAGCTGTGTGCTCACCACAGTGTAGTCCACTGGACCTCATCCCCTTACCTTCATTCCATTCCATCCCCTACTTTTCTGATAATACAGGGCTCCTTGCCACAGCCTTTGTTGCCATGTTTTATGCCAGGTTAAACAATAACAGCAACTTTGCAATTATAAATTTTACAAATTAATGATTTAGCTTTAAAATTTTTAAATGGTTGAAAACATTCATAGAAAAATCATAAAAGTACTTTATTTTTATATATTAGATCAAACTTCTGCAACTATGTGCATCTTAGTTTGTATTATATTTCATTTTTATTTTATATATTTTATTTCATCAGAAGTATAATGAGAAAGATTTCTTAATGGTTTCAGCTTTTTGAAAAAGAAGTAAATTCTGCATCAGTAATCAGGGAAGATGTAAGAAATGTCTCCAAGTCCACATTCTAGCTCTGCCCCTGGCATTTTCTGCGGCCTTGGCTGAGACAAATCTGAATCTCTTGAGATATATATTTCACTCACTAAAAACCACATGAATCCTAAATACCTAGCTCTTTCAGAATCTGTGAACTTAGAAGATATTGGAAAAACATTTTAACTACATAATAACATAGGACAAAAATGGAGGGATAGGTTTAATTCCCCATCCCCTTAAAAAAAAATCCTCATCCAGGATCTGAATGCTTTGGAAACCTGGTTATTTAGTTATTCAGTCATTAGAAAGGTTCCCTGCCCACCTGCCCCTGTGCCTCATGCAAACCACTAGCAGATTTTGATGTGTGCTTACGAGCACAGGCAAAGCACTGTCATCTTTGTGTGTGTGCGCGCGTGTGTGTGTGTGTGTGTGTGTGAGAGAGAGAGAGAGAGAGAGAGAGAGAGAGAGAGATTAAATCTTTATTCGCATTCTGGATTTTAACACAAAACATCTAAACAGACTGACTTGTGAATGACTTTTTACATACCAGCCTACTGAACTGGAGAAACAAAAACGTCCTCTTCCTGGGGTTTTTGACAATATGGCAACTCTAATGTGATGTGTATTTATAAATCTTCCCTACATTCAGAACAAAGGTTTAACTCTGTATGTGATATTTTTCATTCACAAAATATTTATATAGAACTAATCCTTAATCAAAAGTATGTATTTGGGATGAATTACCAGAGTGAGAAAAGAAAGCAATTAGCCAGGCTCCAAGGTTCCACCAAAGAGCAGTTAAAATAAAAAAAGTAATTTAGGCACTAACATGGTTTATTAAGTAGAAAGAACTCATATGTTTATGAGTTAGCAAGACCAATATCAGATAACACATTCTATCAATATAGGGGAGCTAAAAAAGAAGTCTATGCTACTTGCCAGAAGGGAAGTAACAATGGGTACTCAGTCTAAGAGAAAGTCGAGACACTTATTTTAAAAAAGCAGCCTCTCCCCACAAGATAAACATGAAAGTTACAAATAACTAACATTTACTGAGCAGGTAGTATGAGCGACTCACTGAGGTAAGCATTTTAAAGACATTGAGACAGGAACAAGTATAATCCAGTTTTACAGATGAGAAAGCTGATGCTCAGAGATGATTAGTAACGTTGCTCAGTGTCATCCAGCTAGTAAAAGGCAGAGCCAAGGCTGACAGATTCTGAGACCCACAGTCTTAACTACTGGAAGCTCTGAAATCTCAAGATCTGGAAAATTCTTAGAGAGTTCTACAAAAGGCCTGAACAAACAAGATATGCTGGGGGAAAAGAAATGTAACTGTGTAAGTGGGTGAGTAAAAGAATAGGTATAATAAAGGGTGGAAAGGTTTGAAATTACATATAATTAATAAAAATAAAACTGAGTCTTTGGAAAAGTTGAAATAGAAATATATTCACTCCTATGAATATACTCCTATGAATTATTATGGACTAAGGTGATCAAAAGGTACAAACTTCCAGTTCTAAGATAACTAAGTCCTGGGGATGTGATATACAGCATGGTGACTATAGTTAACAACACTGTGTTGCACATTTGAAAGTTGCTAAGAGAGGACATCTTAAAAGTTCTCATCACAGGAAAAAAATTGTAACTATGTGGTGATGGATGTTCAGTAGACTTATTGTGGTGATCATTTTACAACACATAATATTGAACCATTATGTTGTACATCTGAAACTAATACAATGTCAATTATATTTCAATTTAAAAAATAAAAAAAAGATATAAAGCCCCCCCTGAAAAGAAATGTATTTATTCCTTATTTTAGTACAGGAAACAAACCTATTTAATATAGCAACACGAAAACTATGTATTACATGAAACAGATTCCCTATTGAATAAGCACATTTAATATATTAACTGGAAGTTTGTTCAGAAAACAATTATAAATCTATTAATTGAATTTTCTTTTAAATATTTTCAATTTCTATGGCCATCTGAGCTGCACACTGCTTGCTGCACTGTGATCTAACATTGTTAGTTTTATCAGCTTTTAATAAAGTAATGAAAGCGGGAAAAGGAGAAATCATTATAAGAAGGCCAGTAAACATTTTATGAATTTTTGAATTAAAGTATCTCACTGGGCTGAGTCTATGAAGGAAGCACTCATTTTATTCTTTCAATAGCATTTTTTTTTTTTTTTTTTTTTTTTTTTTTTGTGGTACGCGGGCCTCTCACTGTTGTGGCCTCTCCCGTTGCGGAGCACAGGCTCCGGATGCGCAGGCTCAGCAGCCATGGCTCACGGGCCCAGCCGCTCCGCGGCATATGGGATCCTCCCAGACCGGGGCACGAACCCGTATCCCCTGCATCGGCAGGCGGACTCTCAACCACTGCGCCACCAGGGAGGCCCTTCAATAGCATTTTTTGAGGCTTATTGAGAGCTGGCTACAGGAAGATGAGTAAGATGTGACTGATGCTTCAAGGAATTCCCAGTGTAGAAGAAGATAGTGGGAAAAAAGGCATGATAATCAGATCACATAGGTTACCTAAATTCAGATTGTGGTTCCTGCACTTCCAAGTTACAAACAACCTTGGGAAACTTGTTTAGCTTTTCTGGGCCTCAGTTTCCTCATCTATAAAATGGGGACACCGTTAGAACCTATATCATTGGATTATTATGAGGAAGACTTGTGTTAAAACAAGAAAGAGATTATAAAATGCCCTGGTACATTGCAAGCAATCAACCAATGCCAGCTGTCATTATTAGAGCCATGATGGATGGCAGAACAGATGGAAACACAGAGAATAAAGAGCCTGATTACCTAGCTATGTGAAGGAAAACATCCCAGAGAGCTGATAGAATATGGGTAGGCTTGGTGATTAAGATGAGTTCAGGGGAGAAGAAGCAGTGAAAACAAAGGTAAAGGGCAGCAGACATCTGGAGGTAAATGGCCCCTAGCAGGTATGGCTGGATGCTATAGTGTGAGCGTCAACTGTGAGGGAGGGGTTCTGGGGCTAGAGCCTGGTAGCCTGAATCCTGTAAGTCAGTGCTTTCCAAACAGTGTTCCTTAGAGCCCTAGATGAAAGGTTTTGTGGGACTGCCTCAGACACTGCTAAGGAGAGGCTTGGGTGGGTAAGGTGCCAGGTCCCCTCCCTAGTTCTAAGCAGAGCAGAACTGCTTTTATCTCTTTTATATATTGTGTTTTCATGTAAGATTTTTGTTTGAATAAAAGGATCTACTCCTTAAAAACTATCTGAATTTAAAAAATGATCAACGATGGATAAACAACAAGGTCCTACTCTATAGCACAGGGAACTATATTCAACATCCTGTGATGAACCATAATGGAAAAGAATATGAAAAAGAATATGTATGTATATATGTATAACTGAGTCACTTTGCTGTACTGCAGAAACTAACACAACATTGTAAATCAACTATTAAATAAATAAATAAATATCCACCGAAGTTTTGATCAAGGAAGAAACATGATCAGGCTTGAATTTTAAAATAATTTTCTGATTCCTAATTTTTTTTAGCAAAGGTTATAAAATCCCTTGGTATGAATTTTTCTGATAGATAGGAAGTCAGTATTGCTATACTTCAGGCTTTAACAGGACTGGGGTAGGGTAGAATTGATGAGTGATCACGTGCCATGCTGAGAACCAGGCAAAGCTCTCAGTGGGATTGGTACCACCCCTTGCAGGTGACTTGTAGATCTCTGCAGATGGTTTTGGTTGTCATAAAAATGGAGAGGGTGCTCTGGCATTTAGTAGGTGGAGGCCAGGGACGCTAGACACTCTGCAATGTACAAAGTAGTCCCCATTCTACCTGGTTTTCACATATGCATGAGGGTAAAACACCTGGGTATAATTACAGAAGCCTGTAACCTAACTTTTTTTACACAGAGTGAAACACAAAGAATTTTTGGTATGGTTCTAGTGTATACTGAATTTATCAGGAATGGAACTGCTGTGTGAATGAAGGAAATGCTGTGTTTTGGTCAATTTTTTTAATTTGCCAGGAGTTGTTCACTATTTTGAAAAGTAACATCACAAGGCATTTGAGTTCCCAATACACTCACCCATATCAGTCAGGCTTTGTAGCTGCCACATTCACTATGAGTCTCCAGTGAGTCTACCTCTGGGTAGATGCAGCTGTCTGATTACTTCATTATGTCACCTATGCAGTTGTACTCCAGGGCATTTATGTATTTTTCCCTTATATTACAGGCAGAGCATTATATTGTTTCTTTAAATAGTCTGTGCAGGTAGTTTATCTTGGAATTTCTCTGAGGCAAATAAAGATGTCTCATAAAATATTTGCTATAAAAATGGGGCTTGGAGTATGACAGGGTTGAGAGCCAGTGTGTCAAAGTAACACAAAAGTATTTTCAAACCACTCAGTTTCTCTTATACTATGGTGGATTGGGAACCAAGTTCACTTCTCGATTTGACTTTAACTTTTCCAAACAGAGGCCATTTTTATTCACATGTTGTAGAAAATGATGGAGGGTGATAAAAGCACTCCAAAGGCAAGAAGACCATTGTGTGCATTCAACACAAGGGCTGGGCCATTAAGGTGCAGAGGGGTTCATCTGGCAGGTCCAGACCACAGTCCTGGGCAGGATGCTTCAGGTTATTGTATGTCTACAATTTGGGAAAATGCACTTACAGCATCAGGTCCTATTCTAGCTGCTTGTCTTGACACCCAGTCAAAAGTAATTTCAGGAAGTGATATATTACAACTTTCCCTTTTTTGTATTGGAGGCAAACAGCTTTTAATAAGTTGTTAATATATATTGTAGACATATAATCACAAATATGCAACTATTCATTACAGGTCAAATTGCCCAGCATTTAAAAAGAGTCAAAATATAAATTCTTTTTTTAAATTACCATGTTTTAAAAAACAGGCAAATCTTAATTTTCTTCTTTGGTCTTTCATCACTTTGGTCTGATATTTTCATCAAACTGTGCCAGTTCAACAATAATGCTTTTGCCAGCATGTTATTTATGTATGTCCAAAGCAGGATGTTGTCAACTCCTTTGAGACAACCTGGGTCTATAGACCTCTCAACAAACTGACCTCAGAATGGACTATTTGGTTACTTCATATGTTTGTTATTCTTTGACAAAAGCTTCTCTGGAGGCTGCATCAAAATGCTTTTTAGTCCAGACGTGGCCCCATGCTTACTAACTGGCCATTTTATGTTACAAGTACATTTCTAAGTGTTAAACTTCTGCTTACATAAGATAAACTGGAACACTAAAATTTTTTTCCAAAGAAAATGAAGAAAAGATGTGGATTTATAATGGGATAGGAAGCAGGGAGAAGGAGAGATAGAGGCCATGCTTTCTACTCATTAACTTTCCATTAATAAACTAAGATAAATTCTTGCTTTATAACTCTAATGGGTATTTGTGAGCAGCCTGTTGGCAGGCACCATCTTAATAACAAGTAAAAATATTTGATTCACAGTCCTAGAGGCCCTTCCTCTTTTAATACCAATGTTAGTTGTATCTAATATATATGCAATCCTAGTAACTGGTAGTTTACGTAGGTCTTGAGACCGCTTATTGCTATTTACTGTGGTTGTATCTTTAATTAAAACAATAACTTCCATGGATAAATAAAATAGCAAAGCTTAATTCAGAACTAGTTAATATCCTACTTCCAATTTATCTAACTATTAGGATTAATGGCTAAAAGTAAATGTTATAATAATCAGTCATTATTTTTTATCTTTCCTTAGCAATGTAATGAGGGGAACAATTTTTCTGATTAATCAGAGGTCCTTGTGGCATGGACATATATACACTACCAAATGTAAAATAGATAGCTAGTGGGAAGCAGCCGCATAGCACAGGGAGATCAGCTCGGTGCTTTGTGACCACCTAGAAGGGTGGGATAGGGAGGGTGGGAGGGAGATGCAAGAGGGAGGAGATATGGGGATATATGTATACATATAGCTGATTCACTTTGTTATACAGCAGAAACTAACACAACATTGTAAAGCAATTACACTCCAATAAAGATGTTAAAAAAATGATTCACCCCAAAGGCTTTTCTAGATAACTAACTAGATCATAATATCTAACTATATTCTAATTACAACCCAAATATCTAATGAAATAATTCTGAAGTAGATAATTCTTGTGACTTTTAAGAATTCTAATTAGGCAATTAGGTATCTTGAAAGAAAGGTATTTGTTAGACCCTTTTTGAGCTCTTAATATAAGCATTTTGGTCTTAATCTTAAAATATGTATTTGAAAGATATTTATTCACCCTGAGCAAGGTATTGTGCAAGGTGCTAATCTTGTTCATGTGTATCTCTCAGTGTTGGGCTTACTGGAAGTCAGTGGGAAGAACTAAAGACTGTAATCTGGGGGTGAAGAAGAGGCCGGCCTTGGAGCGACAGAGACGCAAGATGGTAGCCACCACGGGCTAGGGAGTAAAAGTCCCTCGCAATTTCCCACTGTTGGAAGAACTCAAAGTAGGCCAGAAAGGAGTAGGAGATGGCACAGTTAGCTGGGGTCTAGAAGATGACAAAGACATGACACTTACAAGATGGACAGGGATGATAATTGGGTCTCCAAGAACAGTTTATGAAAACTGAATACACAGCCTTAAAATAGAATGTGGACCTAAATACCCAGAAGCACCCCCCTTTGTAAGATTTGTAACAAAAATTAATATGAATGGAGTTAATAGTTCTAATGGAGTGGTGGACCCAAGAGCCATATCAGTGCTAGCAGAATGGCAGAATTCATATAGCATCAAAGTTGTCCTGCAAGAGCTTCGGCACCTAATGATGTCTAAAGAAAATATGAAACTCCCTCAGCCTCCTGAAGGACAGTGTTACAGCAATTCATCAAAAAGAAAAACCACAGGCCCTCCCTTAGCCCCCATTCAACTTAAGCAGTCGTCTTCATTTTCCACAGTTGTAAATTTTCTAGATATGTCTTGTAGACCTCAAAGTACTGGAAGGGAAACTCCCATTCAAAGGCAGTTTATCGTAAGATACTGTAAATGATACTAATTTTTTGATACTATTTCCATTTGAAATATATAAGTTGTGTTATAACAAATCATCCTGTCAAGTGTAACTACTGTCCACATAGTTGAACTTCTGGGATCAAGAAAGTGTATTTAAATCGATTCTCATCATAACTGGCGGGGCACATCTATCTAACTCAGCTGTCAAAAGACACATCCCGCAATCACCTTGCTGCTGATTACATGGCCTGGGGTCTCTGCCTTCTCCCCCTTTCCCTCCCCCTGCCTCCTCCCTCCCTGCAACAGACCTCCAGCTGGGGGTGGCTTCTTAGAGTAGATGTGAAGGTTTCAGGTCACAGCCTGTGGGACGGCTCCTGGGTGTGTGTGGGGTGCTTCGTCTGCACCCCTGGTTTCTTTCTTTAACTCTTAAATGCTGCCCCCCTTCCAAGCCATCATCCTCTTCCCACTCTCCGCTACCACCCTTGGCCAAAGCATAGATTGTAACCCCCTCGGCTCCCCTCTGAAATTGGCCTTTGGTGAGGAATTCAGGGATTTCCCCATATCTTCTCCCCTCACCTTAATCGAGGGGTGCTGCTTTTTCCTTCCTCCTCCTCAAGTCCCTTTTTTGCACCATCACCACCCAACACCTTCCATGACACTTCCTTGCTTTGGCCAGAAGCCATCAGGTAAGGTTGGAGAGCATCTCTGACCTCCCTCATTTAGTTTTGGAACCACACTTATTTACTCTCCACCAGCTTGGGAAATGAATATTAGGTTCTCAGCCCTGCCAACCTCTGCTGTCATCATCAGATGATACGTTTATTTAGCTCAGGTTTTTTTTTTTTTTTTTTTTTGCAGTATGCGGGCCTCTCACTGTTGTGGCCTCTCCCGTTGTGGAGCACAGGCTCCGGACGCGCAGGTTCAGCGGCCATGGCTCACGGACCTAGCCGCTCCACGGCATGTGGGATCTTCCCGGACCGGGGCACGAACCTGTGTCCCCTGTATCGGCAGGCGGACTCTCAACCACTGCGCCACCAGGGAAGCCCCATAAGTAGACTTTTTATTGTCAGGCCATTGCCTGATTTTAATATAATAAAAAGAAGTGTACGTTAATATGTAAAAAAAGAAAAAAATGTAATCTGATAACAGCACTTACTCTTTCAGAAGATGACAGATTCCAACAAGCATCACCTCGATCTTTTATAAGCTTCTTTTATATCAATATGTAATTATTTTCTACCTGGGAGAGCACTTGTTCTGTCTTTCAACTTTCTTTATACCCCACATTAACAAGTAAGGTGCCTTAGTTTACCATTTATGGCTCACAATGAGATGATCCCAAATCATTCATTTTCCCTGTTCTTCTCTCATATTCTATGCCACCACTTTCTCCATGAAGCCTTCTCTGAGGTCTCTTAGTACAAAGGGATCTTCTCCCCTCAATGCTCTATAACATTCTCCTATGCCTCTTCTTATGAACCACCATATTTGATCTAGTTTTCTAATTCTTCATGTATATATATTTCCCAATTCCTAGTTGTTCTGTTTCTGAGGGCTGTGCTTTTTCCGGGTGTACCCTTATTAGACACCCCGCCCCAAACACACACACACACACACACACACACACACACTCACTCACTCTCTCTCTCCCTCCCTCCCTCACTCCCTCCCTCTCTCTCTCTCTCCTGACCCATTCTCAATAAAATCTACTGATGCTTCAATGAAGCTTTCTGAGAAATTTAACTTTCAGATGTATTATCTAGTATGGGATATTTTCATAAAATCCCAATTTCCATGATAACAATGCCAGCATCATACTCAAACTATAACATCTTCAGAAAGCTTTAGGACTTATAAATTAGAGTTTGAAATGCAAAAATGGGACAACATACCAAAGAAAGTGTATGTATACAGAAAGCATCTGTATAGGCATGATTAAATTAGTAAACATCATTGGTTTCTTATGTGACAATAGTTTCCAAAATTCCACTGAGAACTTTAGGCAGGTTCCATGTAGTGACATTTATGTCTTGTGTTCTTATTGATTGGTACTTATGTCTTACCATTTGTTAAGTATTTTGAATACCACTCCATATACGTGAACTCTTCAGTTTCAAGTCATGGGCTCTCTTCTCCCCACTATAATGTTTGTTTGAGTATATTATTGGGCAATACAGAGAAGAAAATGAGCACGCAGTTTTCTCTGCAAGGTTAACTGAGCTTATAGTGACTCTACAATCAAGGCATTTCAGGGAAAAAATCTCTATCAACTGAACAAACAGAATAAACACTGAAGACAATATGCTCATAGATGAAGTTGAGCTTTGTGTAGTTCTGAGAAAATCAAAGTTGTGGGAAAATATTTGTTTTGGGGCCATTGTAATTATTCACATATTTCACTGTCACTACTCTAAAAAAGTAGTTCTGAAGTTTGTTTCATTTTCTTTTGATTATTGTATAAAACATGAAATGAAAGTTAGTAACATAGAAGCTCCCCCCCCATAAGAAATGTTATTTATACTGCTTTCACAATGAAATAGAAATACACTCTTAAAGTTGTATTTCAGAATTTGCAATCTTCTTTAAATGAAATGTTTCAATAGAAAAACAGAGATTTTTAAAAATATAAGTTTCTGACATTATCTCAGATAGTTTTTGAAATATTCATCATTTCTCTCACATAATAAACAATATATTAAACTACATATAAAATAAATGACAAGGTACTACTGTATAGCACAGGGAACTATATTCAATATCCTGTAATAAACCACGGTGGAAAAGTATATGAAAAAGAATATATATATGTATAACTGAATCACTTTGCTGTACAGCAGAAGCTAACACAACATTGTAAATCAACTATACTTCAATAAAAAAAACTATGTATTACCTTTCATTTTGAAGACAATGAAGATATATAGTTTTATTCTAGAATCATTATTAGAAAAAATCTTTAATACTTAGGAAATTTGGAACACACTGTGATGGTACATTTTATATGTCAAATTGACTGGACCACAGTGTGCTCAGATATTTAGTAAAACATGTGGGTGTGTCTGTGATGGTGTTTTTGGATGAGAATAACAATGAATCTGCAGACTGAGTAAAGCAGGTTGCCCTCCCTTATGTGGGTGGGCCTCATCCAATCAGCTGAAGGCCTGAATGAAACAAAAAGTCTGGCTGTCTCTCAAGTAGCAGGGAATTCCTCCTGCCTGACTATAGCTGATACATTGATCTTTATCTTTTCCTGCTTTTGGATTCGAACTGAAACTGATTTTTGTTTTTTTCATTTTTAGTACTCTGGTTTGTTTTTCTTTTTTTAAAAATTTTTATTGGAGTATAGTTGATTTACAATGTTGTGTTAGTTTCAGGTGTACAGCAAAGTGAATCAGTTATACATATATACACTTTTATTTTTGTTTTTTTAGATTATTTCCCCATATAGGCCATTACACATTATTGAGTAGAGTTCCGTGTGCTGTACAGCAGGTTCTTATTAGCTATCTATTTTATATATAGTCGTGTGTATATGTCAATCCCAATCTCTCAATTTATCCCTCCTCCCCTTACCCCCTGGTAACTATAAGTTTGTTTTCTATATCCATGACTCTACTTCTGTTTTGCAAATAAGTTCATTTGTACCCTTATTTTTAGATTCCACATATAAGCGATATCGTATGATATTTGTCTTTCTGTGTCTGATTTACTTCACTCAGTATGACAATCTCTAGGTCCATCCATGTTGCTGCAATGGCATTATTTTGTTCTTTATTATAGCTGACTAATATTCCATTGTGTGATACTGATTTTTCTTTTGTTTTCAGCCTGCTGGCTTTCTAACTGGAAGATGTACCATTGGTTCTCCTGGGTTTCCAGTTGCCAACTGCAGCTCTTGAGATTTTGCAGCCTCCATAATTGCGTGAGCCAATTCCCTAAGATAAATCTCTTTATAAATGTAAATATAAATATCACTATGGGGGGACATATACATACGTATACACCCTGTTGGTTCTGTTTCTCTGAAGAAACTTGATTAACACACACAATGTAAATTAAAACCTGGAAACACTGACAGAAAATCCCTTGAGTTACTATCTAACTTGATGTTTAAAAAAATCTTTTGATTATAATATGTATATTTATTTCCTAGACGAAATAAATTGTTGCTCATCCGTATAATGTGTTTTTCAAAAACTAAAATAGTTAAATTATAGATCCATCCCTTTTTCCTCAACTTGACTCAAGGCAAATTATAATAATCTAATCATCGACAGTTCCCCACAAAATTTATATCCACTTCAAAATCAGGATGATTTAAAAAACAGTTAATAAATTTCATATTTCATAATAAGAAATTCTTTGACTTGTAAATTAATCCTTTCCACAACTAATTGCTTTGTATTTTCAGGCAATAGGGATTTTAAAAAGACCACATCCTATAAGCACATACAATGGAATATTACTCAGCCATAAAAAAGAACGAAATTCTGCCATTTGCAATAATGTGGATAGACTTAGAGGATAGTATGCTTAGTGAAATAAGTCAGACAGAGAAAGACAAATACTCTATGTAATCACTTATATGTGGAATCTAAAAAATAAAACAAAAGAACATATATAATAAAACAGAAACTGACTCACAGATACAGAGAACAAACTATTGGTTACTAGTGGGGAGAGGGAAGCAAGGTGGCAAGATAGGGGTATGGAATTAAGAAATACAAACTACTATGTATAAAATAAATAAGCAAAAAGATATATTGTACAGCACAGGGGAATATAGCCATTATTTTGTAATAACTTTAAATGGAGTAAATCCATAAAAATATTGGATCACTATGTTGTATAGCTGAAACTAATATAATCTGTAAATCAACTATACTTCAAAAATATTTTTTAAAAAGAATGGTAAAAAACATAAGACTACATCCAATATAATTTGAAACTTCATTTTTCAAAAAAACTCAGCACCAGGCTAATCTTGAAACTTCATGATCTTTGAATTTATACTTTGAAAATAAATTTTGCTTATGATATCTATTACTTGCTTTCATGATTACAGATCCATTCAATAAACACATATACCACCAGCCCTTATTAGAACCTTGTGACATAACAGAGGATCAAACAGTAAAAATTCCTTGCCTCACTGAATTTTTGTTCTTTAGCGGAGTGGAGAATACAGACCAAAACAAAAAGGAATTAGTATATTAGAAAGATACATGTCATGACAATACATAAAGAGAAGGAGAGGGGCAGTGGAGTGGGGATGGGGGTGAGATAGCAAATTTAGACAGTCAGAGGAGGCCTCATTGAAGAGGTGACATTAAAGCAGACTTAAGGAGATGAGGGAGAGATGCATGTATATATCCTTGGAAGAGCATCACAGGCAAAGGAACAGCAGGCACAAAATTTCTGAGATAGAGCTGCTGTGTTCTCAGAGCACTGAGAAAGCCAAGGTAGCTGGGATGGGGTGCACAAGGGGGAGAACAATAGGAGATGAAACCAGAGAGGTGGGGCCTTGCAGACCATTCTACAGTCTTTAGCTTTTACTCTAAGTAATACTGGGAGCCACTGAAGGGCTTTGAGCAAAGGATTTACACCATCTCATGATGTTCAACAGGACTGCTCTGTTTGTTACAGGGGAGAGAAGAGACATTAAGAAGTAAGGTGGGGGCTTCCCTGGTGGCGCAGTGGTTGAGAGTCTGTCTGCCGATGCAGGGGACACGGGTTCGTGCCCCGGTCGGGGAAGATCCCGCATGCCGTGGAGCAGCTGGGCCTGTGAGCCATGGCCGCTGAGCCTGCGTGTCCGGAGCCTGTGCTCCGCAACGGGAGAGGCCACAACAGTGAGGGGCCCACGTACCGCAAAAAAAAAAAAAAAAAAAGAAGTAAGGTGGAAGCAAGAAGACTAATAAATGGGCTATTGAAATAAGCTATGTGAGACAGGATGCCTTTCCACATTGGTGCCAATTGAGCCCTAATCTTTGCAGATGACGTACTTGGTTTTTCCTACTACAGCACTGGGGAGAGCATTGCCTACTTTTCTGAGGCAAACTCTTGGTGATTCTTTTCTGAATGTGCAAAATAAGAGTACAGTTTTTGTTTTGACATACTTTTAAAATAATTGTTTTAAAAGGAAACCACAACCAATCATGGCTATGATACTGAACTGTTGAAATACTAAAGAATACTAAAAAATAAGCCATTTATATACAGAAGGATGTACTCCTGGGCAAGCATCTAGGTGACAAATATTTTCAAGTGGATGGGCCAAGCACTAACGAGGTGGAGGAGTGTTACTATCATAACATTTTCATTTGAATCGTACCACACAGTTTGTTGTTTTTCTTTGTTCTCATTACTTAACTTTATGAAAAACTCAACTTTTTTTTTTTTTTTACTGTCTCTCCAATGAATATAGGACCAAGTCTACACTGAATAGAGTTGATTTTGTGTGCTTTTGGCAGTTTTCTTACACTTCTGAAAGTCTGAGATTTTCTTTTACAGAAAATGTGTGAGAGGGAGAGAGGTATATGTCATCCTTGCTGTCTTTGAACTCACCCCCCGATACTAAATTATCTCATAGTGTAGCTGCATGTTACAATACCGAGTCCATACGCTGAAAGCATCTGCTCTACTGCTTTTATGGCTTTTATATAACCTCTGGCTAATTCATCCTTTGGCTTCACATCTGATCATCATAATAACATGGATGAGAACTAATTCTTGAAGCATGAGATCCCTGTCTTTTCAGGGCCTCTGTACCTTGAAAGAGAGAATTCGAGAACAACGGTTCTCTACCAGGGTGATTTGGTGGCGCAGGCGACATTTGGCATGGCTGGAGACATTTTAAATGATCAATTTTGGGGAGAGGATGTTTCTGGCACCTGGTGGCTAGGAATTCTGCCAAACATCCTACAGGGCACTGGACAGCTCCCATGGACACAGAATCATCTAATCCCAAATGTGGGTAGTAGTGAGATTGAGAAACCCTGTTCTAGAACAAGAGCTGAGAACCACTTGAATGAGGTGGATGGCATTCCAAGCAGACAGAACTTTTCATCAGTTTGAAGACATCAAACTATACAGACTGGTCCTCCTGGGGCTACAGTGAGTTAATGCTCCTCCACAACAGTCTTTTCCGGAGAGTAACTCAAGCAGCAGTTCAGCACCTGCCATAGTATATTACAGAAGTTGCTTTGGGCTTCAATGAAATACAAAGGGCTGTAAAACCATCTTCTATAAAATACTAATGAGATTTTGCACACTGTAATTGAGGGACAAGAGGGTGACCACATCGCTTCCCAGATTTAAAGGAATATTTTCCCACTTATTCAATTAATTTCTTTTGTAGCCTCAGTGATGATGGTAAGTGTTCACCCTACATGGAGGATTTAAGCTCCAATGCACGATGAAGAAAACCCAAATATTATAACATATCTTTCTCTCTTTTCATTCCAGTTGATCGAACATACATCTAAAAACTACAAATTGCATTAACAATGACAAACTATCAGGAACAATTCTTCAAAGGCTATTTATCAAATTTGTAAATGTGATGAGGCAGTCCAGAAAATTCCCCCTTACTACCTATTTCATCGATTCTCAGAAACAGCATATTTTCACTTTTTAACCTTTCTGAAACAAGGTTTATCTTACAACACAATGCCTCATGCAATCACTGTCAGCCAGGGAGCAGTCACGCTGTAGTCATGTGAAAGCCTTCCGATAAGATAAAGAAAATGTCACCGTCAGTGTATCCTACATTTGATAAAAGGGCGGTTCCCTAGAAGTTGGTAAACAGAGGCATAAGCCAACATTTTCTGGCCACAGTAAGACAAAAATGGGCACTGAAAGGAGGATCCAGACCCTCACAAATTGTGTTTTGAAAGATCCTTTATAGATATTAATTCACACACTCCCTTCATGAATTATTCTAGAAATAGTATCAAGCAATTAGAATATGGAAAGTATTCAGGCCCCTGTGGCCTGAAAAGCCAAATCACAATAATAGAATCTTCTCTCAAGATACCTTTGCCATCATAGCAGAGAACAGCAAGCTGTTTCTTCTACTAACTATCACTTGAACTTATCTGAACTGCACTAATATTCTTCCCTGACCTACCGGGCTGTTTCTGGTCCCTTAAAACACAGACCAGCTACACACCACAGTACCCATCATTATTCACATTTCCATAAAGTAGAGAACCACACAGTAGGAGGGAAGACAAACAGCTACAGTTAGTTTCTTGTAATAACTTCCGAGGTTTGCATCGTTGACTTAGGAACAGCTATGAGGAGAGAGAGCTCCAAGTGCTCAAGTGACAAAATCCACTTCCCAAATATGCTGCGCAAACTTAAAATTTCCCTGCCAAAGAGTATTGCTATGTTTATGAAATGTCAGTTAGTTTACAAAATAAAAAGACCTTCTATCTGGAGCTGGGCAAATGATATGTAGGGCAGCTGTATCCCAAGGGCTTGTTGGGGCCTAGAGCAGGCTTCCCCCAAAATATGCCTCAATGGCATATTGATTATTTTGAATTAAAGTTACTTAAGCAGCTGATGCAAGAGGGACACTTTGACCCCCACCCGCACCCCCATCCCCCTGCCGTCTCCCTGAAGGCAGGGAATAAATCTCTCATGTGAAAGGTATACCCCCTGCATCTAGAGGTAGAAGGATACCCTTATCACCAGAGATAGGAAATTTGGGGCCAAAAGCCTGTGTAAACAAACCTTATTACTTCTTTAATTTACTACTCAAAGCCCAAATCCAAGCGCAAACTCTGTTTAGATTCTTCACTAATTAAGCACCCAAAGCCTATTTCTTTGTCTTGTTAATTCCTCAGTTACTTATTTTCTTTGTCTAAAAAATATAAAGTCTGCCTGCTTTGGTCACTTCTTAGGTCCCATTTCCATGAGATTTCCTTGCACATGAATTAAAATTTGTTTCTTTTTCTCCTGTTAACCTGTCTTGTGTCAGTTTATTATTAGTCCAACCACAAGAACTCAAGGGGTAGTGGGGGAAATTTCCCCCTCTCTGACAGGCTCTTTCCAGAAAATAACCTTCTTGGGGAAGACCAGACTCAGAGCAAGAGAAATAGGCTTCCTGAAACCGGGATAAGAATTGGAATTAGGGGGGCTTCCCTGGTGGTGCAGTGGTTGAGAGTCCACCTGCTGATGCAGGGGACACGGGTTCGTGCCCCGGTCCGGGAAGATCCCACATGCCGTGGAGCGGCTGGGCCCGTGAGCCATGGCCACTGGGCCTGCGTGTCCAGAGCCTGTGCTCCGCAACGGGAGAGGCCACAACAGTGAGAGGCCCGCATACCGCAAAAAAAAAAAAAAAAAAAAAATTGGAATTAGGTACCACTCACTTCTGGAATTGGGGAACCATCATTACTAGTCATCATTCACAAGCAGGAGCAGCTAAGGCTCTGGTTCCAGGGTAGAAGTGAAGATTTTTCCTCCACTGTAAGAAGAAGGGAGGAGATTTCCTATCTCTGAAATGCCCTAAGATTCAACTATTGCTGATCTGAGAGAGATATCAACTCACTAGTGTCTCCCTGCAAAAGAGCCCTCACATAAGTAATCCACATCAGACTACAGAAATATTTCACAACAGAGTGGTTAATATAATCTCTTCAGAAATGTTTCTCTGGCTTTACCATAGGCTGGTAATGGAGCAAGAAGAGAGAACCCAACACAGGCAGACTTTCCAGTAACTGGATCACTGCCTACAATCCACTAAAAATAATATTTTACTTTACATTTTTTTTCTCCTGCATCTGTACAATTTATGCAAATGTCTGAGGAACCAAAGACATCTAGAAAGTAATGAAGAAATAATATGTAAAATAAGTATTCCACAATGTGGTAGAACAAAATTTTGGATATGCATAGTGTCAATTCTTAAAGTTTCCCTTATGGTTTATTTTGATAAAATTTCAATGCCTTTATCTAATAAGATTTCAAAGTTGAAGTTTTCATCTGACTGGTCAATGAAGAAATGGACAAATTTCTAGAAATACAATCTCCCAAGACTGAACCAGGAAGAAATAGAAAATATGAACAGACCAATTACCAGTAATGAATCAATAATAATAAAAAAACTTCCCAACAAAAAAAAGTTCAAGACCAGATGGCTTCCAAGGTAAGCTCTATCAAACATTTGGAGAAGAGTTAACATCTGTTCTTCTCAAACCATTCCAAAAAATTAGAGAGGAAGGAATGCTTCTGAATTCACTGTATAAGGCCACCATCACCCTGATTCCAAAACCAGACAAAGATATCACCAATAAAGAAAATTACAGGTATCACTGATATTGAACATAGATGCAAAAATCCTCAAAACGTATTAGCAAACTGAATCCATACGTTAAAAGGATCATACATTATGATCAAGTGGGATTTATTGCAGGGATGCAAAGATTTTTAATATCTGGAAATCAATGTGATATACCACATTAACAAATTAAAGAATACAAATCATATGATCATCTCAATAGATGCAGAAAAAGCTTTTGTCAAAATTCAACATCCATTTATGATAAAAATTTTCCAGAAAGTGGGTATAGAGGGAACATACCTCAACATAATAAAGGCCATATATGATGAGCCCACAACTAACACCATACTCCACAGTGAAAAGTTGAAAGCATTTCCTCTAAGATCAGGAACAAGACAAGGATGTCCACTCTCACCATTTTTATTCAACATAGTATTGTAAGTCCTAGCCACAGCAATCAGAGAAGAAAAAGAAATAAAAGGAATCTGAATAGGAAAGGAAGAAGTAAAACTGTCACTGTTCGCAGATGACATGATACTATACATAGAGAATCCTAAAGATGCCATGAAAAAATTACTAGAGTTCATTAATGAATTTGATAAAGTTGCAGGATACAAAATTAATATACAGAAATCTGTACCAATTCTGTATACTAACAATGAATTATCAGAAAGAGAAATTAAGGAAACAATCCCACTTACAATCACACCAAAAAGAATAAAATACCTAGGAATAAACCAACCTAAGAAGTAAAACCCCTGTACTCTGAAAACTATCAGACACTGATAAAAGAAATTGAAGAGGACACAAACAGATGGAAATATACCATGTTTATGGATTGGAAGACTTAGTACTTTTAAAATGACCATACTACCCAAGCACTCTACAGATTCAATGCAGTCCTTATCAAATTATCAATGGCAATTTTCACAGAACTGGAAAAAAAACTTTTTAAAATTTGTTGGGAAACACAAAGACCCCGAATAGCCAAAACAATCTTGAGAAAGAAAAATGGAGCTGGAGGAATCACGCTCCCTGACTTCAGACTGTATTACAAAGCTACAGTCATCAAAACAGTATGGTACTGGCACACACACAAAAAAACACACAGTTCAATGGAAGAGGATAGAAAGCCTAGAAATAAACCCATGCACTTATGTTCAATTAACCTATGACAAAGGAGGCAAGAATATACACTGGAGAAAAGACAGCCTTTTCAATAAGTGGTGCTGAGAAAACTGGACAGCTACATGTAAAAGAATGAAATTAGAATATTCTCTAATACCATATACAAAAATAAACTAAAAATGGATTAAAGACCTAAATGTAAGAACAGAAAGCATAAAATGCATAGAAGAAAACACAGATGGAACACTGACATAAATTGTAGCAATTTTTTTTGGATCTATCTCTTAAAGAAAAGGAAACAAAAGCAAAAATAAACAAATGGGACCTAAACTTAAAAGCTTTTGCACAGCAAAGGAAACTATCAACATAATGAAAAAAACAAACCTACTAAATGGCAGAAAATATTTGCAAATGACATGACCAATAAATGGTTAATATCCAAAATATATAAACAGCTCATATAAGTCAACACCAAAAACAAAAAAACAAACAAATGGGCAGAATACCTGAATAGACATTTTTCCAAATATCTATTGGAAGATATACAGATGGTCAATAGGCATAAGAAAAAAATGCTCAACATTGTTAATCATCAGAGAAATGCAAATTAAAACCACAATGAGATATCACCTCACGTCTGTCAGAATGGCTATAATCAAAAAGAATACAAGTAACAAATGTTGCCACACACCTATGGTCAATTAATCTTTGACAAAGGAGGCAAGAGTATACATTGGTGAAAAGACAGTCTCTTCAGCAAGTGATGTTGGGAAAGCTGGACAGCTGCATGTAAATCAATGAAGTTAGAACACTCCCTCACACCATACACAACAATAAACTCTATATGGCTTAAAGACTTAAATATAAGACATGACACCATAAAACTCCTAGAAGAGAACACAGGCAAAACATTCTCTGACGTAAATCGTACCAGTGTTTTCATAGGTCAGTCTCCCAAGGCAATAGAAATGAAAGCAAAAATAAACAAATGGGGCTTAATCAAACTTATAAGCTTTTGCACAGCAAAGAAAACCATAAACAAAATGAAAAGACCACCTACGGACCTGGAGAAAATATCTGCAAATGATGTGACTGACAAGGGATTAATTTCCAAAATATACAAATGCTCATACAATTCAATAACAAAAACACAAACAACCCAATCAAAAAATGGGCAGAAGACCTAAATAGACATTTCTCCAAAGAAGACATATAGATAGCCAACAGGCACACAAAAAGATGCTCAACATCGCTAATTATTAGAGAAATGCAAATCAAAACTACAATGAGGTATCACATCACACCTGTCAGAATGGCCATCATCAAAAAAATCTACAAACAATAAATGCTGGAGAGGGTGTGGAGAAAAGGGAACCCTCTTGCCCTGTTGGTGGGAATGTAAATTGATACAGCCACTATGCAGAACAGTATGGAGGTTCCTTAAAAACTAAAAATAGAACTACCACATGACCCAGCAATCCCACTCTTGGGCATATACCCGGAGAAAACTATAATTCAAGAAGACACATGCACCCCAATGTTCATTGCAGCACTATTTTAATAGCCAGGACATGGAAACAACCTAAATG
This sequence comes from Hyperoodon ampullatus, assembly GCF_949752795.1. Lineage (NCBI taxonomy): Eukaryota > Metazoa > Chordata > Mammalia > Artiodactyla > Ziphiidae > Hyperoodon > Hyperoodon ampullatus. The sequence goes on along the minus strand of NC_136921.1, from coordinate 83,030,993 downwards.
TCTATTGACAGATGAATGGATAAAGTAGATGTGGTATATATACACAATGGAATACTACTTGGCTATAAAAAAGAATAATATTTTGCCATTTGCAACAACATGGATGGACTTGGAGGGCATTTTGCTAAGTGAAATAAGTCAGACAGAGACAGACAAACACTGTATGATATCACTTATATGTGGCATCTAAAACATAAAACAGACTAGTAAATATAACAAAACAGAAATAGAGTCACAGATATAAAGAACAAACTAGTGGTTACCAGGGGGAAGATGGAAGGCGGACGTAGCAAGATAGGGATAGAGGATCAAGAAGTACAAACTTCTATGTATAAAATAAATAAGCTACAAGGATATATCATACAGCACAGGGAATGTAGCCAATATTTTGTAATAACTATAAATGGAGTATAACTTTAAAAAATTGTGAATCACTCTGTTGTACACCTGAGATATATAATATTATACATCAAATATACCTCAATAAAAACTAAATTAAAAAGATTTTTTTCAATGCTTTTATCTAGTAAGATTTCAAAGTTGAAGTTTTCATCTGACTGGTCACTTGCCAAAAGGCTTCCATATAACTACACATATTGAACTACCTTGTAGTACTTGTATTGCAACCTTGAGTCAAAGAAGCATAACAGAACAACTGTTGACAAAGGCCAAAAATTAAAATACCTTTAAAAATTACAATCAAATAATACATGAAATAGCCCAGGATATTTTCTAATTAAAGCTTTTATACCAGTTCCACAATTTCATCCATTCAGATATAACTTTTGTCTCCACCTCTGATTTAGTTCTTTTGTTTTTCCAAAGTGCAGTCAAGTTCTAAATCACAGAATTATGGACTTTTAAAAGTGAAACATTAACAACTGAATAGTAGTGATAAAAATTAACTCAAAATTAACCCAAAAAGAAAAGTGACAAGTGATTCTTATATTTACATCTACAACTCTGGGCAAAAATCTGGGAAAACTAGTTTAAAAAGATAAAAGTAAATTAGAATTTGTTGCTCCTTAGCAATCAGTTTTATAATATTGTCATATATTCTTAGCGTTGGGTAGAAATTTTGGGATCATCTAGTTCAAACTCCGATCAGATATGTAAATCTATATAGCATCCTGTGGCAGCAGCCATTCAGATTTTATTTAAATGCCTCAAATCTCCTATATGACATTCAGTTGATGACCTTACTTCATATTTCTTAGGAGTAAATAGCTATCGTCAGCCAGGAAATGCCTTATCTTCCTATCATGAAATACATCAGCCTAGTCATACACTTTGCCAGTGATGTGCTGGTAAATGTTTCCCAAACAGGAGTCCATGAAAAATAAAAGCCTTGATTTGTATCATTTGCTGATTCCCATGGTGAAAATACCTAGGTCAGGTTCTCTGACAGCGAAGTTCAGGAGAGATGCACATTATCTCTTCTCATGAACAAACAATCCTTCCCTTTTGTTACTGTGATAAGGATGTTCTGTCAAAGGCCAATCCCTCAATTTTAGTTCTCGATCCAATCTCCTCTAATTTTCTCAAAACTTCACTCACAGATAAACTTCCTCTCTCCTAAATCATCAATTTATCTCCTTCTGGAGGAATTTTCCTACCAGCATCTATCATGATATGTATGATCACAGCATTCTCTTTTAGTCTTTAAATAGCATTCATTAGTACTTGATAGTTCTTGTATGTTTAATTTTTTAAATGTATTCAAATTCTGTCTCCCTCAGTTAGAATGTAAGTCTTACATGTTCAGAGGTGTTCTTTGGCCAGCTCACAGCCTTATCACCAGAAGCTACAATAGTTCTAGGCACACAGTACATACCCAATAAATAGTCACCAATTTATGAAAGAATAGGAAACTTCATAGTACAGCTTTTTGGTTTTGATAGAACTTATTGTTAGAAATTGCTTCTTTATGTTGGTAGGAATGAGCCTTCTAATTCTACTGGTTTCAGATATGCTAATTAAGATAAATGAATAGAGTTCGTGTGCTGGTTCTTTAAAGAGCAGGGAAAGGATAGGGCATGCATGAATCATCAAATACCTTAACCAATTAGTTGAGGGAATCATACCAGTTTGAAAGTAATCAAATACATGCTTACCTATCCTTATATTACACATTCTTATAAAGTATACCACACTAATTTAATTTGTTGTTCATTGATAAATGCCCTGACCATCAATATTAAGGAAGGGTCAAAAAACCTTGTTATTTGTTCCTTGGTTATAACTCCTGGTCAATGAATTATAATGTCATATATTTTCACATTAGAAAATAAAGTTAACTGATAAGATTTTATCTGAATTCCAAGAATATGGTCTTTCTTAAACATATTGGTAATGGATGACTAAATAACTCATCAAAATGACCCCTGCTCCCTTTTTCTGTGGACACATACATCTTTCAGCATTGATACTGCCCCCTCTCAGGGTGTTGTGCAGGCTTCTGTGACCCTTAAGTTTTTTTCCCTGGGCTCTCTGCTTTTTCCTCTCTGCATACTCTCCCCTGTTGATCTCAGCCAGTCCTGATGTTTCAATGATCAAAAGCGGACAATTCCCCAGATTTTATTCTCCAGCCCAAATCTCTCTCTTGAGCTTCAAAATTCACAAACTCAGCTGTCCACCAGATTTCTCCATTCGAATGTAGCACAAGTATCTCAAAGGACAGGTTCCAAACTGAACATAGCTTCCTCCAACACCCTCTCAGCCCTCTTCTGTCTTCCAACTTTGCCTATCTCAGAGAATGGTACCACCTTCCATCCAGTTGAAAAACTATTTTCTCCCCTATCATAAACCTTTATTACACTCATTCTGAGTTGCCTCTTTCCTTATTGTCTCCCTCACTAGAGGGTGAGCCCTACCTTCACCAAAGTATCTCCAGCACCCAGCAGCATACTTATCAAACATAAGTTCTCAGTAAGTATTTATTGAAACTTATTTTTCTCTAAGGTATTAGAGAAAAGACCCATGGATCCCTTTAGGTTTTCATCCCTCTCTAAAATCCAGACACATCTATTAGGGAAGTGCCAAACTGAGTATTTATTAAGTAAATGTGGTCAAGTTCTGTACAGATAATACACTATAATCAATTTCCCTTTGTGGTACCAACAGTAAGCCTTAAGATGGCTAATCCAGTATAAATCACAACCTTTAAATATGCCAATTCAATGCCTCAATGCCTTGTCCTTATTCTCATTTTTGATGCCTTTTTCTTTCCAATTACATGCTTGAAGCACAATACACTGAAGTATATAATTCTTCTTCCTTAATACCATAGTGGTTTAAATTTAGATTCTTTAGAATTTTAAGGGAAATGCGTACAAAAGAGGATTGAAAAAGTTGTTAATACTTCACACGAAAAGTGCAATTCTAAATGAAAAAAGTCAGACCCTGGAAATTTCTCTATTCAACAATGAGCTTTATACTTAAATTTGTTGTGGTTATTTTGCTTGTTTTTGCTCTTTGTCATAAAGCCTCCGTGGATCCATTGTGGGATTAGACCCAAGCATTGAACCATGAGGAAGACTTCTGAATGATTAACTTCTCAGATTGAAACTGGGCTCTATTCTAACCTGGAGAGGGTGAGAAGACACCAGTTGAATGGGGAAATTATGGGCAGGAGGAAGAGTATGAAGTGGTTTTCAGTCTGGATACCTTTACTGTCCTGGAGAGCCTAACATTCTTCCCTCACATAAATCTATAAGGTGTCCATGGAATGAGAAGTGAAGACAAAAGTAGGGTTATTTGAGTCCACTAGACTGTCTAACATATAAACTAATGGTGAGACCATTGTGTTATCAGGGGAAGAGGAGCTCCAGTGTGGCTGGCCCAATAGAGAGAATATTTTGACTCTTTTTAAGTTGAGTACTGTATTTATATGAAAGAAAATGTTCATGAAGTGTGGGCATGGATATTTATGCACTCACATATTTTTATTAGCTTGCTAGCATTTGCTCAGATATTTAAAAGTCTTTTGGAGTGACTAACAAACTACATTGTCAATTTTCATAAGTACTAGACAATATAAAATCAGTTCTAATAACAGCTTTGACAGGATTTAATAAAGCACACACACAAAAATGTGTAATTTGCACAGGCTAATTTACATATATGTATAACTGAGAAAAGAATTTGAAAGATGTTAGTTTCCCATCTGTACCACACAGAGAAAAATGGGGAAAAAATGATTTACCAACTGTCAATAAACAATTTTAAGTGTATTCTCCTGTTCTCATCCCAAAATAAAATTTCCAGTATCCAAAATATATTTTCTAAGCTCCCTTGCTAAGGTGGTATTTTATTTCCATGTGATTCCATAATTTCTATATATGTGTCACAATATGTTGATTTTCAGGACCTAAATTATTGTTTTTTAAGACTGCATAATCAAATTTAGTCAGTGTTGTTTGTGGTTAAGAAACAGAAGACAGTAATTTGGTCAGGTCACATGCATGGAATATTTCTTTATTTTTATTCTGAATTCTTGAATGCTCACCTTCTTTCATTGAGTTTATAATTTCTACTCTCCTCAGTTATATTATGGATCACAATATGCACCAGCTTGCCTTAGGCTTGAATGTTAAGTTGAGAGTCTAGATTACAGAGCTAAGACGTCTTATTAACCTTCTTGCTCTAACTTAAAAACATGTATGGTCAATCATTTTTGCCAGCATTCAAATGGGATTTGTGTATCTCATTGAGTATGATAAAAATTGTTTAGTATTAAGTAGGCTTGAACACAATATTAGTATAAATCTCTGGGTAAGAAGCATAGTTCTAGATTTACATGACAGAATACTGTTTCCAAGCATATTAATCAATTCCCTTTGACTCCCTTTACTCACGGAATTTGTTCACTAATTCTATTACAGAGGTCTTCTCTATCTTGCCCAATTAGACAGAGGCACTGATTGCTAATTTAGTAGGTAGTTACTTGGGGTAGGAAGAATATGAAAGGGGTCATTACAGAACCTGAGAGTCAAAATGACAAAGTCATAAGTTAAAAAAAAAAAAAAAAGGAGTTGGTCTAGGGTCTAGATAGAAGAGAGAAAATTCTGATGCAGCCTTGCAGAGTTAAGTTTTTAGCTCCCACTTTTAACTCATTCCTGGGCTGGGAGAGGTGGGAAATAGAAAGACTGGAAAAGATTTCACAGGGTTTGATCTCAGAGTTCAGCTTGACCAGCCAGCATCAGAGCTGCCCAGCAGAGCAGAAGTTGGTAATAAGGAGCTATAAAGTTTGTTCTGCTCGGTTCCATTTGATGAGGTTAATACAGCCAATACTCTTATTAAGTATCCCCTGAATGCCATTCAGTCTAAGTGCGTGATGAGTATTCATTCACTTAATCCTCACAGGAATCCTATAATAAGTACTATTATTATTATTATTTCTATTTTATGAAAGGGGAAACAGAGGGACAAAAAGTGACAGGTCCAAGATCACACAACTAAAAAGTGCTGAAGCCAGGATGTCAACCAGCCAACCTGATTTCAGAGGCCACACTCTTGACCAACACTCTACTGCCCTTTCAGGAGGGTGCATTCAAGTAGCCAGCCCATGTGTCACCTGTTTACCATCCAGCAGGAGTAATACCCAAGACTTTGTCCATCAGCCGCACAGATGTCCTGGGTGCAGACAGCACCCATTTCAGTGACCCAGGATAATCACTCATAAGCCCCCAAGAATGCATGTTGGGACTTTGGATAGCTGCGCGTGGTCATTACCCAGTTCATTACCTGGATAAGGAGGGACTAGATGGAACCAACCGATGAACTCCCACCAGGGCAATGGCAGCAGGGGCACACATAGCTTTTGGTTACTAAAATAGTGTTGATACTTTAATTCTTATGGTTTCAAGGAGACTCAAGCATAGACCCCCGACACTGGACACAGGCTCAGCTCAGCAAATGGGAATACCAATAAGGAGGTTGAGCCTGCAGCATTTCCTGTAAATAACCTGGTGGAGGATGTTGGAGCATGGGGAGGGAAGCTGAGCCTGCAGACTTCTAAAGCTCTTTCATTTCAGAGGCTTGACGATTCTGTGATTCCAGGGAGATGTTGCTGCTCTTTCCGCAGTTTCTATCTTTTAATGTTGGCAGCTCAAACAGGTTCTGGGATGTTGGAATGAAGCTACTTATTAAAAAATAATTAACAGTGAGATCACATGGGTGAGGCTGGGTTTTAACAAAAGAGCTCATGGAATTTTCAGGGTTTAAAAACTGCTATATGTGAACCTGAAGACTAAAATTAGCAACAATGAATAGCAAATGAGGCACTATGGTTAATGTCCACACTGGCCACAGTTGGACAACTGGACACACAGCTGCCTGCTGTTTTGAATCCTCATGTTTTTAGACCCTCTTGTATTAAATACTTTTCAAGACATAAATATGCAAATAGCTACACAGATCAAATTGACTGGATTTTATTTTTGAAGCCCAGCAGGGGAGTCTTCTTCATATAATTTTACTATTGTTAACATTTATATATATAAACATTTAAAAAAGTCCCATTTGTAAGTATTCCCTTCAATAAATAGGTAAGGTATTCTCCACAAATCCTTGGCATGTGTAGACATCTAGCTATTAAAGAAGGTGAGGTGGTATCTCATTTTCTACACACAGACACAGACACACGCATAGAAATATCCATATTCATACACCTCTACAATACTTCACTTTTCTTATGATCTGACTTTTCAAGCCAAAAATGCATGAAAATGTGGTACAAAGTGATGAAAAAGAGGCATACATAGGGTTAAATTTTACTGCGTACCTACCATGTATAAAAACTATGACAGTCACTAGGGACAAATATGAATGAGGCATGGGTCTGACTCCAAACAGTGTCTAGTATGGAGAGGACAGAAGGCAAGAGATGTGAGGGAGACAGAGAAATATGTAAGTACTATGGACTAAGGGCATCATCAGGCGTACCACGTTTAGGACAGATAAGCCGTTTAAGAGTCATCTCTAGGGGCTTCCCTGGTGGCGCAGTGGTTGAGAGTCCGCCTGCCGATGTAGGGGACATGGGTTCGTGCCCTGGTCCGGGAAGGTCCCACATGCCGCGGAGAGCTAGGCCCGTGAGGCATGGCCACTGAGCCTGCGCGTCCGGAGCCTGTGCTCCGCAACGGGAGAGGCCACAACAGTGAGAGGCCCGCGTACCGCAAAAAAAAAAAAAAAAAGAGTCATCTCTAAGGCAGGAATCCTCCTCTGACACCAAACTTTTAACAGCAAAGGACATGTTGGAACTTTGAGAAGACTATCAAGGGATTCATGTGTAATGACTGAATACACACTTCAAAATAAAAGTAGCTGCCATTTACTGAATGCCTACTTTACATTCAGTTTCTCTAATTCTTGCAATCTTGGAAACTTGTTTTCCAGGCAAAAAATCTAAGCTTCAGAGAGGTTCAGGGACTTACACAATGTCACAGCAGGACAGCAACAGAGCTGGAATTCAATCCCAGGTCTAGCCACCATTCCACACCGCTAAAGTAAGAACAGGCTTGTCCGGCCCTGGCTCTGCTGATCCTCTTTTCTGGAGCCAGGGCCACTTTCCCCCCCACAGGCTGTCTGTTCTGAGATTGGCTGCTTCCTCATTTCTGAACTCTGAGGTGTTGGTAGATTATCTCACTCTTGGCTGTTGCGACTGTGCTGGATACAGCTTCGATCAATGGCTTCAAGGTTTTGCTTCCCCCCAATATGCTCAGCAAAGTGTTGGCTTCCTGCTTTCCTCGTTAACCCCTGTTGTGGCTCTTGTTGGTTTGGTTGACCCTACAGCCTTCTGTCTATTGTGAGCATTCAGCATTCTCTGCTGGATCAGTGGTGTGGGGCATGCTGGGGCAAAAGGAAGGGATTTATTCTACTCCCTTTGGCAAGAAGAATTGCTTCTTTGTCGAGGTTAGAGTTGCAAACAGATGCCCCTTTGTATGGTGTCATGATACTTCCTGGGTAACGCCATTAACTGTTTCCTGGGCAGCAGAAGCTTGGGGGTCATTTCTGAATTACCATTTAACTTCCACTGGTATGTGAGCCCTCAACTGTTTTGTTCAACTGCACTATTGAACTCTGCACATAATAAAAGCAGGATTCTTATGAACTGGATCTTTAACAAAAGGAATCATGACCTGAATCTTTGACAAACATATCTGTTTCGTTCATACTATGTATTCGAAGTCCAATATGATACATACATGACACACAGTAGGTGTTCAATCAATATTTCCTGAATAAATAAACTTGGAGAAGCAGCTGGTGTATATTTATGTGTGTGTGTGTCTCGGCAGATATCTCCTTTTTCCTCTGAATGAATAAGCATAATTATTTATGCTGACTGCATAGACTAAAAGATAATTTAAGTGACTCAGATTAAAAGAGGTATTAAATGCATAGGGAAAGTAATGAAGATGTAGGTTAAATCAGAAGACATTTTGTGGTGTGGGTAACACTATCCTGACTAAACTCTACCTCCTTTCAGAGTGACTAATAATCACGAAATGGCTATTTTACCCTCTTTTTTGCACACACACCTTTCCTGCTCCTCCAGGAATATGGCTGGATATGCATATAAAGCTGACATGCAATTTGTAGGAGAAGCAACACAACAAGAGAAAGACTTGGAGAATTGTATTGTGAGTTCCCTCGCAAAATTCACTGCATAAAATACTAGACTACTGTTCTCACTTAGAATCTCAGAACAATTCACCTTTCTAGAAGAAATTTAGGTCTAAAAAAGGCTTTGAGGGGCTTCCCTGGTGGTGCAGTGGTTGAGAATCTGCCTGCCAATGCAGGGGACACAGGTTCGAGCCCTGGTCTGGGAAGATCCCACATGCCGTGGAGCAGTTAGCCCCGTGAGCCACAATTACTGAGCCTGCACGTCTGGAGCCTGTGCTCCACAACAAGAGAGGCCGCGATAGTGAGAGGCCCACGCACTGCGATGAGGAGTGGCCCCCACTTGCCGCAACTAGAGAAAGCCCTCACACAGAAACGAAGACCCAACACAGCCATAAATAAATAAATAAAATTTTAAAAAAAAGGCTTTGAGAGGTCAAGCCTACCACCTGTTTTCCTTAGAAATTTTGTTTCAAAACATGGAAAACATAATGAAGGGCCATTTATTATATGGAAAGTAGAGACATTTTCTTGTCTCATTTAGTTAGTTTTGGTAGGAAACTGGCTTAACTCTAGTTAACATATTTTCATTTAGAGTTACTTTCAAAGGAAGAACATCTTTCCACTGGCTTCAGCTTGAATGGAGAGAAAAATAAAACGTGCTTAAGGAAAGTAAGAGATCCAAGAAACATGGGAACTACCAAATCGGCTTAAGGAGAAATAAAACATCTGAGAAGATCTATCACAAGTAAACAGATTGAATCAGTTTTCAAAAACTTCCCAACAAAGAAAAGTCCAGGACCAGATGTCTTCATTGGTGAATAGAAGAGGGATGTATAGATTAGTGTGGAATAAAGATAGGTGAGAATATTTCATAGGATAAATAGGATTTATATTGTACCCTAAAGAATGGGTAGGAATTGGTCACAGATGGAAGGGGTAGAGACATTACTTGCAAGTAAGGATCAGACTGAGATGGACATGGCAGGGAAGATAGATGAGACAGTGAGGACTTTGTTAAGTGTAATACCGTACAGGGAAAGAAATTAAGATTGGATATTTATTGTAAGACCAGACAAATGAAGTCCTTAAATGCTGGTGTGAAGAGTTTGGCATTATCCTACATGCAGATGGGGTCTATTAGAGGATTTTGAGCAAGGCTATGATATTATAAAAGCAGAATTTTAGAAGGTAAATTTAATTGTATTCAGGATGAATTGAAAATATGGGAGATCACAAGACGGAGATGACTGGTTAGGAGGTTTTTTTTTTTTTTTTTTTTTTTGCGATAGGCGGGCCTCTCACTGCTGTGGCCTCTCCCCCTGCGGAGCACAGGCTCCGGAGCACAGGCTCAGCGGCCATGGCTCACGGGCCCAGCCGCTCTGCGGCATGTGGGATCTTCCCAGACCGGGGCACGAACCCGTGTCCCCTGCATCGGCAGGCGGACTCTCAACCACTGCGCCACCAGGGAAGCCCCTGGTTAGGAGGTTTTGATGGTAACCCAGGCAGGATTCTCATGGAGCTACGATGATTACACTGAGATTGAAAGAAAGGATTATATGGACATGAAATTTACCGACCAATAACTATAAGGGATGAATTACGCTTAAAAATTCTTAGATGATTCCAAGGTTTGTAAGATGAAAAGCTAGAAGGACAGTGGAAACACTATCAAGAATGGAGTGATTGGAAAGAAGAGTTAGATTTGGGGGCATGAACAATGAGTCAGTCCAAGCGGACACTGAGAGTTTGAAATCCCAGGAACATACCAGGGTGGAGATTCCTGCAGGGCAAACATTCCAGACAGGAAGTAAAGAGAGAATCCAGGTCAGGAGATAGAGATTTGAGAGCCACTGTTTGGACACTTCTAGTACTCTCTCAAGGGGTCTCAAATTTTAGAGTTACTCTGGATAAATGATTTAAATAGCATATTGCATCATTATTTAATGAAGGGACTCTTTGCCTTGCCTCTTGCTTTTGTGTATTCCATCTAGAATGAGGAAGAAAAAGAGATGTGTTATGAGATGAAGATAAGTGTGGCCATTGAGTATAACCATGTGAGTAAACTGCTTCTCTCCTGAAGGATTATTTTCATGGGCTTCCTTTCTTTGCTTTTTGTGCTTGGCTCGGTGTGAAGACCTGGGAGAAGGCTTTTGTGTAAGATAGTGCCTGGTAATGTAAGAAAAGCAAACTAAGTAGCAAATATAAATGAAAATGTGTAACAATCTACTCGGATTTTCAGGAAAATTTGTGAGGGTGTTTGGGGTCCCACTTGGCCAGCGTGCCAGCTGCGTGGGATGCATTCATGGGGAACGTTGCCACTTCCTCTCTGAGATACACATTGCATATAGCTGAGAAGGTTCACATCTAATTGTAAGCTGGCTTATCTGGAAGGAGTCTTGAGAAAAATCTGTTCAAATAAAAGCAGTTTTCTGCTTTAGAAGGTAAGTGAAGACACTGAGTGCCAAAAGCAAAAACAATAAGGCACACTAAACTAGGAAAAATAAACTTTACACTTATGCTTTCAAAGAAGAGATCTCTAGAATACTTTTGAAGATCCAATGACACAACAACGTCTATTGAGTGAATGAGAAGACAAAAACTCAAACTTTTAGATTAAGATCTTAGAAATGATGCAAAACAAACCCACACAAATCTGTTAATAAAATCCCCTGGCTTTCAAAAGTCATTGCCAGAAAAACGTTACATACATTTAGCTAACAAATGATTGTTGACCAGTCTAAAGCTATTCCCTACTTTCCTTGCCATTTTTATTTCTTTTTTCTTCTCACAAGGCTGAGTGGGTCCTCACTCACCCTCAGTGAATGGATGGCTTCAGAACTGTGCCAATTCAGATTTGTTTGCTGAATGCATTTTTATAAGTATCTGATTTCCCACTACTGTGGCTACAGGTTTCAGTGGATCACGTAATGGTGGATGAGGTCAAGGTGGAAAACAAAGCAAATAACAGCAACCAGAAACTCACAAAAAGGTAGCTTCAGCTGTGTCAGCAGCTACACTGGGAGCATTAGACAAAGAGAATGTCGGGTAGGCAGGAACTAGGAGAAGGCAGGAGACAGGGAGGAACAGAGTGATTAAAAAAAAAATAGTTCCCCTTTGCTCCCTTCATCCCAGGGAAGACCTCCTTTCTGATCAGGAAGACTTAGGTCCTGCCTATGAGAGACCAAAGAGTATAAAGCAAGGAGACCTTCTATTTGTCTACCCAACCTGCCTGGTCTACTTAAAACTGCACCCAGATCTTTATTAGGCCTGGGGTGACTCTCATTTAGGTTGTGGTAACCTTTCACAATATATCTTTGAGAAATTTAATTCACTTTTTGTATCAAACCATTTCTTTTCACCAAGCCTCAGGTGCCTTTCTATAAAAATAAGGGATCAAAAGAGATAACCTCTAAGCTTTCTTCCAACTACAACCTTCCATGGTTTCAGAAAAGATACAGAAAACTGTTCAAAGAGAAAACCAGGTGTAATTTACCTATAAATCACTTCTACAGTTTCAGTCATAGTTTTTGAAGCCATTCTCCTGATGGTGAGCTCACACAGATATTCCACAACTGCTACAAGCCCCCAGTTATACATTTTTATTGGTAGTGGCCAAGGATGGAACAAGTGCAAACTCTTCTAAAACCACAGAAGCATCATGAAACCTGTTAACAACTTAGTTCTCAGTGAAGCAGTGCCTCTTATTTCTGATAATGTCCATGGTTTTTTCCTGAATTCATCATTGGATCTTTAAATTTTGTATCTTGTTTGCACCACCCTGCTTCTCCAAAAAGCTGTTAGTGACTTTTTAGTTTAAGCAAAATATTACCAAGAATTTTCAACATTATGTTTCATTATAGTAATTCCTTAAAAAAAATTATTGTTAGAAAAGATCTGGAAGAGCTTTGAAAAATAAATCAGAGTGATGAGCATATGGTGGCCAGTTCAGCGGGCAGCCTTTCTTAAATAACTGTGGATGGCTGGGTCCAATTCAAGTCAGCCCCTTAAGCCTTGCCTGCTTCAATAGGAGTCTTGCTTAAAGATAACCAGAGGAGAGGATTATGGTGGACGATAAAGAAAGCTCTAGGCCTAGTACTCTCTGTAGTGCTGTACTCAGAATAAATGGGAAAAATATTAGAAAATATTCTGAAAGTGAAATTTCAAACTTTCTCCAGGAAATATTCAGCTGCAATTAGGCACTTCAGGTAAATATGGCTCTGAGTCTGAATGGTGTTAAAGCTTAGATAACAAAATCAATATGGTAAATTCGGGAAAGAAGACTCCTGTTTGGAAGTGCAAAAGAAAATCTATTAAGAATATATTACTCAGAATAAAAGCTGGTAAAATGTTTTTAAGATCAGTTCAATAGGTGATCTTGAAAGATATTTCTTTTAGTTATGCTGTGTACAGGGTTTTCAGGGCTTTTTACTGGAGATTGATGTAAATGAAATCAATGAAGTCACTCCTCTTCAAGTCCTCTAGAAAACAGCCTTCCCCCCTTTTTAAACCAGATAATAAAGGGTCTTGTTTGCTTGTATTCTACCACTAAGAACTTGTTCTCTCTCATCTGAAACATCTCAATTAAATTCATTCATAAACATTTTTACTTTAGATCCAACTAGTATCTGACTTTTGACCATTCAATCAAAAATTGGCATGCCAATGACTGACCACTTCTGCCAGTATCAAAATAATCAACATGATATAAAGTAATTATTGTTAATTGTTTTAAACACCACCTTCAGAACTGTGAACACTGGACTCCACTGGTTATTTTGTGTGCTTTTATCTTACTTTACACGTTGCCTTTACCTTGTATTTTGCTCCTTTCTTCTCTTCTTTCTGAATAGATAATCCCACCCAATTTACAGACATTGACAATGTCTATACATAAAAGAGACATGGAGTTAATGGCAAAACAGTTCAAAACAACTGCTTCAGTTCTCTAATTCACTTTGCACAAAGAACTACAGCCATAAATAATTTCTATGAAAAAACAGAGAAGTCTGCATATGGCACCTGAGGTTCTCAGACCTATGTTAATCATATTGCCAGATACCTGCACCTTATACATTTGTAAACAAAGTTCAATTCAAATGAACCTCATGAAAGGGAAAACGTGTTATATTTGGAAGAATTAGGTATGTGTGGGTAATCTCTTCCATTTAGCGTGATGACTGTAGGGAAAGGTGTTATGGCATGTTTGTTTAAGTCTTGAGAAATCTGGCATTATTGCCCTTTTCTTCCTCTCTCTGTTTCTGTCATCAGCTGCCTGGGTCAGCAATCCAAATTTGGGTTTCAGTATGATCACCCCAATTCTCCACAGACAACTTTAATATCATGTCTTTTCTTTTCTTGGGCATGAAGTTGCAAGTCATGCCAGTGCATCTCCATGGCCAGCAATGCCAATAAATGGTCAATTATGTAAACCATGGATGTCATAAATTTTGATCCAAGCCCAATCTGTATTACACACCACTAACAAGTGTGATTAGTGGCAGCAGAGATAAAGAAGAGATAATATACCAATAATATTTGAGTCATTAACAAGGAAGTAAAGGTCAGGCTTTGAATTTCTCATTCTTAATGTAGATAAATCATTTACCCCTAAATCTCAAAGAAAGATTTAATGTACATTAGTGCATATATATGTGTGTGTGTGTATGTTTGTAACTGAGGATTTTAGAAAAGGTATGTGCACAAAGCTTACTATATGAAGAATTATCTTCATGTAACCTAACCCATTCTATAAGATATGCCTTAAAAATGCTGTAAACAGGGCCTCCCTGGTGGCGCAGTGGTTGAGAGTCCGCCTGCTGATGCAGGGGATACGGGTTCGTGCCCCGGTCTGGGAGGATCCCATATGCCGCGGAGCGGCTGGGCCCGTGGGCCATGGCCGCTGGGCCTGCGCATCCGGGGCCTGTGCTCCGCAACGGGAGAGGCCGCAGCGGTGAGAGGCCTGCGTACCGCAAAAAAAAAAAAAAAAAAAAAAAAAAAAAAAAAAATGCTGTAAACAGCCAAGACATGGAAACATCCTAAATGTCCATCAACAGATGAATGGATAAAGAAGATGTGGTATATATATACAACGGAATACTACTCAGCCATAAAAAGCCATCTGGAGCAACATGGATATACCTAGAGGCTATCATACTAAGTGAAGAAGTCAGACAGAGAAAGACAAATATCATATGATATCACTTATATGTGGAATCCAAAAAAATGATACAAATGAACTTATTTACAAAACAGAAATAGAATCACAGATGCAGAAAAAAAAATTATGGTTACCAAGGGGGGAAGTGGGTAGGGATAAATTAGGAGTTTGGGATTAGCAGATACAAACTACTATATATAAAATTGATAATAACAAGGACCTACTTATAGCACAGGGATCTATACTCAATATCTTGTAATCTATAATGGAAAAGAATCTGAAAAAAGTATACATATATATATATAACTATGTGTGTATATACTGATAAAGTTTTATATATAAAGTATATATATATATAAAAAAACTGAATCATTTTGCTGTATACTTGAAACTAATACAACATTGTAAATTAACTATACTTCAATAAAAAAAATACTGTAAAGTAAACTGCAGCTCCAACCAACTCTATAATGGGTAGGTTCCTCACATCCTTACACATAACTATAGCGTTAAATTCTTATGTGGTGAAATGATACAGGATGAGCCCTCTGAGAGCATGCATTTGGTTATACATTTTGCACATTACTAGTAATCATTCATTTGTACATCTTCATACCTATTTATTTCATGCCTAATATGAGCCAATATTTTAGGTACTGGGAATACAATAGGAGCACAAAATATGAAGCCCTTGTTCTTGCGGAGCTTCTATTCTTGAGGAAAGAGACAGATATCAACAACAACCACAGCAGTGACAAACAACTCAACAAATAAATATATAATATACTAGAAGACAAATAAAATAGGGAGAGTGAGCATAGAGAGATGGGTGCCATTTCTGATCAGGTTGTCAGGGACAGCTTACCTAATAGGGTGATGTTTGAGTAGAGGCTTGTATGAAGCTCTCAGGAAGGAAAAGTTTGATAATCAGGGAAAGAAGGTTTATTTTCTGATGGGCTGTATTTACACAATACTAATCCAACAACAAGGCGATCAGAAAATACGATTAAATCAACTATTTGGTCTAACAAACATGGACAAAACAAGTGGTTTGTGGTCTGAATTTTTCACTCTTTGCACCAGCTATTTTTGTGGTACATGAACACAATGTAAGATACAGCTTTAGATTCACTGGCTCTCAGGGAAAAAGAAAATTCCTGGCTGGAACCACTAACGGTAAATCATCTTTAGTGATTATCACCCTTTTTTATTCTAGAATTCTGGCAGCAAGTGATAAGCCCAGGGGGTAGTTGCAAACAGTGACTGCTGTTGAATTCTATCTCCCCAAGTCTGCAGTGAGAAGAAGTAGCTGTCACACACCAGCAGGGATGTCAGCAAACTAGATATTGCTCACAGCACTCATCAATCCACAGAGATGCACTGAGTGATTTGAAACTTAAAAATAAATCATTCTGCTGCTTTATGCAGAATGGACCCTCTGGAGAAAGAGTAAAAACAGGATGACCAGTTGTATGAAGGGAGTCAGGAGTTCAAGTTGCAGATGCCTGAAAAATATGTTGAGAAGGCACTTGGATATGCAAGACTAAAGTTTATGGAAAATGTCAGATTGGAAATAAAAATATTATAGTCATGAGAGCATAAATGGCCCAGCTTAGATATGATTACTATGGGTAGAGAGTAGATAGAAAAGGGAGGCCCACTACCACGCTCTGGAGTACTCCAATATTTGCAGGTTTGACAAGGAGAAGGAGTTGGCAAAGAAAACCAAGGCCAGTCACATTACAGGGAAACCAGGAGAGTGTGACGCCAGGAAAGGCAAACCAAGGGAAGAAAATGTTACAAGAAGAAGAGAATGCCCATTTGTGTCAAAGTACTGCTGCAAAAATCAGTAGTCATAATAGTAGCGTACTAATGATGATAACATAATAATAGTTAATGTGTATTATACCCTTATTATCTGCCAAACATTGTTTTGAAGGTTTACCTGGATTATCCCATATAATCCTCACGACAGTCGTGTGTAGTAGGTACTGTTATTGTCATAATTTTACAGATGAGGAGACTATGGAATAGATTATTAATAACTTGGTCCTGGTCATGCAGTCTCAGTAATGGATTTAGGAAGATGGAGACAGTTGATGACCTTAAACAGAGCTGTTCCGTAAAGCAGTACAGAACCTGGAGTGGTTTGCAGAATAAATGGGAAATGAGACAGTAAAGATTGTGGATATAGACATGCACACAGTTACTATGCCTGGCACCTACAATATTCAATAATTGATGGCTATTATTAAAACAGCCCTGATAATATTTTATTGCAATTATTCTTTCAGATAACTGTCTTTGCTGCTGAACTAAGCACTCTTTATATTTTTTATCTCTGTTATTTCAGCTTTTACTGTGATTTCTCTCATCTGTTCAGTGTTCAATTAGTGTTGATTAGGGTTAGGATAAGGAAGAGGTTAATGGAAGAAATTCATTTTGTGATGGATTTACAGATATGCAAAGTTTGAAAAGGTCAAGTATAATATCATCAAAGAAGCTCAGACCACTGCTAAGCTCAATATGTAAAATTTTATGAAATGTTAAGTCAATAATTTGCCCAAAATGTTCACTTATGGGATGATAGGTCCGTCTGTCTAGATCAGAGGTCCAAAGCTAAAAGGCCTACATAGACCAGGCTGCAATGGAAATGAGCCAGTTGTAAGTTTTGGAATAAGACAATGGGGGCATACTGGAGAGAAGCCAGAAATCAGGATTTTTAAGTGAAATCTCCCCTAGTTTTAAAAGCTAGCATTTAATTAAATTTTTTGATAATACTGTTCAGTGTAAATAGAACACACTTGTGGAATATACTGGCCCAAGGGGCACTAATTTATGGCTTCTGGTCTGTCAACCCTGCTAATGAAGACAGTTCATTCTAGGGGAAAATCAGTCAAACTTACAGTAAAACAAGTAAATTGAACTTTTTGACATTTACCATAATTTTAGATAGGACAGCTGAATGTATAAAAATAAAAGCCATAGAAGAGAATATATATTTCAAGGCCTTCAATGAGAATAAAAAAGAAAAGCATAGGTCATAATTACTATCTAAAACAGATCTGTCTGAAAAGCCATGTAACCCAAGGAAAACCCAACGCATGGGCATGGCTCTGAGGATCAGTGTGTGGTGTACAATATATTATACCTCTCTCTAGTTGAGGTGACAGCCTTAGGCAGCATTCACAGAAGTGGAGGGTGTGAGGTCAACTTTTTACAAGGGAAAAATATCTTCTACAGTCAGGTAAATATTTTATAACTGATTGGCACCTCTCACAGCATAATGCCTAGATCAAAAGAATATATCTTCATAGATTCATTTGGAACATCATATTACACAAAACTATTGTCTGTTGCAACGCTGACAAATAATATTCTAATCTATCATTTAGCCTTAAATGAATTTTTTTAGCATCTTATTATAAATTACAATGTCTCCCAGGTAGCCTCAAAAAAAAGTTTTCTTTCATCCACTTTCACATGTCACTCCATTTTTCCTGGTGGGGTCTTTGGCGTTTGACATCAAGAAAGTATGGAACTGAAGTGTTATATGCAGGGACCAGCTAATTCTTCAATGATTTGGATGTCAGCTAAATTATTTCTTTTGATTGATAAGGTAGCAGAGTGCTTTGTTATCTAGATCCATAGAATTATATGTCATTTATACACAGACCAAAGAAAGATTATATATCCTTAAAAAAAATAGCAGTATTGAATTTTTAAAGTGTATTGGTGCTACAACGTTACTTCATTAGCATGAGAGTAAGCTTGTAAGAAGCTGATTAACCATACTAGTATCTATTTATCCCTCTGTCTGTCTATCTAAGTCTACAGTAACTGCTTAATATACAATTCTTGGATTAAATTGAGCCAATAACAGTACATGAACAAATAAACACAGAATCTCAACTTGCTTCCAACTTTATTATGAACAAGCAACGTGAAAAAGATCCCAAAAGAACAGGCTTTCTTTCTTTAATGTGTTTCTGTTTTGACTGAGTAATGTTTATAGGTTTGTTACTTGATATTTAAAAGTAATTTCAATAAACCTCAAAATTCAAAGTAAGAATGCAGACTGATTACTAAAATGCAGATTAATTCTCAAATCATAGATAAACCAAGTATTAGACATCTAGTATAGCACTGTGAAAAGAAATTTGCAACATGACATTTCTTGGGCCTAATATTATATACAATGACCCATCAAGGTTTACAATGTATAATTTTCTATCTTTATCTCTCCTAGAGACAATATATGTATTGGAAGGAGATAATACATGCAGACTTCTTATTTGGGTTCCTGTGGATACTTCTTACCGGAAATCATTTTTAAGCACGTGTAGAACTTATGTCTTATTAAGAAGTTTAGACTTGTGAGAATATTAACTAAGCATAGTTTCTTGCTCTCACTACAGGCAGGTGGATGGAATTAAAAAATATTACCATAGAATGTTAGAACAGAATTATTAGAACAGGAAATCAAGAAACTACATACCAAGGGAAATTTCAAAAATTACATTTTAACAGTGAAAATAATCATTCAAACAATCTGTATTTTTTTAAGGCAAATTGTAGAAAATAAAGAGCAAGTATCTGGATATTTCTTCTATCCACATAAATGACAAGTGTTGCGGTACCAACAACTCCTCTTCTTTGGGTATTTGTGTCCTGAATAAACCTCCATTTGTTTTATAGTCAAATCAGTACCTCAGATGATACTTTGCACAGAAGTGCTGGTTTCAGAATACGGTGCCCTGATATACTCTAGAGAAGATTCAAGTTCAGAGAAACACTAATAATTTTGGTTAAATAGTGAATGATAATTAACATAAACTTTTCGCTATGACTTTATTTTATTTAAATATTTTAAATAGTTACTATAAGAATATACTAAAAATTCAAATAATACTGAAAGAAATAAAATAAAAAGTAAAATCTCCTTTCCCCAATTCCAGTTCTCTTCTGAAAAAATATATCATGATTTAAAGTTTCTTGTTTATTCTTCCAGCATAAGGAAGAAAAAATGGAGAGAAGGAAGGAAGGAAAGAAGGAAGAAGGAAGGAAAGAAGGAAGAAGAAAGATTGTGTAAAATTGAATTATTCTGTACAATCCTTAGTTTTTTGGCTTTATTTTCTCTATAGTATATCTTGGAACCCTTACTCTATTTAGATAATTTTTTCAAAGTTTTTATTATGAGAATTCTCAAATATGGAGTAAGATTGGTACAATAAGCACCCATATATTCTGTTGGCCAAAACGTTCGTTTGTTTTTTCTGTAAGGTGGCTCTAGTAGCACTTAGTTGTGTTTAACTTCATTCAAAACAATTTTGTTAGAATGTATGTGACAGCTGTCATATCAGCGTGCATTTTAAAAAAAACTTATCAAAATTGGTGAATTTTTGTGTAGCCAATTTAATACCGAAGATAGAAGAAAAAAGCAACATTTCCGGCATATTACGCTTTATTATTCCAAGAGAGGTAAAAATGCAACTGAAATGCAAAAAAAAGATTTGTGCAGTGTATGGAGAAGGCGCTGTGACTGTTTGAACGTGTCAAAAGTGGTTTGAGAAGTTTTGTGCTGGAGATTTCTCACTGGACAATGCTCCACGTTCGGGTAGACCAGTTGAAGTTGATAGCAATCAAATCGAAACAATAATTGAGAACAACCAATGTTATACCATGCTGAAGATAGCTGATATACTCAAAATATCCAAATCAAGCAATGAAAATCATTTACACCAGCTTGGCTATGTGAATCGCTTTGACGTTTGGGTTCTATATAAGTTAGGTGAAAAAAACCTTCTTGACCATATTTCTGCATGCGATTCTCTATTTGGACATAATGAAAACATTCCATTTTTTAAAACAAATTGTGACGGGCAATGAAAAGTACTGAACAATAATGTGGAATGGAAGAGATTGTGGGGCAAGCGAAATGAACCTCCACCCACCACACCAAAGGCTGGTCTTCATCCAAAGAAGGTGATGTGTATATGGTGGGATTGGAAGGGAGTCCTCTATTATGAGCTCCTCTGGAAAACCAAACAATTAATTCCAACAAGTACTGCTCCCAATTAGACCAACTGAAAGCAGCACTTGACGAAAAGCATCCAGAATGAGTCAACAGAAAACACAACCTTTCATCAGGGTAACGCAAGACCGCATGTTTCTTTGATGACCAGGCAAAAACTGTTATAGCTTGGCTGGGAAGTTCTGATTCATCTGCCATATTCACCAGACATTGCATCTTTGGATTTCCATTTATTTAGGTCTTTACAAATTCTCTTAATGGAAAAAATTTCAATTCCCTGGAAGACTGTAAAAGGCACCTGGAACAGTTCTTAGTTCAAAAAGATAAAAAGTTTTGGGAAGATGGAATTATGAAGTTGCCTGAAAAATGGCAGAAGGTAGTGGAACAAAGGGTAAATAAGTCGTTCAATAACGTTCTTGGTGAAAATGAAAAATGTGTCTTTTGATATTTTTACTTTAAAACCGAAGGAACTTTTTGGCCAATCCAATATCTCTCCATCTTGATTAAGATTGCTAATTCTTTGCCTAATTCACTTACTGTACCTTTCAATTATCTATCTATCTATCTTGTTTTGTTTTGTTTTTTCACTGAATCATTTCAAAGTAAACTCCAGGTATCATGACACTTCATTCCTGAATGCTTACAGGCTAAGAACATTATCCGGGATAGCCATTTTTGTATTTAACAAATTCAATAATAATTCTTAAATATATTCTAATATCCACAACTATTAAATGCCTCCAATTATTTTCCAAATATCATTAATAGATTTTTTGGTGAGGGGACTTGTATTCAATTAAGAATCACCCCTTGAATTTTTTAATCAACTTGACTCCAATATAAAATAAAAAATAAAGAAAAAAAAGAATCACACCTTGAATTTGGATGTAAACTCTTTTAAATTGCTTATAATCTAGAAGAGTGCTCCCTTCTACCCTTTAAAAAAAAAATTACACTGACTTCATGAAGACATCAAATTGGTTGTTTCCTCAGGGTGATATTTAGCTTGTTTCTCTATTCACTCATTTTCTTCATGACCAAGGTGCCTGCGTTACAAGAAATGCTGCAAGTGCATTTCATGCTTTTAATCTTATGTGATTCTTACAACAACCCTAAGATATTAGTAATACTAGTGTATCTATTTTACCGATAAGAAAATGGAAGGGTGAGAGGTAAACTCAATTCTCTATGGTCACAAGTCTGTGTTTTCTTCCCTGTTCTGCATAGGTGTCTCATGTATGTCTCACATAATTTCATCGAATACTGTAACATTAAGGGTTGGAAAAGTATTATTTTTACATAGAAGAAAAAGAGGCCCAGATATACCAGTTGCGTGATATGCCTAGTCACATAATTATTTAGTACATCATTTTCAAGTGTAAAAAGCACTTTAATGAGCTGGTGTCACTGGGGAAGGTCAGCTGGTTTCTCACAGGGTGGCATTCACATTTGTAAATCTGCCAAGGTACAGATCAGTGTGATGTGCAAGGTAATTTTAGGTCCATGTACAAACAATTTTTATTTTTTGTAGTTACTTATTTTAATTTGTCTTAGAGAACTAATATAACCCCAGATATTTTTCTTTAGCCTGAGGCTCAGTTAAAAACAAAGATGAGTTACTTAAAAGTTAAGGAGAAATGTTAAGAAAATAATGGGCTAGAGGGCATATAGTTAGAGCAAAGAAAAATCATGATGATGGAGGGAAATGCCTCCACAGAGGAGCTCTGTCTTCTAGGGTGAGCTCATATTAACCTAATTCATGTAAGAAACCAGAGTGTATATTTATTAATTCATGATGAGAAATAAAACTGTTGTGCGCACTGTAACTCTCATCTATGCGACGTGCAATTATCTGTCTGTAGGCAGATCTCAAAATAAAAACAAGAAAAGCTATTTAAATGATCCTTAGGTTTAATAACTTCAGGTCAAGTATGCCCAGTTCACCCATCTTCAGGACACTGCTGGCCTTGCCAATGGGACCTTTACATCAAATCCTCACTGTCCAAAATTTCCTATCACTTAGACATTACAAGATGACCAAGTCTCTCTTCTGGTGGATTAGATATGCTCACATCCAATATGGTTACTGGAAAGCAGTGCCTGGGAAGACAGTTTGCGTTTTTAAGGAATCATAACATATCTCTGCTCCAATGCACCATCTGTTGTATATATGATATAACTCAGAGAGGTTGTTTTTACTTCTTTTATGTCAATTTATGGTAGTCTCCAAACACTAGCAATCGTTACTACTGATCTTGGCTTCAGTTGTTGGCTTCTTGTTTCCTTACCCTGTGCATTTTCTTCTGTATCACTTAGCACCAGCCAAGTAATTTTCTCAGAATAAATAAAATTTCCCACACTAAGGGATTTGAAACCTATAAAATCCCTGATATGATAGATTACACCTCATTCCTTTGAACATGTTTATAACAAAAAATATATAATAAGTAAAATATAGGCCTTTACTACTTACAGTTAATACAATGAAATGAAAACGTGGTAATTTGCTACCAAAGTCCCACAAAGTTTAAGTAACTTTTCCCCGGTAATCTTTCCTTCTTCCACTTTTTTTGTTGCATTTACCTGGTTCAGTGATATTAGAGATACAAGAGGATTTTGAGTGAATTCTTACAACTATTTATACTCATTCAATGGATCTAAAAGTGAGGATTGTTAAGTCCACTAGCTAGTTTGTCTTTTATTTGTACCATTCTAGATATATCCTGCTGGTAGCTGTGGCTCCAGATGAAACCTGGAGGCCAGGTATGTCCATCTTCAAAGTTTACATCTTCAAAAGTTGGCCACACATCCATCTATGTTTAGGGTAGGGCTTAAATATACAATCTGAGATTTGACTGAATGCTATAGCAAGCCAAATTTCCAAATAAGGGGAATGACTGTAAAAGCAACTGTCTCAACTCTGTCCCCCAAAAGTCTGCTCTCACAGACTTAAATGTAGTTAAAGTGGAATCAATATGTGTACTGATGTACAAAGGGCCACCTCCACTAAAAGAGTTTTTGTTTATCATCTCCAATTCACAACAGAATAGCATGTTAGAAAAATCATTTGGGGTCAAACACAATGTATACTGTTAAGAGAATGAAAAGACAACCCACAGACTGGGAGAAAATATTTGGAAATTGCATATATGATAAAGGACTGCTCACCAGAATATGTAAAGGACTCTCAAATCTCAATAATAAGAAAACAACCATCCCAATTTTTAGAAAATGGGCAAAAAGTTAAAAAGAAACTTCACTAAAGAAAAGATGCAGGTGGGACTTCCCTGGTGGTGCAGTGGTTAAGAATATGCCTGCCAACACAGAGGACACGGGTTTGATCCCTGGCCCAGGAAGATCCCACATGCCATGGAGCAACTAAACCCGTGTGCCACAAATACTGAGCCTGCACTCTAGAGCCGGT
Organism: Hyperoodon ampullatus; assembly: GCF_949752795.1. Classification (NCBI taxonomy): domain Eukaryota; kingdom Metazoa; phylum Chordata; class Mammalia; order Artiodactyla; family Ziphiidae; genus Hyperoodon; species Hyperoodon ampullatus. The sequence goes on along the minus strand of NC_136921.1, from coordinate 83,006,753 downwards.
GAGCGACAACTACTGAAGCCCATGCACCCTAGAGCCTGTGCTCTGCAACAAGAGAAGCCACCGCAATGAGAAGCCTGCGCACTGCAACGAAGAGTGGGCCCTGCTCGCCACGGCTAGAGAAAGCCTGTGTGCAGTAACGAAGATCCAGCGTGATGGATGAATGGATAAAGCAGATGTGGTACATATATACAATGGAATATTACTCAGCCATAAAAAGGAACGAAACTGGGACATTTGTAGAGATGTGTATGGACCTAGAGTCTGTCAAACAGAGTGAAGTAAGCCAGAAAGAAAAAACCAAACTTCGTATATTAACTCATATATATGAAATCTAGAAAAATGGTACAGATGAACCTACTTGTAGGGCAGGAATAGAGACGTAGATGTAGAGAACGGACATGTGGATATGGGGGGAAGGGGAGGGTGGGACAAATTGGGAGATTAGGTTTGATATAAATACACTACAATGTGTAAAATAGCTAGTGGGAAGCTGTTGTATAGCACAGGGAGCTCAGCTCGGTGCTCTGTGATGACCTAGATGTGGGGGGGGAAGGGGGGAGGGAGGTCCAAGAGGGAGGGGATATAAGTATGCATATAGCTGATGCACTTCATTGTACGGCAGAAACTAACACAACATTGTAAAGGAATTTTACTCCAAAAAAAAAAAAAAAAGACCCAATGCAGCCAAAAAAAAGAATAGATGCAGATAGAAAATAAGCACGTGAAAGGTTACTCAAAATTATCAGTCACTAGAGGAATGCAAATTCAAATCACAAAGTAACACCATACACCTATTAGAAAGTCTCAAGTTAAAAATTCTGACAATACCAAATGCTGACAAGGATGCAGAACAACTTGAACTTTGCATTTCTAGTGGTGGGAATACAAAGTAGTACAGTCAAACTGGAAAATGGTTTGGTAGTTTATTTTAAAAGCTAAGCACACACTTATCATAAGACCCAACCATTCCCTCCCAGGTTTTTATGCAAGAGAAACCAAGATATACATCCTCAAAAACCTGTACAAAAATGTTGACAGTAGCTTTAATCATAATTGCCCCAAACTGGAAACAGTTCAAATGCCATCAGCTGGTGAAGGGATAAACAACTTGTGGTATATTCATATGATGGTGTACTGCTCAGTGACAAAAAGGATAAAATACTGATACGTGCAGTCACGTGAATAAATCTCAAGAGCATCATGCTAGAGACTTCCCTGGTGGTCCAATGGGTAAGACCCTGTGCTCCCATTGCAGTTGGTGGGGGGGGCAGTTCAATCCCTGGCCGGGGAACTATATCCCGCATGTATGCCACAACTAAAGAGTTCACATGCCTCAACTAATGAGCCTGCATGCCACAACTAAAGATCCCACATGCTGCAACTAAGAGCTGGCACAGGCTAAATAAATAACTATTAAAAAAGAAAAAAGAACCTGAAAATGGTTTATAATTTAAAAAAGAAAAAAGAACATCATGCTAGAAGAAAGAAGCTAAACTCAAAAGTCTACATACTGCATGACTCCCTTTAGATGGTCATTTTGGAAAAGGCAAAACATAGGGGCACCTCTCCTCACCCTCAGTATACAAGCAGTCAGTTTCAACTTTCAGCCAGGGGAACTGTTGAAGCTTCCAACCAACACCAGTGCATTCCACAGCCTTTTTCTATCAGATGCATCATCAGTAAGTATTTGTTAAACGAATGAATAAATAATTAAATGGGGCAGAAAATAATTTGGGAAAGCTTTGATCTTGTTGCCTGCTATATATCCATAAGTTCTAGCTCTTTTCCTCTCCTGGAACTAACAACGCACACACTTATTTTGAAAAGCCATGAAAAATGACCTTGCTTATTACTACTTAAAAAATATCAGTCCAGACAGGGGAGGAGGTGCACCAGCCACGAGTGACAGGTGGAGCCCCGACGATGTTGGAACAGCCCTGGGGCTGAGTGGAGGTGAGAAACAGGCTCAGGGAACTTTGGGCTGTGCCTGGGTTCAACAAACAGCAAGTGACTAAGGCATCACTTCATCCGGTTCTTCTCACTTTAAACCCTTTGCTCTCTCAAGTGTCGGATGCCTGACACAGCCGGGTGGCTGACACACTGTTGGTGTTCCGACTGGTGTCAGGCCTGAGCCTCTGAGATGGGAGAGCTCAGCTGAGGACAATCATCCACCAGAGACCTCCTGGCCCCATGTAGTATCAAATGGTGAGAACTCTCTCAGAGATCTCCATCTGAACGTTAAGACCCAGCTCCACTCAACGACCAGAAAGCTACAGTGCTGGACACTCAATGCTAAACAACTAGCAAGACAGGAACACAACTCCACCCATTAGCAGAGAGGCTGCCTAAAATCATAATAAGTTCACAGACACCCCAAAACACAACACCGGATGTGGTGCTAACCACCAGAAAGACAAGATCCAGCCTCATCCACCAGAACACAGGCACCAGTCCCACACAACCCACTAAACCAACGTTACCCACTGGGGGCAGACACCAAAAACAACGGGAACTACAAACATGCAGCCTGCAGAAAGGAGACCCAAAACACAGTAAGGTAAGCAAAATGAGAAGACAGAGAAATACACAGCAAATGAAGGAGCAAGGTAAAAACCCACCAGACGAAATAAATGAAGAGGAAATAGGCAGTCTACCTGAAAAAGAATTCAGCGTAATGATAGTAAAGATGATCCAAAATCTTGGAAATACAATGGAGAAATACAAGAAACGTTTAATAAGGACCTAGAAGAACTAAAGGCAAACAAACAATGATGAACAACACAATAAATGAAATTTAAAATTCTCTAGAAGGAATCAATAGCAGAATAACTGAGGCAGAAGAATGGATAAGTGACCCGGAAGATAAAATAGTGGAAATAACAACTGCAGAACACGATAAAGAAAAAAGAATGAAAAGAATTGAGGACAGTCCCATAGACCTCTGGGACAACATTAAACGTACCAACATTTGAATTATAGGGGTCCCAGAAGAAGAGAAAAAGGGACTGAGAAAATATTTGAAGAGATTACAGTTCAAAACTTCCCTATTCTGGGAAAGGAAATAGTCAATCAAGTCCAGGAAGCACAGAGAGTCCCATACAGGATAAATCCAAGCAAAAATATACCAAGACACATACTAATCAAACTATCAAAAATTAAATGCAAAGAAAAAATATTAAAAGTAGCAAGGAAAAAGAAACAAATAACATACAAGGGAATCCCCATAAGGTTAACAGCTGATGTTTCAGCAGAAACTCTGCAAGCCAGAAGGGAGTGGCAGGACATATTTAAAGTGATGAAAGAGAAAAACCTGCAACCAAGATTACTCTACCTAGCAAGGATCTCATTCACATTCGACAGAGAAATTAAACCTTTACAGACAAGCAAAGGTAAGAGAATTCAGGACCACCAAACCAGCTTTACAACAAATGCTAAAGAAACATCTCTAGGCAGGAAACACAAGAGAAGGAAAAGACCTACAATAACAAACCAACGATTAAGAAAATGGAACACACATATAGAGAAAATGGTAATAGGAACACACATATAGATAAGTACCTTAAAGGTAAATGGATTAAAGGCTCCAACCAAAAGACACAGACTGGCTGAATGGATACAAAAATAAGACCCATATATATGCTGTCTACAGAGACCCACTTCAGACCTAGGGACACATACAGACTGAAAGTGAGGGAATGGAAAAAGATATTCCATGCAAATGGAAATCAAAAGAAAGCTGGAGTAGCAATTCTCATATAAGACAAAATACACTTTAAAATAAAGATTATGACAAGAGATAAAGAAGGACAGTACATAATGATCAAGGGATCAATCCAAGAGAAAGATATAACAATTGTAAATATTTATGCACCCAACATAGGAGCACCACAATACATAAGGCAAATGCTAACAGCCATAAAAGGGGAAATTGACAGTAACACAATCATAGTAGGGGACATTAACACCCCACTTTCACCAATGGACAGATCATCCAAAATGAAAATAAATAAGGAAACACAAGCTTTAAATGATACATTAAACAAAATGGACTTGGTATTTATAGGACATTCCATCCAAAAACAACAGAATACACTTTGTTCTTAAGTGCTCATGGAACATTCTCCAGGATAGATCATATCTTGGGTCACAAATCAAGCCTTGATAAATTGAAGAAAATTGAAATCGTATCAAGTATCTTTTCTGACCACAATGCTATGAGACCAGATATCAATTACAGGAAAAAAAACTGTGAAAACTAGAAACACATGGAGGATAAACAATACACTACCAAATAACCAAGAAATCACTGCAGAAATCAAAGAGGAGATCAAAAAATACCTAGTAACAAATAACAATGAAAACACGATGACCCAAAACCTATGGGATGCAGCAAAAGCAGTTCTAAGAGCAAAGTTTATAGCAATACAATCCTACCTCAAGAAACAAGAGACATCTCAAATAAACAACCTAAACTTACACCTAAAGCAATTAGAGAAAGAGGAACAAAAAACCCCCAAAGTTAGCAGAAGGAAAGAAATCATAAAGATCAGATCAGAAATAAATGAAAAAGAAATGAAGGAAATGACAGATCAATAAAACTAAAAGCTGGGGCCTCCCTGGTGGCGCGGTGGTTGGGGGTCCGCCTGCCGATGCAGGGGATACGGGTTCGTGCCCCGGTCTGGGAGGATCCCATATGCCGCGGAGCGGCTGGGCCCGTGAGCCATGGCTGCTGAGCCTGCGCGTCCGGAGCCTGTGCTCCGCAACGGGAGAGGCCACAACAGTGAGAGGCCCGCGTACCACAAAAACAAAACAAAAAAAAAAAAAACAAAAACAAAAACAAAAAAACTAAAAGCTGGTTGTCTGAGAAGATAAACAAAATTGATAAACCATTAGCCAGACTCATCAAGAAAAAAAGGGAGAAGACTCAAATCAATAGAATTAGAAATGAAAAAGGAGAAGTAACAACTGACACTGCAGAAATACAAAGGATCATGAGAGATTGCTAAAAGCAACTATATGTCAATAAAATGGACAACCTGGAAGAAATGGAAAAGTTCTTAGAAAAGCACCACCTTCTGAGACTGAACCAGGAAGAAATAGAAAATATAAACAGACCAGACATAGCACTGAAATTGAGACTGTGATTAAAAATCTTCCAACAAACAAAAGCCCAGGACCGGATGGCTCCACAGGCAAATTCTATCAAACATTTAGGGAAGAGCTAACACCTCTCCTTCTCAAACTCTTCCAAAATATAGCAGAGGGAGGAACACTCCCAAACTCATTCTATGAGGCCACCATCAGCCTGATACCAAAACCAGACAAAGATGTCACAAAGAAAGAAAACTATAAGCCAGTATCACTGATGAACATAGATGCAAAAATCCTCAACAAAACACTAGCAAACAGAATCCAACAGCACAATAAAAAGATCATACACCATGATGAAGTGGGATTTATCCCAGGAATGCAAGGATTCTTCAATATACACAAATCAATCAATGTGATAAACCATATTAACAAACTGAAGGAGAAAAACCATATGATCATCTCAATAGATGCAGAAAAAGCTTTTGACAAAATTCAACACCCATTTATGATAAAAACCCTCCAGAAAGTAGGCACAGAGGGAACTTACCTCAACATAATAAAGGCCATATATGACAAACACACAGAGAACACCGTTCTCAATGGTGAAAAACTAAAACCATTTCCACTAAGATCAGGAACAAGACAAGGTTGTCCACTCTCATCACTATTATTCAACACAGTTTTGGAAGTTTCAGCCACAACAATCAGAGAAGAAAAAGAAATAAAAGGAAGAAAAATTGGAAAAGAAGAAGTAAAACTGTCACTGTTTGCAGATGACATGATACTATACATAGAGAATCCTAAAGATGCCACCAGAAAACTCTAGAGCTAATCAATGAATTTGGTAAAGTAGCGGGATACCAAATTAATGCACAGAAATCTCTTGCATTCCTATACAGTAATGATGAAAAATCTGAAAGAGAAATTAAGGAAACACTCCCATTTACCATTGCGACAAAAAGAATAAAATACCTAGGAATAAACCTACCTAAGGAGACAAAAGACCTGCATGCAGAAAACTATAAGACACTGATGAAAGAAAGTAAAGATGATACAAACAGATAGAGAGATATACCATGTTTTTGGATTGGAAGAATCAACACTGTGAAAATGACTATACTACCAAAAGCAATCTACAGATTCAATGCAATCCCTATCAAACTACCAATGGCATTTTTCACAGAACTAGAGCAAAAAATTTCACAATTTGTATGGAAACACAAAAGACGCCGAATAGCCAAAGCAATCTTGAGAACGAAAAACGGAGCTGGAGGAATCAGGCTCCCTGACTTCAGACTATATGACAAAGCTACAGTCATCAAGACAATATGGTACTGGCACTAAAGCAGAAACATAGATCAATGGAAGTAGATAGAAAGCCCAGAGATAAACCCATACACATATGGTCACCTTATCTTTAATAAAGGAGGCAAGGATATACAATGGAGAAAAGATAGTCTCTTCAATAAGTGGTGCTGGGGAAACTGGACAGCTATATGTCAAAGAATGAAATTAGAACACTTGCTAACACCATACACAAAAAGAAACTCGAAATGGATTAAAGACCTAAATGTAATGCCAGACACTATAAAACTCTTAGAGGAAAACATAGGCAGAACACTCTATGACATACATCACAGCAAGATCCTTTTTGACCCACCACCTAGAGAAATGGAAATAAAAACAAAAATAAACAAATGGAACCTAACGAAACTTTAAAGCTTTTGTAAAGCAAAGGAAACCATAAACAAGATGAAAGATAACCCTCAGAATGGGAGAAAATATTTGCAAACAAAGCAATTGACAAAGGATCAATCTCCAAAATACACAAGCAGCTCTTGCAGCTCAATATCAAAAAAAGAAACAGCCCAATCCATAAATGGGCAGAAAACCTAAATAGACATTTCTCCAAAGAAGATATACAGATTGCCAACAAACACATGATAGGATGCTCAACATCACTAATCATTAGAGAAATGCAAATCAAAACTACAATGAGGAATCACCTCACACCAGTCAGAATGGCCATCATTTAAAAATCTACAAATAATAAATGCTGGAGAGGGTGTGGAGAAAAGGGAAACTTCTTGCACTGTTGGTGGGAATGTAAATTGATACAGCCACTATGGAGAACAGTATGGAGGTTCCTTAGAAAACTAAAAATAGAACTACCAGATGACCCAGCAATCTCACTACTGGGCAAATACCCTGAGAAAACCATAATTCAAAAAGAGTCATGTACCACAATGTTCACAGCAGCTCTATTTACAACAGCCAGGACATGGAAGCAACCTACGTGTCCATCAACAGTTGAATAGATAAAGAATATGTGGCACATATGTACAATGGAATATTACTCAGCCATAAAAAGAAATGAAATTGAGTTATTTGTAGTGAGGTGGATGGACCTAGAGATTGTCCTACAGTGTGAAGTAAGTCAGAAGGAGAAAAACAAATACCATATGCTAACACATAAATATGGAATCTAAAAAAAAAATTGTTCTGATGAACCTAGGGGCAGGACTGGAATAAAGATGCAGACGTAGGGAATGGACTTGAGGACACGGGGAGGGGGAAGGGTAAGCTGGACTAAGTGAGAGAGTGGCATGGACATATATACACTACCAAATGGATAGCTAGTGGGAAGCAGCCGCATAGCAGAGGGAGATCAGCTCGGTGCTTTATGTCTACCTAGAGGGGTGGGATAGTGAGGGTGGGAGGGAGACGCAAGAGGGAGGAGATATGGGGATATATGTATATGTATAGCTGATTCACTTTGTTATAAAGCAGAAACTAACACACCATTGTAAAGCAATTATACTCCAATAAAGATGTTAAAAAAATAACCCCCCAAAACAAAAAAATAACACATAGGGGCAGAATCAATTAGTGGTTGTTTGTCTGCAAGAGACATTGGAGACGGGAGGAAGAGACTGATGATAAAGGAGCATGAGGAAACTTTTGTGGGTGAAGGCAATGGCCCATAGCTTGATTGTGGTGACAATTACATACCTGTATAGGTTTGTCAAAACTCGGGGAAGTATACGTTAGAAGAAGGCAACTGTAGGTGAACCTTGAACAGTGAAGGGATTAGGGGCACCAAACCTCCATGCTGTCAAAAATCTACATATAACTTTAGAGGCAGCCGTCCATATCTGCAGTTCCTCCATATCTGGGGATTCAACCAACTTTGGATTGTATAGTACAATCAGATGTATTTAGTGAAAAAAATTCTGTGTATAAGGGGACCCATGAAGTTCAAACCCATGTTGTTCAAGTGTGAACTGAAGCATCATAGATAAATTATACCTCAAAACCCTGACAAGCACAACACACACAAATACACATACATTACAGACAGATATACTTGCATTATTGAGGTCTTAGCCTTATTGACCCCAAACTAAACCAACAGCATCTACATCATTTGTTTTGCATGAGATTGGAATGTTTTCTGATCGATGGAAGAGCTATGGTTTAATGTTAGGAAAGGAACTGAAATAAAATTACTAACTTTTAAGGTTCTTTTTCTGGCCAGATGGATGAAAACTGAAGGTGTACTATTAGTTAAACAAATATTTATTGAAGACCTAGTATGTGCCAGGCTCTGATTTAATGCTAGTTGGCAGAGTGAACTCTGCAGACAAAAACCTCTGCTCTCGTGGGCACAGATTTTAGTTAGAGAACATGAAAATAAATAATGACCCAGATAAGATGTATTTTATGTCAGATGGTCTTAAGTGCAATGGAGGAAACAGAAAAAGCAGAGAATAGGGGTAAGGCGAGCCAGCGGTGTGGAGCTGGGTGGTAATTATAAAGCTCTATCATTAAGTCATCAAAAGTACATGTGAGAGAAAATGACAAGGGACTGGAGAGAAAATGACAAGGAACAACAGACATGGTTCTGGCCGTCCTGGATCATTCGCCCAGTGGAGGGGAGATATTAATTAAATAACTGTATAAATGTGAAACCACAAATTGTAATAACAGCTTTGTTGCTTTGTGTTTTAAAGAAAATTGTATGAGGAAAGGGTCCTATGATCAGATAAGTCTGGGGGACCTTGTACACTATATGCCCACCTTTCTGCTCCCCTCATGTTAATACATGAACACATTAAGAACCCCAAGAGTCTCTACAGTGACTATAAACGCATTTACTTGAATATTTACTGAATGTATTTGGCTGTGGAATAATTTGTCTATTAGCATCTCACAGAATATTATATATAAGGAGATGCACATATTTTTCCAATTATTCTAATTTTCATTACTAAATTAATATTAACAGAAAGATAACAGGCAAGCCAAAACTACCAGGGAAGAAAAAATACAGTTTTGTTCAATATTTCTATTTTTTTGGTCTTTGAATAAGAGAATGAATCAGGAACTTAAAAGAACTGTGTGCTTTCTCTGGATCTATTTTTGATATAATCTGCCAAATGTCTGCCAACATTTTCAGCTTCAAAATATAATTTCCAGACACCAAACTTCTTGACACAGAACTGTAAAGATATCTTGACTTGTACTTAATAGGGTTGTTGTTATGGTATATTGAAGGATGGAAAAAATGAGTCAACATATTGATATTGTTGAATACAAAGGTTGTTACTGTGGGATAAAGAAGATACAAATACTTAATGGAGGAAGGCAGAAAAGATCCATGAGGGGGGTTGGATTCAAATTAGAGCTATAATTATGAATTTAAAAAAAATTTATATTGGAATATAGTTGATTAACAATGTTGTGTTGGTTTCAGGTGTACAGCAAAGTGATTCAGTTATACATATACATGTATCTATTCTTTTTCTAATTCTTTTCCCATTTAGGTTATTACAGAATATTGAGCAGAGTTCCTGGTGCTATACAGTAGGAACTTGCTGGTTATCCATTTTAAATATAGCAGTGTATACATGTCATTATGAATTTATAATTAAAAAAATTTTTGATATGGTTATAGGCCACTCACTGTCACTTTAAAAAATGAGGAAAAATACGGTATTTAGTAAAATATTTTTTATTCTACTCATGACCAACTTTATACTTCTTTTCTTTTTCTTTTTCCCAACCCCACTGTTGTAGTTTTGGTTGAGCTGAAAACTGTTCCCTGCAGAGGGAAATTGTTTGGAGTTTTCAGCAACCATTGCTGTGGCTTAGATTTTGAAATTCCTGATATGAAAAAAAAAAAAAGTATAAAGAGCCTAGAAGTTGACTTTTCTGTCATCTGGGTGGTTTCTAATTTTTTTTTTTTCTGTGGTACGCGGGCCTCTCACTGCCGCGGCCTCTCCTGCCGCGGAGCACAGGCTCCGGACACGCAGGTTCAGCAGCCATGGCTCACAGGCCCAGCCGCTCTGCGGCATGCGGGATCCTCCTGGACCGGGGCACGAACCCGCGTCCCCTGCATCCACAGGCGGACCCTCAACCACTGCGCCACCAGGGAAGCCCTGGGTGGTTTTTAATTTATATGACCTGGCTTCAAGCAGAAAGCAAACATTACAAATATCTCTATACTCACTGATTTCTACAGCCTCACCTTAATTTGTCACACCCAGAGATAATTTTGAAGTCAACAGGCAGTCTTTATGTAAGACAGAGAAATTAAATGGGGGGAGGAAACAAAGCCAGTTTCCAAAGATTAAAAAGAGGAAAATTAATTACAAGCAAAGTGCAGAGAAACTATAGTTTGGAATGAATCATGCCATACAGTTAATTATAACACTAATCTAAAGCTCTCCTTTGACATGGAAAATAGATGGGCATTAGTGGATTTTTCCTTCTGAATGTGAAAATATAAATCAGTGTGTGCGTTGGGGGGTGGTTTAGTGTTTAATATCCAATTTCTTTGTCTGAGATTTAGCCTTTTTATATCTTTATCTTACTGATCAAATAATCATATTATATAAGCACAGATATCTGCTTTGTACTGCCCTGTTAAATACTGATGTTTGGTTAAAACAAATGTTTTAGCGTATTATGTATATGTATAGCTGATTCACTTTGTTATACAGCAGAAACTAACACACCATTGTAAAGCAATTATACTCCAATAAATATGTTTAAAAAAATCACCCCCCCCAAAAAAAAAACACTTCAAACAAAGGAGTTACAAAGCTGTTATAAAAGGATTAAACTGGTCAAAGTCAGAATGATTGTGGCCAGGTTGGCACTGCCTCAAAGGTTAGCCATTCATTTTTATTTCTATGGCATTTTGTGGCCTTTGGAGTTCCAGACTGGTGTATACTTAAATCACATGCCTTGGACTTTAAATTGATTAAAATAAAAAGATGGAAGTGTTCATACTTTTCTATTTTATTTGTACTTTAGTCTACAGAACTCCAAAGTATTTCTGAAGTTCAAGGCACCTCCAAGACAAGTTATTTGTAGAAAAGAAAAGAAAATCTATATTCCTCATGATGTATGTCTGAGATTTATTCTCCAATTAGGCTTGGCTCTCTGTTCCTTATGGAAGGAAATTTGGCCCAAGGGAATGGTAAATACTTTATGCTGATAGAAAATCATTAGCTGGTTGATCAGTTGGGATTGACCAATCTTTAGACAGCTATTCAGTAATTTTTTAATGAAATAGGTAATTATAGGTTATTTCCTAGTAAAAAATACTAGATGTTCTTCATGAACATTCTTCATACAGTTTAATGCAAATAGAAAACAAAAGCAAATAGGACTCTGCAAGAAGAACAAATAAACTAAAAGAAATAGAAAAATACCTCCAAACACTTAACTAAAAGAGAAAAATTCTTCCAAATCCCTTTTTCAACATGGCAAACCAAAGAGTGAAGCCCACCTATTTAAAGCCATGCTTAAAAAAGAGATTAGAAGACAGAATAATATATGGAAATAGTAAATGTAAATTCATTTTTATTTTTAGTTTTTTAAAAATTTTTACTGGAGTATAATTGATTTACAATGTTATGTTAGTTTCAGGTGTATAGCAAAGTGAATCAGTTACACATATATATATCCACACTTTTTTTAGATTCTTTTTCCATATAGGTCATTACAGAGTATTGAGTAGAGTTCCCTGAGCTATACAGTAGGTTCTTATTAGTTATCTACTTTACACATATTAACAATAGTGTGTATATGTCAATCCCAATCTCCCAATTTATCCCTACCCCCAGTTAATGTAAATTAAAATTTTAGGGTTAGACTGACCCACAGCCAAATTCCAGCTCTTATTTAATAGTTGTCTGACCTTGGCAAGGTACTGAAACTCAATTTTCTCACAAATAAAATGAAGATCATACCTAAGTCATAAGGTTGTTTTGGACATTTAAAATAAAATTATATGTAAAATGTTAGCACAGTGCTGGCACAGAACACAAGAGAACTGTTGCTTTGATTTTCATTTTACTTATAATTAGTATGAGTGTTTAGTTGCAGTTTCCTTTCTAGTTCTGCACTGTCCTGTCCTGTTTCTTGTGAAAACCGTAAGGAAGCATGTTAAAGAAAGTTGAAGGTCCAGTTTTTGCTTTTGGGAAGGTAGCAATGGTCAGGAGTCAAAGATTAGAACTTCATTACTACATACTACAGGACTACATCTTTTTAGCAGACCTAGGAGAAATAACGTGGTGGTGAGCATACAATTATCCTTAGCCTACCTGTCAACCCTGTTGCTGATTATTCTATCCATTTTAACATTTTAGTGTTAGGCCTCACTTTTCCTGGAGAAATTAGCAATTATAGGTTTTATGATTTTGTTTGGACAGGTCTCTCTGGCGTAATGCTTACCCTACTGCATCTTGACATGTCTGAAGCATACTTCAGAGTGAAGTTCAAATGATTCTTCTGCATGAATACTTCCCAATATCCCTGTAGAATATCCATTTTTACATCACAGGTGTTCTGACAGTAGTTAATATCATCACTGAAACACTGCTGTGTGTTATAGTTAACTTTTGTGCATGTCTTATCTTCCCTAAAATGTTGTGAGTTAGATTTCATCCCCTGTGCTAGGTAAAAACTTCTTGTCACACAATAGTCATAGTTGGCATTTATTAATTTATGATCAATTAATCAGAAATGACTTGTATTTTCAAACCAAATAGCTATATAGTTTTTCAGTAAAAGTAATGTTACTTAAATATAAAACATATATTTGGGAAGAATCAAAAGATGTTATAGTCTTGACTGTTTTATCTTCAGTCCACTATTACAGTTCATGCTCTATAGTCATATTTTGTAACTAACGTAATGGGTGATGCATTATTTCATTTTGGATCAGGTTAATATTGACTGCCATAGGTTCTATCAATGCCTAGATAACTTAAAATGTCACCAGGGCACTTTTCCTTAACATAGTGCTGTTGTATATTTTAATGCTGAATATTAAATTTCGCAAAAAAATTCCTTTAGTTCATTGAATTTAGGATACTATCAACTGTAAGATACAATCTCTTTACAGAGATATTGAAGTGTGCAAATATGTGCATCTTCCAATCTATGAAGTATGAAACAAACTCCTTAATGGTGGTCCATATTAGGATGCTTTTGGTTGCAAGTTATAGAAGATTCAAATCATAATGCCTTAAACACTAATAATAATAAACTACAGATAACAAAATTTCCAAAATTTCCTTTAGGTTTGGTTAATTAAAAGGCTCAGCAGTGACAGCACATACCCAGGTTTTTAATAGATTTCCCCAGGGCCTTAGCTTTTGTCCTCATGCTTGAGCTGCTATCCTTTCTCAGAAGTTACCCCAGCACACTTCTCATAGTTCTTTGGGCAGAGTTGAATCACATGACTTTCCCCAAGTCAGTCCCTGGAAGAGGGGATGATACTGTCACCATAGGCTAAAGAGGTTCAAGTTCTAAACCCCTGGGGCTGATGATAAGACCCTCTTTTTCAAGAACATGGACCTGATGAGAAGACCATGTGCATAATACCGAGGTGTTGCTAACAAGAATGAAAGGAATATCTATTTGAATAGATACCAACGTGTTCACTGCAATTTGTTTATTTATGTCTCTGCTTATTTCTAAAGCCAATTGTTTGCTAAAGTATTGATAATGTGTTTGCTTGAGTTGTTTACCTTTATAACTGGAAGCTCTTGGATTTCATTTGAAATAAAAAGAGAAGTCTCATGGGAGGAAGGACAAATTAGGAGTATGGGATTAACAGATACAAACTACAATACTATATACATAAAACAGACAAGCAGGGCTTCCCTGGTGGCGCGGTTGTTGAGAGTCCGCCTGCCGATGCAGGGGACATGGGTTCGTGCCCCAGTCTGGGAAGATCCCACATGCCACGGAGCGGCTGGGCCCGTGAGCCATGGCCACTGAGCCTGCGCGTCCGGGGCCTGTGCTCCACAACGGGAGAGGCCACAACAGTGAGAGGCCCGCGTACCGCAAAAAAAAAAAAAAGTAAAACAGACAAGCAACAAGAATTTACTGCATAGCACACGGAATTATATTTAATGTCTTGTAATAACCTATATTGGAATTCAATCAGAAAAAAGTAACTGAATCACCATGCACAGCTGAAACTAATACAATATTGTAAATCAACTATACTTCAATTAAAAAGAAAGAAGTCTCATGGTTTGTAGCAGAAAGACCACCAATGACTGCCTTCTTCCTAGAAACTCCTCTGGTCATGTAAATTAAATTTAAAAGTTAAGAAAATTGATTGATACTTTATAAAAATGTAAAAGACTTCATAAATGTCACAATTGCAGCTAGCATTAACTAGTTTGCTTAATATGCCAATCCACTCACTATGGAAAGAAAATTCCCTTCAACTTGATGGTGAGGGCTCTCTAGATGATAAGGTAACAAATTTGTTTTCACAGGCTGATTAGTATCAGTATTACAAGTTGGTGAAGAAGACATTTCCTCACAGAGAATGAGTTGATAGCCCTTGAGAGCCTATTAAATATATGTCAAAAGGATACATTAATTAAGTCCACACTAATTAAAAAATAATACTAATCATAGTCTGTATGAAATGGTCAACATCAGTATCATTCTTTGAAAGATTTTTTAAAGAATCATATTTAAATACTAAGTTAAATATTTAATTAAGTTATAAGCATCAATCTCCTTAGCTTATAACATAACAGATACTATTATATAATGGAGAACTTCCTTGAGAGAATGGGCTGGTAGAATCATAAGTACTCTGCGTATCTGCAGCAGAGAAACGGACAAGGTCAGAAAGGGCGCCAAAGAAACCTTACGCTGGATCTTTACCTGCAGTCGATCCTAGTCTCTCAAATTTGTTTCCTCATAGCCATATCCTCCATATTCCCGGTATAGGCTGATAGTTCTCTCATATTTCCACTGAAATATTTCTATAGGGCTTCCTACTTCCACTCCTGTCTATTCTTTACGCTCTTTACTGCAGAGTGTAATCTTCTAAACCGATATAGTAGATTCATGATATTCATAGTAGTTAAAGTCTCTAAAATTGCTGCCAACATGGAATTAACAAATACTGAACAATTGCTCTTAGAGGACTCAGAGGGTTAAGTTCCTGTGAGCCTCTGGTCAACTGATCAATACATAACATTGTTTTCTGTGTGCTTATGTTTAAAGACCCCTTATATAATATATGCTGTTGGTTCACTAATATTGAACTCATGGCTACAGCACTATAACTCACGGCTGAATGAAGCTTATCTAACATATGTATTTTCTCCATAAGGCACATCACAGCCTTCTTGCACTTGGAAACACTAGACAGCAGTTCAGCACTTTGCTTAGAGGCCACTTTAAACAGCAAAATCACCAAGGAAGAGAACAAAAATGAACAAAATGTGGTTCTAAATACACTGTGAAAAAGACACTTGTTATAGTATGAGAGCTGCAGTGAGAAGGCAGTGTCAACTTGTTTGACCTCAGCTGAGAACCTGTGTGCAGGGTGAGCTGAATTTTTCACCACTCTGCACATTCCTGCTAAAAACCATGAAAGCTCCTCATATATTGATTTTGTGGTACAAATGTTATTAGCAAGTAAGTGAATTTGCAAATACAGAGTCTGTGAATTTGCAAATACAGAATCTGGTGATGCCCTACTTGAAACCTTTAATGACTTCTCATTTGACTCAGGAAAAAAAAAAAAAAATACAATCCCAAATCCTTGCCACTGCCTACAAGGACCTGCTAGCTTGACTCCAGCCTCTCTGTCCAATTTCTCCAGCCACCTTCCTTCTTGCGTACTGGAGTTCAGCCACAGGGTTATTTATCAGTTCTTTGGACATCCCAATATTTCCCCAGCTGAGTCTCACACATACTTCTACATTTTCACCTCCTCATGGGAATGCTCTTCTTTTCTTCCTCTCCTTCTCCTACACTCCGCCCCCCACACACATACCTTTCTTTCCTTCCACATTTGTTTTTTTCCTGTCCATCAGATCTCAGCTACATAGCTTCTCTTCAGAAAGGATTTTCTTAACCATCCAATTTAAAGTAGGTCTCTTCTGTTACCATTCTTTTTGTGCTTTTTATTAGCTTAGTACAATTAGTAGTTAGGAATCTATTTGCTTAATGCCTAGCATTCTTATTGGACTGCAAGCTCCTTAAAGGCAGCCTATTTGATGACTGGTATATAACTATGCCTAACATTGTGTCTGGCCGCTGAAATCCCTGAATAAATATTAGCTACCAACTGACTGACTCATTGAATGAATAGCACTTTAAATGATCAACTACTTTTCACTACACAAAAATCTGGCAATTGACAACTACTGGCTGGGCAAAACTCACTTTTGTAAGACTTAAACCATTCATCAATCCTACACTTGCTCCAGAATTTTGAGCTGGTGACATCTGTCTGCAATTTATAACAGTATGACACAAGTACTGTTGGCAGAAGGATGCCACCATACAGGCAGCTAGTTTGCACTCCACTACGGTTACAAATGGTAAAGACCATCACTGCTACAAGCTGGGGAATAAGGTGCACAGACATAACATGATAGAGTAAAATTACCTGATACCAAATACTTATTTTAAAGGAAGACACACATATTTGCCTGCCCTTGCCATTTATCCAACATGTTTTTCAGCTTCAGTGCAAACTGAGTCATTTAACAAATATTTACTGAGCACAGTCCACCTCTAGACCCTGAGCTAAGCATTGAGGCTAGAACACAATATAAAGAATTCACTAATATCATGTTGCAATATCACAAGAAACAATGTTGTCATTTCTTTATATTGGGATCTCCACACATAAACACACCTGGCAGAACTGCCACAAAGTATCTGGAAGATTCCACCTTTTCACAACGATGGAACCGGTTAATTAATATTACCTCTTAATTTGTTTCTTTATCCTTCAAGTTATATTTTCTCAATGTTCATGTCAGGAGAAAAAAGGCACAGTGCAATGTACATGTGGGTTTAACTCCTTAAAATAGTTTCAAGGACAGAAAGGTCCTAAAATACAACTATGATTAGGCACTCCACTGGATGTTCCATGGTTGAAATAGATCTGGTTCCTGCCCTCATGCAACTTAGTATCTAGGGTAAGGATGGGTGCAGCTATTAAACGAATGTTTATATATAAATATATAATTGCAAACTGTGATAAGTGCTAGGGAGTGAAGTCAAAGTTCTAAGAGTCAGTGAGAAGGGGGCAGAGGAAACCAAAAATATTTCTGAGTCGGAGTGGTACTTGTAAGAATCATCAAAATCCATGTGCATTTTAAAGTCATAGGGGAGGGTAGCTTCTCAATAAATATAGGTAGGACAAAACAGAACTCAGGCAAAAAATTTGCGCAAGTACTCAGACATCCAGAACTGAAACAGTATTCCAATAGTATCTTGTTCTAAAACTCTGAAAACATACAGCACCTGAAGAGGAAGAAAAAAAATCAGACTGCTCACCTTCAAGCTGAATTTTCATTAATCTTTCTAGAGAAATATCCTTAGTAAATACTAACAATGGAGATTGTTGAACATTTGCAATCAATCGGGTTTAGCACTAACCCTTCATATGCATTATCTCATGTGGTTGTGCTATTTTGGTGAGATATTTTGAGATAGTGTTAGGCAGTATCCACATTTGAATCATTTTACCATTTGGATAAGGACTCTGAAGTTTAGAGAAGTTAAGTAATTTACCCCCAGGTCACACAGCCAGTAAAGGGTAGAGCTGGGATGAGAATCTATCTCCTGCAGATTCCACAACCCACAATCTTCAGTACTTGCAATAAATCATAAATCATCTGAAAGCTGAGATTTTTCTGCTATTTTCTTGTTGGTGTGTGTGTGTGTGTGTGTGTGTGTCTGTGTGTGAGAGAGAGACAGTGCATATGTGCTGAATTACATCTGTCAACATGTCATCAAGTGTTATGAAATTGAGGTTTTAATATAAAGCATTATAAAGGAATCACACTTATAAAGCTACAGTTCAGTAGCTCTAAGGTATAGGATTTAAACAAAATTGCAATGTTGAGAATCCCAAAATTAGATCTAAAAGATACTGTAAAATTATTTCTAGAGAGAGGGCATCTATATAAGTTTTTTTCCTGACACATACAAGTATTTTAACTATTCAAAAAATCTTATTTTTCCTGACATTAAATAATAAATACCTAATCAAAATACAGATGCATTTCATTTCTACTAGCTTCGAATTTAGAGCCTACTATATTTGAAATAATTGCTGGATCATTTATCATAATGCAAAGCACAGAGAGATTTGTCATCTGAATCTCTGATGCATTTTAACATTAAAGCTATAAAAACAATTTTCCTTATTCAGTTTTTAGTAGTGAAAAGAAGCAATGAATTCTAAACCAACACTGGGGGAGTAGGAAAAGAAAATGAGGGATATTAGGACAGAAAGTTTTATGAGTTTTGTCCTCACATGCTGTTGAAGAAAAGGGGAAGAACTGAAAATTATCTTAATAGTTTAGTGCTTGAGACTGAAGTGGTAATAAAGTTTCAAAACTATATTCTGTAAAACATGTCTATCATCCATCCTTCCATCCATCCATCCATCCATCCATCCACCCATTTATCTTTCAATCCTCCCATCCTCTATCCCATGATTTGATTCTACAGAATTTGTGGAATTCTAATTGTCATGACATAGAAATTTGTATGAATAAAACTCTGAACATTAATTTCGTCAATTAATTCAGTAAGGATTTTTTCTTGTGCACTTTAATCCAAGCATGTATACTATTTTAAGAGCCCCAGTTGGTTTTCCATTGGTATATTATACTTTAAAATTATACCATGAGCAATAACACCCAAGTAACAATGAACACACCCAGTGACTGGATATTGGTCTAAATACTATTCTCTACTGAAAAGGACGAGGAACCTTGAAAAATGGCTGATTTCAGAGCTGGGGCTTGGGAGGTAAAGTGCTCAAAGAATGATTAAGACATACAGAAAGGACATAGAAGCCAGCTTGAAGGTGTTTCAACTGGCAAAACCCGGGACAATTTGAGTATCAAATAACGACAATATAAACTGTAAAAACAAAAATCCATGAATCCATAGTGATATAAATAAGTAAATAAATAAATAAATAAATGGGAGAGAAGGGAAAACTGTTTCTTCCAGTGGAATGCCAACTAATAAGTGTACTAGGAAGAATGGAGTTAGAAAATCATTTGACAACCACTCTTGTAATAAATGCTTCAGGCAAAAGTAGTGGGTGTAGTAGATGAGAAAGAGGATATTTACATAGTCTCAAAGTACCTCCCCAGAAGATATTAATTACAAAAAAAAAATGAAAGTAACTTTAGAGTAGAGAAGTCTGGCATGACACCTCCTTAATCAAAGATCAACATTATCATCTATAAAGGAAAAAGTTGACATAATTTGCTTCCTGAAGCACTCAGAATGCTCACCTTGAATCTAATCATGAGTAACATAAGCAAAGCAAATTGAGAGAGATTCTACAAAACAAAGGACCTATATGCTTCAAAACAAAGCCATAAGGAATTGCTTTGGAGAAAAGAAGATTAAAAAGACATGACAACCAAATACAACACGTGATTCTGCAGTGATCTAGAGTAGGAAAATTTCTTTTCTTTTGTTATGAAGAACAATTTGTGGAAGAATTGGTGAAATTTTAAAAAGATCTGTAGGTTAGATAATGACATTGTACCACTGTTATTTTCCTGATTTTGATTATTTTTTTGTTTGTGTTTATGTAAGACGATGTCCTTGTTTTAGGAAACACATACTGGAGTATTTTGGAATAAAGGGGTATCATGTCTATAATTTACTCTCAAAAGGCTCAGAAAAGTTTATATATACACACACATACATACACATAGCAAAGGTGTTTAAATGTTAATATTTTGGTAATACGGATGTAGTATACATGGGAATTCCTTGTGCTACTTTTGCAATCTTTCTGTAAGTTTGAATTTAATAAAAACTTTAAAAAAATGTGCTGTGATCCAATACGTTTTTGGAAATTTTGTGTTGGAGAAAATTATGGAAGTGTCAACTATTAGGAATCTGAAACTGAGGAAATATTTCAAGGAAAAAGGTGGAAAAGGGGTTCAAAGAAGAGGTTTTCATGGTGGGACAGGTAACAAGAAGAAAAAGGAGGCTCCAAAGTATTTTATACCTTTGCTTCAGTTTGTTTTTGTTTGTTTTTTGCCATGGTAAAATGTGACAGGTTTTCATTTGGATTTAGTAAGGACTAAATAAGAGGAATCCATGAAATAGTAAATAAAAAAATCTTAATCCAACAGCAGAAAATCAGACAAAACACAATAAATGAAGAGAAGTCCATTATAACATTGCTTTGTATTATCCAGATTCAAGCATGCTAGGGGCAAACACACGGATGGTCCTGTGTTGAGGAGGAAATCAACAGGCTGGGCTGGCTCCTTAATTACAAAGCCAAGTGATGTGGAGTAGATTATAACCTGCTGGATCCCACTTCCCTTATTAATTAAGTGAATTAGCCTGGGTAATTTTTATGTTCCCTTCTGGTTCTAAATTTCTATGATTTTGTATCTCCCAAATTATAAATGATAAAAGAATGGTTAATTTGAAATGTGGGCTAGCCTATTTTTCCAATAAAAGTCTGACAAAGGTTTTGCTGTGTTTTGTTTTACTGTGCCAACAAGAAGATTCAGTTTTTACGACAGACACTACTTGTGGCCTACCTAACAGCCTTCACTCCTTTTTTCACTACTAACAGAACCCTAATTCTGTATAACTGAGGGTGGAGTAAAGGGCTATCCCTTTCTTACAGTGAGAGTGGATTCTCTTCCAGCCCCAGGGGGTGACTCATAATTGTTCTAAGCAAACAATGGGAATCCCATGCCTGTTTCCCAATGATAGGTTTAAGGGTGGACATGCCAGTTTTGCCAAGACAATAAAGGAAGTTTGCTGAGACAGGGAGACACTGAGAAATATTTTCTTTCCAGATAAAAAGAGGGAAACACACAAGGTGGAAACGTTCATGCCCCCTCCCCATTATTTTTCCTGCCTTTAATGTGGTTGTGTGATGAATGTGATGGTTAGAGCTGAGGCAACCATCTTATGACCATAAGGCGTTAAGTTTAAAATGGAAAAGCCAACATGCTGAGAGTGAGTGATAGAAAATGCCTGGAATTATGGATTGAATCTTTGTGTCCTCACAAGATTTATATGTTGAAATTTTAACTCCCAATATGATGGTATTAGGAGGTGATTAGATTATGAGGGTGGGACCCTAAGGAATGGAATTAGTGTATTTATTAAAGGAACCGCAGAGAGCTCTCTTCCTCTTCTGCTGTGTAATGACTTAGCAAGAAGACAGTCACCTATGAAGCAAGAAGAAAGCTCTCACCAGACACCAAATCTGCCAGTGCCTTGGTCTTGGACTTCCCAGGCTCCAGCACTAGGAGAAATGAATTTCTGATGTTTACAAGCCACTCAGCCTAGATAATTCCAACTCATTTTGTTGATGTACACACACACACACACAAACACACACAAGCAAGCAGTTGCTTAATAGTTCCCTTAGGACAATAGTTACTGGGTCAAAGTATGTGATCAAAATTTTTTTTTGATACAGATTGCAAAATTGCCCTTTAGAAATGTCACACATAAGAGGTCCTGTTTCCCCACACGCGTAACTCCTCAGGATATTTAATCAACATTGTAAATCATTACTAGCATGAAAAACTAAATAATTAGTCCCCTTTTATTTTTCATTCTTTGGTTATCATTACTGTCTACTATTTTCAAGTGTTTATTGACTATAGTGTTTCTTTCTTTGGTAAATAACCTTTCTGCCCATTATTCCATTTGAATGTTTACCTTACTAATTGTTAGTAAGTCAAGTGTTTAGTGGCATACATCAGAGCAGGAAGAGCACAGTCTCGATATCCAGATGACCTGGCTTCAAATTCTGGTTCTACTATTTACTAATTGTCTAACTTTGGGCTACTAAAAATCTTTCTATACTTCAGTTTTATTGCTTCAGTTTCATTGCTTATAAAAGGATAATAAAGTACATTTCTCATGGAGCTCTTAGAATTACTAGTTAATACATTTAAAGCACTTAGAATAGGGCCTGACATGATAAGCATTACATAAGTGTTAGGTATTATTATAATTATTAAAGATATTAGTATTCTGTCCTAAATCTTACTTTTATTGTTTTTTCAACTCTTTAAATGGTGTCATATGTGACACACAAAATTTTACATTTTGGGGTGGGTAAATCAACAGTCTTTTCATTTATCATCTCTGGCTTTGATACAATGCTTAGGAAGTTCATTCTTAGTCCAATACTTATTTTAAAACTCTTATGCTTTCTTTAGTGTATATATATATATATATATATATATATATATATATGTTCTTATTTTTCATATTCAACTTAATCTGCAACTTATTTAGGAGTAATTTGTGGGTAAAACTATAACTATCTGTCTAGCTATCCATCCATCCATCACCTACCTACCTATCAATTGTTGGCCAATTGTATCAGTTTGATACACTAAATATTTCATCCTTTTCTGATAGATTTAAAATATGTTTATCACATTGTCAGTCTGCATTTGAACTTCATTCAGCTTTTGGACATTGCATTATGCCCCAATGAACTACATGAATTCCCTGAATACTTATCATTTCCACACCGTTTTAATTATTAGAGTTCTAGAATTCATTTTAACAAGCCCATATGCATTAATCTTTTTAAAATTTTAAACTATTTTAATATTTATTTTGCTGGATAGATTTTAGATTCACATTTTTTTTCTAAGAACTCCGCATATCCCCGCAATCCTACT
This sequence comes from Hyperoodon ampullatus, assembly GCF_949752795.1. NCBI lineage: Eukaryota > Metazoa > Chordata > Mammalia > Artiodactyla > Ziphiidae > Hyperoodon > Hyperoodon ampullatus. Next base: position 82,983,432 of record NC_136921.1, on the reverse strand, counting down.
AGATGTCCATGAAGACTTTTACATTCACAAATAGATTCAGGGAGAATTGAAAACTCGTACATATTTAGATTTTCCAGCCAGTTTTGTTTTTTAATGTCTGCCCTCCAGATTTTGTCATTTTCTTCACAGAGGCTTTGCCTCTTTCAAGTCTAGATTTTTCATATGTATAGTAGTTATTTTAAATGTGAGATCTTTTTTTCACTCTCTCTCTCTCTCTTTTTTTTTAGCTGCCCTGTTCGGTATGTGGGATGCACAGATGTGGGATCTTAGTTCCCTGATCAGGGATTGAACCCACACCCCCTGCACTGGAAGTGTGCAGTCTTAACCACTGGACTGCCAGGGAAGTCCCTATTCTCTTTAATACTGATATTATGAATGACACGTACAGAGAGGCACTGAATTTTTGTGTTATCAAGGATAGCCACTTACTAAATTATTTTATAAAGTATCTGCTGATTTTCTTAGGTTTTCCTTAGTGGATAATTGTATCGTCTATAAATAATAATAATTTTCACAATCTTGTCTCTTCTTTTCCAACACATACATTTATCTATTGCTGTTTTATTCCTTTTGCTAGAACTTATAGAAAAATAAAGAATGATAATAGTGTTAGTGGCAGTTTGGTCTTATCCTTGACTTTAGTAAACATGGTTTCAACATTTCCCTGGTTCTCAGTTTCTGACAGATTACAATTTCAAGAAAAAGCACATTTATTTTTAGTTTACTAAGAAATTTCTTGGAAATGGATATTGATGTTCTCATAATTAATTAAAAATATCCTGAAGATCTTCTGTATATATTAAATATTTCTGAAAATAAAAATTATATTGAAGTTTTGCAATATCTTAACCTATGTTGATTGTGTCTCCCAAAAGATAAAGTACTGAAAGAAATAAGATAATTGCCAATTACCAGTTCTGTCAAAATCTGGGCTCCCCTTCTAACATATCTAGACAGATATCCTCAGAGGAAAACTGCTTATGAATATTTTTTAAACATTTTTTTCCCTACAGAAGTAACATGTATCTACTATTTTTAAAAGTTAGAAATATAAACAAGGTAAAAAGAAAAACAAAAACTCATACGCTAATAAACAGGAGATAGTTATCGATGTCAATATGAGACAGGAAGGAAGGGGGCAGGACACAACCATTACGAAGAACAGGACATGACAAAACCCAGTTAGAACCTACTAGACCCAGGATGGCGGAAGATTCGACTTCCAGTAGACCTTGATCCTCATTATATGCTCATTGTAATACATTAACATATACTAAATGACACTCCCACAGGCACCATGACAGTTCCGAGGCTGACCATAAAAGGTCAAGAACTGGGCGGTGGCCCAGTTCCTGGAAATCCCAGCCTCTTCCCCGAAATAGCGAGGACAATCCTCCTGCTCCTTAGCCTACAACATTAGCCAGCCCATAAAAACTAACCACCCCCACACCTTGGAGTGCTCTTGACTTCTGAGATGGTCCACATTCTATGCAAAGTGTGTCTCTCTGAATAAATCTTTTTACTTTGGCTTGCTCTTGAATTCTTTCCTGCATGAAGCCAAGAGCCATCACTTGGCAGCCTATCCCAGGCACTCGCCCAATTCCTGGGACGTGACCATCCTCTCACACCCCGTTTTATCCCACAACAAATATTGGGTATTTGTTTTTCATACATTTTCTTTCCACTTTCTAATATATGTGTATAAAATCCATTAAAAATAGAATTTTACCTTCTATATCTTGCTTTCTAAATAGGATAAAAAATAGGAATTATTGTAGAAAGTACAAAAAGAAGGTTAACAATTGCTCAAGTTGGTAAATCTTCATAAATTTTCCCATGACCTCCTGTTAGAGTCTGACATTATTTTTAATACCAACATGATATTCTTCAAGGAAAAAAGGATTTTTAAAAATTTCACAGTATAAAATTCACACATAAATACTACAGGATATCTGAAAAATAGCAAAAATTATTTAATATTTTTGAAAAGCAAATAAAAAGGGTGTAGGTTGTTTGAATATTAGCCTTCAAGACAACTGATTACTTAACCTATCAAAACAAGTGTAGAGCCCAGTAGATTCAATGTTTCAATGAGAATTAGAACATAGAGGATTATTAGAGAACTGGTTAGTTTGTATTATGGAATTCTGCGCTGACTCATAATGTAGAAGCACAGTGATCAAGCTGTAGCAGAAAAAAAAAAAAAAAAAGGCCCCAATAATCTGTTAAAAACCATTTGACTCCTGGTTTCAGGCAAAGATTTTAAAAGGTTAATGTCTCATTTACTGCAAACATGTTACCACAGGGAAGAAAATATTGAATTTTTTAGGTCCACTATTTATAAATTAACTATCTACTGATAAAAGCTACAAACTAGATCATTCATAGAAATAGGTAATTTTCTTAAGAGCCCTTTAACAATGAAAGATAGATTTGCATTCTGCCTTAGAATGAGGTAAGTTAGTTATTTTGTTTATCCACAGGCTATCACCAACCCCCTAGAAAAGTCCTACTGTTAATGATTATATATACATTTTTATCAGCCTTCTGCCAGTAATGTTTGGAACTAAAGCAACACATCAACATGCCACTTGTTCCCTTTTCTGAATTAAACAATCTGTTAGATATTCTTTTCCATCAGAGAAGAAATATGATGGATTCTATTTCCCAGACTGTAAATGATTTTTTGAGCCTCCATGTCTGAGATGTTTCTGCTTAAACTTGACAAGGGGAAAAAAATAAAACTTTCATAAGGCAATGCCATCCTTAAGGTTATAATAGATGTGCTGCAGGGGCACTAGCCCAATTTACCCACTGCAGCAGTGGAATATGAGAGAACCAAGAGGTGGATATTAGATGCTCATTTTAGAAACCATGGGTTTCAAACATTAAAAGATTAGGCTTTACTAGGTAAAGAAAATTGCACTATGGTGAACTGCAGATCTGTGAGCTTGTTTGGCCAAGATGGAATTATGTGACCCCAGGGCACTCCTCTACCTCAAAATTTGCTTGATACACTGAAATTCTGAGAGATATCCCTCTGACTGAGCACTGCAGGCCACCCCATTTCTTAACTGCAACTCCCTGGCAATGTCTATTTACACCATAAATAATCTGTGTGTGTGTGTGTGTGTGTGTGTGTGTGTGTGTATATTTCTACAAAACCAGCTATCTTGCCAGGGCCTTAATGCAAAAATGACTTTATGTGACTTTTCAACACTTTCATAAGTGAAACTCCAAGGTGCAGCCTGGATTTGGCCAGAAGGTGAATTTGAGAAAATGAAAGAAAATGATGAAGGGCTCTAGGTAACCTCCAGAAAGGACAGCTTGCTATATTTTAACAATGTTAGAGCATAAAAAGCCCATTTTTAAAAAACAAACATATTTTGAGAAACTGTACATATGCCCAGGATTATTCTACACAGGCAACATGACAGGTGAAGCACTTATATAGTGCTTATATATAGCTAACCCAATTAACATACAAATTAATCAGACGATCGAGGTCTCAAGAGTAGGTTTTCCTTTTTTTGTCCAAATAAACCAGGAAGAAAATTTCCTAAAACCAACTTTTGCCCTAAGGTTGGCTCTATCACCCCTGGCATCTCACAATTGGCTTGGCTTGTGATGCAGATTTTGGTCCCTAGATTCTATCTTGGATGAAGATGTGGTTTCCACTTTGGTCCTATCACTAGCCACAGACACTTGTTCTAAACACAGAGATCTGTCCCATTCCCTAGATTTTGAGGTCTGGGTTGGTTCAGGATTAAAATTATTAAAGAGGTAGACATTTTGGAATGATTACTACTACCAGGTTACGTTCTTATTTCCCACTTGAAATGCTATTAGAGGAAACCTTGTGGTTATCGATATTTAACTATGGCTTGCCTTAGTGAAGGTTCCTCCTTGGAGTAGGTGAATTTGTCAGTCCCCTAGAGCTATGTAATGACACTTTAGATAGTGATAGTGAACATTTTAGAGCTGGTACCTGCACATAATTTTGATTATGAAATGGTAAATCTCTGTCTAGAAGCTGAAATCCAGGAAAGGTTGTAGAGATAGGTTTTCTACAAAGAACATGCATTTTCCAATATACATAGGAGCAGGCTCATTACAGCTCATCACAAAGACAAGCTCATTGATTTTAAGTACAGTTGAACTTCTCATTATCTATACTCTGCCCACTTATAACAAGCCACCCAATATGTCAACATTTACATGGTTAAATCTTTCTATACAAAAAAAGTATATCCACAGAAACAGGATCAAGAGGGTAGTCTTTTTCATACACAACCCTTTTCCCAAATCATGAGTTAACATTAACTAAAAAACAACACTATCGGGCTTCCCTGGTGGCGCAGTGGTTGAGGGTCCGCCTGCCGATGCAGGGGACGCGGGTTCGTGCTCCCGTCCGGGAGGGTCCCGCGTGCCGCGGGGCGGCTGGGCCCGTGAGCCATGGCCGCTGAGCCTGAGCGTCCGGAGCCTGTGCTCCGCAACGGGAGAGGCCACAACAGTGAGAGGCCCGCATACCACCAAAAAAAAAAAAAAAAAAAAAAAAAAAAAAAAAAAAAAAAAAAAAAAAAAACAACACTATCTGTCTCCTTGCTTTTCTCTTATCCTTTTAAAGTACATCCTCATCTTCTCAGAAAAATAGAATATCTCTATGAATAAACATAAATTTTTGGCAAAAGTTTAGCATGCCACTTTAAAAAAAAATGAAATAGTTCTTATCTATTTTTGATTTATCATTTCTTCTTCGCTTTTATCTTCACTGTTTTGTTTGGCTTGTATCGTCTCTATCTCTGGCAAAAGGGTAGTCCCACTGGGCCTCCAATGCCTTCATCCCACATCTGTTTCTCCATCATCTCCCTCCTCATTTTCCATGCCTTTATCCCATTATGGTAAATACTGTGGTTGGTCACTCAACATCCATTTCATTCCCTTTCCATGGAGAAGCAAAATAGCAATTGGGGGGATTGACCTTATTGTGATTGGCCTTCAGGCATTCTATCCTCTTTGCTAGTAGTAAGTTCAAGAAAAGCATGCGACACAATAACAGACAATGAGATATAAAGAAGTACATGCTGGTGACCTCTGAAAACATTCTCCCTATCTCTTGCTAGAGAACAGTTCAAGTTAATCTCTCTTTTTCCTCCTTGACTTGAACAAGGGGGTATGTAGCAGCCACTGAAAGTCATTCTAAATCAAAGGGGAACCAGCTTCAGGATGAAGACAACATTCTGGATGGAGAGCAGAGAGAGATACAAACTCTAGAACCTGAAAACATTATTGAGCCACTGGACCCACCCTATTTTATGCTCTGCTTTCTTACCACTAAAATCTGCTTGGATTGGCCTGTTATTGGTAGTCCAAAGGACCCAAACTAACACACTAACCCAGACAGTAGCCATGAGGTTATAAAGATGGTATAGTAAGTCATGGGTCCTGTTTTCAATAAGCACATTTAGGATGGGAATGGGCAACAGATACATCGGTAAGTATAGTATCTGTCCTCTAATGATAAACTACTCTAGGATCCTTAGAAGCCAATCTAAGGTGACTGTGATTCCGAAAGGGCTCTCTGACCTCTCCCCTTCTACCTATAAGTAGGGCACAGATTTCCCATGAGAAAGATGCCCTCCCTGTACAGGAAGAGGAGAATATTCTTACCACTGCAGACACAGAGTTGACGCTGAGATGAATCTGTACAGACAAACCTACTAAAACAACCCTTATTTTCCATTAGTTTCCCCCATATATTTCCTAGTCACTTTCCCACAGTTTGCTACCCCTAGCTCCAACCCCCTTTTCCTTTGCTTTGTCACATCTCTGTAACTTATCATTTTTTTATTAAAATGGTATATAAGTTCTCAAGCCTACCTGCTTCTCTGAGCCTTCATTTCTTATATTTGAAGGACTCTGTGTAAATGTAATAATATTAACATCAAGTAAAATTTGTATGCTTTTTGCCTGTTAATCTGTCTTTTGTCAGTTTAATTCTCAGGCTCAGTTATAGAACCTAAGAGGACAGAGGAAAAAAATTTTTCTCCCCAGACCTCTCAGTGTATAAAAAAAATGGCTCTTTGTGACTCTAGCATTTTCTCTTGAAAACTTTGATTCTGATTTAAAACCAAAAACAACTGAAAATTTTATTTATTTAAATCAAAAATTCATTCTGGTCATTTGAAGTCTAATGTAACCCTGTGAATGTCTGATTTGATGATTTATTTTCTATCACATTAGATATTTTCCATCATGTCAACAGTGTAAAGATCAAAAATAAAAGTAAATATGTACCTTGACAAATATTTAATCAGTACCTCTTAGACTTTCTTCTTTTTTATTACTTAATGCCAAATGAATAGTTTAATTATAAAACTCATAGCAAATTCAGAATCAGAGTTAGACATTCTAACCCTCTGGAAGGAAATTATACAATCACTGGCAGATTAAGCACACACACATAAAAGTAAAATTTAGACATTTAAGGTGTCAAAACACCTTAATTTAAAAGATCAAGAATTCAACCTCAGATATAAGAATTTCAACTCTCTAAGGTAATCAAGGCATCTTATAACTCTAAAGTCAAAGTAATTTAAATCTCAACAAATATTAAGCTATGCTAGAGGCCAAATATGCCAGATGGATATACGTTATGAAAAAAGCTTTAAATGTCTCCCATGGGGAAAAATAACTTCCTGAATCCCTTTTACTAAGCAACTTCTTCTCCTATGAATTATCTGTTTATATATGTTTAATTTTTATTAATTAAAAGCCAGTGTTGTTAATTTCTCTTTCTTTTGTCTCAGGTACCAGGTAATTATAATATTAACAATTTATATATTTTGCTGCATCTTATTTAATTTATGTGGGCAGTTAGACATATCAGCATGTTGGAATGCCTTCTTTTCATAATTTTGTCTATGGGAACACTGTTGCATAAATCATCTGCACTAGAGGTAGCCATGGGTGAAATGGCCTTTCTTATTAAATGTCACAAGATTTAATGTCACAGTATAATTGGGATGGAAGGATACTTGCACTAAGCTCAAAATGTCTTTTCCTGCTAACACATTATTAATCTACAGGAGTGTTAAAATATGTTTAATAAAGGCCCCATTCACATGGAAATGGTTGGCACTTACTAAAAATCACACTATTTCATTGCTCAGTCCTAGGAATTTCTAGTGGAATTCACAATAAGTTTGATTTTCAAGTGAAATTCTAATAGAAGTCCACACTAAAAATTCAACATTTGTTCTTAAAATATATCTTTAAAAGAATGAAAAATGGTCTTGTGCTTGAAGCACTAATGCATTCTAGTATTATACTGGCAGTGTCAAAGTTCATGCTTAACAAGTATTATACTTTGAAACAAAGTCTTTTGGGGTCTGTTCTTGGCTTTGTTACTCTTTCTCCTACCTGCACACACATACACACAGTGCTGTGCACACAGCTAAGCTCACATGTTCTAGCCTCCCTTGCAATAAGGTAGGATCATATGACTGAGTATGGACTAATGAATGTGGGCAGATATCAGGATGCATAAAAACCTGCTCCACAATTCCATATGCCCTCCATTCTCTTTGCATGAAACAGAAGACTCAGGAGAGGACTCCAAAGCCTGATGCTTGCTGAATAACCACAATGAACTATTAGTGAGCAAAAACAGGAAAACTATACTGCTAAATTTCTGAGGATGTAGGAGTGACTACATTTAATGCAGTTAGATCATTCTGACTTTCTCTTCTTCCTTTTTTCCTTCCTTCTTTAATTTTTTTCTTTTATCATCCTACACAGGGTAGAATCTACCAACTGAATAAAGAAGGGAGAAAACCATCTTCTAATTCTGTTTTGTTATCATTGATTCAGCCAATGACCTTGAGGAAGCTAGTTAATTTTGTGGGGCTTCATATTCCCAATCATTAACCCAACGATACATACTCAAGCATTTCATAAAATCATAACCCACAGGACCTTTTGCAGGAAAATGCCTCTAGTTCCATGCCTTCATGTAGAATCTGCCCCCTCCACTCTACAATCTATATGAGAATCTTCACTGTTTATAAAGGAGCTAGTGGTAAGAGTCTACATCCTTATTTCAAAGTCCAAGCCGGCACTTTACAATACTGTTCCTGGTGAAATTTACCCGTAAAAAAGTCCAACCACCCCACTGTCATTTCAACACATTCACATTTGTCTTACTTTAAATAGAGTGTACAAGTTCCTATCAGTGAGAGTACTTTAAGTTTTTCCCATTCTTTTCTTCTCAAGGCTAAACTACATCGCACCAGTCTTTTAATATTTCCTTGCAAATAAGTTCCAAAACTTCAAACAGTTCCATCTTTTCTATATCTCTCTTTCATAAGCCATAGTCACATAATTGATCTATTTGGCGGAAAAGTAAACTGAAGCAGAAGAGAAATCCATTGAACCGGCTGTTTATATAGACAAAACTACTTTTGATTGAAGGCTGCTTTTTTTCACACAGTTTTTATAGCCTTAAAAACAGATTCTGAAACAGAGAAAATACTCAAGGAAAATTACAATAAATGAGTTTAAGGGGATAATTTTTTATAAGTTTGAAGTGTTACATGTCTATGCATATTTTACAGTACAATTAGTTCGTGATAATAGTTACTTTCAATTCAGCTAGGCACATTCCCCATAGGCTTTTATCATTAAGTATATTTGATCAGGCCAGAACTGGACATGAGTGAAAAGCTTAGAGACATGTGATTTGCCCTAGTCTCTCTATGTAATTTTCTGAGTGGCAAGAACTCAACACACTCATTTATTTGGAAGAATCAGGAGAAGCAAAGTGAACTAGTATAGAAAATTTTACCTTGAAAATTTTTAGACAATTTAATCAACGTAGTCTTATAGGCTTTAAAAAAATTCATAATCTTAAGATAAAAGGAATGAGGGAGGGGACTCAACCAATAATTTGGGATCCACTAATAGACCCATACAGCTTACCTAATAAATGCATAAGCAGTTGTCATCCCTATACTCTTTCTGTATGGCTTATTAGGGCTGTGGAGAAAGAGGGACTTGCATCCGAATCCCATCTGACCCCTTTATTAACTCTATAATTGAATATCTCTGATCACCAAATTTCCTAATTGACGAACTGAGGATAATGATGCTTCACCTGCTCTGTGGTTCTGAGGTTTATATAAGATATAGTGGATAAAGCGCTTACCAGAGTGCTTGGAACACAGTAGGTAGTCATGGTGAAATAAAGATGGCCGCACATTCTTTGTCACACCTCCCATCTAACAGTGGGGTCTATTTCTCCCCACTTTGAATCTGGGCCTCTCCTCAGACTTTCCTTGACCTAAAGAATGCAGCAGTGGGACTTCCCTGGTGACGCAGTGGTTAAGAATCCGCCTGCCAATACAGGGGAAGTGGGTTCCAGCCCTGGTCTGGGAAGATCCCACATGCTGTGGAGCAAATAAGCCCGTGCGCCACAACTACTGAGCCTGCACTCTAGAGCCTGTGAGCCACAACTACTGAAGCCCACAAGCCTACAGCCCGTGCTCCACAACAAGAGAAGCCACCACAATGAGAAGCCTGCACACCGCAATGAAGAGTAGCCCCCGCTCGCTGCAACTAGAGAAAGCCCGCGTGCAGCAATGAAGACCCAATGCAGCCAAAAATAAATTAAAAAAAAAAAAAAGAATGCAGCAGCAATGTTGCCGTATAACCTCTGAGGCCGGGCCTTGAGAGCTTTCACTCACATGCTAGAAATGTTCCTTCTTCAAACCCAGCCATTGAGCCCTGAGAAGCCCAAGCCACATACAAAGGCCAAAGGTACTTGGTTTGATAGCTCCATCTCCAGTAACAGTCAGTACCAAGCACCAACCATGTGAGGGAGCCATCTTGGATACTCCAGGCCACTCAGATTTCCAGACAACTGCAGCCCTCAACTCTACATGGAAAAGGAGACTCACCTACCCATGTGTGCCTAGTCAATACGAGAGATAATCGTTTTGTTTTCTCAAGCCACAAAGTTCTAAGTTAAGCCACTAAGTTTTGGGTAGTTTATTACACAATAATAGATAGCGAAAACAGTGCTCAAAAAAAACAGAGCAATTATTATTTTTCTCCAGCGATGAGGAAAAATACACTGGGGCTTCTTTCCTCTACTTAGAGGCTTGAGGGTCAATACATCCTATATTGTTGCTCAATACCAAAGCATCAGGGAAATAATAAGTAGGGGCTTTGCCAAAAAAAAGGAAAAAAAAAAGGAAAATTTCACTTATATAAAAGACCTCTATAAGAACTAGTACTTTCTTTCCATTGTAACCTTCACTGCAGTGCACATCGGCTTATTATATCACACACCTGTGAGTTCTTACATGACTATAAATCACGGGACGGAGTATATGTCTGCCCTAAAATCAGGTATCATGACCTCTTTAAAGGGTGCAGTTCTTAAAGACTCACTCACTCTTCTTTGCTTGTGGCCTTTGCAGATTTACATTCTTTTTGCCTCCTTGCTCCTTGTCCCATCTATTTTTGTGGTCATCACAGACCCAGCACCAAACTTGCCTATTTGCCCTCATTTCCTACCTTCGTACGCTTCCTGGATCTTCCTTATAGTATTTTTTAAACTTCTCCCTATGCTTACTGTCTTTCTCCCTCTCCCAGCCTTGACCTTGACTAGCTACATCCCTAGATCTATTACATCTAATGGATACCACTTTTAGATTTCCAGTCTTGGCCTTTCTTGCCCTACTGTGAATCACTGTTGCTATGCCCAGTGTGGTACTAGATATGGTATTATCTTAATTGCAGGTGTATAGATGCACAATGCCTTTTTTCACTAGGACACGAATGAAAATTACAGTAATTTACAAAACAAAATGATTATGTGATTCTAGGTAAATTTCCTAATAGAGGTGATAATATCAAAATATATTATACTGTATATTCAGTAACCAATCATACTCTTTGTTTTTGATATAAAGCCAAGCTCCTGAATCCCCTGAAAGTTCCTAATTCCAGGCGAGCAAATTCTTGCCATCTTTGGTGGGGTTTGTCATCAAATATAATAACATGGGGGCAGCTGAGCAATTAATTACCACGGCATGCTTGGCATCGGTACCTTCAAGTTGTCCAGCTTTGGGGAGTTACCATTCCTTTACCAAAAAAGGCACCACCAATTTAGGAACAGAGTACTTATTGTGTATTTGCAATGTGAAGAAAATGATTACTGTAGATTATAATGATTTAAGATTTTTTGCATGAACAATATGCTCAGTTCAGGAAATTTCCTCTTAAACATAGCAATTATTTTAATTATTTCTTCTCTGGCAATTTTTCTACTGAAATTTTCTCATTGTGTTTTTAATTGAGATAACTCAATTAAGCCATAGAAATGGTAAATTATTCAAATTGCAGCCATTTTTGTTCTACGTGGGTTTGAAAAGAGACACTCTTTTTCTTTTAAAGTCCTGAGTTTGAAGAAATGTTTTCAGTATTTACTCCTCAGCTATCTGTTTCTCGGCTGTTTGGCTCTCCGTGGTGACATGGCGGCAGTCTCTTGCATTTCACGAGACCACATCTCTCAGTGAGGACAATTCAAACTGCAAAGAAAGGGGACTTGAGCTGAGACCCAGAAAACCAAAGTGGTAAGGATCACATTTAGAGGCAACTGGCTGTCAAATATAGATTTGAACAAGGAGGCAAAGAAAGCAGTTCTAACAATTTGTTAGTATCATGGGGAGAAGTATTTAGATAGCTAGCTTGTAAGGATCACAGGCTGCCCAATGAAGTTCCTTTCACCTTTATATTAGTGTAGTTCAATTTATAAAGAGCTTTCATATCCTTTATCTCATTCAGTTCTTACAACAACGCTGTTACTGAGGCCAGGATAATAATGTTTTCCCTTTTTCACCTATGAGGAGACCGAGGTTCCAAAAAGATTGCTGACTTTCCTAATACTATTACTTTCACTAGGACGAAATCTAAGACGTGGCTAATAAGACAGAGCTGGCATTTATCTGTGTCTTCCATCTCCTGAGCTCCAGTCCTTCTGTTACATCCTTCTGTGGCTTGCATTTTGAGATGCATAAAGTTGTGAGCAGAGGTGGATAAAGTTTAGCGATCACATGAAAGATTATATCCACCCAACGCTAAGGAAGAACTAGAATTGGTTATCTTAAGAGGAGGTTTGTTCTGTAAATACTTCTTTATTAAAATCTTGATGACATATGCACTGAAAACTACATCTGTGTGTAATCCCTGTTTACTGTCAAGAGGAAAGCTAAGGAAGCTCTCCAAAGAGGAGATCTGGCAAGAGTACCATTTCATTTGATCATGCTAATTATGGGGAAACCATAATTTGGTGACCTTTTTCATGTGGATGTGGTATACAGCCAAAGAAGCATAATTCTTGCTAAAGGAATGTTATACATGAGGTGCTGCTTACTTGGTGGCAATGTCATTTGGGACCACCCAGACCAAATAGCCATCTTTAAAAATACACTGACTTTTTTTTTTTTCTTTTTTTTGCAGTACATGGGTCTCTCACTGTTGTGGCCTCTCCCGTTGCGGAGCACAGGCTCCGGACGCGCAGGCTCAGCGGCCATGACTCACGGGCCCAGCTGCTCCACGGCATGTGGGATCTTCCTGGACCAGGGCACGAACCCGTGTCCCCTGCATCGGCAGGCGGACTCTCAACCACTGCGCCACCAGGGAAACCCTGACTTTTTGTTTTTAACTAAGGATTTTGTAAAGGCAACAGAAAAACTGAGATGAACAAATGATAACTATGGGCTGAGAATTATAGTGAAGAGTTAAATATAATCTGAGTCTATAACAAACTACAGGTAACATGTATATAGTTAGGGTAAAATATTATTCTCCATAGAAATTATGGAAACCTTAAAAAAATACCCAATAGAAACATTTCTCATCAATACTCGTATCAATATGATACTTTCACCCTTGATCATTGACCATTTCTGCTTGTTGTGAGCCTACACTGATCTATAGTTGAAGACCATTTCCTTATATCAAGACCTATCCCATAAACTGCAGATTATCCTGCAATTCTTTGTTCCTAAGTTTGCAGTAGTTTACCATAAATTCCAGATTATTTTACAGTTCTTTGTTTTTAAGTTTGCACTCGTTTGAAAATAGAGTCTTAGCCATATTTCTAAAGTGATTTTCTTTCCTTCAATATGCTTTAGAAGTTGCTGATGATTTGTCATTGATTACTCTGGAACTCTCCATTTGGGTGGCACTGCGGTTCTCGGTCTCTCTGTATGCTCTCTTTGCTGGGAGCTCATTTAGCTCTGGAAATGCTAGCTGCAGCCTCTATAAACTACTGTGTCTCCAATCTGCCTCCTATTTTCTACTCAGCTGCTTCATGGCCCTATGGCAATGGGAAGAATTTTCATTGTTCCTGGCTATTTTCAAGAAAGAGTAGTAACTTTCAGATTAGTCTGTGATAAAAAAAAAAATAGTCTGCCTCATTGCAGATACTCTATGCCAATGTTTTTAAAATTGTGGTTGGAGACCTATGGGTCCTGAAACCTGCAAAGAATATGAACTCATGCTTGAAACTTTTGTTTATAAGTGGTAACTGGGTTTTGAGATAAGACATATTTCTTATTCTGATCATGATCAAAAATCTTTGAAATTACCCTTCTATCAATATATTATCTAATGTATAATTTTAAGTATCCAACCATTGGCTGATATTTGAGATTTTACTCTTAAGCTTTTCATGCTCACTGTTGTGGGTGTCTATGTTGAAGTGAATAGTTGAAACAATTACATAAGAGTTACGAATAAAATTATTTTATTTGGCGTCGCTGGTCAAAGACTTCTCAATGTGGGACAGCCTGCTATGTGAGAAGAACCCAGGCTTCTGAGCTGGATGGCCTTTGGCTTCTAATCTATCCCTACCACTTGTTTAACTAGAGGCCTTGGGTAAGTCACTTAATTTCTTTGAGCCTCATTTTCCTCACCTGTAATATTGGGATAATAACATTTATTTCACATGATTCTTTTAAGAATTAGAGAAGTACACAGAGAGCACTTAGCATAGTACCTGTACATAGAAAGTGGTCAGTAAATGAACACTGTAGTTCTAATACTGGAAGGTTGGTTTATGAGAAGTATAAAAGTTATGGAAATATTAGAGCAGCTTCATGTTACAGTAAATGTGATCAGCACAACAGATTTAAAAAACCTGAATTCAAATTGTTTAATATGGAATTGACATAAGGAGTTAAGTAATCTTCTGTATAACTTGAGCATCAACTATAAAGAAGGATCTAGTTGTCCTCTACAGAGGTCAAAACAACATAATCTGACAGTAAGAGAATCTAGTTAGATATAAAAATAAATGTTATTAAAATTTTAAAAGTGGCTAAATTCTTCCAATCCTAGGTATATCTATACTGAAGAGGAATGGAAACATAAGTTCATACAGAAATGTGTACATGAGTGTTTATAGCAGCGTTACTCATAAAAGGCAAAAGTTGGAAACAACGCCTTTTGAATGGATAAACAATGGATTAGATAAACAAAATGTGGTATGTCTATATGACAGAATATTATTTGGCTATAAAAAGGAATAAAATACTGATACATGCTTGTATGAACCTTGAAAAATTATGCTAAGTTAAAGAAGCCAGTCACAAGAGACCATGTATTATATGATTCCCTTTATGTGAAATGCCCAAAATAGGCAAATCTCTAGAGATAAAAAGTAGAATAGTGGTTGCTTAGGGCAGGGGAAATTAATAATGAAAAAGTACAGGCATCTTTTTCAGGTGATGAAAATGATAAAAAATTGTGGTTACTGGTGCACCATTCTGTAACTACTATAAACCACCGAACTGTAAAGGGGTGAATTATCTGATCTGTGAATTATATTTCAATAAACTTGTCACAGAAAATAGTGGCTAAACATTGGGAAAGGCCACGAAAGCTACAAAACCTTAATAGTTTACGGGTCTGGCCTCTCGCAATATCACAGTGGTCTTAGACTTGTAAAAGAGAGATGATGACTGATTCTGGGATGTTGCCATTGTGGTTGTTTCTCAGGTTTTTGCTATATTTCATCCTACTTTGGTTTTGAAGATCTTTTCACTCGATCATACTTGTAGAATTTTCCTTCTTTAAGGATTTTTATTATCCTCAATTGGCTCTCTCCACAATTGAAATAAAAGAGAAATAAATAATGCATCAAGTAACACAAAAGTAGACTGGTAATGTATAACATCACATGCTTACTAGGACATATATCGTATGGAGACACATTTATGCTATACACAGATAAAAATAAGTGCCCCACTTTTGCTTACTGCTATCTTTTTCCATATCTATAATTAATGCTCAACAACCAAGTATTTAATATCCTGGATACAAATAACTTTCCCACAGAAATAACCTGTCAGAAATGGAAAAAAATAAACCAAACCTCAAAACATGTGTGCAGTTATAATGCATCAGAATTGTTCTATAATTTTAGCAGTAAAGCAGGGTACATTGTGATAAAAAAATCTGATTTTAGTTTGTTTACCTAAAGTTAGGACTATATAAGATGTAAAATGAAATGTTCGACTACAAACTGACCTATAGTGGTGACATGCAACAAAAATATTTAATTTGGGGATACTGTCATGCCACGTGGGAAAAAACACCCACAGAATCATAGCTTTCTCCAACACATGCATCATGAAAAACTGCCCATCTTTTGCCATCTATGCAATGTGAAGTCTAATATATACCAAAATGTGTAATGGGCTCTTAAATGTGCTGTATAGATGGAGCTTTTGATGATATCACTGAAAACTAAAAGCAGAAATGCGATCTGTTTTTGGACTTGTTATCTTCATAAAATGGAATCCCATTATTTTTCACTTCTTTGATTATTTTATCTTCTACTTATGGATGAGTTATACTCTAGACTCTCAAAGTCACACAAAACATAATGAAAAAGCATGAAATATGTTCACCATAAAATATTATTTGTTATAGTGATTTCTGAATCAGAGAGAAATGAGTATTTTGCAGCTAAGAACCAGTATCTAAAGCAAATGCAGATAGAGGCAACTTGGGGTGATAGTGAGTCTAGAGAGCTGAGGAACCCGACTTTCACCTGCTGTGTGGCTCACTCTGAGCCTCATTCTTCCCACTCGTGGGAAAAAAAAAAAAAGCCATTTGGACCAGATGGCCTCTATCCATATAACATTTTTAAAAAGCTTTGGCAGTCCATGATTCTGTGATATGGCATTGGATAGTCCAAAAGATTAACAGGATGTATGTCCTTTTCTACCACATTTTAATTACGCCACCTTTATAACAGAGTTTTTTTTCTCCCAAGAGTTTTTAGCAATTATGATTTTAAGCCAATAAAAATGGCATAATTGAAACAGGTATTGTTCAGAGAGAGAGAACACATATGCAAAACCAGAACTGCACATTTGAACATAAAGGTAGCTAACATTGATTGATTTGATTTATTTGGCAATCTATTTCAGTTTTGCTTCAATTTTCCAGTAATGGAATAAAAGTAATTCCATCTGTCATTCTATATCCAAATGCCATCTGTTAGAACTGTCTAGTTTGTATAGGCAGCTCTCAGTAAGCAGGCCTATCTTTTTTTTTTTGCGGTACACGGGCCTCTCACTGTTGTGGCCTCTCCCGTTGCGGAGCACAGGCCCCAGGGGCCATGGCTCACCGGCCCAGCCGCTCTGCGGCATGTGGGATCTTCCCAGACTGGGGCACGAACCCATGTCCCCTGCATCGGCAGGCGGACTCTCAACCACTGCACCACCAGGGAAGCCCAAGCAGGCCTATCTTATATCCTATCTTTTTACTACTACTTACTCCCTCATACAAATATCAAGAAATCTGGTGAGATTTAAGTTTCTGAGCATAGTTTGCAGATGCTAACTATTTTGGGAGAGGCAAAGTTGTTCTTAATATTGAAAGAGGGCATTGTTGGACTTTCATTTTCATGCATTTTTTCCCCCTGGTAGCAGAAAGAGTGACCTCAACATATATCTACCAAATGGCTGCCTCGATTTGGAATCAAATTTTTCTCCTGAATGAAACTACAGAACCCTACAGCTTTAGCTTCAATAACACCTCATTCTAAAACAGTGCCAGACAACACATGGTAATGGCATTGCAAACTGGAGCTAATTCAGGGAAGACAGGTGTGGCAAGATGGGGAAATCCCACAGCTCCCTCGTTTCTCTAAGACGAAACCAGATCTTCCTCATCGTTAGTTGGCAGCACTATTTCATACTGATTTTACACATTTTCCATATTCTGTACCAGAATGGTAGCTATAGCAATGGAGTATTAGAAAACTAGAAGGATACTAACGGACCACTCAAACATGACAATGAACACACATTATCGACATTAGTGGGTCATACTCTGGAATATTGGTCACTAAAGCTACAGTTTTGTTCTGCCACTCACTAACTGTGTGCCCTTGGATAAGTCATACGTTCTCTACTTTTCATTTTTATCATCCTTAAAATAACGGATTTGGATGAACTCTAAAGTGCTTTCTAGGACCAGTTTGACATTTGCATAATCTTTTATAGCTTGCAGAATATTTCCACAAATCTTATGCCATTTAATTCACACAACTCTGTTACTTATCCCATTCCTATTTTATAAATAACTACATTGAGGCCTCCCCCAAGAAAACCTTGCAATAAACGTGTCACCCAAGTTTCCTTTAAAATTATCAGCTGCTGTGGGTACTAATGTGGTCATTTTAACACATATTACTAAAGTGTATTACGGTTTTCTACAATATTCTCAATTATAGCATACCATCTCTCATTTTCAATAAAATGAACAAGTATGTAAAAATGCAACTATACGTACAGTCCACTGTTATATACAACAGGTACAGTTAAATCAGGCACCTAACACTTTAGGTACTTCCTGTTGTAACGGATATGCTCAGCAAATGGCCTGTCATTCTCTGAGCTTAGGTTGTTTCTGTTCCATTCTCCTCGATAGACGCTTAAGGCATGGCCCTCAGGTCTAAGTAAGATGAACACGTTCACAGAATTCTATGCTCTTCTAGGCTAAAAGGAAGAAATATAATTTCTCTCCTCAGGAGATCAAATTGCAAGTGCATACACTAATTAACCATTACCACCTGATGTATGTTACATGGCTGAAGAAGGCGACCAGGAGTTCTGCACAATTATCTCTTCTAGGAAGGCTCCTCAGAGCTTTCCTTTCTCTTACAAAACAGCAGTATTAGAAGGTAAGAAGATAAACTTAGAAGAACTGAAAAGCTTAAATCCCTCTTGAATGAATGAGAACAACCATTACATGCATATGCCAACACAGGAAAGAGACAAAGCAGCCCTCAGCCTCTCTAGCACAGGTCTTTGATATTTGAAAACAGGGAAACAACTTTCATATTTATTCTGCCAAAATGCATAAGCTTATATCTCAAGTCACGTAAGTATTGAATTGTGTGCTAGTAACATTTTGGTGGGATGAATGTTGGAAATTATATTTCTAAGGTGAATAATTTAATCTTTTTTCTTTTTCCCCATGGTGAAGGCATCTGTGAAAGACACTGGCCATTGCTAGGAGTTTCCACCACAGTGCTTTGAGTTTGGGCTGCAGTGATTCTCTACTTTTTTTTTTTTTTAACATCTTTATTGGAGTATAATTGCTTTACAATGGTGTATTAGTTTCTGCTTTATAAGAAAGTGAATCAGTTATACATATACATATGTTCCCATATCTCTTCCCTTTTGCATCTCCCTCCCTCCCACCCTCCCTATCCCACCCCTCTAGGTGGTCACCCACCCATTAGCAGAGAGGCTGCCTAAAATCATAATAAGGCCACAGACACCCCAAAACACACCACCAGACGTGGACCTTCCCACCAGAAAGACAAGATCCAGCCTCATCCACCAGAACACAGGCACTAGTCCCCTCCACCAGGAAGCCTACACAACCCATCTAGTTTACTTTTTAAATGTAAGAGAGAATAAAGAATAGAACATTTTTATAATTCCCCCACACATACTTATATATATACACATGTGGATGAAGGTACAATATTTCAAAATATTCCTGGGCAATCTGAAGGTTTCCCTTACCTACAATTTAACAGGATCATCGTCACTGTAATTGGTGTTTACTTCAAGAAGAACTATGGCAAAACAGATAAATAAGACAACACATGATATGGGTGGGTTGACTAGAGCAGACAGCCATAATAACTTACTTCTGTATACTTTTGCCCTATAACTCCCAGAGAGCTTTAAAACCAGTTTTGGCCCCCAGTGTTAATCTTCCATTGTCATCTCTATTATGACTCATTCTCTGCCTCCCACAACATGGGCACCCTATCCTATCTCCCCTGCTTTGCCTCTAACTCCCAACCTGCTGTATCCTCTTCTGTATGCCTGACTTTCAGCTCCACATTTTAAGTTTAGAGCAAGTGGCTGCCTACACCTATGTCCCTTATCCAAGTTTTTCATATATATTTGTAACGCAGCAAGACTGTGAGGGCATAAGAGATTAAGTGGCAACTTGATTTTAGAAAGTTTAAAAAAACACCTGAAAAAAACTGTCTTGATGCGACGACAAATAGGGTTCCATCATATACATCAAATCATAGTCTGATCATGCCACGTATTGGGAAACATACACATTATTTTACTCTACAGTCATAGTATTTTAGTCAATCAACTAATCCAGAATATTATTTCTAATAATACTGTTTTGATTGAAAAAGAAATTTATAGAAATTCATAATACACCAAGTAAAAGCAAACAATCTACAATCTATTGAGCATTATCTACTATGGACTTGCTTTGCATCCAATTGTCTAATGCCACCCAAATAGGAAGCTGCAAAGTCTACGATTTTGAAACATATACTATACAGCTCCCCAAAGCAAATGTTATCTTCACCCAAGATAACCATTATTATTGTGTTCTATCTTTCTACTCTTCTTCTTCTTGTACATCTGTAATTAAGTGGGTATCATTCTGTGAGCCAGGTACATAAGTGTTCATTTTTATCTTTTAAATGTGTAGATATGGTCAAAAACAAAGTGGCAAATTTGATTTTTTATTTGTTTGCTTGCAATTCTATCCCTTGAGTGGTTCATTCATTCTCATGGCTTCAGCCTACCTCTCCTGACAACTTCCCGATTTATATCACTGGTACTTTCCTCCCTCATTTTCACTAAACTTCAGTTTTTCTCTATTACTTTAAATCCATCATTCTTGTAAACTCTCTTGCCAAATAGGCTCCTCCTCCTAAATTCCCTGTGGTTGAACCACACTATCCGTCATCCAGGCTGGGGACCCTAGCGCTGCCCTTGATGTATCCCCTTCTTCAACCACATGACCTTGTGTTAGTGCATTTTGATTTCAACTGTTTCTTCTACATATTTGTTCTTTTCTACTATCATCGATTTATGTTAATAGTTTTATTTCTGATTAATTTAAAAATCACACAAGCACATATTAATTCACTGTTCTTTTTTAAAATTTCAAATATATCAACAAAGCTGATATATGGGTCAGATCAAGTCACTCCCCTACTTAATAACCTCCAGTGTTTCTGTAAAGGATGAAGGGGGTTTACGATGGTCTTCTGACCCCTCGCTGTGTACTTAATCTCATTACCTATTATTCTCCCTCCTTACTTTGCTTTACTTCACCCACACCACCTCCTTGCTGTTCCTCTACATGTTTGGCATGTTCCCAAATCAGGACTTTTGGACAGCAAGTCTTAACTCAAATATCACCTTCACAGTGAGACTTCCCAGGCTACCCTGTCTAACATTTCCACCCTTTCATACACACTTCCTATCAACTTCCCAATTTTCCAATGTACATAGAAACATCTAACTTACTTATTCTACTTATTTATCTTTTTAATTGTTTATCTCCTCCTATAAGAATGTAGGTTCAAAGGAGGCAGAGCTTTTTCTCTGTTTTGTTCACTGCCATAAATCCAGCGCCTACCATAGTGCCTGGCACATTAAGGGCTCAATAAGTATTATGTAGGCATGAATGAATGAATCAATGAAGTCCTGTCAACCAGCTAATGGTATGTGGTATAGACCAGATACCAATCTCTACTGTTTTACATTCTCTCTTTTTACAGTTGAATAGTTTTTATTGCAGTTATCCTGAAACATAAGTATTACGCTGGGGACTCTGTGGATGGTACTTGATTTCAGCATCAGCCTTCTGGACATTAACATTTTAATTTCAAATATATTTCTTCAAATAATGCCAGGGCCATTTAAGTCATGTTGATTTTTTTAAATAGCATGGTGTAAAGAAATTGGTAAAGTTACATTCAATTTTGGCCACTAATGAGTCACTTTAAATGGTCTAGAACAGTGGTTTTAAATCTTTATGGTCATGAATTCCTTTGAGAATCTATTAAAAGCTTTTACTTTTACTTCTAAATCATTTCAAAATAGGAGTAAGGTAGTTAGCAGCTATAAACACAATGCAAAAGATTTTTTTAAAAAAATAATCAAATTAGGCAATGGAAAGAAAGAGGAAAAAATGGGAAAAATGAAGTTAAGTAAGAATAGGGTTGATGTACAAAATGTATACCTTCAAGCTCTGCAGAGTTGATTGGAGATGGACTCCAGTTTTCTTGCTGAGCTTATTATTATTCAGAGCATTATGGCTTTCAATACTAATGAAATGAAGTAAAATTCTTTATTTTGTGCTATTATAAAACTGTCAGTGCTTTACTGTATCTATAATAAAAGTTTAAAGTAGATTATAGCAATTTTTCTCTGAAAATTATACATAATTTTAATGCAATCTAATAAAAATCCCAGTGAGTGGTACTAGTGTCAGAATAGGAAGACAGATTAATGGAATGAAATGAAAGTTTACAAAGAGAACCAATTATATCAGAAGTGTTGTGATAAAATTGGGATATTAAATTTGTGGGCAAAATGTAGATTATTTAACAAATGGTATTAGAATAAGCAGTTAGTTTTTTAAAAAGAAAATTTTTTCAATCCCTACCTTACACCTTGTAAATCTTGATCAGGTTAAATTTTGAAGTAAAATCATAAAACAATTACAAGTAATGAGTATTTTTATTAAAACTTGGGGTAGGGAAGGCTTTCCTAAACATAACAAAAAAGGCCAAAACCATAAAAGAAAAGACTGATAGGTCTAATTTCTTACAAATTTAAAAACAAAAAAAGGGGGCTTCCCTGGTGGCGCAGTGGTTGAGAGTCCACCTGCCGATGCAGAGGACATGGGTTCATGCCCCGGTCCGGGAAGATCCCACATGCCACGGAGCGGCTGGGCCTGTGAGCCATGGTCGCTGACCCTGCGCGTCCAGAGCCTGTGCTCCGCAACGGGAGAGGCCACAGCAGTGAGAGGCCCGCGTACCGCAAAAAAAAAAAACCTAAAAATAGAACTACCATATGACCCAGCAATCCCACTACTGGGCATATACCCTGAGCAAACCATAATTTTCGGACATATGTACACTACCAAATGTAAAATAGATAGCTAATGGGAAGCTAATGGGAAGCGGCCACATAGCACAGGGGTATCAGCTCGGTGCTTTGTGTCCATCTAGAGGGGTGGGATAGGGAGGGAGGGAGACACAAGAGGGAGGAGATATTGGGTATATGTTTATGTATAGCTGATTCACTTTGTTATATAGCAGAAGCTAACACACCATTGTAAAGCAACTATATTCCAATAAATATATTTTTTAAAAAAAGATGTGGTACATACATACAATGGAATAATACTCAGCCATAAAAAAGAATGAAATAATGCCATTTGCACCAACATTGATGGGCTTAGAGATTATCATACTAAGTGAAGTAAGTCTGACAGAGAAAGACAAATATCATACGATATCACTTACATGTGAAATCAAATAAAAAATGATGCAAATGAACTTACTTAGAAAATAGAAACAGACTCAGATCTTGAGATGAAACTTATGGTTACCAAAGGGGAAATGTAGGTGGAAGTGATAAATCAGAGGACTGGGGGGGAATGGCGGGGGGTGGGATGAATTGGTAGATTGTGATTGACATATATACACTATTGATACTATGTATAAAATAGATAACTAATGAGAACCTACTGTGTAGCACCAGGAACTCTACTCAATGATCTGTGGTGACCTAAATGGGAAGGAAATCCAAAAAAGAGGGGATATATGTATACGTATAGCTGACTCACTTTGCTGTACAGTAGAAACTAACACAACATTGTAAAGCAACTATAATCCAATAAAAATTTTAAGAAAAAGACTGGGAATAACATATACACACTAGTATATGTAAAATAGATAACTAATAAGAACCTACTGTATAGCACAGGGAACTTTACTCAATATTCTGTAATAACCTATATGGAAAAAGAATCAAAAAAGAATGTGTGTGTGTGTGTGTGTGTGTATATATATATATATATATATATATATATATATATATATATATATATGTATAAGTGATTCACTTTGCTGTACAACTGAAACTAACAGAACATTGTAAATCAACTATAGTCCAATAAAATTTTTTTAAAAGGGGAGTGTAAATTGGTTCAAAATTTCAAGAAAGCAATTTAACCATATGCATAAAAAGTCTAAAATTGCATTGGTTCTAGCAAGTCTTTTAGCATTTAATACACATAATAATTTGTCAATTATGCAAATATATATGGAATCTATGATAGTATCTTTTTTCTTTTGGTTTAATTAATATAAAGATTAACATTTGTGTAGGAAAAAGAGACAGGAAGTATACATCACAATGTTATCAGTGCTAATTATGGGATTTGGAGGTCTCAGGTAATTTAGATTAGTTTTCCACTTATGTGCTCATATGTTTTGACTAGAAGTCCTGTTTGGAAACAGGAGTCACACATCTCTGATGTATTCCTGAGAAAGTTATTTTCGGAAGCACAACAGGTTTCCTGAGCACATTTAATATATGGCAGCTAAGAAGAGCAAAGCATGTTTAAAGAGGTGCAATGACTTCATCGGGATCAGTGGGCAAATTCTTATCAGTGCCAGTCAATTTCTGGTCCTCAAATATTTAACAGTGAAACTAACCTCCATCTAATGAGCCTTTGTGATATAACATGGCAGGTATTTCTGTGACTCCACAATGGGACCTGAATTCTGTTTCCAAAGGACAGTAAAAGAATTTGTTAAGATTCTTTCTTTAATTATACTCACAAGGTTGTAGAATTTTTTTTTCTTAATGTAGCATAAATATATTGAAGTACTAGATCAGAGAATTTGCAAATACATTAATTCTTGGTGAACTGTTCAACATTAGTTGCAGAAATTCAGGCCTAAGTTTTTCTTTTTCTTTTTTTTTTTTTTTTTTGCGGTACGCGGGCCTCTCACTGTTGTGGCCTCTCCCGTTGCGGAGCACAGGCTCTGGACGCGCAGGGTCAGCGGCCATGGCTCACAGGCCCAGCCACTCCGTGGCATGTGGGGATGATCCTCCCAGACCAGGACACGAACCCGTGTCCGCTGCGTCGGCAGGCGGACTCTCAACTACTGCGCCACCAGGGAAGCCCAGGCCTAAGTTTTCATGACATGATTTAAATAGTCTTGTGATGACGATACAAATTCAGTATTCAAAGAGAACTGACTTTATGTCCCATAGCTTCTGAAGTAAAGATAATTTTGCGTTTATGAAGAAGAAGTCAACACTCTAATGAAAATGCTTTAGATTCTTGAAGCACCTTGGGAAGTTTCTTCCCCTACTGCACTATGCTAGGCCCAATAAACAATCAACAGGCAGCATTAGGTAGATTTAAGAATTTAGATCCAGAGCTCCTATGCTTACTGTGACATCCTGCAAGCTACTCTGTGTGCCTCAGTTATCTGATTCATAAAATAAGGATACTAATAATAGCAAGTTCATATGGGTTTTACAAGAACTAAATAAGTTAATGAGCATATTTGATATGTAGTGTCTAAGAAGAACAAGCCATGTTTGAAAAAGGTGTGACAAAGAATAGTATTCAATAAATAATCAATAAAATAATAAGTTTGATAAATTTTAAATTAAAATATATTGAATATTTAATTTTTCCCCAACATGACAAGTTTCCCTGGCATGCAGTAAAATATTTCAAAACAAAAATAAGATGCATAAGGACATAACTACTGGGGCAGCCCAGCATATAATATAATGATGATCAATTAAGTGGCAACAAATAATAATTGAATAATTGGAGTTCAGAGTCAAGAGTAGTAATAAAGACTTTTTAGAAAAGGTGGGGCTAAAATAAGCCCTTGAAATAGGAATGGGATTCAATTTGCTAGAAGGAAAGTAGGAGTTCAAGATGTTTAAAATTTGTAGCTGAAGGAAACCATATTTTATCATCCAATTTTGTGTAGGATTTCTTTTTCTGACTCCTCTTTTTCATCCTGTATGGGACTACATTTGTGATATAATTATTTATTTTTTGTTATTGAAGAGGCAGATTCTCGTGTTTTCCTTCTTCAAAAAAAAATTATGAAAAATTTCAAACATAACACACAAATAGAAAAATATCATGAACTTCCATCTTCCTTAACTCAGCTTCCAACTGGTTATCAACATTCTGCCATTCTTGTTCCATGTAATGTATTGATTAGCACATAACTTCAAACACTGGGCTCTTTGTTATGACCAACTTTCAATGGGTAGTTGAGAGGCATCCATGAAAATATGGCTTTTTTTCATTATTGTGCAGGATGCCCCAAACGGGCGTTCTGGGCTTTGCTCATTGCTTCCTGGAATAAGGAAGGATTAAATGATTTTGTTCAAAACACCTAGTCTCCCATAAATTGAATAACTCTTTTCAAGCAAACTTTTTTTAAATTTGAAGAATAATATAAATACAGAAAAATGCACAAATCAAAAAGATACAGCTTCATTACTGAAGACTCCAAGTGAATGTGCTGTGAAAGTATCACCCACTTCAAGAAACAGTCCATAAACTGGATACTTCCCTTGTGCTATGCTGGGTGTTACTCTTCCCCAAGTATAAGCTATTTTGGCCTCTCACCATAGATCAGTTTTGTCTGTTTTTGAGTTCTTCATACATACGTACATACAGTATGCATTCTTTTGTGCCTGATTAACTTGAACAACCCTATGTTCAAGACAAGCATCCATACTATTTTTATTTTTATATATTCTTTCATAGTATGAATATGCCAAATTTATTTATCTACTCTGTAACTGATGGATATTTGTTTCCACTTTTTTTCATATTATGAATAATGCTGTTATGAACTTTTTATATCTGTCCCTTGGGGCTCTTCATTGCTATGGGGTACAAATCTAGGAGTAGAAATAGGGTCATATAAAATGAATATTCAGTTTTGGTAGATTTGGCAACACAGGTTTTCCAAAGTGGATTCACAAACTTATATTCCCACCAGTAGTGTATAAGTGTGCAACTTGCTCCAAATCCTAGGATTTGTCATTTTCTTATATTTTAGCCATTCTGCTGGGTGTGTAGTTGAATCTAATTTGGGCTTAATTTGCAAATTCCCAATGACCAATGAAGTAATGAGATGAGCATCTTCTCCTACGTTTATTAACCATTCGGATAGCCTCTTTTGTGAAGTGCCTGGTCAAATTAGCTGCCCAATGTTTTAAGGAGTTTTCTATTGTTTTTGTTTAATTAATTTGTGGTACCTACCAATATATTTTGGACATGAATTTCTATCTATCCTGAATATGGTCCCTGAACAACAACTTCAGTTTGTTTAGAACCTTGACACTACCAAGAGCTCTCCTTAGTTTTTTAGCTTAGTTATTAACAGATGCCTCAATAGGAAAAGAGGTCGTGTCTCTGTGTTTCCTTTTCCCAGGAAATCCTGTTTCCATAAATCCCAGTAATCCTTGGTTCCATAAATCCTGGTTACACTTACCTCTAATTTTCATCTCCCTAGCCTTATGAAGCTTTTGAAAGCCCCAGGTCACCACATTCTGCTCAGTGTCTAAGCCCATAACACTTAAGAAATGTCAAGTAACTTGAGCTGAAAAGTGGGAAAAAAATTCCAAGTTCACTTGAAAGCATTTCCCATCTTCATAGGCTCTTAATACCGCTGTCCCTGGCTGTCTTGGTTGCTCTCCAATACCTTCAGACACCTGGCTATTTTTTAAATTATATTATTTTGCTACTGTAGCTGTTTTTAGAGGGATGGTTAGTTTAATAGAAGCTATTATGTCATGGCTGGGAGCTGACTCTAGATGTAGAACTCACAATCTGGATTTATTTCTTAAATTTAAGCAGAATTGTGTGAATGTGAAAATATTTCAAGGGAGGAACAGAAAAATCCATAATTTTTCATCAGATTTTTAAAAACATATGACATAAAAAAAAATAAGAATTACTGCTGTAATTTCTAGAAGCCCAAGAGAGAATAAAAAATGCTGGAGGATTGGCGGGAGGTGAGGGAAAAAAAGAATTACTGCTCTGGATACTTAAAGTGGCTCATTAAGATCTCACAAATTGGATATATATGATCAATACTAAAAGTGTTCAGAGTATGCCACCCCAACATTTGCACTCTGACATAAGGATTATTTTGAGCTAAAGGCAACTGAAAAGTAGCAAACACACATACAAACTTTCTTTCCTTCTTCTTTCTACCAGGAAGAAGCAGGATGATTGCTCATCACTTGAGACAACTCTAGATTTTTATCGGCCCAGATACAGCACTGACAGCAATCCACATAGCAAACCTTACTAAAACAACCCTTGTCTTCCATTTGTTTCCCTATATATTTATCTCTCCACAGTTCGTCACCCCTAGGAACATAAACCCCCTTTCCTTTGTCTTGTCACTTCTCTAAAAATGTTGTTTTTTGTTCATATACTATATAAACGCTAAGTTCTAACCACCCTTTGAGGTACTCATCAATGAGTTCTCCTGGGTACATGTGTAACATGTGTTAATAAACTATGCTTGTTTTTCTATTGTTAATTTGTGTTTCATCAGTTTATTTTGAAGGCCCAGCCACTGAACCTAAGGAAATAGAGGAATTTTTTCTCCCCTACACTTTTGGTGACCCAGATAGGATGCCTGGGACATCCCACCTATCCCAGAGGCTACAAATTAATCTCAGAACAACTGACCAAACCAGCAAAACGCAAGAATTCTTACCAAAATCAGACTCCCAGATTTCTGTCTGTAGAGTCTAGTTGAAAAGGGTAGTAAAACGTTCTGCTTTCCAAACTGAGATTAACAGGAAAAAGCATTTCTGTGAACTACTTCTTTGGGTGTATGTGTCTTTGGCCATTTGTTATTGATCCATTTTCTCTTCGGTAGCCACAATTTCCCTTTGTCACTGTCTTTTGTGTCATTCATCATAAGGGGAAGAATCATAGGGTAAAACATAGGCATAAATCTTTAAGCTTTTTGTTTGAGCCAGCTTCACAAACTGGTGAGTTCATATTCTCGCCAGACCAGAGTCTGTTTGGACAAACTTTGCTGTGAGTCACCAATTAAAAAAAAAACAAAGAGATGAAATCCTCCTTCTGTTTTGTTTTTTTGTCTTGAGAACTTGGCCAGGATCCAGTGAAAGTGTACTCTCCCTGACTTTTCTGCTTGCTGGGAGGCACAGGTTGTTGGGCCTACATCTGCAGGTGGGCATCTATCAGGCTGGGGACCTGAGACATACGCCTACCATCTGTGCCAGCTCTCAGGGGAATCTATCTAAATAAGGGGTCTTATTAGAAACCTATAACGGGTATTTGCTGTCTTTTCCCTGCACTGCCTTGTCAGTGCTGGGAAAATCTCATCCCCATCTAGCCTACTAGGTATCATAGATTAATGGGTCTGTGATTGGAGATGTCCCATTTTCATGGGGTTTCTAATTGCCTGTGGCAATGAAGTTTTTGCTTTCTTTTACTATCATTGGGTGGGAATGACCTTTATGGATCATGGGGGCTACATCATCTGTACTCCAGGGACAGCTCTTGCCTCCATGGTAAAAATTTACTCTAAGCCTGGAAAGTGGCCTATGGGTCTTTCCCTAAAAAGGTTTTCTGGTTTGTGCCACATCTGGAATAGACATACCTTTGAAGATCATATCCACTGAGTGCCTGATGATGGATCTTCTATTTGGAAAAAGATATTTGGAAAATGTCTAAAAAGATTTTTAGAGAGCTCTCATCCTAAACAAATATCTTATTCATACCTATGGGAAGATCCGATTAAAAGAAGAAACAAAGAGAGAGGGAAGGAACAGGAGAGTTACTTTCCTAGTTCTTAACAAGGTTAGGAAGTAGATATAAGACTTAGAATAAAAATTAACTACTGCAAAAGACACTCAGGCAGTTGTGAGACTTAAGTAAATACTGATAGCCAGGAAATAGGTTCCTTAAGGAAGACAAAGGTTCTGGGAACACACAGCAAGCCTGGTTTCTACTGTGCTTTATAATCAGACCTCACCAGCTTCAGGCTTTCCCATACAAAGCTCTTAGTGAATGTACTTTGCATCCCCCACTGCAAAGAATTCATTGGACTGTCTACAATTAAGGAAAAGAAAACTTCAATAGCAATTGCCCTAGATCTCTGATAATAAGCAAATATGCCCCTAGATTCCTTCTTAGAAAAAACATAGATCCTTCCTCCGTCCCTTTAAGAGGTAAATCTTACCATGTCTTTAAAATGTAGATATCCAAGGGTGCAACTGGTGGCTAAAGCACCTACCAGCAATCTCAATTTTCCCGAGATTGAAAGGAAAAAAAGGAAAAAGGCAGTTTTTGAAAACATACTGCTACACATTATTTCCAAATTTAGTCCCCAGTTATCATAAAATTACATATAAGGGCAAATGAAAATCTTAAAACTCTTCTCCACAAACATCCATAAAAAGTTTTTACACCCACTGAAAAGCTAACTTGTTAAGTGCTTAACTTGTTCCATTTACCAGAAATATAATGTGGTTTTTTTTTTCTTTACCTGTTGAATAATCTTCCTAGAAAACAAAATTCTGTGTCATATCAGAATGATTACCTATGTTTCATGTTGTCTTTATCAGGTCTTTGATTACTTGAGAAAACCAAGTCTTAAACACTCTATAATATCACTGATGCGTGGAATCTAAAAAAATACAACAAACTAGTGAATAAAAGAAAAAAGGACACTCACAGATGTAGGGAACAAACTAATGGTTACCAGAAAGGAGAGAGAAGTGGGGAGGGGCAAAACATGGGTCAGGGGAAAAAAGGGCTATTATGGGATTATATATAATCATGTGTGTGAAACTATTAAAAATTATATAGCACTATAGAATTTAAAGAATCTTTCATTCAATAAACAAATTTAAAAAGAAATATATTATAAAAAGATAATTACTAGAGAAATGTAAAATAAAACTACAATGAGGTATCACCTCACACCAGTCAGAATGGATATAACTGAAAAGTCTACAAATAATAGACGCTGGAGAGGGTGTGAAGAAAAGGGAACCCTCCTGCACTGTTGGTGGGAGTGTAAATTACTGTAGCCACTACAGAGAACAGTTTAGAGGTTCCTTAAAAAACTAAAAACAGAGATATCGTATGATCCAAGAATCCCACTCCTAGGCATATATCTGGACAAAACTATAATTTGAAAAGATATATGCACCCCAATGTTCATAGCAGCACTATTTACAATAGCCAAGACATGAGCAGAAGCAAGAAGAACTACGATCCTGCAGCCTGTGGAACAAAAACCACACTCACAGAGAGATAGACAAAATGAAAAGGCAGTGGGCTATGTACCAGATGAAGGAACAAGATGAAACCCCAGAAAAACAACTAAATGAAGTGGAGATAGGCAACTTTCCAGAAAAAGAATTCAGAATAATTATAGTGAAGATGATCCAGGACCTCAGAAAAAGAACGGAGGCAAAGATCGAGAAGATGCAAGAAATGTTTAACAAAGACCTAGAAGAATTAAAGAACAAAGACGTAGAAGAATTAAAGAACAAAGACCTAGAAGAATTAAAGAACAAAGAAACAGAGATGAACAATACAATAACTGAAATGAAAACTACACTAGAAGGAATCAATAGCAGAATAACTGAGGCAGAAGAACGGATAAGTGACCTGGAAGACAGAATGGTGGAGTTCACTGCTGTGGAACAGAATAAAGAAAAAAGAATGAAAAGAAATGAAGACAGACTAAGAGACCTCTGGAACAACTTTAAATGCAACAACATTCGCATTATAGGGGTCCCAGAAGGAGAAGAGAGAGAGAAAGGACCAGAGAAAATATTTGCAGAGATTACAGTCAAAACCTTCCCTAACATGGGAAAGGAAATAGCCACCCAAGTACAGGAAGCACAGAGAGTCCCATACAGGATAACCCAAGCAGAAACATGCAGAGACACATAGTAATCAAATTGGCAAAAGTTAAAGACAAAGAAAAATTATTGAAAGCAGCAAGGGAAAAACGACAAATAACATACAAGGGAAGTCCCGTAAGTTTAACAGCTGATTTCTCAGCAGAAACTCTACAAGTCAGAAGGGAGTGGCATGATATACTTAAAGTGATGAAAGGGAAGAACCTACAACCAAGATTACTCTACCTGGCAAGGATCTCATTCAGATTTGATGGAGAAATCAAAAGCTTTACAGAGAAGCAAAAGCTAAGAGAATTCAGCATCACCAAACCAGCTCTACAACAAATGCTAAAGGAAATTCTCTAAGTGGGAAACAAAAGAGAAGAAAAGGACCTACAAAAACAAACACAAAACAATTAAGAAAATGGTAATAGGAACATACATATTGATAATTACCTTAAATGTGAATGGATTAAATGCTCCAACCGAAAGACACAGGCTTGCTGAATAGATACAAAAACAAGCCTGCACATATGCTTTCTGCAACAGACCCACTTCAGACCTAGGGACACATACAGACTGAAAGTGAGGGGATGGAAAAAGATATCCATGCAAATGGAAATCAAAAGAAAGCTGGAGTAACAATATTCATACCAGATAAAATAGACTTCAAAATAAAGAATGTTAAAAGAGACAAGGAAGGACACTACATAATGATCAAGGGATCATTCCAAGAAGAAAATATAACAATTATAAATATACATGAACCCAACACAGGAGCACCTCAATACATAAGGCAAATGCTAACAACTATAAAAGCGGAAATTGACAGTAACACCATAATAATGGGGGACTTTAACACCTCAGTTATACCAATGGACAGATCATCCAGACAAAAAACTAATAAGGAAACAAAAGCTTTAAATGACACAATACACCAGATAGATTTAGTTGGTATTTATAGGACATTCCACCCGAAAACAACAGAATACACTTTCTTCTCAATTGCACATGGAAATTCTCCAGGATAGATCACATCTTGGGTCACAACTCAAGCCTCGGTAAATTTAAGAAAACTGAAATCATATCAAGCATCTTTTCTCACAACAATGCTATGAGATTAGAAATAAGTTAGAGGGAAAAAAACGTATAAAACACAAACAGATGGAGGCTAAACAATATGTTACTAAATACTCTAGAGATCACTGAAGGAATCAGAGAGGAAATCAAAAAATACCTAGAGACAAATGACAATGGAAACACGATGATCCCAAACCTATGGGATGCAGCAAAAGCAGTTCTAAGAGGGAAGTTTATAGCAATACAATCCCACCTCAAGAAACAAGAAAAATCTCAAATAAACAACCTAACTGTAACACCTAAAGGAACTAGAGAAAGAAGAACAAACAAAACCCAAAGTTAGTAGAAGGAAAGAAATCATAAAAATCAGAGCAGAAGTAAGTGAAATGGAAACAAAGAAAGAATAGCAAAGATCAGTTAAACTAAAAGCTGGTTCTTTGAAAAGATAAACAAAATTGATAAACCTTTAGCCAGACTCATCAAGAAAACGAGGGAGAGGACTCAAGACGATAAAATTATAAATGGAAAAGGAGGACTTACAACGGACACCGCAGATATACAAAGCATCATAAGAGACTACAACGAGCAACTCTATGCCAATAAAATGGACAACCTGGAAGAAGTGGACAAATTCTTAGAAAGGTGTAACCTTCCAAGACTGAACCAGGAAGAAATAGAAAATATAACAGACAAATCACAAGTAATGAAATTGAAACTGTGATTAAAAATCTTCCAACAAAGAGAGGTCCAGGACGAGATGGCTTCACAGGTCAATTCTATCAAACATTTAGAGAAGAGCTAACACCCATCCTTGTCAAACTCTTCCAAAAGATTGCAGAGGGAGGAACACTTCTAAACTCATTCTATGAGGCCACCATCACCCTGATACCAAAACCAGACAAAGATACTACAAAAAAAAGAAAATTACAGACCAATATCACTGATGAATATAGATGCAAAAATCCTCAACAAAATACTAGCAAACATAATCCAAGAACACATTAAAAGGATCATACACCATGATCAAGTGGGGTTCAACCCAGGGATGCAAGGATTGTTCCATATAGGCAAATCAATCAATGTGATACACCATATTAACAAATTGAAGAAGAAAAACCATATAATCATCTCAATAGATGCAGAAAAAGCTTTTGACAAAATTCAACATCCATTTATGATAAAAACTCTCCAGAAAGTGGGCATAGAGGGAAACTACCTCAACATAATAAAGGGCATATATAACAAACCCGCAGTAAAAATCATTCTCAATGGTGAAAAACTGAAAGCATTTACTCTAATATCAGGAACAAAACAAGGATGTCCTCTCTCGCCACTATTAGTCAACAGAGTTTTGGAAGTCCTAGCCACGGCAATTAGAGAAGAAAAAGAAATAAAAGGAATCCAAGTTGGAAAAGAAGAAGTAAAACTGTCACTGTTTGCAGGTGACATGATACTATACATAGAGAATCCTAAAGATGCTACCAGAAAACTACTAGAGCTAATCAATGAATTTGGTAAAGTTGCAGGATACAAAATTAATGCACAGAAGTCTCTTGCATTCCTATACACTAACAACGAAAGATCAGAACGAGAAATTAAGGAAACAATCCCATTCACCACTGCAACAAAAAGAATAAAATACCTAGGAATAAACTACTTAAGAAGGTGAAAGACCTGTGTGCCGAAAACTATAAGACACTGATGAAAGAAATCAACGATGACACAAACAGATGGAGAGATATACCATGTTCTTGGATTAGAAGAAACAATATTGTGAAAATGACTATACTACGCAAAGCAATGTACAGATTCAATGAAATCCCTTTCAAGTTATCAGTGGCATTTTTTACAGAGCTAGAACAAAAAAATCTTAAAATTTGGATGGAGCCACAAAAGACCCCGAATAGTCTAAGCAGTCTTGAGGGAAAAAAATGGAGCTGGAGGAATCAGACTCCCTGACTTCAGACTATACTACAAGGCTACAGTCATCAAGACAATATGGTAGTGGCACAAAAATAGAAATATAGAACAATGCAACAGGATAGAAAGCCCAGAGGTAAACCCACACACATATGCGCACCTAATTTACAACAAAGGAGGCAAGAACATACAATGGAGAAAAGACAGCCTCTTCAATAAGTGGTGCTGGGAAAACTGGGCAGCTACATGTAAAAGAATGAAATTAGAACACTCCGTAACACCATACACAAAAACAAACTCAAAATGGATTTAAGACCTAAATGTAAGGCCAGACACTATAAAACTCTTCGAGGAAACCATAAGCAGAACACTATGACATACATCACAGCAAGATTCTTTTTGACCCACCTCCTAGAGAAATGGAAATAAAAACAAAAATAAACAAATGGGACCTAATGAAACTTAAAAGCTTTTGCACAGCAAAGGAAACCATAAACAAGATGAAAAGACAACCCTCAGAATGGGAGAAGATATTTGCAAATGCAGCAACTGACAAAGGATTAATCTCCAAAATTTACACACAGCTCATGCAGCTCAAAATCAAAAAAACAAACAACTCAATTCAAAAATGGGCAGGCAGAAGATCTAAATAGACACTTCTCTGAAGAAGATATACAGGTTGCCAACAAACACATGAAAGGATGCTCAACATCACTAATCATTAGAGAAATGCAAGTCAAAACTACAATGAGGTATCACTGTACACCAGTCAGAATGGCCATCATCAAAAAGTCTATAAACAATAAATTCTGGAGAGGGTGTGTAGAAAAGGGAACCATTTCACACTGTTGGTGGGAATGTACATTGATACAGCCACTATGGAGAACAGTATGGAGGTTCCTTAAAAAACTAAAAATAGGGACTTCCCTTGTGGTGCAGTGGTTAAGAATCTTCCTGCCAATGCAGGAGACATAGGTTCCAGCCCTGGTCCAGGAAGATCCCACATGTTGTGGAGTAATTAAGCCCGTGTGCCACAACTACTGAGTCTGCGTGCCATAGCTACTGAAGCCCGTGCACCTAGAGCCCATGCTCCACAACCAGAGAAGCCACCATAATGAGAAGCCCGTGCACCACAATGAAGAGTAGCCCCCAGTCACC
Source organism: Hyperoodon ampullatus (assembly GCF_949752795.1). Lineage (NCBI taxonomy): Eukaryota > Metazoa > Chordata > Mammalia > Artiodactyla > Ziphiidae > Hyperoodon > Hyperoodon ampullatus. The sequence continues at coordinate 82,947,931 of NC_136921.1, read as the reverse complement.
ACAACTAGAGAAACCCTGCACAGCAATGAAGACCCAACACAGCCAAAAATAAATAAGTAAATAAATAATTTATTTTGAAAAAAAACAACTAAAAATAGAATTACCATATGACCCAGCAATCCCACTACTGGCCATATACCCAGAGAAAACCATAATTCAGAAAGACACATGCACCCCAATGTTTATTGCAGCACTATTTACAATAGCCAGGTCATGGAAGCAACCTAAATGCCCAATGAGAGATGAATGGATAAAGAAGTGGTACATATATACAATGGAATAGTACTCAGCCATAAAAAGGAATGAAATTGCACCATCTGTAGAGATGTGGATGGACCTAGAGACTGTCATACAGAGTGAAGTCAGAAAGAGAAAAACAAATATCATATATTAACGCATATATGTGGAATCTAGAAAAATGGTACAGATGAACTGGTTTGCAGGGCATAAATTGAGACACAGATGTAGAGAACAGACGTATGGACACCAAGGGGGGAAAGCGGTGTGGACTGGGGGTGGTGGTGAGATGAATTGGGAGATTGGGATTGGAAAAAAAAAAATTAAATGGTGATGATAACGATTTAAAAAAAAAAACACTATACAATAGCCAAGACATGGAAGCAACCTACATGTCCATCTACAGATGAATGGATAAAGAAGATGTGGTATATATACACATAATGGAACATTAGCCATAAAAAGGAATGAAATAACAACTTTTGCAGCAACATGGATGGACCTAGAGATGATTACATTAACTGAAGTCAGATAGAGAAAGACACATACCATATGATTTCACTTATATGTGGGATCTAAAAAAATGATATAAATGAACTAATTTATAAAACAGAAATAAACTCACAGACATAGAAAACAAACTTATGGTTACCAGACTGAATAGTGGCAGGAAGGGAGTGGGGAGGAGATAAATTAGGATTTTGGGAGTGGAATATATATATACTGCTATGCCAAAAATAGGTGAACAATAAGGACCTACCATGTAGCACAAGGAACTATATTCAATGTCTTGTAATAACCTAGAGTGGGAAAGAATCTAAAAAGAATATACATATGTATATATATATATACATATATATATACATACACACACACACACACACACACATATATATGACTGAATCACTTTGCTATGCACCTAAAGCTAACATAACATTGTAATACTAATTATACTTCAATTTAAAAAAATGGTTAAAAAAAGAAAACCAAGTCTTCTCAATATTGAAAGAGTTAAGATTTTGGGTTTGTTTTATTTTGTTTCTTTTTCTAAGTATGTCACTTAGTATATCGAAATTTGAACTCTTTTATTGTCAGTTTTGTTAAATATTAACACATATTATCTCACAGTGATTTATGATTATATTTAGTCAAGTGTTCAAAACTTTTGACATTTTTTATAAATTTCTAAGTTTTGATAAAATCAAATTCTTTGACCTTGAGCTAACTTTAAGAGTTCTCTGAGGGCCCCTGGAAAGTCTCAAAGATTTGTTCTTTTATCTTGTAAAAAGAGAGATGTTAAATTGATTAGGTTTAGTTGGTATATTAAATTATGTGGGAAGACTGTCAAATAAGAAGTGGTGTTCAACCTTATTCAGGTTATATTTTTATGAATATATGTTATTAATACAAGTGTTTCAAAAATCTTATGAAATTCCTAGACATTTGTTAATGTTCTTACTGTTCATATGTGTCCATATGGCCTGATTTAATGTTATCAGTCATAATTCCAATTATCTTAAAATATTGTGCGTCACAAAAATAACTAAATTACTTTGTCAACTGCATTATAATGAGCTCTCATCAGATCTTTAACCATAACCATTTAAAGTCTTTTATTACTCACAGGTGTTGTTTTACTTTTATTCTTCTCTGAAAGCATTTGCAATAGCTATAGTCCAGAAAGTGCTTTGTCTTTAAAGAGATTCATGAAAAAACTCTGACAAGTACTCTGGAGCACAGATTTCTGTTAACTTTTTAAGATGCCACTGGACTGGGTAAGAATTTCCAGAAATCTAATGGATAAACTGATGATTCTATAAAACTGCTAACTGAGGATCAAGTAGAACAAAAATTAATTATATGAGACTGAATGAACTGATGAGGATGATTATAATTTCTATGACTTTTTGTTTGAAACATTACTGGTTCTTTGATGTTTTGTTTTTCCAGATTTAAGGAATCCTTTTTCTCTTTTCTCTTAAGCTATCACTATCTATGGCTTGCAGCAAACTGGTGGATTATACTCTTATAAATAAGGATGAAACATTTTTTTCCCCTACCTGATCCCTCCAAAATTTGGAAAACTCTTATTGAATATTCTTATTTTCATGGTAATGATGTTATCTGCATAAGTTCAATAAGCATCTGTTCTCCTTGTAATAGGACACAATTGAAAACACTGGTTTTATTACCAGTGCTTTGACTGGAATGTCATATTTGAGGATGATGTGCATAGAATCGGATATAACCAGACAGAGTTAAGAAAGTGAGCTGACTTTAAAGAGCCAGTGCTTACAAAGCTCCTTGAAAAAACTGGTCTGGTATCTGGCTTACAGGGTTCCTGAACTCACAGGTGAGTAAGAAAGGTCACTTCCTGGCAGGCCCAGGAATCCTAAAATATTTTGTGTACCTCAAGAAGAGAGAAATTCACCAAATCTACGGATATTGAAGGAAAATCTAATGGCAAGTTCTGAGCTTGACTTCCTGGCCTCAAGAGGCTTTTAAAAGTCTAGTCTGAGATCCCTTATTAAAAATTCCAGTAAAGCAGACTTTAAAAAAAAAAAAAAGCCTATATGGTCACTCAATATTCTTGCTAAACTTATGTAAATATAATCAGGCCAAGCTTAATGAGACAAGACTTATTTTGTAAACATATTAGTCCTACTTTGATTATCTTTGATAGAAATGGTAGGGAGAAATTCTATGTTTCAATGAGAAATTATAACCTACCTTTATAGATGTTCATTACCTTTGAGGTACTTTTATCTCTTTGTAAACTGAATCTTGCTTTTTTTGTGAATTTTGACAGTAATTAAGGTTTCCAATTTTTCTCTCATCCTCTTGACATGGAGTCACTGAGAGCTAAAACCTGACTGCCCAGGTCTGTATTGTTACTATCTAAAAAAGCCCTGGAATCTGAAGCTGGATGCTTCCACCATGCTCTGTTCTGAAAAATAACCATGACTGTGAGACACTGATGTATATGCCAGCAGCAGAGACATTCAAACTATAAAACAGGAAATTCATCGAATTGCCACTGCATGTTCTCACGTTTCAAGCCCAAGACCTAGAAATCTTTACTGACTGCCCTCTGGAGTCAAAAATTGGGTTAATAGTTTGTTCTAACCATTAAACTTTCTTTTTCTTTTGTTTCCTCAGAAATGTACCTGATTAAATGCCTGAATGCTCACATGATATAGAAGCCTAACTTAGGTGGTTTCCCTATTCCCAGCTGCATCACTGCTTCCGGAAATGAGACACAACTGCTTATCTGGACCTATTCCCTGGAATGAGAGACTGATTTGATAAGATATGGAGCAATGTGCTCCACTTGTTCTTTTCTGCTTTTTCCAATCCACGTTTTTCTCATCCTTTACAGATCCTTTTCTCACAACTTCTAACTCAAATCTCTCTCCCTAGCTACCAACATGATTTTTAATATATGAAACTTAAAATTTCAAATGGGGAGTGAAAATATGACACTCTGACATAAAGATTATTTTGAGCTAAAGGCACATGAAAAGAAACAGAGACACACACAAACCTTTCTGTGCTCTCCCTATCAGGAGGGGAAGGGTGATTCTTAATCATGGGAGAAGACTCTAGATTCTTATCAGCCCAGAGATAGCACTGAGAGGAACCTTCATAGCTTATCTTCCATTGGCTTCCCTGTATATTTATCTTTCCGCAGTTTGTTACCCATAAGAATCTAAAGCCCTTTTCCTTTGTCTTGTCACTTTTCTAAAACTTTATCGTTCTTTGTTCAGATGTTATATTAACCCCAAGTCCTAACCACCCCTTTGAGTTCTACATCACTTTAATAAGAGCACACTTTAATAAGCTCTGGTTTTCTCTTGTTAATCTGTTTTTATCAGTCTAATTTCTTGAACCTTAGCTGAAGAACCTAGTAGCGTAGAGGGGGAGATCATTCTTCCCCTACAATGCCAAGTACATTCTTTCAAGTATACTGATAATCAAGTTTTAAAATATTCAAACAGGGCTTCCCTGGTGGCGCAGTGGTTGAGAATCTGCCTGCTAATGCAGGGGACACGGGTTCGAGCCCTGGTCTGGGAGGATCCCACATGCCGCGGAGCAACTAGGCCCGTGAGCCACAACTACTGAGCCTGCGTGTCTGGAGCCTGTGCTCTGCAACAAGAGAGGCCGTGATAGTGAGAGGCCCGCACACTGCAGTGAAGAGTGGCCCCCGCTTGCCACAACTAGAGAAAGCCCTCGCACAGAAATGAAGACCCAACACAGCAAAAAAAATAATTAATTAATTAAAATGTTCAAACATCCCAGATGATGTTCACACTATCTGGAGAAACACACAGTTTGAGGTGTTACTATATTAAGATGGACGTTGAAAGTAGAGTAAAAGTTATAATAGTCGTAAAAATATACTGGTGCACTGTAATTTACCCTTTAAAAAACATTTCCTCAGCCTTCTAACATCCCAGAGAAGGGGTATTTGATTGTTTTTAACAACAAGAGAAAAATGACCTTGACAAGCAGGAGAGAGAGAGTGGAGAGTGAGGACAAGGAGGGAGGGAGAGAAAGAAAGGAAAGAATTTCTTCTCATGAGTGTCTAATCCTGAAAGTGATTGATAGATCACAGAATTTCTCCTTTAATGTAGAGAAGATTCTCCTTTTGCAACTATATCATGAAGATTGTAGTCATATGGTAGAAGGAAGAAATGACATGGGAAAATAAAAGAAATGCCTGCTTCTTACCATTTAAGGGACAGTGGGTAAAAAAAGCAGAAAAAAACAGTTATAGTGGTCGAGTGTCAGGCCCCTGAGCCATAATCTTGCTCCTTTAGCTGAAGATGCAGGTGTGTTACAGAAGCTTAAGGCAACACTAAGAGCAGAGGCACTCTTGTCTCTCTCCCTGATGGAAAGAACGTAGTATGGGAGCTGCCTCAATCCAATCACCAGGGTGGGATGGAATGGCCAAGCACAGAGTCCATTCTAGCCTCATGGCTCTTCCCACATGGCAGGGATGCTGACTGAGAGCCAGTGGGCCTCCCTGGAGAACAAGGTGAAAGCACAACATGAATACGAGAGCTGGCCAGGGATCATCCCTGGGCTTTGATACACACAGGAGAGGTTAGAGAATGGATGTACCATTCTCTAAATTCAGCACACATCCCTGTAGAATGCCCAGAATGGGCCTGAATGGGTCATTTATTTGTAGACACCTGCCAGCACAACCCCAAGGATCAGCAGGGCGCCTGGAGGACCCCTCCTGGCCAGTGTTCTAAATCACCTAACCCTCCCATAGCCCAAACCATCTTAGGAAGGATCAGAAAAAGTGAAAATGTTGAAACTAAATAATTTTTCAAAAGAAACAGTTAAATCTAGAGAAACTAATTATTGGCTCAGGCTATGCTTGGACTAACGTTAGTATGTCTCTACTTTCTTTTATTTATTTATTTATTTAATTTATTTATTTATTTATTTTTGGCTGCATTGGGTCTTCGTTGCTGTGCACAGGCGTTCTCTAGTTATGGTGAGCGGGGGCTATTCTTCATTGTGGCGCACGGACTTCTCATTGCTGTGGCTTCTCTTGTTGCAAAGCATGGGCTCTAGGTGCGCAGGCTCAGTAGTTGTGGCTCGTGGGCTCTAGGGCGCAGGCTCAGTAGTTGTGGTGCACGAACTTAGTTGCTCCGCGGCATGTGGGATATTCCCGGACCAGGGCTCGAACCCATGTCCCCTGCATTGGCAGGTGGATTCTCAACCACTGCACCACCAGGGAAGCCCCTGTCTCTACTTTCTACTCCTTAGAGGCCAGTGAAAGAGCTAAGAGTCTCTGTACAGAATAATGGCACTATATTTTCTTGGCACATCTGAGCATAGTGTGAGAAAATTTATGATGCCAATACAGTATTAACCACAGAGTCAGTTGCATAATACATATTACTACTGCCAAAAAAACAGCATACCCACTCAGTCTAAAAACCCACGGCAGGCAACAACACTCACTTTTCAGGGCCCTTAGAAATTTTTTTGCTCCGGGGTGAGTTTGGAGAGAATGAAGTCCCCATGTTGGCTAAAAGAAGAGGACTCTAGCCAGATTTCAAGATAATTAAACTGGTCAACCAGCTCCAAGACATTATCAGCTGCTGTTTTAATTGCTAATGAGATAGTCAGTTTCTATAATCTGGGAGATGGACCAAAAACACGGGCTTGGTTTTCCTTTCGTTTTACATCAGTTCAGTGGAGAAGAGTGATCCTTCTCTCTTGGTACTCTTGCTCTGCAAGCTGCTGCTAACCTGTGGCAGAGAGGGAGCCCTGCTCTACCACCATGACACACATGTACAGAAGGAAGGTCTACAACGTAGACCTAAGAAATTATTTCTGGGCATTCTAATCTGAAGGACCCACGTAACTCCCAAAAGACAAATACATAAAGAGAAAGGGTAGCTACCTTCTTGACGGAACAGGTAATCAAGAGGATGTGACCTCTGGTTGACCCTCGAGCTGGACCTGGGCAATCAGAGGTTCCCCACCCCCTCCCCTGTCCTACCGTTCCGACAGTGGGAGCTGTTCCAAGGACAGAGCCATGAGAGTAAGGTGTTGCTGAGATCTTCTGGTCTGAATGCATGACTGAACATGGTTAATTAAGGTCTTTTTATAAACTTTTAAGATTCTGCTGGGCAGGTGTGTTGATCTACTCATCTTGCAACCACCGAAGAAATACCTCACAAGTAAGTTTCCTTGCTTATTAAACCTGCCACCTACCCATCTGGAGTGGCCTCTTTCTTCGGTTTCTCCTTGCCCTCCGTGTACAGGGGCCAGTTCGTGACCTAACATTTCTGGAAATATTTAGAGTGTGGCTCCTCAAACAATTTGCAAACCCCTTTATGGTTTTTCCAAAACCTGTGTTCCTGAAATTAATATTCTGATTTAATAGATGTCATGTTGGTCTTGCAATACAGCTCTCTGTCATTACTTTGTTATTCATGACTTTCACTTGATATAATTGCACAAATGACACAGGAGGCTTGGCAGGGCTGGAATTAGAAAACACCCGGTTCACAAGAACTATGAGATCTAATGATGTCCAAATGCATCTGCTTAAGAAACATTCTAAAGCAACAGAAAATCCAGCAGAGATATTTAGTGTTTCAGTGTATTCAAGACAAGTATATTTCCAGTGAATTAAAAATCTCACAGGAAGAATAAGGGAATGATTTTAAATTGTTGACAAAATTAATAATAGAGCAGTCAGTTGGGGAAGCATAATTCTAATGATTATTGGCAATTTATTCTAACATTTCTAAGGCATAATGCCCTTAAACATTTTGTATGTACCTGTACTACAGCACATAATATATTATATCGAAATTACTTATTTACAGAGTGATTTCCATAGGTAAAAGTAGGCATGTTTTGGACAGGAACTGTTTTAAAATCTTATTACAGTGCTGGAATTCAATCAATGCTATTAAATGATAACAAATGATCCTCTACTCTGTACGAATGGAAAACCTTTAAGACGAATTAAATTGAAATACTATGGAATAATTTTAAAAGTTTATTAGGATGAAATGTTTTGTAATAAATAGAACATATATTGAGGCTGTGATGAGGTGAAAGGGGAAGGTGAGTACAATTTATAACAAGAGATTTAAAAGGCCTTTCTGATGCCCCCCCCCATTTTTTTAACCAGATATATAATAATAAAAACTGTGAATATATATCAGTGTCCCTACAGACCTCCCTCTTTAAACCCTTGAAGGCTCCTCCCTCATACTGGCCCATCATTGAAAGCCTAGAAGGCTTCTAGAAAGACCTCTTATTCGATCTTCATCTGGGACCATTAGTGTATCCTTCAAACAAGACTACAGAGATTTGATGAACAAAATCCGATCCTTCCCTACCCCCACCCAGTAAGCTTTTAATCAGTTAAAATGAAACTAATATAATTGAAAAGCAATGAAATTTGCAAAAGCTTATTAATATGGTGATATGCAGTATTTCTACAGGGTGGTTGGGTGGGGAGGATGCAGGAGCTTCTGTCTCCTTGTGAAGGTAGATATAATTTCTCACTGGGGCTAAAATGACTTTCCCCTCAGAGTCCCAAGGCTGGGGAATGGTATACAAAAAGGGAGAGGTGGAGTTGGGCCTTGGCTCCTAAGATCAAGAAAAGGAAAGAAGAATGGGGCTCATTAGACAAGTCAGAGGAAGGAGACAGTGCTGGATGAATGGGCTACTTCTGTCTTAATGATTGGGTTTTATTTGAAAGAAACTAAAACAAAATATGATTCTAAAAGCATTTTCGTTTCAATTTCATCATCTAAAAAGATTACAAATTTTACTCTTCTACTTTAAGTAAAAACAGAAACGTATTTAAAAAGCTATCCTTTCTTAAGAATTTGCAATACAATACTGAGGAACTACGTCAAAATATATTTATTTTATTCAACACCCTGCTTCCCCAAATTGTAAAGATGATGCAAGAATGACCGAAAATTGTGAAGAACTTATCTAACTTGTTGCTTGTAACAACTTAAGTTCAGTTACAAAAAATTGAGCTGCACTATTTTTCAATCACGTACTATCAATAATTTATGTAGGGCTTCCCTGGTGGCGCAGTGGTTGAGAGTCCGCCTGCCGATGCAGGGGACACGGGTTCGTGCCCCGGTCTGGGAAGATCCCACATGCCACGGAGCGGCTGGGCCCGTGAGCCATGGCCGCTGAGCCTGCGCATCCGGAGCCTGCGCTCCGCAACGGGAGAGGCCACAACAGTGGGAGGCCTGCGTACCGCAAAAAAAAATAATAATAATAATTTATGTAAAGGCTAGGAACTTGAAAGAAAAAAATATTTATTAAAAAAATCCCTAGCCCTGCCATTTAGGAGTTGGTTTTCAATAACATATTATGTAAAGGCTAAGAATTTGAAAGACAGAGATATTAAAATCTAATCTCTGGGCTTCCCTGGTGGCACAGTGGTTGAGAATCTGCCTGCCAATGCAGGGGACACGGGTTCAAGCCCTGGTCTGGGAAGATCCCACATGCCGCGGCGCTACTAAGCCCGCGAGCCACAACTACTGAGCCTGTGCGTCTGGAGCCTGTGCTCCACAACAAGAGAGGTCACGACAGTGAGAGGCCCACGCACCGCGATGAAGAGTGGCCCCCGCTTGCCACAACTAGAGAAAGCCCTCGCACAGAAACGAAGACCCAACACAGCCAAAAATAAATAAATAAATAAATTTATTAAAAAAAAAAAATCTAATCTCTGACCTCTATGAGTGCGCGAGAGAGACAAAGAAAGCAATAATTATGATAAAATAGGATAAGCACTACGATAAAATAATCCCAAGGTACTGTGGCACCAGGAAAAAAGGGCTTCCAAGTCAGCTAAATTCCTTCTTTTCCCAGAAGTGCATCAAATGGCCAGTTACTAGAGTTTGTATGAAAAGCTTCCTATTTTTGAGGACTTTAACCCACAGGTTATCAATTCTTACTGAGCACCTGTATCACTTGAAAATATTTTGAAAATGTACCTATGTCCAGACTGTTCAGGCTAGAGAGAAATCTAGAGATTTCTAGAGATTTAGTTATTTTGGGGTAGAGACGGAGCACCAACATTTAAAGGAAAAAAAAAATTCCCCAGCTGATTCTGCTGTGTGGTTAAGGCTGAGAACCACTTCTGTCTCCAGGTTTCTCTGGTTATTATGCAAAATTTTAAAAGAGAATAGTTCAGGGCAAGAGTTGCTTTTCACAAAATTTCATTTTAAGACAGGAAAAGATTGGAAAGAGGATCCTGAAACCAAAATTGGGGTCATAGAGTTAAACAAATTCAGCATAGGACATGTAACATTAACAGAGGAAGGCAAAATCATGCTGCAAACTAAATTCATTCTCTGAAGAGTTATTAGTAGGAAGAAAGTCAATGAGCAATGTAGAAAAAAATGATTTAAGCTCTGTCAAAGACTATTTAGTGCTTCGCCCTATTACCACAAACTTATCACCATCTGTTCCTTTAGTATGTTCCTCTCTTTCTGCTGAAAAGAAATGCTTCCCAGTATATTATTAGGTTTCCTATTATATACATTCAATCCTGTGGCTTGAATATCACAGCTTTGCAATTAAAAAGGAGCATTTTTGCCCTCCAAATGTCCCCACAACACTCAGTGCTTGTTAACTTCCATAGCATCACTAATTTTTAACTTCTGGGATTTCCCCAAAACACGCTGAAATGAGAAAAAAGATTGTGTTAAAGCTTATGAGGGTACTTTCTGACCCAGGCTATTTTTGTCTCTTCACCTCTATCAGAATACCTGTTATGATTTTAAAAGTACTCTTATTAGAACATCTGATTTCAGTTGCTCTGTTCACTGGAGAAGCTGAAGATATCTGTGCTTCATTTTCAAATATTAGCTTTTTCTCCCCTGAAAAACTGCAAGGAAAATTTTGTTGGAATGTGTTGATGCACATAGGGAAAATCTTGGTTTAATGCTTATTTAGACATCATTCTGGTGGCATTTTAAAATTCAATTTCTCATTAGAGGAATAATGTTAATGGAGAGAATGAGGGTCCAGGGGACTATGTGTAGATGATACAACCTATTGCTACCACTGCATTTTGAGTTGTCCTTGCAGATACTCAGAACTTTTCATTAACCAAGTTTCCACATCTGGAATTGGGCAAATCTTCCTCTTATTCCATTGAGATGATTTGGCTATGTTCTTTCTTCCAGGGAGCTAGGCCAGGTAATATATGAATGGCCCTTTCCATAACTCAGTGCTGTGCTTTACAAGCATACAAGAGTGATTGCTCACATGCCAGTATAATGCTAAGCACTTATAAAAAGACAAAAACAAGAAAATCGATTCACTAGTATTTCTATTACTTAAAATCTATGGTAGAGAGATTTGCGTTCTTCCACCTTGTGGGTAAGAGCCCCTCCCCCAGTTCCTGAGTTGATAATTCAGTGGGGGAGGCTCCTGTGAAAGAAGCCTTAGCTGGGATAAGTGCCCTTTTCAACCCAGCATGACTGAAGAGAGAGGTGGGGAGAAGACTGAGAAGACCTGGGCGTGGGAGGACCGCGTGGCCGACAGGGTCTTGGTGCTCTGGCTGGGTGTCAGGCCTGAGCCTCTGAGATGGGATAGCTGAGTCCAGGACATTGGACCACTTACAGACCTCCCGGCCCCACATAATATCAATTAGCAAGAGCTTTCCCAAAGATCTCCATCTCAACATTAAGACCCAGCTCCACCCAATGGACAGCAAGCTCAAGTGCTGGAAGCCCCATGCCAAACAACTAGCAAGACAGGAATACAACCCCACCCATTAGCAGAGAGGCTGCCTAAAATCATACTAAGTCCACAGACACCCCAAAACATACCACCAGATGAGGCCTTGCCCACCAGAAACACAAGATCCAGTCCTACCACCAGAACACAGGCAAAAGTTCCCCTTCAACAGGAAGCCTACACAACCCACTGAACCAACCTCAACCACTGGGGGCAGACACCAAAAACAACAGGAACTATGAACCTGCAGGCTGAAAAAAGGAGACCACAAAAATAGTAAGTTAAACAAAATGAGAAGACAGAGAAATATGCAGCAGATGAAGGAGCAAGGTAAAACCCACCAGACCAAACAGATGAAGAGGAAATAGGAAAACTACCTGAAAACAAATTCAGAATAATGATAGCAAAGATGATACAAAATCGTGGAAATAGAATAGACAAAATGCAAAAAATGTTTAACAAGGACCTAGAAGAACTAAAGAGCAAACAAACAATGATGAACAACACAATAAATGAAATTAAAAGTTCTCTAGAAGGGATCAATAGCAGAATAACTGAGGCAGAAGAACGGGTAAGTGACCTGGAAGATAAAATAGTGGAAATAACTGCTGCGGAACAGAATAAAGAAAAAAGAATGAAAAGAATTGAGGACAGTCTCAGAGACCTCTGGGACAACATTAAACACACCAACATTCCAATTAATGGGATCCTAGAAGAAGAAGAGAAAAATAAAGGGTCTGAGAAAATATTTGAAGAGATTATAGCTGAAAACTTCCCTAAGATGGGAAAGGAAATAGTCAGTCAAGTCCAGGAAGCACAGAGAGTCCCATACAGGATAAATCCAAGGAGAAACATGCCAAGACACATATTAACCAAACTATCAAAAATTAAATACAAAGAACAATATTAAAAGCAGTAAGGAAAAAACAACAAATAACATACAAGGGAATCCCCATAAGGTTACAGCTGATCTTTCAGCAGACACTCTGCAAGCCAGAAGGGAGTGGCAGGACATATTTAAACTGATGAAAGGGAAAAACCTACAACCAAGATTACACTACTCACCAAGGATCTCATTCAGATTTCACAGAGAAATTAAAACCTTTACAGATAAGCAAAAGTTAAGAGAATTCAGCACCACCAAACAAGCTTTACAACAACTGCTAAAGGAACTTCTCTAGTCAGGAAACACAAGAGAAGGAAAAGACATACAAAAACAAACCCAAAACAATTAAGAAAATGGTAATAGAAACATACATATTGGTAATTACCTTAAATGTAAATGGATTAAATGCTCCAACCAAAAGACATAGACTGGCTAAATGGAAACAAAAACAAGACCCGTATACATGCTGTCTACAAGAGACCCAATTCAAACTAGGGGCACATACAGACTAAAAGTGAGGGATGGAAAAAGATATTACATGCAATTAGAAATCAAAGGAAAGATGGAGTAGTAATTTTCATATCAGAAAAAAGAGACTTTAAAATAAAGAAAAAATAACAAGAGACAAAGAAGGACACTACATAATGATCAAGGGATCAATCCAAGAAGATATAACAATTGTAAACATTTATGCACCCAACATAGGAGCACCTCAATACATAAGGGAAATGTTAACAGCCATAAAAGGGGAAATTGATGGTAATACAATAATAGTAGGGAACTTTAACACATCACTTTCACCAATGGACAGACCATACACAAAGAAAATAAATAAGGAAACACAAGCTTTAAATGACACATTATTCAAGAGGGACTTAATTGATATTTATAGGACATTCCATCCAAAAACGACAGAATACACTTTCTTCTCAAGTGCTCATGGAACACTCTCCAAGATACATCATATCTTGGGTCACAGATCAGCCTTGTTAAACTGAAGAAAATTGAAATCGTATCAAGTATCTTTTCCGACAACAATGCTAAGGAACTAGGTATTAATTACAGGAAAAAAACTGTAAAAAATACAAACACATGGAGGCTAAACAATATGCTATAAAATAACCAAGAGATCACTGAAGAAATCAAAGAGGAAATTAAAAAAAAGGTAGAAATAAATGACAATGAAAAGAGGACGACCCAAAACCTATGGGATGCAGCAAAAGCAATTCTAAGAGGGAAGTTTATAGCAACACAGCACTACCTAAAGAAACAAGAAAAATCTCAAATAAACAACCTAAGCTTACACCTAAAGCAATTACAGAAAGAAGAGGAAAATCCCTCAAAGTTAGCAGAAGAAAAGATATCATAAAGATCACATCAGATAAATGGAAAAACAACAGAAATAACTGAAAAACAAATGTAGGAAACAATAGCAAAGACCAATGTAACTAAAAGCTGGTCCTTTGAGAAGATAAACAAAATTGATAAACCATTAGCCAGACTCATCAAGAAAAAAAGGGAAAAGACTCAAATCAACAGGATTAGAAATGAAAAAGAAGTAACAACTGACACTACAGAAAAACAAAGGATCATTAGAGATTACTAAAAGCAACTATATGCCAATAAAATGGACAACCTGGAAGAAATGGACAAATTCTTAGAAAAGCAAAACCATCCAAGACTGAACCAGGAAGAAATAGAAAATATGAACAGATCAATCACAAGCACTGAAATTGAAACTGTGACTAAAAATCTTCGAACAAACAAAAGCACAGGACCAGATGGATTCACAGGTGAGTTTTATCAAACATTTAGAGAAGAGCAAACACACACCCTTCTCAAACTCTTCCAAAATACAGCAGAGGGAGAAACACTCCTAAACCATTCTACAAGGACATCACTCTGATACCAAAACCAGACAAAGATGTCACAAAAAAGAAAACTACAGGCCAATATCCTCAACAGAATGCTAGCAAACAGAATCCAACAGCACATTAAAAGGATCGTACACCATGATCAAGGGTGCTTTATCACAGGAATGCTAGGATTCTTCAATATACGAAAATCAATCAATGTGATACATCATATTAACAAACTGAAGGATCAATATCATATGATAATCTCAATAGATGCAGAAAAAGCTTTTGACAAAATTCAACACCCATTTATGATAAAAACTCTCCTGAAAGTAGGCACAGAGGTAACCCACCTCAACATAATAAAGGCCTATATGACAAACCCACAGCCAACATCGTTCTCAAGGGTGAAAAACTGAAACCATTTCCCCTAAGATCAGAAACAAGACAAGGTTGCCCACTCTCACCACTATTATTCCACACAGTTTTGGAAGTTTTAGCCACAGCAATCAGAGAAGAAAAAGAAATAAAAGAAATCCAAATTGGAAAAGAAGAAGTAAAGCTGTCACTGTTTGTAGATGATATGATACTATACATAGAGAATCCTAAAGATGCTACCAGAAAACTACTAGAGCTAATCAATGGATTTGATAAACTAGCAGGATATAAAACTAATGCACAGGGCTTCCCTGGTGGTGCAGTGGTTGAGAGTCCGCCTGCCGATGCAGGGGACACGGGTTTGTGCCTCGGTCCGGGAAGATCCCACATGCTGCGGAGCGGCTGGGCCCGTGAGCCATGGCTGCTGAGCCTGCGCGTCCGGAGCCTGTGCTCCGCAATGGGAGAGGCCACAACAGTGAGAGGCCCGCATAATGAAAAAATAAAATAAAAAATAAAAGTCAAAAAGCTAATGCACAGAAATCTCTTGCATTCTTATACACTAATGATGAAAAATCTGAAAGAGAAATTAAGGAAACACTACCATTTACCACTGCAGCCAAAAGAATAAAATACCTAGGAATAAACCTACCTAAGGAGACAAAAGAGCTGTATGCAGAAAACTATAAGACACTGATGAAAGAAATTAAAGATGATACAAACAGACAGAGAGATATACCACGTTCTTGGATTGGAAGAATCAACATTGTAAAAATGACTATACTACCCAAAGCAATCTACAGATTCAATTCAATCCCTATCAACTACCAATGGCATTTTTCACAGAACTAGAACAAAAAATTTCACAATTTGTATGGAAGCACAAAAGACCCCGAATAGCCAAAACAATCTTGAGAAAGAAAAATGGAGCTGGAGGAATGAGGCGCCTGGACTTCAGACTATACTACAAAGCTACAGTAATCAAGACAGTATGGTACTGGCACAAAAACAGAAATATAGATCAATGGAACAGGATAGAAAGCCCAGAGATAAACCCATGCCCATATGGTCACCTTATCTTTGACAAAGGAGGCAAGAATATACAATGGAGAAAAGACAGCCTCTTCAATAAGTGGTGCTGGGAAAACTGGACAGCTACATGTAAGAGAATGAAATTAGAACCCTTCCTAACACCATACACAAAAATAAACTCAAAATGGATTAAAGACCTAAATGTAAGGGTATACACCATCCAACTCTTAGAGGAAAACATAGGCAGAACACTCTATTACATAAAGCACAGCAAGATCCTTTTTGACCCACCTCCTAGAGTAATGGAAATAACAACAAAAATAAACAAATGGGACCTAATGAAACTTAAAAGCTTTTGCACAGCAAAGGAAACCATAAACAAGATGAAAAGACAACCTTCAGAATGGGAGAAAATATTTGCAAATGAAGCAACTGACAAAGAATTAATCTCCAAAATTTACACGCAGCTCATGCAGCTCCATATCAAAAAAATAAACAACCCAATCCAAAACTGGACAGAAGATCTAAACAGACATTTCTCCAAAGAAGACATACAGATGGCCAACAAACACATGAACAGATGCTCAACATCACTAATTTTTAGAGAAATGCAAATCAAAACCACAACGAGGTATCACGTCACACTAGTCAGAATGGCCATCATCAAAAAATCAACAACCAATAAATGTTGGAGAGGGTATGGAGAAAAGGGAACCCTCTTGCACTGTTGGTGGGAATGTAAATTGATACAGCTACTATGGATAACAGTATGGAGGTTCCTTAAAAAACTAAAAATAGAACTAGCATTTGACCCAGCAGTACCACTATTGGGCATATACCCTGAGAAAACCATAACTGAAAAAGAGACATGTACCACAATGTTCACTGCAGCTCTAATTACTATAGCCAGGACATGGAAGCAATCTAAGTGTCCATCAATAGATGACTGGATAAAGAAGATGTGGCACATATATACAATGGATTACTATTCAGCCATAGAAAGAAACAAAATTGAGTTATTTGTAGTGAGGTGGATGGACCTAGAGACTGTCATACAGAGTGAAGTAAGTCAGAAAGAGAAAAACAAATACCATATGCTAACACATATATATGGAATCTAAAAAAGAAAAATGGTTCTGATGAACCTAGGGGCAGGAGAGGAATAAAGACACACATGTAGAGAATGGACTTGCGTACATGTGAGGGGGAAATGTAAGCTGGGACGAAGTGAGAGAGTAGCACTGACATATATACACTACCAAATGTAAAATACATAGCTAGTGGGAAGCAGCTGCATAGCACAGGGAGATCAGCTCTGTGTTTTGTGACCACCTAGAGGGGTGGGATAGGGAGGGTGGGAGGGAAGAGCAAGCGGGAGGGGATATGGGGATATATGTATACATATAGCTGTTTCACTCTGTTATACAGCAGAAACTAACACACTCTTGTAAAGCAATTATACTCCAATATAGATGTTAAGAAAATATATGGTAGATAATATGGCAAAATGAGGAGAATGAGGAGTATGTTCCAAACCAAAGAACAAGAGAAATCTGAGAAAAAAGATTTTAATGAAGTGGAGATAAGCAAACTGTCCAATAAAGAGTTCAAAGTAACAGTCATAAACATGAACTCAGGAAACAAATGGATGAACACCGTGAGAATTTCAAGAGATAGAAAATATAAGGAAGTACCACACAGAATTTGTAACTGAAATAAAAAAAAAAAACACTGACAGGGTTCAACAGCAGACTGGATGAAGTAGAAGAATGAATCAGCAAAGTGGAAGAAAAAGCAGTGAAAATCACCTGCATAGAGGAGCAAAATAAGAAAAAAAACCTTTTTTTAAGTAATGATAACTTAAGAGACCTTTGAGACAACATGAATTAGAACAACATTTGCATTATACTGGTCCCTGAAGGAAAACAGAGAGAAAGGGCCAGAAAAATTATTTGAAGAAATAATGAGAAGAAAACTTCCTTAATCTGGGGAATGAAACAGACATCCAGGTTAAGGAAGCACACAGGGTCCCAAAAAAGACAGACTGAAAGAGAAGCACGCACTGAGACACATTAAAATTAAAATGACAAAAGTTAAGAATAAAGAGAGTCTCTTTTTTTTAGTAGTGCATGAGTATTTATTTATTTTTATTCAAGTATAGTTGACTTACAATGTTGTGTTAGCTTCAGGTACACATCAAATTGATTCAGTTATATAATATATACATAATACATATGTGTATGTATTATACATACATACACATGTATGTATTACATATATAATACATATGTGTATATTACATATATATTCTTTTTAAGATTCTTTTTCATTATAGGTTATTGAAGATATTGAATATAGCTCCCTGTCCTATACAGTAGGTCCCTGTTGTTTATCTATTTTATATATAGTAGTGTGTATCTGTTAATCCCAAACTCCTAATTTATCCCTCTTAAATGCAGCAAGACAAAAAAACGTATATGTAATATGTAATGCTGCTTTTAAGATTATTACTCCTTGCATATAAGACAAAGAAGGGCACCACATAATGATAAAGGAGTCAATCCAGCAAGAAGATATAATATACATGCACCCAACATATAAGCATCAAAATATATAAAGCAAATAACTCTGTTATCAGCAGATTTTTCAACAGAAAATTTACAGGCCAAGGGGAGTGGCATAACATATTCAAAGTGCTGAAAGAAAAAATTTCCACCCCAGAATTCTCTACCTGGCAAGGTTATCATTCAGAACTGAAGAAAAGATTAAGAGTTTTACAAATAAGCAAAAGCTAAAGGAATTCACCATCATTAAACCAGCCTCAAAAAAATGTTAAAGGAACTTCTCTATGCTGAAAAGAAAAGGCACTAATTAATAATAAGAAAACATACAAAAGTAAAACTCTCACTGGAAAAGGCAAATATACAGTAAAAGTAGTGGATCGATCACTTATAAAGCAAGTACGAAGCATAAAAGTCAAAAGTAGTAAATGAAACTAAAATTAAAATTAGTTAAGAAAGCATAAAATAAAAACATGTAAAAGGTGTCATCAAAAAAATAAAATGTGGGTGGGGGAGTAAAAATGTAAGCTTTAGTACATATTCAAAGTTAAGTTGCTATCAACCTAAGACTGCCATATACATAGGATGTTATATGTGAATCTCATGCTAACCACACACACACAAAAACTTATAGTAAACATACAGAAGAAAATGAAAAAGAAATCTAAATATAACACTAAAGAAAGCCAGCAAATCACAAGAGAAGAGAAAAAGAGAAGAACTACAACAGCTCCAAAACAATTCACAAAATGGCAATAAATACATCCCTATGAATAATTGCTTTAAATGTAAATGGACTAAATTCACCAATCAAAAATATAGAGTGGCTGAATGGATAAAAAAGAAGAGACCCATCTATATGCTCCCTATATATGTAAGAGATGCACTTCAGAAAATGGACACACACAGACTAAATGTGAAGGGAATGAAAAATATACTGCATGCAAATGTAAATGAACAGAAAACTGGTATAGCTATCCTCATATCAGACAAAATAGACATTAAAATAAAGACTGCAATAAAAAACAAAGAAGGCACTATATAATGATAAAGGGGTCAATCCAGCAAGAATCTATGCCATTTATAAATATATATGCAACCAACATTTGAGCACCAAAATGTATACATCAAATATTAATGGACCTATTGGGAGAAATTGAAAGCAATACAATAATAGTAGGGGACTTTAACATCCCACTTATAAGAATATACAGATCATCCACACAGAAAATCTATAAGGAAACATTGGCCTTAAACAACACATTAGACTAGATGAACAAGAGATATATATATAGAACATTCCACCAAAAGCAGCAGAACACACATTCTTCTCAACTTCACATGAAACATTCACCAGGACAGATTACATGTTAGGCCACAAGACATGTCTCAATAAATCCTAGCATCTTTTTCAATCGCAGTGGTATAAAACTAGAAATCAATTATAAGAAGAAAACTGGAAAAACCATATAAACATGAAGATTAAACAACATGCTGCTGAACAACTATTGGGTCATCGAAGAAATCAAAGGAAAAGTCAAAAAAATATTTTACCTACAGACAAATGAAAACTGAAATATGACATACCAAAATGTATGGAATGCAGTAAAAGCAATTCTAAGGGGACAGTTCACAGTCATCAGGCCCACCTCAAGAAACAAGAAAAATCTCACATAAGCAATCTAAATTTACACCTAAAAGAACTAGAAAAAGAAGAACAAAAGGAAATAATAAAGATCAGAGAATAAATAAATAAAATAGAGACTAAACAGACAATAGAAAAAGATCAGTGAAACTAAGAGCTGGTTCTTTGAGAAGATAAACAAATGAACAAGCTTTCGCTAAACTAACCAAGAAAGAAAGATAGAGGGCTTAATAAACTTAAATAAACTTTAAAAAAACCTCAGAAATGAAAGAAGAGAAGTCAAACCCATACCACAGAAATGCAAAGGATCATAAGAGAATTACTAAGAACAATTATATACCAACAAATTGGACAACCAAGAAGAAATTTCTAGAAACATACAATGTACCAAGACTGAATTATGAAGAAATAGAAATCTCAAATAGACTGATCACAAGTAAGGAGACTGAATCAGTAATTAAAAGCCTCCCAACAAACAAAAGTCCAGGACCAGAGGGCTTCACCGGTGAAGTCTTCCAAACATTCAAAGATGATTTTGATACCCATGCTTCTTAAACTCTTTCAAAAAACTGAAGAAGAAGGAATGCTTTCAAACACATTTTACAAGGCCATGATTACCCTGATACCAAAACCAGAGAAAGACAGCACATAAAAAGAAAATTACAGATCAAAATCCCTGATGAACATAGATGTAAAATCCTCAAGAAAGTATTAGCAAACTGAATTCAGCAATACATTAAAAGGATCATAAACCACAATCAAGTGGGATGTATTCTGGGAATGCATGGATGGTACAACATCCAAAAAAATCAATGTGATATACTACATTAACAAAATAGGGACTTCCCTGGTGGCACAATGGTTAAGAATCCACCTGCCAATGCAGAGGACATGGGTTCGAGCACTGGTCCGGGAAGATCCCACATGCTGCAGAGCAACTAAGCTTGTGTGCCACAACTACTGAGCCTGCACTCTAGAGCTCACGAGCCACAACTACTGAGCCCCCACTTGCCACAACTATTGAAGCCCGTGTGCCTAGAGCCTGTGCTCTGCAACAAAGACAAGCCACCGCTATGAGAAGCCTGTGCACCACAACGAAGAGTAGCCCCCACTCACTGCAACTAGAGAAAGCCCACACACAGCCACAAAGCCCCAATGCAGCCAAAAATAAACAAAATAAAGGATAAATACATAAAATCATCTCAAGAGATGCAAAAAAAGCACTTAACAAAATTCACCATTGATTTATGATAAAAAGTTTCAACAATGGTGTATAGAAGGAATGTGCCTAAACATAATAAAGGCCATATATGACAAACCCACAGTTAACATCATAGTCAATGGTGAAAAGCTTAAAGTTTTCCTCTAAGATCAGGAACAAGACAAGTATGCTCACTCTTGCCACTTTTATTCAATATAGACCTAGCTACAGCAATTAGGCAAGAAAAAGATCAAAAAGCACCCAAATTGGAAAGGAAGAAGTAAAACCGTCACTATTAGCAGATGACATGATACTATATATAGAAAACCCTAGACTCTACCAAAAACAACTGTTAGAACTAATAAATGAATTCAGTAGAGTCATAGGATATAAAATCAATATACAAAAGTCTATGGCATTTCTATGGACTAATAATGAACAATCAGAGAGAAATTATGAAAAAAATTCCATTTACATTGCATCAAAGAGAATAAAATAGCTAGAATTAAGTTTAATCAAGGAAGTGAAAGACCTGTGCATTGAAAACTACATGACACTAATGAAAGAAATTGAAGAAGACACACAAAAAATGGAAAGATATTCTGTGCTCATGGATTAAAAGAATTAATATTGTTAAAATGTCCATACTGCCCAAAGAAGACACACAATAAATGGAAAGATATTCTGTGCTCATGGATTAAAAGAATTAATATTGTAAAAATGTCCATACTGCCCAAAGCAATCTACAGATTCAATATAATCCTTATCAAAATGCTAATGGCATATTTCACAAAAGTAGAACAAATAATTCTAAAATTTGCATGGAACCACAAAACATTCCAAATAGTCCCCACCTCCGAAAAGTCTTAAGAAAGGAGAACAAAGCTGTACGTATCATGCTGTCTCATTTCAAACTATACTATAAAGCTACATTAATCAAAACAGTATGGGGCTTCCCTGGTGGGGCAGTGGTTGAGAGTCCACCTGCTGATGCAGGGGACACGGGTTCGTGCCCCGGTCCGGGAAGATCCCACATGCCGCGGAGCGGCTGGGCCCGTGAGCCATGGCCGCTGAGCCTGCGCGTCCGGAGCCTGTGCTCCGCAATGGGAGAGGCCACAACAGTGAGAGGCCCGCATACAGCAAAAAAAAAAACAAAACAGTATGGTATTGACACATAGCTCAACATAAAATTAAGAGCCCAGAAATAGGGCTTCCCTGGTGCCGTGGTGGTTGAGAGTCTGCCTGCCAATGCAGGGGACATGGGTTCGAGCCCCGGTCTGGGAAGATCCCACATGCTGCGAAGCAACTAAGGCCATGCACCACAACTACCGAGCCTGCGCTCTAGAGCCCGTGAGCCACAACCACAGAGCCCGTGTGCTACAACCAGTGAAGCCTGTGTGCCTAGAGCCCATGCTCCACAAGAGAAGCCACCACAATAAGAAGCCTGCACACCGCAACGAAGAGTAGTCCCTGCTTGCCGCAACTAGAGAAAGCCCGTGTGCAGCAACAAAGACCCAATGGAGCCAAAAATAAATTAATTAATTAATTAAAAGAGAAAACAAAAGAGCCCAGAAATAAACCAGCCATATACAACAATTAATCTATGACAAAGGAACAAACAATGAAAACAAGAACAGTCTCCTCAGTAAGTGGTGCTGGGAAAATTTGGACAGCCATGTTAAAAAACAGAAACAAACAAAACAAAACAAAAAAACCTAGACCACTATCTTACATCTTACATCCCTTACAAAAATTAACTCAAAATGGATTAAAGACTTGAATGTAAGACCTGAAACCATAAAAATTCCTAGATGAAGACATAGATGGTAACCTTCATGATATCAGTGTTAGTAACGTTTTCGTGGTTCTGACTCTAAAGTAAAGGGAAACAAAAGCAAAAATAAAGAGATGGGACTCCATCAAACTAAAGAACTTCTGCACAGTAAAGGAAACCATCATCAAAATGAAAAGGCAACTTACTGAATGGGAGAATATATTTACCAATCATATATCTGATAAAGAATTAATATCCAAAATATGTAAAGAACTCATATAATTCAACAACAACAAAACCAATCCAATTTAAAAATGGGTAGAGGACCTGAATAGACACTTTTCCGGAGAAGACATACACACAACTAAGAGGCACATGAAAAGATGTTCAACATCTCAAATTACTAGGGAAATGCAAATCAAACTCATGAGACATCACCTTACACTTATTAGAATGGCTATTATCAAAAGACAACAAATAGCAAGTGTTGGAGAGGATGTGGACAAAAGGGAATGCTCACACTGCTGGTGTGATTGCAAATTGGTGCAGTTACTACAGAAAACAGTATAGAGATTCCTCAAAATATTAAGAACAGAACTACCATATGATCCAGCTATTCTACTTCTTGGGATTTATCTGAAGAATATGAAAACACTAGTTCAAAAAGATATATGTGTCCCTATGTTCACTACAGCATTATTTACAGTACCCAAGATATGGAAACATACTAAGTGTCCACTGATGGATGAATGGATAAAGAAGATGTAGTATATATAAACAACGGAATACTACTAAGCCATTAAAAAGAGTGAAATCTTGCCATTGCAACAACCTGGATGGACCGTGAGGGAATTATGCTAAGTTAAATAAATCAGAAGGAAAAAGATAAATCTTGTATGATTTCACCTATATATGGAATGTAAAAACAAAAACAAATCCAAATGAACAAACGAAACAAAACAAAAATAAAATCACAGGTACAAAGAAGCAATCAGTGGTTACCAGAGAGGAAGGAGAAGGTGAGGTGGGCAAAAGGGGTGATAGGAGTCAATTGTATGATGAGAGATGGTAACTAGACTTTTAGGGATGATTACTTTGTGGTGCATTCTGATGTTGAATTATAATGTTGTACACTTGACATATATATACATATATATTTTATATATTTTATATGTTGTGTGTATACATATATATTTTTAAAGAATGCAGTTAAATGAAGTAACATAGCATGCTGCTTGATATTTCTTCCAAAACATGTAGCACCTGTAGGAAATTCATTTCAATGATTGTAATCCCTGAAGCCATATTCCATATGAAGAAATACTGCTATGTTATATATAAATCAGAAATATGATTGAGCTTAATGAAGTAAAGGTGAATCAGGAAAAGGAACATATTCGTTATGAAAGACATCATGAAGCACAGTTAAGTGATTAATGCACATGGATTGATTATTGAAAGCAATGCCTATTGCTCCACCATTCTTAAGCTTCAGAATATGTTTCCACCACTTTATACAGATGCTGATGATCAAAATAAAAATAAAGGTGTTTGTTTTAATTGATTAGTATATCATTATTAATCTAGTCCTAGCTTTCCATTTTATAAAAAGAGTATCCTGAGAAACAAAGAAGGATCTTTTTCAATGTAACTGAAATTCTGTTAGTCTCGGTATTAAAATGACTGTTTCTTGGTTTCAATTGAATCGTCTTCCCATCATACAAGTCTTTCTATATACCAGGCATTTGTTAACTATTGTAGTGGAGTGAGTAGGGTGCAGAGGAAGTGAAAGTATTATATATCATACAAAGACAGAGGAGATTTCATAATTGCCCTTTGAGGTTATTAAGATCTCACACTCACTGACACCAAAGAGCCATGAGCTTCACAAGCTGTTTATATGACTAAGTAGTTGCATAGACTACATAGTAGTTGCATGACTAAGAGTGCATAGTGCAGGAGGAGAGGAGGGACAATGACAGGATGAAAGTCCCTGAGTACATTAAGTCTGGTGCTCCTGGGGACCTGGAATAATGGTTGATAGGAAAATCAGAGGTATGATTTTTTGTTGCTGTTGTTTCCTCCAGCAATTTCTCCTTACTGTGTGATCTGGAGTTTAAGGATAGGTATCACCATACAAATTCAGGATGAGGATTTTCACTTATGGGGTTTATTAAAAGTAGATTATTTGGAGATAATTATACATGGTTGCAGGGGCAACTGAAAAACAAAGAGATATATAGATATATTTCATGGGTATCCTAGAAATTAAAAATGTGAACTCCGTTTTTAAAACATTTGGGAAGCCATGGAAGTCAAGTTATAATAATGATAATAAAATTACTTATTACATTGGTTCACCCTCCTTTATTCTTTGTAGGTGGGGGATATAGATATACAATGAGTGAGATAATTGAGTAAGCCTACAGATTGCCTATATAAAACTTCAATTAAGAGGTGATTTGGAGAAAGGCATTGTTAGTTTTACAAAAGTGTATTTCAGAAAGCCATTCCATAGTATCTGTCATGATATTCTCATACACAAGATTGAGATGTGTGAGTGGAATGATAATCTGGTTAAGCAGATGTAAAGTTGATTGAACCACTGTATAAAGAGTTTGAGATTAGTGGATCAGTTTCACCCTGGCAAGGAGACCCCTGTTGCTATGCTAAAGAGTTCTGTACTCTGTACTCGGCCATGTCTCACGGAACATTATTGTGAATGACTTGTATGAAGATATAAAGGCAATACTGTCATATTTGCAGATCTCACATAGCTAAAAACTGTAAAACAACATCAGGATCTAAAGTAAATTGACAGGCTGGAATGATGGGCTGACATTAACAGTGTGTCGGGTTCTGAGAGAGATCATATCCAGGCTTAAACCAAGATTGCACAGTCAGCTCTTAACAATCCAATCCATGATATAAAAAGAATAAAAGCAATCCTAACAATGTCAACTTTTATTTAAGCCCTTAGTATGTATGGGTACTTTTCTACATGTTTTCCTGTACATTTAGTCCTTTAAAAAGGGCTATGAGATAGTTACTATCATTCCCACTTTACAGATAAGAAAACCAAGGCAAAGAGAAGTGAAGCTACTTTCTATAACTCACAGAGCTTACAGAGCTCTACTCTATGTAGAGAGGAGGTGAGAATAGAGCACAAGGCATCCAATTCAAGAAGTACTATGTCACAAATCCTGCCCTTAGGTTTCAAAAAAATGAATACATAGCACAGGTTGCTAGGGAAGATATTGTTAACAGCCCATAAGTGAAAATTTTCTTTGACAGAGTTCAACACAAGGCATCAGTGTTGCCAGAATGGTTAATGGCATCTCTAGCAGCATTTATGGAAGAAATGTATCTAGAACATGACAGATAACATTCTTGTTCTTCCATATGGTGTCATCCTGCTTCAGATTCACTCATGATCTAACTTTATGCTCCCTGCACTTCCTGTATTTATATTGACACTGATAAAGGTACCTGACTCATTAATGAAGAAATAGTATAAAACAAAATATAGCATAATTTGAGCTCAAAATACACAAATTTTTAAAAAATGTGAGCAATTTTTCAGAAATCAAGTTGATAATAAAGTGAAATCTAGATAAAGCAAAATTGAAACCTGTGACCTAGTCCATTTATTTCTTTTTCAATCACATTAACGTACAAGTACCACACAGTCAATTGGACCAGAGTCATTTGGGTGAACTGGGACAATCTTCATGTTTCTCAAATAACCAGACTTTCCTTCAACATTTACTTCATTTGATCATATAGTCCCTAATTTTTCTTTTCTTTTTAGCTGAATGCTACTGGTTCAATTATACTAAGAAAAAAGCAATTGGACCTACATATAGTGGGCTTCAATCCACTCTGAATATTCCAGTTAAATGATTTTATCAGATTTTAGTTTTGAATTTAAATTCAGGACTGGATTGCTTAATTCTCTGCCATCTACTTTTTGAAGTTATTATATAAATGCTAAATGCCCTGTAGACTGTTTATGCAGTATTACTATGTACATACAAAGCTTATATTTTATGGCATCAAATTTGAAATTTATACGTTTTCTCTAATATTCTGAGGATGGATGAAACCTTGAATTCTATAAACAAAATAATGTTGGAAGCAAATTCATAAAGATTCTAGAAGCAAAATGAAATTCAAGTAATCCTTTCAACTAGGAAGCTGTACTGCATTCCATTCTGCTGCTCTTAAACATCCTTTTTTTTTTTGTCACCTATAAACAACAGAAATTTTTTTCTCACAGTTCTGTGGGCTGAGAAGTCCAAGATCAATAGACAGGCACATTAGTGTCTGGTGAGATATATCTTTGTTTTTATAAACTTGTATGTCAAATAATTTATACAATAGGAAAAGAAAACTCTAACACAGAGTTCAGACTATGCATAGGATGCACAGTAGCTTCATTTCTTGATCTGCGCCTTGTCAGGTTGTGTTTACCTGACAATCTTTTTTCCTCCCTGATAAGCTGATAGTCATGCTCAATACACTTCTTCCATATTATTGGAACTGGTTATTTTTGAAGCCCATTCCCTTATACAATGAACTTCAGAAACTATACATTGAGTAAAAAATTAAGTACAATTGTCTATTTTTAAAGATGAAGACAATGCTAATTACAATTCTCCAGATAAACATACATAATTATAGTAATTACAATTCAACAATAACTCTCTGGTACTTACTATTATAAACTCATAAACTATTATTCAGTACCCTATAAAATTCAAAATCTAATTGAAAGTGCTAGTTTAGCATAATTCCCACAAGCCATCATCTTTAATATTCTGGAATGAATGAGGTTTTGGTTGAGCTATTAATTGATACTGACAAGCAATAACCACTGGAATGAAACTGCAATTATGAGTGTCAATTAATCACATTCGCTGTCGTCTCTGGTGTCAAACAAAATTCAATAATATTCTAAATAGTTTTTAAAAGTTTATACCTTTTATGTTTCAATTCACTAAATGGAAACCAAAAGCAGTGTCCTGGGATTCTCAAATAACATCCAAAGTATATTTATGTAAAATATGAACATTGTGTTTCTTAGTTTAAAAAGCTGTTCTTTTTCATCCAAAATTATTTTCAGGATAAATCTGTGTCTTTGAAGACTAGTAAAAGCACCTCATTCCGCCTTCCACCTGCCTTAACTCAGTGCATCTTTTTGACTCGTGGATCACCCCTGGATGCAGCAGAAATTGCACATGTAGAAGAAACTCTGAGAGCAGGAACTTGAGTAAGCATCATTAAGGACTTGAGATAATTTGAAAGTGAACTTTTAGAAGCTGCAATTGATCAGTGTCTCTTTGAATCAGGGAAAGGAGGCAGCAGGATTTAATTTCCTTTCCCTCATTATTTCTAATTAACAGGCCAACTAGTGATGTTCCTTCCCTCTAATCTAAGGCATGCATACATCAGCATCATTCACCAACCAACCAAGTCTGTTCAAAAGTCATTGGAGGGCTCCTTTTGGCACCGAGGCTATGACCTCAAGACTGAAACGAATGTATTTGCTGTAAACTGTGCTAGGCCACCTACCAGATGATCACACAAATGGCAGTGTTAACAACACAAGATCCAATCCCAGACAAATAAAGCACTCTGTGCAAAGTGTAGGTTGTGACCTCACTAGGTGGATGTTTACCAGATATTCAAGCAAACATATAGCCTTTACTTAAATATTCACAAATCCCAGCCCTTGGTTGGTTGGTGAGACATGACTATAAAGAGAAAGGCTTGTTTCATTTTATATGCTTAGATTTTATGTCAAGTTTATTGTGCTGGGATAGTTCAACCTCAACAAACTAAGAAAGGAAGTAAAGCATCTGTTCACTCTAAACTCCGAATCTGAAAAATGTTTCCTGGAAGGGTTTTTCATAAAGCTGAACATGTTAACAACTTAAAAATAAAAAAGGATTTATGCCCTATGATTAAAAATCTTGACTAGACATAGCAAAGTTACTTATTTAGAAATATTTTTTAATGCACAGCATTCGTACAGTTTTCATAGAATGTTACTAAAGTGAAGAGACTTACTGCAAGCAGACACTTGAAGGAGGAAAGAACATTATACTAATTGCCTATACTTATTAATAATGTAAATGGAATGAACTTCACTTTAATTATTCTGTTTTTCTCTTTACTTCTGTTTCTACTAATTGCATTTATGTTCACTACTGACTTACAATAACATAATGAGGTAATGTTCAAGACTTAGATTTCACACTGTTTTCAAACTGCATCAATATAATATGACCTCTTCTGTTTTGTTATTTGTGGTTCCGACACAGTAGGTTATGGTATCTTTTTGTTTGTTTCTTTTAAAAGTTAAGTTCTCTCTGGTTTTGGATTCTTCTCTTTCTCTTCTTCTTTGTCTCCTATTGTGTTAATTGTAATTTTATAAAATTTTAATATCTGAGTTACTCAATTAGCAGGTCAATTATTTTCAGTTGTCCGGAATTATATGTTTTGGTTAACTCATGCTGGCAGGCATACTGCAAAGAAAGCTTGCTTAAATTCAGAGTAGTGCTACAGGAGTAGTTCTGAAATTCTTATGGCTGATTACAACGGCTAGTTACTCTTGATCTTCAAAAAGTCCAGGTGAAAAAGCCTTGTTCCATAGCTTGGAAATTGGGGACTTAACTGAACCCTACTCCAGGCACCAGATCAGACTCCATGTGCTCCTGGAGGAAACTCTGCAGCACACCTCTCTGTGAGGTGCTCTGGGTAAGATTCAAGTGAGCTTTATCTTCTTTCCTAATTAGGTACCAATCCTGTCTTTGTTTTCTTTTTTATTTTTTTAAATTAATTTTTGAGTATAACTGCTTTACAATGTTGTGTGAGTTTCTGCTGTACAGCAAAGTGAATCAGCTATACATATACATATAGCCCCTCTTTTTTGGATTTCCTTCCCATTTAAGTCATCACATAGCACTGAGTAGAGTTCCCTGTGCTGTACAGTAGGTTCTCATTACTTATCTATTTTATACATAGTACTGTCTGTATGTCAATCCCAATCTCCCAATTCATCCCATCCCCCCTTCTCCCCTTGGTATCCATATGTTTGTTCTCTACATCTGTGTCTCTATTTCTGCTTTGCAAATAAGTTAATCTGTATCATTTTTCTAGATTCCACATATAAGCGCTATTATACAATATTTGTTTTTCTCTTTCTGACTTACTTCACTCTGTATGACAGTCTCTAGGTCCATCTGTGTCTCTGCAAATGGCCCAGTTTTGTTCCTTTTCATGGCTAGAAATATTCCATTGTATACATGTACCACATCTTCTTTATCCATTCCTCTGTTGATGGACACTTAGGTTGCTTTCATGTCCTGGCTATTGTAAATAGTGCTGCAATGAACATTGGGGTGCATGTGTTTCTTTCAATTATGGTTCTCTCCAGGTATATGCCCAGGAGTGGGATTGCTGGGTCATATGGTAGTAGTTTTGTTTTTAGTTTTTTAAGGAACCTCCATACTGCTCTCCACAGTGGCTGTATCAATTTACATTGCGACCAACAATGTGAGACAGTTTCCTTTTCTCCACACCCTCTCCAGCATTTCTTGTTTGTAGATTTTTTGATGATGACCATTCTGACCGGTGTGAGGTGATACCTCCTTGTAATTTTGATTTGCATTCCTCTAATAATTAGTGATGTTGAGCATCTTTTCATGTGCCTCTTGGCCATCTATATGTCTTCTTTGGAGAAATGTCTATTTAGGTCTTCCACCCATTTTTTGATTGGGTTGTTTGTTTTTTTGATATTGAGCTGCATGAGCTGTTTGTATATTTTGGAGATTAATCCTTTGTCAGT
The DNA here is from genome assembly GCF_949752795.1 of Hyperoodon ampullatus. Taxonomy (NCBI): domain Eukaryota; kingdom Metazoa; phylum Chordata; class Mammalia; order Artiodactyla; family Ziphiidae; genus Hyperoodon; species Hyperoodon ampullatus. Next base: position 82,917,250 of record NC_136921.1, on the reverse strand, counting down.
TGCTTCGTTTGCAAATATTTTCTCCCATTCTAATGGTTGTCTTTTTGTCTTGTTTATGGTTTCCTTTGCTGTGCAAAAGCCTTGAAGTTTCATTAGGTAACATTTGTTTATTTTTATTTTTATTTCCATTACTCTAGGAGGTGGGTCAAAAAAGATCTTCTTGTGATTTATGTCAAAGAGTGTTCTGCCTATGTTTTCCTCTAAGAGTTTCATAATGTCCAGCCTTACACTCAGGTCTTTAATCCATTGTGAGTTTATTTTTGTGTATGGTGTTAGGGAGTGTTCTAATTTCATTCTTTTACATGTAGCTGTCCAGTTTTCCCAGCACCAGTTACTGAAGAGACTGTCTTTTCTCCATTGTATATTCTTGCCTCCTTTGTCATAGATTAGGTGACCAAAGGTGCATGGGTTTATCTCTGGGCTTCCTATCCTGTTCCACTGATCCATATTTCTGTTTTTGTGCCAGTACCATACTGTTTTGATTACTGTAGCTGTGTAGTATAGTCTGAAGTCTGGGAGCCTGATTCCTCCACGTCAGTTTTTTTCCCTCAAGACTGCTTTGGCTATTCAGGGTCTTCTGTGTTTCCACACAAATTGTAAAATTTTTTTGTTTTCTTCTTCCCCTTCCATGAGAAACACAGAGGACTCATAGAGTATAATCTTTTCTTTGCTCTCTCCAAGCCTATCAAACGTCAGGCTATCAGAAGTGATATTTAATAAAGAGAGTTAAGGAATCATGTTCCTAGGTGGTCTGAGCTCCAGTCTTGTGTCAAGTTACATGTTTGGGATGGTGCACATCTACACAACGTGAGATTCCTCCACTACAGAACCACTGATACCAAATTATACATTCATGTTCATGCAGAGACATTCATTGAGAGCCAATGGAAGACATGATTATACAAAGAATCCTTCTGTGTTTTCTGTTGAAGTTCCTATCTGCTGCGTTTTTTAATGCCCCTGTAAAAATCTCCTTTCCCTCCATGGTGAGTTTCTTTTTACTGTGTCTTGAAGGAATAGAATGCTTCCCTTCACCAGAATGAGAATTATGTAACTGAACAGTTTCCAAAATAGTTTTAAAAGAAAATTATCGTGGAGGATGTTATTATGTGTGAATAGTGAAAGTCTCTATCTGTGAAACTAAATTTGTTTAACAATTGAATCAAGACTCAAAAATTGAACAGGTTTCTTTTTAACTGTAGGATGCTCTCAAGACTTCAACTTGCTAATGTATACTGAGCCTCCAAGGAGGGGATTTAACAGACCCATTTCCCAGGCTCATTACAAGACAAAACTCTTGCTTTCAGAACACTATTAAAATCTCTCTAAATAATTAAAAGAACTAAAGGAAAATCTGAAGAACATGGTTTTGAATGCTAGGATGTAATTTTTTTTTGCATTCCTTTTTTGATTTAACTGCTAAGAAGCACAAAGCTAAATAAACCACTCAGAGTATCCAAATATCTCTTTAGTTAATGTAATTACATTATAACTTCATTATATTAAAAACTACTTATTATCCACTACAATATCATGGAAGCAAATAAGGTATAAACACATGAAACTATAAAAACACTGATGGCATTACTGAAAACACTATAGAAAAACATGCATAGTGACAGCAGATTTTTTTTCAAAAATCAATTTACTCATCGTTGTCACTATCACTTTACTTTATTTCAAATAAAACTTCGAGAACAATCCCTTTGTGTTCAAATGATGCAGAATGCTTAATACATCCTCAAGATGGCCTTGGATTATCAAAACTAGTATCAAAACTAAATAAAAATTCCATGCATAATAAAAGACAACTCCTATATTTAAATCAAAGAATTACATTGAGGGCTTCCCTGGTGGCGCAATGGTTAAGAGTCGGCCTGTCAGTGCAGGGGACATGGGTTCGAGCCCTGGTCCGGGAAGATTGCATATGCTGTGGAGCAACTAAGCCCATGTGCCACAACTACTGAGCCTGTGCTCTAAAGCCCGTGAGCCACAACTACTGAAGCCAGCGTGCCTAGAGCCTGTGCTCCGCAACAACAGAAGCCACCACAATGAGAAGCCTGCGCACCACAACGAAGAGTAGCCCCCACTCACTGCAACTAGAGAAAGCCCGTGCACAGCAATGAAGACCCAACACAGACAAAAATAAATAAATTAAATAAATAAATTTTAAAAAAAGGATTATACTCACTGAACACTATGTGAAAAATAACAGGTATTATTAACTACATTCTTACAGATTAATTCTATTTCTTATTTTTTTAAGTTCTAAAATAAAGTTTCCTAATCACCAAAGCCACTGTCCAAATATCAATTTAATATAGCCACACTCTCTTCAGTATATGTATATATTCAGATCCCATTCAGGGAGGGGACCATCATTCCCCTTTAATTCAGCTTCTTCACAAGTGCTTTCTCAAACCTGTGTCCATATACATCACCAGAGAGTTTGTTTAAATGTAGATTATCTGGGTCATTTCCCAGGGATTCTGACTCAGTAAGACTGCATGAGGTCCTGGAATCTCCATCTCTGAGAAATATCCCAGGTGATTCAGATGGTGGTCCATAGTCTAATATTAAAAAATTGCTGTTGAAGAGCATGTAGCCAATAGAGAATAATTTTAGTTGTATTTAAACTCAATTGCCCTCCCACTCCAAGAGGGCATAGCCACTGTTTGGGAAAGGACTTACGGGTCACTCAGAAATTCAGCATAGAAACGCCCACCCTTCCTTATTTCATAAGCTCCTCTGGCTCCTATTCTAACCACATGCAAGCATGCTTTGTTCAGCCACTACAAATGTGGGTTCTAGTCCCAGCACTGCTATTAATTAGTTGTATGGCCCAATTAGCAAACCCCATAACTTCACTAAACCTCATGTTATTCAAATAGTAGACTGGATTACATTATTTCAAAAATCACAATCAGCTTCAAAGTTCTGTGAATCAGGTGTAAACCTCGATTTTTCTTTTCATTTTCTATGTTATTTTATCTAAGCCATGTATTTTCAAAATGAGCTTTGAAGGCAGTTTTCTGATAACCTAAAACTTGTCTCTTTCACAGTAGACTACATGTTGTCTCCATTTTCTTTCAGAAATAAGACATTAGAAATGTAAAAAAAAATCACTGAGCATTGTGACTTTAACCAGTACTCAGTATTACTCCTCTTCACCCCTCTTGGATTCATAAATGACTTGGTAAGTCCACTGGGCCAGAAAAAAATGTTTACATTCAGAAGCAAGAAACAATAAACATTAAAAAAGAAAAGTGACTGAATGAACTGTGGGTATTTCCTTGCCCCCTGTTCTTAAATGGCAAAGTAATTGAATGTAGGTGTAACTCATAGTTTGCAAAAGATTTAGACTGAATATAAAACTACTGTGAAAGTGATGCCAGGAAATAGGTTTGATTCTTCCTTTCCAAGGATGAAATTTCAATACACACTCTTCTTGGTTTCCAGTCAAGCCAGTGATGTCTGTTTATGTGGAACAGAAAAGTACATAATGATCATTTGCTTGGGGTGAGTTAAAGAAACTAACACATGCCTTTTGTCTCTTACACCAGCCACCAAGGAAAAAGAGCAGGCATCTGTGGGCTGTGGGATGGAGTGTGATCCATGATCACCTTCGTTATCAGAGTCGGAGCAAGGGCTAGAACACAGGGTTCTCAGCTCTTGTATTCTGCCCTCTAAAAAGCAGAAAAAACTGGGGCTGCCCTGTGTCCTGCCAAATATTGGTTTGTTCTTAAAATGCAAGATAAAGTGTTTCTCTGTTCTACTGAAACTTTTAGAGCCAAACAATTTAGATATTAAATAATATATAACAAACATAAACTTTCCATCCTGTAACTTCCATTCTGCAGCCAAGAATTTTACTACTGTGCATTAAGATAATATGGTTTTAGTTGAGAAGGTAAAAAATATCCATAACTTTTTATTAGGAAAGGTGAAATTCTTGGCAACCGAGGCTACTATACAAATCAAGTGTTTAGATGAAAATGTAGTTGATCACATAATCCATCTTTAAATTCACTTTACGATTTACTTTGTGGTATATGAACAGTATTTTTAAAAAAGAATCATGTGTGTTATATAGATAACTAGCCTATATCGTCAGTAATTCTGGCAGTAGGTACATATTATTATTCTACAATGTAGAGCCATTTACGATGTGTAACCAAATGGCTTATTTTATACAATGGACTCTGGAATTACAGATGGGCTCTGGCCTGACCCCAGGGCACATTTCCTTATTTCTCCAAGCCTTTTCACCTCCCTAAGCATCAACTATAAAATAGGCACAAGGGACTTCCCTGGTGGCTCAGCGGTTAAGAATCCGCCTGCCAATGCAGGGGACACAGGTTCGGGCCCTGGTCCGAGAAGATCCCACATGCCGCGGAGCAACCAAGCCCATGCGCCACAACTACTAAGCCTGAGCTCTAGAGTCTGTGAGCCACAACTACTGAGCCCACGTGCCACAACTACTGAAGCCTGCGCTCCTAAAGCCCGTGCTCCACAACAAGAGAAGAGCCATCGCAATGAGAAGCCCGTGCACCACAATGAAGAGTAGCCCCCGCTCGCAGCAACAAAGACCCAATGCAGCCAAAAATTAATTAATTAATTAAAAAAACCACAAACAGGTACAAGATTACCTATAGGAACCTTCTACATAGTAAGGGGTAAATCTGTTTTTCCACAAGAGAACAATTATTCCTAAATGGCACCCTGAAGAGAGAAGCATATCTAGAATATCCATACTTTACTGAAGTTGCAATGAAGGAAAATTTCCCAGCCAAGGGCACCACTGACTAGCAAAGATAAAGGACAAATAGTCTACTCACCACATCTGTTTCTGCAGTGCTTTGGTGAATATTCCCTCATTGTCCTAGCTCCAGACTTTAATAAAGCAGTCAGATTCTTGAGTTTAAATATTTTGATCAAAATAAAACCATTTTTATTAAAAGTTTTAAGAAGAGTAGAATGAGTGGAAGGCTCTAAAAAGATCTCCTTATGTTACTTTAATCTCCCCATTGTATCCTTCAATAATTACATTTTTACTACTTCAGCTTGACGCTTGACAATAACGGTTTCCAAAAAATTGTACATTCCCACTATGTGCACTATAAATAGATAGATAAACGGAGCTTTTTCACATTACAAAAATGTTCAGTGCTTTGTTCAGTTCTTACAAGAGTGTTTGGTCTCTTCTATTCCACTGCCTCCTCTGTACTAAATTTTAAGCATCATGATTAAATCAGTATTCTTTTTATCTAACCTCTGAGTAGATGAATCTTCCATAATTATGATTTTAAATATATTCTTGACAATGTTCCTGATGCCTTCCATATGGAGAGATTTTTCTTTTCATTATTTGTCCTTCTGATTACCAATGAAAATGTGAAGCTTTATTGTGTTATACTTATAAAAACAGCAATTCACAAATAAGTGTCATTTGGCCTTTGTCCCTTCCACATTGTCCCTGGGATCCACAGAATAATCCTTGGAGATTCCATCCTGTTGGAATAATTCATATCTGAGTGATGTCAATAGCTGGAGAATGGTACAATGTGCATTCAAAGAGCCTGGTCTTTCATTATCCTCGTGGAGTCATTGTGCATGCTGGTATCACCAAAATCCATTCAGACTCAGATGATTATTCAATGCACTTTAGAAGGATTCCTTTCTCCTTTCATCCTCAGTGCATTCCCCAAGGAAACAGGATATATCAACACACCATATCATAAATGGAATCAGTCATAGCATCCACCACATTGTATCTTCTATCATATGTTATTTCACAATATGACATGCTCAAGTTCTTTGCTGATGAACACTGTAACTCCCAATATAGATCTGGCAATATCGTGTGCTTTTTTCCCCTTTCACAGTCATCCTGTCATTGCTATTAGCCTATTTTTATGTCTGAATAAAAGCCTGTGTTTCTTCCTGGAATGCAGCTTTTCTTTAATAACAGTGTATAAAAGTAAAATGTAAGCAAAAAGATGAAATAGCTCCAGATGTGGTAATTCAGTGACAAGTAGTTGAGCTATATACACTGGTATGAAGAAAATGCCCATAAAAGATTGAATTTTACTTTATCCTAGAAACAGGGTAGAGTGGAAACAACAGGGAATTTGCCGTTCTTTCTAAGCTTATTACTGCTTGTGAGACTCAGGGGAAAGTGACTTCTGTGCTTGGAGAGATAAGAACCCTCACTTCATGATACTGTGGTGAGATTTACGTAAGATAATGTGTGCAAAATTCCGAGAGCCTGGTGCCATGACACAACGTCCCAGAGCAATACATCTAAGAGCTGTCTGTCCCCATGCCTTCTCCACCTGCTTATGCTCCCCTGAGATTTCCCAGATATCAGATAGAAACTGTAACTTTAAAAACTGAACCATACACACATTAGAAGTCTTTTATGCATTGTCTTGGCATAGTTCAGTTAGTTGCAATATAAGTCTATCATACAAACTTGTATTTGTATATCACTCAACACAGGATGTCATTTCTGTGTCATCTATTTTATGGTAGAAAACTTAGAAGGGAGGCCTATGGTTGTTACTTTGTGTTTCATTGCTTTTTATCCTGTATGTGATTAATTAATAAAAGTTATATGATGAATTGCATAATCATTTTTATGGTGAAAAAATGGTAAGATGTAAAGAAATACTATGAAAGAACACAAGAAATTAGCTCAGTTGGTTAAAGGTACTGAGTAGCTTGCAAGTAACTCAAAAGATAATTTTACTAGCAGCACAGCTTTATACTTTGGTAAGGGAAAATAAAGGATAGGTTTAAAGTAATCTTCAGGCAAATAAATAAAAAATTTCTTATAGAAGATTTGCCATGAGTTTTATGGAGGAGCAATGAAAATCGTGTGAAATCTAAATTTATAAAATATTATACATCCTCATTTCATATACTCATTTTTCTTCATACCAGCCCTGTAATCAAAGGTGAGGGAAAAGAAGAAAACTAAGAGTATATATATTAAGGAGGAAGACAATAGGCAGATTATCTAAATAATATTGGTTCCTAAAAGAGTACTGATTTTGAAACAATCCTTAGTGTTGCCTTGGTCTGTTATCGGGCCATTGAACCATCAGTTCAAGCAGCCACTACCTACCAAGAACTCCCTCAGTGAGCTGGCACCAGGCCAGGTACTTCTCTGCTTGGTAATGTTATCTCTCTTCCCAATCACTCCTCATTATAGACAGAAGGCTATGTTCAAATTATTTAACGATTTGTACAGCATAGGAACTAACTATTCAGAAAGAATACTTCTTAAGTGTTTACCATGTGTTAGGCATGCCAAATGTTATATACATTATTGCCATTTATTCCCTTAACCACTATGAAGTAAGTATTACTCTTATTCCCATTTCACACATGAGAAAACTGAGGTTTAGAGACATCACTTCCTCAAGGTCATATCATTTGCAGGGAGAAGGGCCAGTATTAGAATCTAGGCCAGGGACCAGAGGCCATGCTCCTAATAGACATAGATCTCATGGAGGAAAATCCATAATATGGTGAGTCAGGGTACAGTTAAAATGCCTGATAGAGGCCTTTACTTTTTGACATTTTATCTGAACAGTTGTTGACTAAATTTACCATATAATTATGCCTCTCCTATCTGTCCTTTTACCTTCTTTTCAACCACTGGGAAAACTGATTGCAAAATTTGTTTTCTGAATTTCTGAAAATTGCATCGGCTTAAGTGTTTAAAAAAAATGCCTTGATGATTAAGAGCCTCATATACATAGTTATAGTTCTGAAATTATAAGTTTAAATTGTGCCAGAGAAAAAGATTTGGTTTATATTACCAACAAAAATGAACCACGGCAGGAAAGCAGAGCAATTGCGGGCTAAAGAAGACCTTATCTAATGATAAGGTCCAGCCTTATCATTTTACAGATGAGGATGGAAGGCCCAGAAGGGTTCCTTGACTGTTCCCAGGTTCCACTGTCAGGTGCAGCTCGGAGTGGATCAAAGTCCTAGGATTCTGCATATTTTCTTGAAGGTACATAAAATAGAAAGAAAGTCTGAGGGGACTTTCCTGGTGGTCCAGTGGTAAAGAATCCGCCTTCCAATACAGGGGATGCGGGTTCGACCCCTGGTCGGGGAACTAAGATCCCACATGCCATGGGGCAACTGGGCCCGTGGGGCAGCTGGGCCAGTGCGCCACAACTACTGAGCCCGTGCGTCTCAACAAGAGAGCCCGTGTGCCAGAAACTACAGAGCCCACGTGCTCTGGAGCCCGAGCGCCACAATTAGAGAAAACCCACATGCCACAACTAGAGAGAAGACTGTGCACTGCAATGAAGACCGGACGCGGCCAAAAAAAGAAAAAAGAAAATGAAGGGAGGAAGGGAGGAAGGGAAGAAGGGAGGGAGGGAGGAAGGGAGAGAGGAAGGAAGGAAGGAGGCAAGCCTGACCAGTAGTCAAGGGTCCCCTAAGTCCAGGTTCTGTCACTAAACAGCTGTGCTCTCTTCAGAAGGTCATTTACGCTCTCTGGGTCTCATTTTCCTAGTGTGAAAAGAAAGGTTTCTACTATTTGATCTTTTCTTTTGCTTCTAACTAGAACATTTTTTTATCCTGAATTTCCTTTCATCACAGTGCATTTGGTTATGTCAGTTAGACATCATTATTAACCACCCATGCTTCAGCCCACCACCATTCTGATTCAAAATGCAAATACTGCCCTCATTTGCTTTTCTGATACGAATAGCTTTTATGCTATGATCTTTTTGTTTTGGATTTGGTTAGCCTTGAAACCTTTAAAATATTTACTAGGGTAGCTTTAAAATTCTTTGCATAGGGATTAAATGTCTTAATAATGATGGTACAATAAATATTTGATGATATGTTTTGGTCACATAATCAGAGATAAAACAGTAACCTCCTTAAAAATATTTAACAACACATTCAAGTGCTAAAGGCTTGATTAGGACTGTTATTAAGGAATAAGAAATGAGAGATAAAGGTGACCAGCGGAGAATTTCAAGGACGTGAAGCACATATTTAAAGACAGCAAAATGTGATACACAGTACGACTAAAAACATAAATAAACTATCTTGCCTGGAAACCTGTGCCGTTTTAATATTCTTTGTCATTCCAAATGGTTTATCCAAAGGGAAAATTTCAGTAAGGGCTCACCACCGTCCTTGTAGAAGGCCATATTCACACCAGAATGAAGGGGCCTAGAAACACATTCCAAACTCCACTAAGAGTTTGGAAGGATTTTTTTTTATTACAGCTGGACTATTTACTCTGTAATACTGGCCCCAGTGAGGAAAGAATATATGTATTTACATACTAAATTTCATGTTGTAGATTTATTTCACTATTTATCTGCTTTATAATCATGCTGGTTTATGAAAGTTTTACAAAGGTATTTTATTTTTTGAATTCTAAATAAGTAGTTTTGTTTATTTTCGTTAAAACTTATAAATGCAAGGTTGTACATTCCTGGGTTTCCTAAATTTTTACATGAAGATATCTTTGTCTAAACTGTTGTGCCTGCTACATCCCCTAGAATCTAGAAATATCAGAACTGAAGGGGACGTTGGTAATCATGTTCTCAAGGAATCGTCAGAACTAATAAAATGAGACCACTTTACAGCTGAGGCAAGGTGGGGTCCAAGATGCACAACGACTCTCAAGGACATCTAGTTAGTTAGGGACAAAGTTTGATCTACTTATATTCACTCCCAGCACAAAAAATTTTCTACTACCAGCAAAACCCATGTCACTGCAAGCTCCTAGCAGTAACTAGCAATGAAGGTAAGGTTCTAAGAAGAACAGCCTCCTTACAACGTCTTCATAAAACTCTAGGACATGACAGAAATGTTCCACAGTCTGTCTAAAATACTGGAAAAGGGAGTAACTCAAATAAAATAGCAAAGCTATAATGTAAGGACCCAGATCTGGGAACTTGAGGACCCTTCTCCAGTGTCCCTTCCAGAATGTTCCCAGACCCCCACAGAGGGGAGGCACACTTCTCATATATCTGCTGTAGTCTGTCCAAGTCACCCCTAATTTTGAGTGGGGCCACTGTTAACCCATATGGTACCTTTGTGTGAATTTAGGAAAAGCTACCTTCTCTGGATGGTTGAATTAGAAAAAGGCACCTCATTCGGGTGATCTGTAGCCCCTCAGGCACAAGATGAGTTTGTGCCAAGGAAAGTGCACCCCTCTTCCAGGAGGATGCAAACTCCCCCAGGGCACACAGTGTAGAAATCTGACCAATAGCTGATATTCATCCCTTCCTGCTTTCTTGGCAGGACACTTTTGTGCAACACACAAACTACACAACTCTCTGTGGTGATCTTGCTTTTGGATCTGCTGTCTCATGAGTTCCCCTGGAGATTAGAATGAAATGTTGTGGTTGTGGAGTCCTCCATAAAGTGCCTATTCATACTTGCATTGCCTTCTCTCTAGTCCTAGAGAATGTGCTTTTCTCCTCCTTATTCAAAGGCAACATCTCCACCAATGCCTTCTATCTCAGCTCCTCCCAACTCAAACAGTCTACTTTTGCTTATCTACCTTCACCTTTTTCTATATCCTGCCACTTTTCCCGTTCATAATTATTCTGGCTGGCTGTTCACCAAAACTCTTCTTTTTTCCCTCCTGGGCTCACAGGTAGAGCACATTTTCCAGTCTTCCTTAAAGTTAGGTGTGCTTGATGACTAAAGTCTGGCAAGTGGGCAGGTGGATGGAACCAAATAAGCTACATGTGTGTCTAGCCTTCAAAAGTCCCTGAGCAATCTTCCATGTTCTCCATCTTTTCTTGAGTGCAGAAGAGCTAGTAGAGCTCTGTGGGCCCCAGACGATGGTAGGGTCACTAGAGCAAAGATACCTGGGTTCCTGAACGACTGTAGACCTGACCCCCATGCCAACCCTCACTGGACTAGAAGTGAGAAAGTTTGGAGGGGTAGGTCATTGAGATGTCGCAGTTGTTTGCTACAACAGGCCATCTGGGCTCACTGCAAGGGCCATGTTCCAACACTGCCTAGGCTCTGGTGGAGAGTCAGACAACCCCTAGAAGCAGCTATCCTTTCTGTGGCACAGGAAATTCAGTGACATCACGCCTTCTCACTCTACACCCAAAGACTTCAGGATAATGAAAAGTCGCTTCAGCTTTTCAAAATTTGGGAGATCATCATGCAATTTCTACCCTTCCACGCTGATACTGTAGAATTGACTCGGCTCTCTGGGTTTGGATTACCTTCTCTATTACTGTAGAAGAATACATGGAGTTTGTTTTCTGTTCTTAGTCATACTGCCACAGTCTATTCTTGAAAGAAAAGTAAGTTTCCAGAGATATACTGCATTTTAGATCACAAAAGTCAGTATGTAAGCTTTAAACTCCATGACTCTCCCCTCCCTCCCAGTACTCAGACTTTTATCTAAAGGATAACAAATGCAGTTAATAATTTTTCTTTGGAAAATGTATGTGCTGCACAAAATTACTGCATTATCTGAGATTAACTTGCCTATTCCATCTGCTTTCTCCCACTTCCTCCGTGGATAGTAATGCAAAGAGATGGGAAGGATGTTCACTTTTGAGATTAGAACAACCTGTTATGATTAATTTTGAGTAGATGGTAAGATATATAGGTTTACAACAAAGAAGAAAATATTACTACAGATAACTAAAGACTAGAGTTGAAAATTGAGACCCAAAACCTTAAAAAATATTGAGAGTATATCCAGCTGCAAGGTAGGTCTGGTACAGCTATTCATCAGCTCAAAGATTAAGAGTACAGAAGATTATTTTTGAGGTATTTCTCCTTTGGAACCACTTCTGTTCTGAAATAATACAAACAAACACTAAAAGAAAAAAATGAAATTATGAGCTTTTAATACTAATAATATTTGAGGCTAAATTAAGTTGGGAGAAGGAGCACATTTCTGTAAGGTTTTCAAATCATGCAGATTCATGTTCTCTGACTATATAAAATACTCACTGATTGGCACTTATGTCTACCGTGAGTTTCAGGAAACCATTTGGACCCCAAACCACTTAAATGTGAGAAATGAATGGCATCACAGGCAAGGAGAGAAGCTGGTCACCACTTTCCAGGGACAACTCCACACTAGGGGTGGGGGAAGCATGCGTGCTGTGTTTGGCTAAATCACCCTGACACCATTTCTAGGGATGAAGCTGAGAGAGAAACACAGTAAGGGTAAGGGATAATTATTTGCTAACATGAAGGAGCGATCACATTAATGATTTTAATTGTTAGCTCTACATAGCAGGGACCCTATCCGAATATACATAAAAAGTTATTTGTGAATTTAAGGCAGCAGGGTGCGATGGAAAATCTTTGCATATTATAAAGGCCAGGGTTTGGTTCTAGCTCTCTCTCTTCCAAGATGAGCATCCTAGGAAGGTTATTTGCAGATTATGAACTTCTCTGATTCTGTTTCCTTCTATGTAAAACAGGTATACTAATAACCTGCCTCACAACTTCATGAGCGGCACACACACATACACACGTGGTTTTGACTACTATAAATAACTTACACTGATAATAAACATTAATGATTCATTTAATACAACTCTAAGTATTTACTGAGAAGCTTATGTTTTAGTATGGAGTTAAAAACTATAAATAATTCTAAGAAGCAGTTGGATCTTGGAATCAAGGAGATTACTACTGGGGGATTTATACCATCAGGAAACAAATATTAATACAAAATCATATGTTATTAAGTGTGAACATGGGTTGTAGATGATGAATAACACAAAATATATTTCTAAATAGGAGATATTAAATGTTAGTTAGGAAACAAAAGACAAATAATAATGATAATAATAAAAAAACCCATTCAAGTTAAGTCCTTTTAGATTTACCTTAATCCTAGAAATTTAGTTGGATAGGTTTGGTTGTATGTAACAGAAGACCCAAATAAGAGTAAATTAATTTCAGATTTAAGAGGAAATTTTCTCTCTCCCCCTCTCTTTCTCTAACACCACACACACACACACACACACACACACACACACACACACACACACACACACACACACACACACACGGAAATCCAGGGTTGGCGTGGCAGCTTCTCAGTGTCAGACCGCAGCTTCTTCTTGTCTTTATGTTTCCATTTCCATGGCCCTGATGGCTGCTACAGCTCCAATCATACATCTGCATTACAGGCAGCAGGAAGGAGGAAAGAGCCCACTCCACCTCTTTTAAAAAGACTTCCAGGGAGGAACTTCAGATGGCGGAAGAGTAAGACGCGGAGATCACCTTCCTCCCCACAAATACATCAGAAATACATCTACACGTGGAACAACTCCTACAGAACACCTACTGAACACTGGCAGAAGACCTCAGACCTCCCAAAAGGCAAGAAAGTCCCCACGTACCTGGGTAGGGCAAAAGGAAAAACAGAGATAAAAGAATAGAGACGGGACCTGCACCAGTGAGAGGGAGCTGTGAAGGAGGAAAGGTTTCCACACACTAGAAGCCCCTTCGCGGGCGGAGACTGCAGGTGGCGGAGGGGGAAAGCTTCGGAGCTGCGGAGGAGAGCGCAGCCACAGGGGTGCCGAGGGCACAGTGGGGAGATTCCCGCACAGAGGATCGGTGCCGACCGGCACTCACCAGCCCGAGAGGCTTGTCTGCTCACCCGCAGGGGTGGGCGGGGCTGGGAGCTGAGGCTTGGGCTTCGGTCGGATCCCAGGGAGAGGACTGGGGTTGGCGGCGTGAACACAGCCTGAAGGGGGCTAGTGCGCCACAGCTAGCCGGGAGGGAGTCCGGGAAAAAGTCTGGAGCTGCCGGAGAGGCAAGAGACTTTTTCTTGCCTCTTTGTTTCCTGGTGCGGGAGGAGAGGGGATTAAGAGCGCTGCTTAAAGGAGCTCCAGAGATGGGGATGAGCCACGGCTAATAGCACGGACCCCAGAGACGGGCGTGGGACGCTGAGGCTGCTGCTGCCACCAAGAAGCCCGTGTGTGAGCACAGGTCACTATCCACACCTCCCCTCCCGGGAGCCTGTGCAAACCGCCACTGCCAGGGTCCCGTGATCCAGGGACAACTTCCCCGGGAGAACACACGGCGCGCCTCAGGCTGGTGCAACGTCACGCTGGCCTCTGCCGCCGCAGGCTCGCCCCGCACTCCGTGCCCCTCCCTCCCCCCGGCCTGAGTGAGCCAGAGCCCCCGAATCAGCTGCTCCTTTAACCCTGTCCTGTCTGAGCGAAGAGCAGACGCCCTCAACCGACCTACACACAGAGGTGAGTCCAAATCCAAAGCTGAAACACGGGAGCTGCGTGAACAAAGAAGAGAAAGGGAAATTTCTCCCAGCAGCCTCAGGGGCAGCAGATTAAATCTCCACAGTCAACTTGATGTACGCTGCATCTGTGGAATACCTGAATAGAAAAGGAATCATCCCAAATTGAGGAGGGGGACTTTGGGAGCAACGATACATATTTTGTCTCCTTTTTCTCTTTTTGTGAGTGTGTATGTGTATGCTTCTGTGTGTGATTTTGTCTGTATAGATTTGCTTTTACCATTTGTCCTACGGTTCTGTCTGTCCGGTTTATTTTTTTATTACTTAAAAAAATTTTTTTTCTGAATAACTATTTTACTAACTTTATTTTATTTTATCTTCTTCTTTCTTTCTTTTTTTTTCTCCCTTTTATTCTGACCCGTGTGGAGGACAGTCTCCTGGTGCTCCAGCCAGGCATCAGGGCTATGCCACTGAGGTGGGAGAGCTAAGTTCAGGACACTGGTCCACAAGAGACCTCCCAACTCCACATAATATCAAATGGCGAAAATCTCCCAGAGATCTCCATCTCAACACCAAGACCCAGCTTCACTCAATGACCAGCAAGCTACAGTGCTGGACACCCTATGCCAAACAACTAGCAAGACAGGAACACAACCCCATCCATTAGCACAGAGGCTGCCTAAAATCATAATAAGGCCACAGACACCCCAAAACACACCACCAGACGTGGACCTGCCCACCAGAAAGACAAGATCCAGCCTCATCCACCAGAACACAGGCACTAGTCCCCTCCACCAGGAAGCCTACACAACCCACTGAACCAACCTTAGCCATTGGGAACAGACACCAAAAACAACGGACACTACGAACCTGCAGCCTGCGAAAAGGAGACCCCAAACACAGTAACTTAAGCAAAATGAGAAGCCAGAGAAACACACAGCAGATGAAGGAGTAAGGTAAAAAGTCACCAGACCTAACAAATGAAGAGAAATTAGCAGTCTACCTGAAAAAGAATTCAGAATCATGATAGTAAAGATGATCCAGAATCTCAGAAATACAATGGAGAAAATACAAGAAACGTTTAACAAGGACACAGAAGAACTAAAGAGCAAACAAACAGAGATGAACAACACAATAAATGAAATTAAAAATTCTCTAGAAGGGATCAACAGCAGAATAACTGAGGCAGAAGAATGGATAAGTGACCTGGAAGATAAAATAGTGGAAATAACTACTGCAGAGCAGAATAAGGAAAAAAGAATGAAAAGAATTGAGGACAGTCTTAGAGACCTCTGAGACAACATTAAATGCACCAACATTTGAATTATAGGGGTCCCAGAAGAAGATAAAAAGAAAGGGACTGAGAAAATATTTGAAGAGATTATAGTTGAAAACTTCCCGAATATGGGAAAGGAAATAGTTAATCAAGTCCAGGAAGCACAGAGAGTCCCATACAGGATAAATCCAAGGAGAAACATGCCAAGACACATATTATTCAAGCTATCAAAAATTAAATACAAAGAACAAATATTAAAAGCAACAAGGGAAAAACAACAAGTAACACATAAGGGAATCCCCATAAGGTTAACAGCTGATCTCTCAGCAGAAACCCTGCAATCCAGAAGAGAGTGGCAGGACACATTTAAAGTGATGAAAGAGAAAAACCTACAACCAAGATTACTCTACCCAGCAAGGATCACATTCAGATTTGATGGACAAATTAAAAGCTTTACAGACAAGCAAAAGCTAAGCGAATTCAGCACCACCAAACCAGCTTTACAACAAATGCTAAAGGAACTTCTCTAGGCAGGAAACACAAGAGAAGGAAAAGACCTACAATAATAAACCCAAAACAATTAAGAAAATGATCATAGGAACATACATATTGATAATTACCTTAAATGTAAATGGATTAAATGCTCCAACCAAAAGACATAGACTGGCTGAATGGATACAAAAACAAGACCTGTATATATGCTGTCTACAAGAGACCCACTTCAGACCTAGGGATACATACAGACTAAAAGTGAGGGGATGGAAAAAGACATTCCATGCAAATGGAAATCAAAAGAAAGCTGGAGTAGCAATTCTCATATCAACAAAATACACTTTAAAACAAAGACTATTAAAAGAGACAAAGAAGGACATGACATAATGATCAAGGGATCAACCCAAGAAGAAGATATAACAGTTGTAAATATTTATGCACTCAACATAGGAGCACCTCAATACATAAGGCAAATGCTAACAGCCATAAAAGGGGAAATCAACAGTAACACAATCATAGTAGGGAACTTTAACACACCACTTTCACCAATGGACAGATCATCCAAAATGAAAATAAATAAGGAAACACAGCTTTAAATGATACATTAAAAAAGATGGACTTAATTGATACTTATAGGACATTCTATCCAAAAACAACAGAATACACATTCTTCTCAAGTGCTCATGGAACATTCTCCTGGATAGCTCAAAGTTTGGGTCACAAATCAAGCCTTGGTAAATTTAAGAAAACTGAAATCTTATCAAGTATCTTTTCTGACCACAACGCTATGAGACTAGATATCAATTACAGGAAAAATTCTGTAAGAAATACAAACACATGGAGGCTAAACAACACACTAGATAATAACCAAGAGATCACAGAAGAAATCAAAGAGGAAATAAAAAAATACCTAGAAACAAATTACAATGAAAACACAATGACCCAAAACCTATGGGATGCAGCAAAAGCAGTTCTAAGAGGGAAGTTTATAGTTATACAAGCCTACCTTAAGAAACAAGAAACATCTCAAATAAACAACCTAACCTTACACTTAAAGCAATTAGAAAAGAAGAACAAAAAATCCCCAAAGTTAGCAGAAGGAAAGAAATCATAAAGATCAGATCAGAAATAAATGAAAAAGAAATGAAGGAAATGATAGCAAAGATCAATAAAACTAAGAGCTGGTTCTTTGAAAAGATAAACAAAATTGATCAACCATTAGCCAGACTCACCAAGAAAAAAAGGGAGAAGACTCAAATCAATAGAATTAGAAATGAAAAAGGAGAAGTAACAACTGACACTGCAGAAATACAAAGGATCATGAGAGATTACTACAAGCAACTATATGCCAATAAAATGGACAACCTGGAAAAAATGGACAAATTCTTAGAAATACACAACCTTCCGAGACTGAACCAGGAAGAAATAGGAAATATGAACAGACCAATCACAAGCACTGAAATTGAAACTGTGATTAAAAATCTTCCAACAAACAAAAGCCCAGGACCAGATGGCTTCACAGGCTAATTCTACCAAACATTTAGAGAAGAGCTAACACCTATCCTTCTCAAACTCTTCCAAAATATAGCAGAGGGAGGAACACTCCCAAACTCATTCTACGAGGCCACCATCACCTTGATACCAAAACCAGGCAAGGATGTCACAAAGAAAGAAAACTACAGGCCAATACCACTGATGAACATAGATGCAAAAATCCTCAACAAAATACTAGTAAACAGAATCCAACAGCACATTAAAAGGATCGTACATTATGATCAAGTGGGGTTTATCCCAGGAATGCAAGGATTCTTCAATATATACAAATCAGTCAATGTGATACACTATATTAACAAATTGAAGTAGAAAAAACATATGATCATCTCAATAGATGCAGAGAAAGCTTTCGACAAAATTCAACACCCATTTATGATAAAAATCCTGCAGAAAGTAGGCATAGAGGGAACTTTCCTCAACATAATAAAGGCCATATATGACAAACCCACAGCCAACATCATCCTCAATGGTGAAAAACTGAAACCATTTCCACTAAGATCAGGAACAATACAAGGTTGCCCACTCTTACCACTATTATTCAACATAGTTTTGGAAGTTTTAGCCACAGCAATCAGAGAAGAAAAAGAAATAAAAGGAATCCAAATTGGAAAAGAAGAAGTAAAGCTGTCACTGTTTACAGATGCCATGATACTATATATAGAATACTAAAGATGCTACCAGAACACTACTAGAGCTAATTCATGAATTTGCTAAAGTAGCAGGATACAAAATTAATGCACAGAAATCTCTTGCATTCTTATACACTAATGATGAAAAATCTGAAAGAGAAATTAAGGAAACAGTCCCATTTACCACTGCAGCCAAAAGAATAAAATACCTAGGAATAAACCTACCTAAAGAGACAAAGGAGCTGTATGCAGAAAACTATAAGACACTGATGAAAGAAATTAAAGATAATACAAACAGAGCGATATACCACGTTCTTGGATTGGAAGAATCAACATTGTGAAAATGACTATACTACCCAAAGCAATCTACAGATTCAATGCAATCCTATCAAACTACCAATGGCATTTTCCACAGAGTTAGAACAAAAAGTTTCACAATTTGTATGGAAACACAAAAGACCCCGAATAGCCAAAGCAATCTTGAGAAAGAAAAGCGGAGCTGGAGGAATCAGGCTCCCTGACTTCAGACTATACTACAAAGCTACAGTCATCAAGACAGTATGGTACTGGCACAAAAACAGAAATATAGATCAATGGAACAGGATAGAGAGCCCAGAGATAAACCCACACACATATGGTCACCTTATCTTTGATAAAGGAGGCAAGAATATACAGTGGAGAAAAGACAGCCTCTTCAGTAAGTGGTGCTGGGAAAACTGGACAGCTACATATAAAAGAATGAAATTAGAACACTCCCTAACACCATACACAAAAATAAACTCAAAATGGATTAAAGACCTAAATGTAAGGGTATACACCATCCAACTCTTAGAGGAAAACATAGGCAGAACACTCTATGACATACATCACAGCAAGATCCTTTTTGACCCACCTCCTAGAGAAATGGAAATAAAAACAAAAATAAACAAATGGGACGTAATGAAACTTAAAAGCTTTTGCACAGCAAAGGAAACCATAAACAAGACGAAAAGGCAACCCTCAGAATGGGAGAAAATATTTGCAAATGAAGCAACTGACAAAGGATTAATCCCCAAAACATACAAGGAACTCATGCAGCTCAATATCAAAAAAACAAAGAACCCAATCCAAAAATGGGCAGAAGACCTAAATAGACTCTTCTCCAGAAATAAACCTTCACAACAAAGTCATGAAAGAATCCTCAACATCATTAATCATTAGAGAAATGGAAATCAAAACTACAATGAGATATCATCTCACACCGGTCAGAATGGCCATCACCCAAAAATCTACGAACAATAAATGCTAGAGAGGGCATGGAGAAAAGGGAACCCTCTTGCACTGCTGGTGGGAATGTAAGTTGATACAGCCACTATGGAGAACAGTATGCAGCGTTCCTTAAAAAACTAAAAATAGAACTACCATACGACCCAGCAATCCCACTACTGGGCATATACCCTGAGAAAACCAGAATTCAAAAAGAGTCATGTACCAAAATATTTATTGCCGCTCTATTTAGAATAGCCAGGACATGGAAGCAACCTAAGTGTCCATGAATGGATGAGGAAGATGTGGCACATATATACAATGGAATATTACTCAGTCATAAAAAGGAACAAAACTGAGTTATTTGTAGTGAGGCGGATGGACCTAGAGACTGTCATACAGAGTGAAGTCAGTCAGAAAGAGAAAAACAAATACTGTATGCTAACACATATATATGGAATCTTAAAAAAAAAAAAGAAAAGAAAAATCGTCAGAAGAACCTAGGGGCAAGACGGGAACAAAGATGCAGACCTACTAGAGAATTCACTTGAGGATACGGGGAGGGGGAAGGGTAAGCTGGGACAAAGTGAGAGAGTGGCATGGACATATATACACTACCAAATGTAAAATAGATAGCTAGTGCGAAGCAGCTGCATAGCACAGGGAGATCAGCTCGGTGCTTTGTGACCACCTAGAGGTGTGGGATAGGGTGGGTGGGAGGGAGGGAGATGCAACAGGGAAGAGTTATGGGGACATATGTATATGTATAACTGATTCACTCTGTTATAAAGCAGAAACTGACACACCATTGTAAAGCAATTATACTCTAATAAAGATGTTAAAAAATAAAAAATTAAAAAATGGAAAAAAAAAAGACATCCAAATTCTATTTACTTCTTGTTTTCAGAACTTAGTCATGTGGCCATAGGTTTCTTGAACTGGAGTCCTTAAGCATTTGTTAGAGCAAAAAAGAATGAATAGTGGCTTGCTGGTGGGCATAGGTGGGATGGTGAGTCTCTGCTAAGTTTGATTTCTATTTTCTTTCTCCTTCTCTAAGCAGAGAATTAAAACATGCCCCTAGAATACAGTGGGCAGAGAGAAAGGAGATCTGGGCTCCCATTCCAATTCTCTCACTAATTAGGTACGGTTGCTGCCTCTCTCCACTTCCTTTTCTCAGCTGTTAAATGAGAGCTATCTCCTTTAACTCATCTAAAACTCTCTAATTCCATCATGGGTAAAAGCAGACTGATGGATCTGGACCCAGTAACTTTATAAGATGAAAAAGGTTCAAGAGTTTAACACTTTTAACATTTTAAAAGATTAGATTAGGTCACTGATCTAGAGAAAGGTGTACAGACCCAGAGTGATGATGAGAGGGGTCTCCTTCCTCAGGGATTTTGGTCCTGATACACATAGCCAGTGAAAATTGTCATTTAGACTTTGTTGATTTGACACTTCATGAGCCTCTGCAAGCAGAAAATTTCACCCAGCAAAGACTGCTGGAATCAATTCTTTTTGGCAGTCAGCCTAGGGAAAGCAGGCAAAGAAGTCATAGTACTTTGATTCCTCTCCTGGCTTGGCCACTCACTACCCTGGGACTTTCGCCCACTCATTTAATTCTTTGGGTCTCAGTTTTACCAAACACATTTTTTTTTTTGGTAGGAATCCCAAGAAAATAATGTAGAGAACCAGAGGCCTCTCTTCCTCCTACTCGGGATTTGACAAAGATTTTAATGTGTAGATGGACCAGGCAGGCTAATTATGTGGGCAACAAAATGACCACTGGATGATCTGGTGAGACATGTAGCAGCTCCTCATGTGTAAGTTTCCATAATAGCAAGAGCAGCAGCAACAAGAGCAGGATGGCATCTGAAGCAGAGCAACACTGGATGGCATTGAGAAGAGTCAGCACAGCTAAAGTCCAGCTTTCTGACTTAGTGAGGGATCATTTCCAGCAGCCTGTGTGCCCAGTTTTTGGAGGCCAAGTCACAGAATCCAGGACTAAATGCTGAATGCTGGGGAGTGGCCAGGGGCCACAGTGGGGTAAAGAATGAGGATTCACCTTCACCTTGAACAGGTTTGGCTCAATGCAGAAACACTCTTGGTGTAATGACAGTTGTTTTCTGGTGCTAAGAATGCTTTATACTCCTCGGGCTGGTGGTGTTGGAAGATGCTTGATTGCACCACAGGGGAAGATGTGAGTGGTAGGAAAAGTTCAAGGTCAAAAAAAATTATAGCAGTGCCGTGGAGAGGGGTGTTCTATATTAAGCAGGAATCTAACACTATAAACTGGTGATACATTTGAGTGCCAGAATTATATGAGAGCTGCATCAGACCTTCATTTCAATTCCCTTTGTGTAATGAAGGATTAACTTTAACCCAGGAGAGGTCCTTCTGTTACCCTTGGCTACTGAGAACTGATCTCTGCCTGACAGGAGTATCTGTTGGCCTTGGGGCTTTAGTCACCAGCTAGTCTAACAACTTGTGATATATGATGGGGCTTAGGAATCACAATTTTGATCTTGAAAGGAACTAGAGACTAAAAGTATTATCCAGAATCTCCAGGAGGGGTTAGAGATGAACAGTTAGCCATATGGCAGTATGTGATTGAACCTCAATAAAAACTCCAGGCACCAAAGGCTAAATAAAGTCAGTTTTCCTGATTGGCAATACTCTGAATTGTTCAGTCACGTTATTAAGTCTCACACAGTAGGTGGGAGGAGGGAATGCCATCCAGTACTCCAGGGGAGAAGGTAAGTGGCAGCTCTGTGTTTAGACCCCTCCTGCACTTTGCCCTATGTGTCTCTTCCTTTGGTTGGTTCTATTTTATGTCGTTTTACTGTAATAAAACAGTCATTTTAACTATAGCACTTTTTTTGAGTTCTGTGAGTTATTCTAGTGAATTACTGAACCCAAGGGAATCCGTGGGGACCCTGAATTTGTAGCCAGCTGGCATGAAGGTGGTTGGTGGTAGGTGGTCCTACCAACCTCTAAACTTGTGGCCAGTTCTGAAGCGAGAGTGGTCCAGTGGAGGACTGTTCCCTCAGACTTGCTGTTTGGCAAATTCACTTCAGTTGGTATCAGATGTCTGTCGATTGGGAGTCTGGAGGCCTGTGCCCTTAACGTTGAGTGTGAATAACTCCAGGTACCTCTCATGTACAATCTCCAGACCAGGGTCTACTGGATTCTTGTGGCTGACACTACTAATTGGCCATTTAAAATCCACTGTCCTTTTCTTGACATTTTTAAGGTCAGACAATGTAACCATCTGGCCAGGTGTTGGATCAAATCTGGTCAAGGTCAATCATGACAATTCTGTTTTCTGCTCTCCCTTTCATCTCTGAGTTTCCATGTGATCCAGTTCTGGTCATTGAGCCCTAAACAGATTTCTGCTGGGGGTGATATATTCTGGGGAAGTCTCTGTCCTCCTGATAAGAGGATACATATAGCTTTCTCCTGTTGCTGGTTTGTCTGCCTTGAATGTGACATAACACCTGGATGGCAGACCATAAGCCAACAAACTAAAGGAGCTGAATTGTGCCTGGGACACTAATGACATTTTTGAGCCACTGCATTACCCTTGGGATATTTGAGGACTTTCTTGCTAGGTATGAAAAATAAACTTGCATTTGTTTATGGCCAGTGTCTATCTGGTTCTCTATTGCTTGTAGCCACACACACTTATAATAGGTACAGTCCCCGGAGAAAGAAGAAAGAGGTGAAGCACCATGTTCAAAGACACAGGTTGGTCCAAGATGGTGCTCTATTCTCCTGACTCCCACCTAGCGCCTTTCCCAATACTCCCCTTTTTCCCTATTCTCTTATCTTATGAATGATAATGAGTTTAACGATAAACCTCCCATTTTGCAGAGTAAATGAAACAACCTTTCAGTTACAGGAACTTGTTTAAAGTTATATACAGCTCAATGTCCCATTACCAGACCCTCAAAACAACAACTTAAATTGAAAGATCAATTTGCTTATTTCATACTTTTTATTCTCTTGTTTTTTTTAATGCATCTTTTTTTTTTTTTTTTTTTTTTTTTGTGCTGTACGCGGGCCTCTCACTGCTGCGGCCTCTCCCATTGCGAAGCACAGGCTCCGGATGCGCAGGCTCAGCGGCCATGGCTCACGGGCCCAGCCGCTCCGCGGCATGCGGGATCCTCCCAGACCGGGGCACGAACCCGCGTCCCCTGCATCGGCAGGCAGACTCTCAACCACTGCGCCACCAGGGAAGCCCTAAATGCATCTTTTTCTCTTGACTTTTATTAATTTCCATCCCATTACACCCTATGTATTCAAATGTGGTACCTAATCATTCCATAACCACTCACACTACAACTACTTTATCCCATCAACCAAAACATTAACACTTTAAAAGAACTTCAAAAAGTTTGTTAATCTGATCTCAGTGGCCTTTGCTCAAAATGAATCTATGTAGGCCTTGATACAAATGTATCCATGTAGCCTTTGCTCAAAATTAATCTGTGTCTTATTTGATTTAAATATTCAATTCACTGCATTTCTAAGTAATTACTAACTAGATTTCCTTGACCATGTTCTATTTATTTACAAAAACAGGCACCCCTATTCTAGAGGATAAATCCCGTAAATTAAAATTTCTTTCTGTTATTGACTTTGCTGAGAGCATAAACAGTATGTAGTTTTTTTCCAAAATGTCTGAACTAAACAACAACTAATAAATCAATCACTTTTCAGTCTCTCTAATTTCCTAATAATAAGGTTTAATTAACAAAACCTCCTATGTGACTATTTATAGCTATGTTTCCACACCAAGAACTTTAAGCTCACACTTCGAAATGTTCTACTCTGGAGTATTTTTTAAATGTATAGTGTAAAATTTAAGACAGTATGCATGTAAAGGATGTCACCATCAGTATTAGAATCTACCTGACTTTCTTTCAGGTTAGAAAAAGCCTTAATACCAATTTATACACAGATCTCTAGAACATTACAGTACTGAAAAGATTTTGCCTACCCTATGTAACTCATGCCTTTCAAAAACAAGATAGAAGAAGCAGAATTCCACTTTGTGGACTTGATTTTCCATCAACATCATGGTCACATCTTTGAGAATAAAGTACATTTATACAAGTAGACCAGTGATTACTAGAGTCATTCCAAATACTCCTCTATTCTTTTGTAAAAGCATTCTCCAGAATTTATAACTCATTTTATTGGCATAAAAACAAGTAAAAGCTTCTAAGTCACTATATATAGTTTTGTCCATAAAAAGAAACTGTGCCAGTGCTTTTTCCTTCTTCCAAATACAGATATTTTCAGGTGGAAAAGATAGACCCTGACTTGCCCACATTTTAACAGAACAAGCCTACAGCAAAACCACCATCTGGGCTCCCCATCACAGAGAGTTCTGTATGTTTTGTAGGGCACGGCACAGCAGAATCACTTCTTAAGCCTTGTTTTAAATCTTGAAACTTGTCTTAGAAAAGAAAATTGAATACCACTGCGTGAAATTGTTGAAAACACAAATAGAATATAGATAAATTATGAAAGGGCAGATCCTTCCTTTCTCTTTTATCAGAGCAGGTAGGAAAATCACTTTACATCATTTATACTGATAACAAGTGAAACATGTCTGTCTCACATTTCAAAAGGGTATAGAGAAAAATGGGAAGCAATAAAAGCAGTAGAAAACAAGCAGTTAATAGTTTGGATTAAACATCGGCTCAGAAGACCTTCTAAACAGCATTTTATTTCTTTTCAAAATATCCCTCTAAGTTCAGTGTCAGTGTTAATATGACCATAAAAAACATGGAGCTCAAGTAGCTCCTTCTAGGACATCAGTCAGTGAACAGCAGGTTCAGGACCAAAAGGCTCATGTTGTGACCTCTGAACCCAATTCTATTTCTACTAGATAATTTGTCTTTTAAGGGAATGGATCATATTAAAGAGATTAACCACCAAGGAAATTCAAAGCATAGGTTAATTAGAAATAATGAGTTAAATAATTACAGCCTTATGTAGCCACAACTAGGAATCTGGTGAACTGGGAAATATTGATGAAGGATGATACAATCATTACTTGCAAAAATCTAATAGGCCCTTAATAAATGTTCTGTAGGACTATTGCAGTGACTATAGAATAATCTGTAGGGATAAAAAGGAAGCAGAGAATTTGAGGTGGTTTCTAAATCTTTCAAGCTTTTCTAGAAGTCAAAACTGAACTAGTCATATTACTCTAGAAAAATCTAAATTACCTCAAATCTTCAGCTATTTCATTGTGTGTAGATAGTTTAAATCCTGTGTGAGACATCTTCAAACACCTACAAAAAAAAAGAGGTGGGTGGGCTTCCCTGGTGGCACAGTGGTTGAGAGTCCGCCTGCCGATGCAGGGGACACGGGTTCGTGTCCCGGTCCAGGAGGATCCCACATGCCGTGGAGCGGCTGGGCCCGTGAGCCATGGCCGCTGAGCCTGCACATCCGGAGCCTGTGCTCCACAATGGGAGAGGCCACAACAGTGAGAGGCCCGCGTACTGCAAAAAAAAAAAAAAAAAAGAGGTGGAACAGGGAAAAGGCCACCCACACAACTTTTGCAACTTCCAGTTACCTAGAAAGAGCTTTAAATTTTCACCTGATATTGTTTATATATGTTGGTTGCTATAAAATAAATTAATACTTGGAGATGAGGAGGAGAATAGAAGTGAAAGAAACATGGCTTGGGCAGGCAGCAGCATCCTTCATCAAAATGAGTCAGAAAAACTAAAACTGACAGTCTATCCTTCTGATCATATAATCAGAATAAAATCAGAAAGGGCAATAAAATTTTTTCTACCTTAAAGGGAGGATGCAGGATAAGAAAGCAAAATGAGTAGCATATTTGAAAACTAAGGCCTCAGAACACACTCTTCAGTAAAAAAGCATATCTATGAAGAGGCTATTAAAAAAATAAGAACAAACTATTAATTATAAAAATGCTAGTGCTCAGCAAAAACAAATAATCCTGTTCTAAAGAAATTTCAGAATTTTACCCAAACAAAACATGACTAATGCTTTTATTTGAGGTTGTTTTAATGATTGATTTATATGTGCCAAGACTAAAGAGTGATCATTTCAATGATTTAATATTAGTATCTATTGCTGCCATTTGGTTGGTAGCCTTGTTTGAATGAGGTCACTTCATATTTGCAATATCCCTGTTTCCCCTTTCTCAAGGTTTAATAGAGAAAATAATTTAATTCTTCAGAATTAGATTTAATGGGAAATGATAAAACGTGAAACTAGATTTAATGTTACTTTAGAAATAATAGACACATGTGAGGTGAAACACACTTGCCCACTGAATACAGCCAATGACATAAGGACAAGAAAACAACCACAAAAACCAGACAGCAATGCCAACTGGTGTTGAACTAACCTAAGACATAACAGAAAGTGAGGATCTCGTTTTTAGCATAATTGGGATCAAAAGAGCATGATCCATAGTTTTAATACTTAAAAGAAAACCAATAAGCAGGAGGGTTATTATAGGAAGAGTACTAAGGCACTAAAAAATTATCCTAGAGTAGCACCTCTCAAACATTAATGCATATATGAATTAGCTCAGGATTTTGTGAAAATGTCGATTCACCTTCCATAAGTCTGGGGTGGGGCCTGAGATTTCTGTGTTTCCATCAAGCTTCCAGAAGAGAAGGATGGAAGCCACTTTGAGTGGCAGGGCACTAATTACATGGAAGAGGAATGGGTGCAGGTGCTTTTCTGGTCCATGGTTCAATGAGTTAATGGGATTGAGGCAATCTGGGCAACTTTTGGCCTAAGTGGTTCTCTTTATTACTGACATCACCCTAGGGTGATGGGGCTTCTAGGGAAGAGACGAGTATAGCGTCGGGAGGATTTTTTTGGAAGTAGAAAAGATGAGTAGTGTTCTATAAACACAAGACTGGAGAAACGACTGTTTGGTAACTGCTTTAGATTAATGTGTTCTAATGGATTCTACTTGTTCCTAATAAATAAAATCTGAATCATATTCAATATGCCTTTCTCCTTTAAGAAATATAGTTGTTTTTTAACAGTTGGAGAAAGAGAAATTCTGTATTGATTTGATTATTAGCCAAGGTTCGGAAAACAGAAAACAATGAAAGACTTTCCCCAAAGCTATTTGACTTAAATTTTTTTTTTTTTTTTTTCGGTACGCGGGCCTCTCACTACTGTGGCCTCTCCCGCTGCGGAGCACAGGCTCTGGACGCGCAGGCTCAGCGGCCATGGCTCACGGGCCCAGCCTCTCCATGGCATGTGGGATCTTCCCGGACCGGGGCACGAACCCGTGTCCCCTACATCGGCAGGCAGACTCTCAAACACTGCGCCACCAGGGAAGCCCTATTTGACTTAAATTTAATTTGAAATTATATCAGATTATTTACCATTTTCATTAATATTTTGTGTAAACCAAATGATATTATCTATGCTTCATCTCACCTTCTGATCATCTAAAAAATAAAGCTGTAAAAATAAAATGAAGGATATGTTTTGCTTAACTACCAACAGTTATGTGAGAAGAGAATGGGTATAGCTCTGCAAGTGATTTTACCGCCATTCCGTTTCTGCATGTTTATATGATTTACAGTGTACGCTGTAATTTCAAGGAATAATCAGCACTATTCTGTCCTCTCACAAAGTATATTAGTACCATAAATCATATCAGGTTGAGGTTCAAAACACATCACTTTTTTTAAAAGAGGGCAATCTGTTTTTGCAAAGTAATGCATTGTTCTGGCTTATTTGAGATAATGAATAATTTTTGTTTAAACTTTACTTGAAGTGTATACCTGTACCACTCTGGGAAATTACACATATTTGCATATCTGAGGTTTTTGGGTTTTTTTTTTTTTTTTTTTTTTTTTGCCTTTGGAGGTCTCATTTGGCTGCTTTGTATTGAATTATAAAGACTTTTTTTCACTGATAAAGCTAACTCTGGTCTAGTCCAAAATTTTTTTTAAACAGAAAAAGAAATGACTATATTCTACTTAAGCTCTTTTTGAGAATTCTAATACTACTGGGGAAAGAATAGAGGCTGAATAATTCGTATGAGCTTCAGGAGATTAACCCACTTTTGTTACTCTTATTGGACAGCTTTCATTTGTCATTAATTTTTAGCACAGTGTCTTTAACAATTAACAACCAAAAAAAAAAAAAGCAGTAAACTCATCTTTTGCCATTTTTATATTAACAATTTTTATAAAGTATCATCAGATCTGTCACCTTGGATTCCTTTTTGCCAGTAATAAGGTAATAGTTTGGAATACACGAAATATTTGTCGCATAGATTTTGAGGTAGTTAGGCCTGATGGATAAATTACATTGACATTCTTTAGTCAAGCATCAATTATTTTAGCTATCAGTGTTCTAGAAACAGGTGTAGAATTTTTGTGAAAGCAAAAAAGCCTCAGTTAAGTATTTTGAAGAAGTTCTTGCTAAAAATCTCTTCAGTTTCATGTTTAATTCAGCCATTCCTGTGATTTTCATAATGTTCTAAAATACTATTTGAGTTATACAAGAATGAACTGGAGTTATTTTCTTTTTAAATTTTTCACGTAGGTGAGCAAAGCAAACCGAGCTTGGAGAATAACCAAAGCTGCCTTCTGCCAACACTGTGATAAGATCACGGCTCCACCAGGGGTGACTCAGGGGATGTGCTCACTAATGAGTTAAAGTCTTAAGGGGTCAACTCTATTACAGAGGAACAAAGAGTGAAAGAGTGCTTGCAAAGGCGGAAATGACATGCTTCATGTATTCTCACCAATACTGTAGGCTTTATAACCTCAACCATCCTACTATTTGCAATACTTAAAAATATATATATATATGTATATATAATATACACATACTTGTATATGGATGCATACTTTAAAAACATACATAGACACACAGACACATATAAATGTGTGTATATATATACACACACATGTGTATGTTTTCCTCAGCTACTTCAAGTTTTTTTATTTACAGTTTTTCAAACCTTCTGTTGGTTCTCCAGTATCCAGACATAGCATTAAGTCTTAGAATACCTGCATTAACATGATGTGGATCAGAGGACGCACTTACAAAAGCAAGAAGCTGGGAGCACAGGAGACTTCAGAACCAGCATCTAGGAATTTAAAGAAAAATGTTTGGAAAGGGTTTCTGATTCCTAGCTATCACAGACTGTAGATTACTTTGGACCATCAGTAGGAGCAGAAGCAGGGAAACAATCTAGACAGGTGGCAAGAAGAGGTGAGACAGGTTCTGAGGTAGAGCTGAGAGAATCTGCGGACGCTTGGTAATGGGGTGGGGGAGGGGCTTGGAGACCGGGAAGGAGAGGAATTAGAATGGCTCCTCTGTTTTGGCTTGAGCCACTGGCTGGATCATTGTTCCATTTACAGAAATAGGGGAAGGGAGAATTGAAGGAAGATGTAGAATTAACCACTGTCTCTTTTGATTTTAAGTTCTTTTCTTGATTGTACCCCTTCCTATTCCAACTTTGTTTGGTTCTCTCAGAGACACACCACGTATATAGATACTGTCCTTTTTTTCCCTATCTTCTGGATCGGATCACCATGTCAGCCTTCAGTTACTTCCATCAGGGATCTGGGATTTTCAGCAGGCTTTCAGAAACTCAAGTTCATCAAGAAGTAGGCAAATCGGGCTTCCCTGGTGGCGCAGTGGTTGAGAGTCCGCCTGCCGATGCAGGGGACACGGGTTCGTGCCCGGGTCTGGAAAGATCCCACATGCCGCGGAGAGGCTGGGCCTGTGAGCCATGGCCACTGAGCCTGCGCGTCCAGAGCCTGTGCTCTGCAACGGGAGAGGCCACAACAGTGAGAGGCCCGCGTACCGCAAAAAAAAAAAAAAAAAAAAAGAAGTAGGCAAATCAAGACTACCTTCCAAAATAGGGTGTTCACAGCATTGAGGTAAAAGGGCAGCTAAAACTCATTTTTTCTGCAGCTTTGCTGGGTGGCCTCCCAATTCCTTAGTCTTTGCAGTTAGGGTAGCAGGGAGGAAGGACCTGGGTGTGTTGGGTCTTACAGGACTCTCAACACTCCTGGAGTCCATCCTGTACAAAAGGGACCAGAAATGTTTTACTTTTCTTGCATATTCTCCTTTATCTTCCCCCTAATTTCAAAACACAAACACATCCTTGTCTCTAACACTAGAATTGTTTTCCTTTAGGGCTGCGAAGACAGGGAGGAAGGAAGGGAAGGGCAATGAGTTACCCTGAAGGGTGGTCAAACACAGGTCAGAAGACTATGGAGCAATGATGAATGAGCTCTTTATTTTTCTTTTTGCACACTTACCACTTTAGGACAAATACAATGTTTTGCAGTTTACCGTACAAAAAATAAATTACGTCTTTTTTAATGACAAACATCTCAGTTGATTCAATACCATTTAAGAATTCTTTGGTTATTATCATGTTACTCTTTTCCTCTTATTCCCTCTTTCCCTCCCTCTCTAATTTCCTTCTCTCCTGTTCTCTCTTTCTCCTTCCTTTTATCTTCCCTCCCCCCAGCCTTCCTCCTTTCTCTCTCCCTTCCTTTCTTCCTTCCTTCCTTTCTTTCTTTCTTGCATTTTTGAAGTTGGATTGCATTTTTCATATCTGGCATGAATTGCAGTATCTAACTGTAGTGCTGCTACACTGAACAAATTTTGTTGAGCAAGACATTTTTGAAATTGGACTTTTTGACCTCGCACCATACTTAAATGCAAAATACACTTTCACTCATGGTGGCTCCTATTATTGTATTCTATAATAATAAGAGTTGTCTAACAGAAATGATGCAAACATTATCCTTTTTAAAAAAAATATAGACAAAAAATTCCCTAATCTAATTGTTTTGAAAACACAATTTATGCCAGCCACTTATCCCTGAGAAGTGGTACAGTGCTGGTTAAATTTGGGGGGATGAAAAGGTATGCCTCTCCTTCATATCTCTATGTTTTGTGGGGGTTTTTTTGTTTGTTTGTTTTTTTGTCTTCTTTCCAGACTGAACAATTTCAAAGGATTGAGCTGCTTCTTTGGCAAGACTTGGCCAGTACAATGATGAAGCACCAAATTAACTCTGTAAGCTGACCAAACTTGATCTTCCCTGAGATTCAGTCTCCCACCTCTAATGCATTTCTGAAATTACATTGCAGGTTGCACCTCAGAGCTAGGAAGATGAGATGGCCATGGTTTTTCCATAATGGGCTGCCGCACTGTGTAGGTTATAGACTGGAGAACTCAAAGGACACCATTTACATCACATCACTATGGATGTACACAGTTTAACACACTCTGTGGCCTTACTGCCAATTCATTCCTACCCTAAATGGAAGTCTCCTCCAATACAAAAAAAAAAAAAAAAAAAAACCCTATAATTCTAAGATTTACTGTTTTGATCCTTTATACTCTTCAGCTGCTTACTTTAGGATAACAGGATAATCTTTCTTTTTTTTTTTCCCCTTGATGACTTGTGGAATAGGATTTATGATAAAAACACTTTGGGTTTGTAACCAAGTCTGGTCCTTGGAGTCAGACTTGGGTTTGAATCCGGATCTGCCTATTGCTAGCTTTGTAATCATGAGTGTCTATACTCCTCTAAGCTGAGTTTCTTCTTTTGCAAAATGAAGATAACAAAATCTTCTCCTCAGGACCACTGTAAGGGTTAAGTATATGCTGTGCTTAATCCAGAACATCATAACTGATTAATAAATATTGATTTCCTTCTTTCTTATATTGACCAGTCTAGATTTGATTACTAAAATTGTAGGAAAAGGAATACTAATATAAATATAAAATATAAATGTCTACACACACATGCATTTTCTCTGTGTGTTTGTGTTCATAGTTACTTGAAAGTGAGACTGAGGGTCCCTCAGGTAGGTCATGAGTTGCTCAGTTACTCTCTAGGGGTCTCTCTTTGATACATTCCCTAACGGTACTCATTGTATCCGTATGTTCTCAATTTAGAACAAGATTTTTAATTTTACCATAGCTCACAAGGGATTTTCTATTAAAAATGCTCATCCACAAAAGTATTTCCGACTAATATATTTAACATACAGAAACAAGGTAAAACCTTTCTATTCTCTAATCCTCCAAAATTTCAACATCCTCACCTTTTCTCTTTCCTTTCAAAACATCACATCTCTTTATTTAAAAGAGTACTAACATATATATTTTATATATAAGCATAACATATATATATAAGTATGAATATTATTTTAAGTTTTCCCATTTTCCAAAAAGATAAGTAAATGAGAAATTTGTGTGTGTGTGCGCCTATGTGTGAAAACAGCATGAATTAAGAAAATATATAAAAGTGTAGACAGAGAACCATGTTTTACTTGATTTCAAACAACAAACAAAAAAAGATTTATCCTATAAAATAAATCTAGATAAAACAGTATTGCCTATAAATAAAATGATGCTTGATATTTTATTTAGAAAATGTTTGAATAGGGCCTAAACAAAGACTATCTTCTAAGCCACTGTATGCTACATGGCCTTGAACATTTCTTTACCATTCTATAGTACTAAGGTAAACCGATAAGCAAAAAAATGAAATGGATGGTGGACTAGATAGTCTTGTCCTGACTGCAGAAACTATTTATGGAGGAATGGAAATACTAAAACCCAAATAAATAAACTGACATATTATATGTAAACATCCCCAAAGAAGTTACACAAATGGCTAATAAACATGAGAAAATGTTCAACACTGGTAGTAAGCAAAGCTAAACAAATTAAAATAACAATGAGATTCAATTAGCAATTTATATATTCAAATTAGCAATCTAAAATAAAATTATAAGGACTGCATGAGACCAAAATATTCACTACTGGTAAGAAGACAGGTTTTCAGAACATTTGCCTTACATTCTTCTTCTTAAAAAGAAACTTCTCCTCCCAAATAATTTAAAGGTTTTGTGCAAAAAAGTGTAACACTGAATGATAAAAGTAACCAAAATATTCACAATAAGTAAATGGCTAGGCAAATTAACATACCTTGATAAATTATGAGATATTATTGTGTGATTATTAAAATTAGGCATTTTTAAGGAATGGGCATATATTGTAATACTGATTAAAAGTCCTGATCCATAATTATAGAGTATAATCAATACTACTCTCATTAACATGTTAAAATATGCATAGAAGAAAGACAGGAAAGAAGCACAAAGATAGTAATGATTCTATCTAGATGGTGTCATCATGGTGTTTTAGCTTCTTTTTACAAACCTATGTTTTAACTTTTTTACAACATGTATTATTTTTATTTTAGTGCATTTATTATTTATCAAAAGTAAGCCATGCACTATTCAAAGAAAAAAATTGTATTAGACTTTCCTATCCTGGAAGTAGGCCTTTGTGACAGGCTTTAACAATGCAGTCCCCAAAGGGTAGCCCGACTCTCACTGTTGTGGCTGATCATTTATTTGGGTTAGTCTTACCACATTATGAAAAGAAACCTGAATTATAAAGAGGTCCCATCTTCCCCTTAATCTTTTTCAAGGTAACAAACATACATAGAATGTGACCATCAATTTCCAGACATGATCTTTCTCCTCTGTTCCCCTTCCATTTCCCCTGCCATCTCCACCCTAACCCATCCCAAACAGATTTATGTTGAATGCCTCCATGAGCCAAACAGAAAAGCTATTATCTAAAACTATAACATGACATTGAGATGAACTATTACTTTGACGTGCGAGACCTTGGATTATTGTTTTAAAGTTAGTGTTCATTTGCTATGTGAATATTTGGTGTCTGTATTTGGTAGGAAAGTGAGTATGTAAAGAAAGAATAACTAAATGAATAGAAACAGGTCTTATGATAAAAACTCTAAAATACTTGAAATGGCTAAAAAATTCTTTCTTGTTTACATATGATTCAATCAACAACATTCAACAAGCATTAGTGTTCCTACTATGTACCTGTGTACTGAATATTCAGGCCAATCTACCTAAGCATTTCATACACAAAATTAAATTTCTACTTCCTCAGAAGATCTCCAAAAGAAATGAGCTTAAACTGCTGTGATCAAATCTGATTTGCCATAAAAAAAATAGGTGCTCAATTGAAAGAATAGTTAAATATTGGAAAAGATGTCCTATCAAGGTTGTGAAATGCTGGAATAGTTATAAAAATAAGACAAACATTCAGTGAAGATGGATGTTACCTGAGTGCAGCACAGGCTAGAAGGTGTTGGCTGATGCAGATGAACTTTTGGTTTCTCTTACACCCTTGATTCTCACATTTTTTAGTAGCTGTTTCATGGCCTCATTGAAAACTAACATTAAATGTCAAAGAAAATGGATCATTCCGTCCAATCCAAAAAGAGTATTAAAATTTTATTTAAGAAATGATTATAGCAGCATGTATACAATACATTTGTACAGAGGCCATTCATTCTTTCTTTCCTTTAGATGTTTAGTGAGCATCTTCTGGATTCCAAGCACTGATCTAGGATTCAGGAATATAGAAAGC
The DNA here is from genome assembly GCF_949752795.1 of Hyperoodon ampullatus. Classification (NCBI taxonomy): domain Eukaryota; kingdom Metazoa; phylum Chordata; class Mammalia; order Artiodactyla; family Ziphiidae; genus Hyperoodon; species Hyperoodon ampullatus. The sequence continues at coordinate 82,882,331 of NC_136921.1, read as the reverse complement.
CTATGCCCTCATGACATGTATATTCTAGTTGGGAAACAGACAAAAAAAGAGATTTAAAAAATTCATAATAATCAGGTACTGTTGAGTATAATAAACAAAAATAAAGCCAGGTAAGAGACAGAGGGAGACAGGGGTACTACTGTAGTTAGCACTGGGCAGTCAAGAGGTAGTACCTATTTGAGAAGGTGACATTTGAGCAGAGACCTAAATAAAATGAGTGAGCAAGCTATGCAAATACCTGAAGGAAGACATTTCCAAGCAGAGAGAACAGCAAGATCAACTTCACAGAGATCAAATGGGCTTTCATGTTCAAGGAAGGGATGGACAAGGGGAGGCTGGTAGGAAGTGAGCTCACAGAAGGAAACAGGGGCTAGATCAAGAAAAGTCTCATGGGCCATAGTAAAGATTCTGGATATTATTTTATAAGGTAATGGGACTCTGCGACAGAAGTGACAGGAGAGTGACATGACCTGACTGATAATTTAAACAAGTTGCTTTAGCTGCTATATAAACCTGAGGGTAAGCATGGAAACAGGGAGACCACATGAGAGGCTACTGAAATGATGCAGGTAAGGAATGGTGGTGGCTTATCTCAGTGGTAGCAACAAAATGTTGAGAGTAGTAGCAACAAAGTGGATGAGAAGTGCTTCGGGTCTAGGTCTATTTTAAGATATAACCAACAGAATTTATTTAAAGGTCGGATGAGAAAAAGAGAGTAGCCAAGGATTATTCCAAATATTTTGGCTTGAGTTGCCAGAAAGATGGAGTTGCTATTCAACTGAGAGGGGGGTGACTATTGGTGATGCTCACTTGGGAGGATATGGAACCAAGCTTTAGATATGCTGACTTTGAGACTCCTATTCGATGTCCTACTGGAGATGTCAAGGAGGTAAATGTCAAGAATGTGGCATCGGTGTAGAAGTCTGGGCTGGAAGTATTAATTTGGAGGTTGCTACTATATAGACAGTGTTTTAAGACATGTGACAAGGAAATCACCTAGCAAATGAGTGCAGATGTAAATGGAATCAAAGGTTTACTCTTGAGATACGCCAGCATTTAGAGTTAGGGCGATCAGGAGGAACTAGCAATAAAAACTGAAAAGGAACAGCCAGTGAAATAGGAGGAAAACCAAGAAGGTACACTTTCTGGGGGCTAGGTGAAGGATTTGTTCAATAAGGATCAAGTAATCTATGTGCCAAATCCTGTTGACAGGTCTAGTACATTGACAACTGAGAAGTTACATGGGTTTCAATGAGGTGGAGGCCCCTGGAGACATTGACTAGAGCAGTTTCAGTGGAGTGGTAGCAAAGAGAAACCAATTGAAATGGGATCAAGACACAAAAGCAGATGAACAGGGAGTGCAGACAACCCTTTGGAAGAGTCTCACTGTAAAAGGGATCAGTGAAGAGAGAAGCAGATTGAAAGTCAAGAGCACAAAGCTGGAAAACAGGAGACCTCCTAGGAATCCTAGGACTTTTTTATGTTTAGAAAACAAAATAAAAGCTATAGCAACAGTTACTGGCTTATTTGATATAAAAAGCAGTAAGGTTTCCCATTTGTACTTTCCCATTATTCCACAGACCTGCATTAACTATAGAAGAATTAAGCAAAAAAAATCTGTATGAAGTATGTAGTTCTATTTCATATAAGAGTATTTAGTTTCTCACATTTTATATGTGAGAAAACTCAGGTACAGAGACAGTAAGTGACTTGCCTAACGTCATACAAACACAAGCAGGAAAGCAGAATTCAATCTGGGTTGCCTGGCTACAGAGTATACACTCTTGACATTAATCAATATTGCCTCCCTGAAGGAGTGAACATGGTTCCTCCCCAGCTGATCATGGGAAAGAAATAAGCAAGGCAATGTGACAGTGAATTAATGGAGGAAGGGCTCCCTTGAATAGGGTGGCCAGTGGCTTCAGAGGCACAAGATAGACCTAAAGACAAAGAGGAGCCAGATTTACAGGGACCCAAGGGTAGATTTCTCCAGATAAAAGAAATGCAAAGTCCCACAGGTAGGAAAAAAGCTGAGGTTTGCTTAAATAGAGAAGAGGCCGGTTTAGGGAGCCTAGAGAACAATGAAAGTTCAGGGAGAGACTAGAACAAATGGGTTTGAGAGACAGGCAGGGGCTAGATCCTGTGGCCTTAAGGATCACAGAAAGCCATGTGGCTTATATTCTCAGTACAGGAGAAAGATCATGTTTACTTCTTCGTGCTGCTGCTTCGAAGCTGAAAACAAAATGTATGGACCATCTCTCTACAGTATATAGTCTTTTGCAACATCTTTTTTCTTTTCTAACCTTATATCTTAATCTTATCTTATCTTATTAAATACTTAATCTTATCTTTCTTACTCATTCAATTTCTTCCTTAACCTAAAATCAAAAAAGAACAACAATTTCTTGAATTGCTTTCTTTTTTAAAAAACAATTCTGGGAATAACACAAATATCTCTAAAAAATTTTTTTTTCTGGTTAGAGTGGGCAGACTCTAGGTTCTACTTTGCTACTGCCAGTACATAGCGGCTAATCCCAAAAGCCACTTGACCACTGACTGCCTCAATTTCTTCAATTCTTAGAAATGAAAAGCACAAGGTTGTAGGGGGATAGAATAGGATTACGAGTGAAAAATATTTTTTAAATTATATACAAATGTACACTATTATAATTATTATTGTGCTATAAAGTATCATGTAATATGGGGTCAAATCGATTATTTTGGATGAACACACTGGGTTCGGAAATAAAGTTCTATTATTTGTGATTCTGTGAAAAGGAAGTCAATTTACTAGTCAAAGTCATCTGAATAAATGAATCTTTTATAACTAAACAACGAAATATGACCTTCACTTTTAGTGGAAAAGGAATCATAAATTTATTAGCCTTTTTCCATTCCTTTAAAATGAAGGTATAAATCATGAAATAAGGAAATGTATTTATATCAAATGGAGTGGATGAAGATTTAATATCCTTAATATTAAAAAAAAGGATTAAAAAGCAAACAAACACTGAAGCCCAAGTAGAAAAAAATGGGCAAAAGATATAATAGATTCTTTCAAGTTCATCATACTGACAGAGTGGTGTGAGATGAGCAATCTTAAAAACCATTTGTATGGTTGCAAACTGAAACATTCTTTTTGGAATAAAGTCTTATATTTTATATTAAAGGACACAAGTCCTTCATACAATTTACCATAATAATTTCATACTTAGGAATTTCCCCAAAGAAATCAAAAATGGAAAACAAAAAAGTGGAAGGAATATAAACATCACATCATAGGATATGATTAAATATTTTGTATAAACTAAGTTTAAAAATCCATTATAGTTATGGGAGTCCTAAACATAGAAGATATATCCATAATCTTAAGACACTTGTCAAACAGGAACTCTCCTGATGGCTCACCACAGCTTAGTCCCATTGTAATAAAAATTCAGTGCCATAGAGGGTGTAGAACCTGTGCTGTAAAGTACAGTACGTGATTGAGGAGCAACTATTTTACAGAAGACGCTGTGGTTGGCCCTGAGAATTGAGTAATTATGTGTAGAAGAAAACTTTGCAAATGAAGACTGTCAGATGTTTTCTCCCTAGAAATGAAACTATCTCATTATATGCCTTAAGTCAGTTATAACATTGGTTGAACATTTCTTTAAAAGAATTTTGCAGTAATTTATACTAGTACTAGGATATATTATGCTAGGAACAGAGTCAAAAAAACCCAAAATACAAGCCAGGTGAACATAGGTTCTCATTTACATAAGTGGGAATTTTGGACACACACATGAAAATATAAGACTTGGTTATCTACAAGAGGTAAAATCATCCACTTATATTACTTAGTTTTGAGAACAAATTATTATACATAGTTGTTTCATTCAACCATTCAGAGGATTGTTTATATACATATCCTCCAATTGGAAAAAAAATGTGCGTCAAGTTAAAAAGAAGTATATACATCTATCTACATAAATTATATATGTACATAAACTACATATATGTATATATAAACTGTATATATACATATATACAGTCAAATGACAAACTGAAAAAACATTTGCAACTCACATTATGGATCAAGGGCTAATTTCCTTAATGTACAAGGTACTTACAAATGAATGAGAATAGGCTAATAACTCAATCTTCAATGCCTCAAGAATATAACAAACACTTAGGAAAAAAATTCAAATAGTTCTTAAACATAAGAAAAGATATTCAATCTCATGGATAATATAAAAATGCAAATTAGAACTACAACCAAAATTTTAGTTGGCAAATTTGTTTCTCATATGAATATAGGTTAATATTTTGAAACTGCTTTGTATGTACTCTGGGGTTTGAACAAATAAGTAGATAGATGGTGGATGGTGGCAGACTGGTTACTGGTGAGGGAAGTTACAGATAAACAAGAAAGGAAGACTAGAATGAACCCTTCACTATTGCATTAGAGTCAGAGACATAAACACAAACACATATTTACCTTCATATATGTACAGAGGGAGAGATAAAGAAATAAATATAGATACATATATATGCATATATTACTCAATTCTGTCCACTGAGAGGGCCTTGAAGCATTAACGCTAGAGTAGCAACAAACATACTTGTGCCCTGATCTTCACTTCTAAATCCTATTCTCCATTGAAGGAACCGAGAGTCCATGGAGAAATGGCTGACTCTAGGCCTGGGCAAGGAAAATACAAGATGATCCTGGAGCATCTTGTACCAGAAAATAAGGATATGCTCAACTAACAAAAGGTTTGGGGCTATGTCTGAGGGACACAGAAGTCAACCTGAAACAGCTCCCAATGACTAAATCTGGAAGAATTTGAGTAAGAAAATAAATAAATAACACAGTGTTAAGATTATATCCCAAAGTATAGAATACACATGAATCCATACTGATGTAAATAAATGACTGAATAAATAAATAAATGAGGAACAAAAGACAAATGTACTATCTTTGCAATGTTTCTATGAATTTAAAATTATTTCAAAATCATAAGTTTATTAAAAATAATGTTTATAAAGATATTTAGTAAATGGAAAATGTTCTCAATATTTTGCTAAGGACTGAAAAACTGAATAAACACTATGATTCCAATTTAGAAAATGAGAAGGAAAATATAGCAAAATAACCCCCCCAAAGCTACAGCAAAGCATAATTTCTGTTCTCTAAGACTGACAAATATCAAAATGCTGATAATCCTGAGTTGTTCAGGGTATGGAAAAACAGGCAGTCTCATAGAGACACAAGAAGGTAGAAGTATAATTGGGCATAAAGTATCATGGAGGGCAATTTGGCAACGTATAACAACAAATGCACTTATTATTTTACCTAGGAATTCTAATCATTTTTCCTACAGAGATCCTCGTACATGTGGGAAATGGCATATGCACATGCAGCAACTTTGGTAATATCCAATGTTTGCAAATAACCTAAACGTCCATCATTACGGACTACAGTATGTCTACCCAACAGAATACTACATAGCTGTTAAAAAGAATGATATGACTTTATATATACTGATATGAAAATGCCTCCAAAACACATTGTAAGGTGAACAAAAGCAAGTTGCTGATAGTCTATTTGGCTTGATATCAGTATATACACTCTCTCTCTCCCTCCCTCTCTCTCTCTCTCTCTCTCTCTCTCTCTCACACACACACACAAACACACATACACACACTTCTATAAGAAATTGGTTAACAGTGTCTTCTGGAAGAAAAACTGTCTGATGGGGGATTGAGAAATATAGACGAGTTATTTTCACTCTACATTATTTTGTACTTGAATTTTGAAAAATGTGCATGTATTATCTAAACTAAAAACTGGAAAACTCAGCACAATCTCTCCAAAATGTGCAATAAACTTATTTCATCAAGTAAAGTTTTGATTAGTACTCTGCTAACAAGTTAACCAATTAAGTAGACCTTTTTATATATCAGTCAGAGGTTTTAACAGCCTTAGCTAATTAATTAGCTATGAACTGAATTAAATTAGCAATTTATAGTCATTGGGAAAGGAATTATCTATCCTGAAGAAGAAAACGTTGACACAGTATTTGCATGTTATACAGAAGCCACTAAGCAGTGGTTACCCTGCTTTGCACGATAGATATGCATTCTCTCTATGGTGGTTAATGGGTGCCTGGATTCCAAAAAGGTCATGGAATTTTCTCCTTAGGGGTGAATAGATAAGATCAGTTTTAAAATAGGTGTGGTTTGAAGGCAAATTTGTCCAACCTCTGATAAAAAGAAATACTTATTTTAGCCTGTCATTGACAAAAATCAGTGTTTGATGTGCTGAGTTGGTGAGGGTAAAGACAAACTTTGGTGATCTATTGGTACAATCTCTATGGAGGGCAATTTGGCATTACATAGTAAAGGTTTAAAAAATGTTCACAACCTATGATCAAGAAAATCCTACATATATTGATATATAAGAGCAGTCACGCAGTATTATTTATAAAAGTTTGAAAATACCTTAAAATTCCCAATAATAGTGACTGATTAAATAAATGATGCTGCACCCATCCAATGGACCATGAGGCCATTACAAAGAATGAGGTCGCTCTATAAGTAATAAAATATCTTTGTGATGTTACATTTTTAAATAGAAAAGTATAGGTCACTTTGTATATTATGGTCTCATTTATGTAAAAATTATAAGGAATTCACACAAATGCTTACAGATGAGGGGGATATTTCTGTAAGTATACACATAAAACTTCTAACAGTGGTTGTTCTTGGGGAGGGGAATTGAGTGACCAGGGGACAAGAAGGGGAGAGAGAGTTACTTCTCACTTATATACTCTTTTGTAACAGGTGTGATTGAGTATTGGTCCAATATTTCTTCAAGTACAAGATTATAACACCCATCATAGAAGTCATTCTTCTGGGGTTATGATGTTCTTTCTAAAAATCTAAGACAGTCTTAGTTTTAATGGCAGAAAAAAAAACAAATGAGATTAAATTGGGACTAGGTTTAAGCCTTAAGACAAAGAGAAGAAATTTGGGGTATGGATGCTCATGGGACAGTAGGTGCTTTTTTGGGGGGAATTATGGGGATTCAATGGCACCTAAAAGGAGGAAGGGCCAAGGGATCACTACTAACATGAATATCCCTGGTTTACTATTATGCTCTGGGCTAATCTTACACTGAACATCTCTCTAAAGGGCTTATAGAGATTTTCCTACAGCAAAGTACTTTCTTGATTTATAGTATGTTTATCATACATCCTGTAGGAATACCTGAAGGACTCGAGTGAACTCTATTCTTGATAAAGGAAACTCATTCTTTAATTTGAAATACATTGAAAACTATTTAAAATATCACATCATTAACAACTGATAGACATATTTCATTTTGAACTCAGGTATATCAGGTAAGGACTTAATCTGTTCTTTTCAATATGCACAATGTTTTTCTATTTCAAATTCTAAAAAAAAACTGTTTAGGTTTCATTTGAAAGAAACTTTAAAAATTTGCTAATTAGCAACGTATTTTAATTTGTGGATTTAGTACATAAGAAACACTGGAAAACATATTACTGGGTGATCTTTCTTCCTTCTGATCAAATATGTTTTTGGATGGCAAGAAGTTAGTTCAACATTGAAACTTTCATGAAAATCTTGGGGCATGGCTATGAAAAATTATAGAGAAATCTGGAAAATTTGCCAATCTGCTACTAATTAAACATTTTTAATCAAGTATGCTTTTAATTGCAAATGAACACAACTAGGAGAAGAGGCAAACCTGAGGGACATGTGACTGACCAACTCTGGAGAAGAATTTATATATTTAGTTTTCCCCCTCAACAAATCCTAACAGATTTCTCAGACCTGTCCTCCAAGAGGCTAGGTATTCAACTACTCTTTAGTAAAAATACCAAAAGTTTATCTCATAAAAGTTAACTGCCATTTCCTTTCTAGAAATCTTATGGCGGAAGTCACATTATAATCTTTCATTATGGTGGTACAATGGTCATGTGAATAATACTTAGTTAATCTTGCTCAACAATTAACTAACTTTACCCTTCAAAACTCATATATATGTTAGAAAACAAACCAAAAAAAAAAAACACTGATAATTTGTCTGTATTCATCAATTTACAAAAAACTAATATTGCTTTGTGGCTACAATAGATCTTTCTAAATAATACCTATATGATTTTGTCATAATAAAATAAATATACATGAATTGTATGTCTTTTAAAACATAAATTGGTCTAAAAATAAAGGGAATTATGGGAAGCAACTTCTAGGAATTACATAAAATTGCAGCAATTATGATTTCAATATGATAATAGCAGATGTAGGGAAACTGTGAAGAATTGAGTGCCCTTGTAACCTGAAGGTGGCAGGATAAATTGGGGCAGTGTGGTGGGAGAAGAGAAGAAATTTGGCAGTCTGCCATAAAAATTATTCAAATCTTTTTACCTCAGTTCTAAGACTATTTAAAGGACCAAAACAGGCTGTCCTGTCTACAAATTGGCCAGATGTGTAGACAAATATGTTCACTGTGGCATTATTTCTAATAATGAAAAAAGATAAATAACCATAAATTCTAAGAGTTGGATAATAGTTAAACAAATTATTTATGTATATACCTAAGACGGAATCTATACGGTCATTAGAGTAGTGTTTTTGAAAAACAACTGATAGGAAAGTTGGAAAACAACAGGCTACAATTTTGTATGTATATTTGATTCCATTATTTACATTAATACATTTTTCTTATGAAAAGAAAAGAAACATAAAGGGAAATACAATGACATGACTATGTTTATTGGCTGGAATTATGAATACTTCATGTATTCATTTTATTTGAACTTCTATATATTTTCCAAATTCCCTGCAATGACCACATATTTCTATTAAAATAAAAGTATTGTTTTCAACATAAAAAATCAAATAACTGAAAAGTAATTTCATATATTCAACAAGCCTAAAATGAGGTTGGGTTTTTAAATTTTACTTTTAATATCCCAACAGCTGGCTAATATGCAGAAAACAAATGGTACATATAAAAGATACTCACAATATCTATGTTGATTAGCTAAGATTTGCCATATCAGAAACAAAAGGGTAAAACGACATTTAATATAATCGCTTATCTTAGTATATGTATCTAATGAAAATATAAATATTTTTCACGTTGGTATTATTCAGCTTGACAGAACATTTACAGCAATTAAAGAATAATTCTTAATAATTGTTCTAGTAGGGGGCCATGTCTCAATTATTCTTAGCATTCTGCAGCTCTGATTTGTGCTTGGTCCCACTGATTCTCAGTGATTTCCAATGGTATGGAGCTAAAAGAGAAATGAGTGGAGTCCACAATCCGTTCAGGAAGGTGGAGTAGATGGACGTGCACTAACTCCCACTTGTAAGAGCAAGGGAATCACAACTAACTGCTGAACAATCGTCAACAGGAAGACACTGGAACTCACCAAACAAGATAACCCACATCCAAAGACAAAGGAGAAGACACAATGAGATGGTAGGAGGGGCACAATCACAATAAAATCAATTCCCATAACTGCTGGGTGGGTGACTCACAAATTGTAGAACACTTAAACCACAGAAGTCCACCCACTGGAGTGAAAGTTCTGAGGCTGACATCAGGCTTCCCAACCTGGGGGTCTGGCAACGAGAAGAGGAATTCCTAGAGAATCAGACTTTGAAGGCTAGCAGGATTTGACAGGACTGGGGGAAACAGAGACTCCATTCTTAGAGGGCACACACAAATTAGTGTACACATCAGGACCCGGGGAAGGAGCAGTGACGCCATAGAAGACAGAACCAGACCTCCCTGCTAGTGCTGGAGGGTCTCCTGCAGAGGAGGGGGGTGGCTGTGGCTCACCTTGAGGACAAGGACACTGGTAGCAGAAGTTCTGGGAAGTACTCCTTGGAGTGAGCCCTCCTAGAGTCAGGCATTAGCCCAATCAAAGAGCCGGGTAAGCTCCGGTGTTGGGTTGCCTCAGGCCAAACAACCAACAGGGAAGGAACCCAGCCCCACCCATCAGCAGACAAGTGGATTAAAGTTTTACTGAGTGCTGCCCAGCAGAGCAGCACTCAGCTCTACCCAACACCCATCACTCTCATCAGGAAACTTCTACAAGCCTCTTAGATAGCCTCATCCAACAGAGGGCACAGAGCAGAAGCAAGAAGAACTATAATCCTGCAGCCTGTGGAACAAAAACCACATTCACAGAAAGATAGATAAGATGTAAAGGCAGAAGGCTATGTACCAGGTAAAGGAACAAGACAAACCCCAGAAAAACAATGAAATGAAGTGCAGATAGGCAATCTTCCAGAAAAAGAATACAGAATAATGATAGTGAAGATGATCCAGGAACTCGGAAAAAGAATGGAGGCAAAGATTGAGAAGATGCAAGAAATGTTTAACAAAGACTTAGAAGAATTAAAAAACAAACACCTAGAAGAATTAAAAGAACAAACAAACAGAGATGAAAAATACAATAACGGAAATGAAAAATACACTACAAGGAATCAGTAGCAGAATAACTGAGGCAGAAGAATGGATAAGTGACCTGGAAGACAAAATGGTGGAATTCACTGCTGTGGAACAAAATAAAGAAAAAAGAATGAAAATAAATGAAGACAACCTAAGAGATCCCTCAGACAATATTAAACGCACCAACATTCGCATTATAGGGGTCCCAGAAGGAGAAGAGAAACACAAAGGACCCAAGAACATATTTGAAGAGATTATAGTCGAAAACTTCCCTAACATGGGGGAGGAAATAGCCACCTAAGTCCAGGAAGTGCAGAGAGTCTCAGGCAGGATAAACCCAAGGAGAAACATGCCGAGACACACAGTAATCAAACTGACAAAAATTAAAGACAAAGAAAAATTACTGGAAGCAACAAGGGAAAAATGACAAATAACATACAAGGGAACTCCCATAAGTTTAACAGCTGATTTTTCAGCTGAAACTCTATAAGCCAGAAGGGAGTGGCATGATATACATAAAGTGATGAAAGGGAAGAACCTACAACCAAGATTACTCTACCCAGCAAGGATCTCATTCAGATTCGATGGAGAAATCAAAAGCTTTACAGACAAGCAAAAGCTAACAGAATTCAGCACCACCAAACCAGCTCTACAACAAATGTTAAAGGAACTTCTCTAAGTGGGAAACACAAGAGAAGAAAAACACCTCAAAAACAAACCCATAACAATTAAGAAAATGGTAATAGGAACATTCATATCGATAGTTACCTTAAACATGAATGGATTAAATGCTCCAACCAAAAGACACAGGCTTCCTGAATGGATATAAAAACAAGACCCATATATATGCTGTCTACAAGAGACCCACGTCAGACATAGGGACACATACAGACTGAAAGTGAGGGGATGGAAAAAGATATTCCATGCAAATGGAAATCAAAAGAAAGCTGGAGTAGCAACACTCATATCAGATAAAATAGACTTTAAAATAAAGAATGTTACAAGAGACAAGGAAGGACAGTACATAATGATCAAGGGATCAATCCAAGAAGAAGATATAACAATTATAAAAATATATGCACCCAACATAGGAGCACCTCAATACATAAGGCAAACGCCATCAGCTCTAAAAGAGGAAACTGACATTAACACAATAATAGTGGGGCACTTTAACACCTCACTTACACCAGTGGACAGATCATCCAAACAGAAAATTAATAAGGAAACACAAGCTTTCAATGACACAACAGACCAGACAGATTTAATGGATATTTATAGGACATTCCATCCAAAAACAGCAGATTACACTTTCTTCTCAAGTGCACACAGAACATTCTCCAGGATAGATCACCTCTTGGATCACAAATGAAGCCTCACTAAATTTAAGAAAATTGAAACCATATCAAGCATCTTTTCTGACCACAACACTATGAGATAATAAATCAATTACAGGGAAAAAAAAGGATAAAAAACACAAACACATGGAGGCTAAACAATACGTTACTAAATAACCAAGAGATCACTGAAGAAATCAAAGAGGAAATCAAAAAACACCTAGAGACAAATTACAATGAAAACATGATGATCCAAACCTATGGGATGCAGCAGGGCTTCCCTGGTGGCGCAGTGGTTGGGAGTCCGCCTGCCGATGCGGGGGACACGGGTTTGTGCCCTGGTCCGGGAGGATCCCACATGCCGCGGAGCGGCTGGGCCCATGAGCCATGGCGGCTGGGCCTGCGTGTCTGGAGCCTGTGCTCCGTGGCAGGAGAGGCCACAGCAGTGAGAGGCCCGCGTACTGCAAAAACAAACTAAAAAAACAAAAAACACAAACCTATGGGATGCAGCAAAAGCAGTTCTAAGAGGGAAGTTTATAGCAATACAAGCCTACCTCAAGAAACAAGAAAAATCTCAAAGAAACAATCTAACATTACACCTGAAGGAACTAGAGAAAGAAGAACAAAGAAAACCCAAAGGTAGCAGAAGGAAAGAAATCATAAAGATCAGAGCAGAAATATATGAAATAGAAACAAAGAAAACAATAGCAAAGATCAATAACACTAAAAGCTGGTTCTTTGAGAAGATAAACAAAATTGATAAACCATTAGCCAGACTCATCAAGAAAAAGAGGGAGAGGACTCAAATCAATAAAATTAGAAATGAAAAAGGAGAAGTTACAACAGACACCGCAGAAATATAAAGCATCCTAAGAGACTACTACAAGCAACTTTATGCCAATAAAATGGACAACCTGGAAGAAATGGACAAATTCTTAGAAAGGTGTAACCTTCCAAGACTGAACCAGGAAGAAATAGAAAATATAACAGACAAATCACAAGTAATGAAATTGAAACTGTGATTTAAAATCTTCCAACAAAGAGAGGTCCAGGATGAGATGGCTTCACAGGTCAATTCTATCAAACATTTAGAGAAGAGCTAACACCCATCCTTGTCAAACTCTTCCAAAAGATTGCAGAGGAAGGAACACTTCTAAACTCATTCTATGAGGCCTCCATCACCCTGATACCAAATCCAGCAAAGGATACTACAAAAGAAGAAAATTACAGACCAATATCACTGATGAACATAGATGCAAAAAGCCTCAACAAAATACTAGCAAATAGAACCCAACAATACATTAAAAGGATCATACACCACGATCAAGTGGGATTTATCCCAGGGATGCAATGATTCTTCAATATATGCAAATCAATCAATGCGATACACCATATTAACAAACTGAAGAAGAAAAACCATTTGATCATCTAAACAGATGAAGAAATAGCTTTTGACAAAATTCAACACCCATTTATGATAAAAACTCTCCAGAAAGTGGGCGTAGAGGGAACCTACCTCAACATAATAAGGGGCATATATGACAGTCCCAGAGCAAACATCATTCTCAATGGTGAAAAACTGAAAGCATTTCCTCTAAGATCAGGAACAAGACAACGATGTTCATTATCGCCACTATTAGTAACATAGTTTTGGAAGTCGCAGCCACAGCAATCAGAGAAGAAAAGGAAATAAAAGGAATACAAACTGGAACAGAAGAAGTAAAACTGTCACTGTTTGCAGATGACATGATACTATAACTGATACCATCTTTAGGTGGAATCCTACAGATGCCACCAGAAAACTTCTAGAGCTAATCAATGAATTTGGTAATGTTGCAGGATACAACATTAATGCACAGAAATCTCTTGCATTCCTATACACTAATGATGAAAAATCTGAAAGAGAAATTAGGGAAACACTCCCATTTACCATGGCAAGAAAAATAATAAAATACCTAGGAATAAACCTACCTAGGGAGATAAAAGACCTGTGTACAGAAAACTACAAGACACTGATGAAAGAAATTAAAGATGATACCAACAGATGGAGAGATATACCATGTTCTTGGATTGGAAGAATCAATATTGTGAAAATGCCTATACTACCCAAAGCAATCTACAGATTCAATTCAATCCCTATCAAATTACCAATGGCATTTTTCACAGAAGTAGAACAAAAAAATCTTAGAATTTGTATGGAGACACAAAAGACCCTGAATAGTCAAAGCAGTCTTGAGGGAAATAAACGGAGCTGGAGGAATCAGACTCCCTGACTTCAGACTATACTACAAAGCTACAATCATCAAGACAATATGGTACTGGCACTAAAATAGAAATATAGATCAATGGAACAGGACAGAAAGCCCTGAGATAAACCCATGCATCTATGGTCACCTTATTTTTGACAAGGAAGGCAAGAATATACAATAGAAAGAAGACAGCCTCTTCAATAAGTGGTGTTGGAAAAACTGGACAGCTACATGTAAAAGAATGAAATTAGAACACTCCCTAACATCATACACAAAAATAAACTCAAAATGGATTAGAGAGCTAAATGTATGACTGGATACTATAAAACTCTTAGAGGAAAACATAGGAAGAACACTGTTTGACACAAATCACAGAACAATCGTTTTTGATCCACCTCCTAGAGCAATGGAAATAAAAACAAAAATAAACAAATGGGACCTAATGAAACTTAAAAGCTTTTGCAAAGCAAAGGAAACTACAAACAAGACAAAAAGACAACCCTCAGAATGGGAGAAAATATTTGCAAATGAATCAATGGACAAAGTATTAATCTCCAAAACATATAAACAGCTTATGCAGCTCAATATTAAAGAAACAAACAACCCAATCCAAAAATGGTCAGAAGACCTAAACAGACATTTCTCCAAGAAGACATACAGATGGCCAAGAAGCACATGAAAATCTGTTCAACATCACTAATTATTAGAGAAATGCAAATCAAAACTACAATGAGGCATCACTTCATACCTATTAGAATGGGCATCATCAGAAAATGTAGAAACAACAAATGTTGGAGAGGGCGTGGAGAAAAGAGAACCCTCTTGCACTGTTGGTAGGGATGTAAATTATTGATACAGCCACTATGCAGAACAGTACGGAGGTTCTGTAAAAAAATAAAAATAGAGTTACCATATGACCCATCAATCACACTACTGGGCATATATCCAGAGAAAACCATAATTCAAAAAGACACATGCACCCCAATGTTCACTGCAGCACTATTTACAATAGCCAGGTCATGGAAGCAACCTAAATGCCCACTGACAGATGAATAGATAAAGAAGATGTGGTTCATATATACAATGGAATATTACTCAGCCATGAAAAGGAACGAAATTGGGTAATTTGTAGAGACGTGGATGGATCTAGAGACTGTCATACAGAGTGAAGTCAGAAAGAGAAAAACAGGTATCGTATCTTAAGGCACATATGTGGAACCTAGAAAAACGGTACAGATGAAGCAGTTTGCAGGGCAGAAATTGAGATAGATGTAGAGAACAAATGTATGGACACCAAAGGGGGGGAAAGTGGTGGGGGGCCGGGGTGGTGGTGTGATGAATTGGGAGATTGGGATTGATATGTATACATTAATATGTATAAAATGGATGACTAGTAAGAACCTGCTGTATAAAAAAATAAATAAAATTTAAAAAGAAAGTGACCATTTACATGATAATATGTAGCCTCACATAAAATGATGATGCTCTTAGCCAGTTGACATGCTACATGCTCTAAATTATATTAAATTTTTGTATCTGTCATTTTTTCACCCAAAGAGGAAATCTTGCTTTGCAACAAGCCCTTTACAACTCTTTCCCTGGTCCTCCATTCATAAAATGCCATTGGGGAGCAAAATTATGGCCTTTGAATAGCTTTCTTCCACATAAGACTAATTACCTTACACAGGAATCAAATCTGCAGCTTTAATCTCATTAGCATCATATTCTAGCCAATTTAGCTGACTCCTATTACTTATTAAAAAACCAGCATATGGAAAATTATTTTCTTAAGCTTAATGTAAATTCACACCACTCATTTTATTCTTTCCAGCAAAAGGCTTACAATAATGAAAGATATTGAAGTTAGTAGACCCTTTCCCATGCAGTTTGATGTCTTACAAGACATAAATGTAAAAATTGATTTAGAGAATAACTGAATAAGAAAGAAAAATCTTTGAGATGTTAGGGTAAAATGTGACAGAGGTAAAACAAATAAGTACTGAATATTGAATTTGCTCTAGGTAACAGCAAATGACTGGTAAGAATTCAGCATTCAGTAGCTGATATCAACATCAACTTGGGAATTGTTTTCACAATGTTTTATCTCTGTCTGAAAAGTGGGTGTCTGTTATGCTCAGATGAAAATCTAGAACAAAATCTCATGATTTGTAGTCAGTCAGTCAACTTCTCGCTTTTCATTTGTTAGGATTTCCCAGGTATACTAACTTGCTAAAATATACTTGAAGGAAAAGAGTTAATGCCTGATCTTTTCTCTTCTTACAGCCTTAACCTTTCTCCTTGCCCCAGGAACTTATCTTTTCCCAGAAAGCCAAATACGATCAAAAGTCCTATCGATGGAAACATACTGCATCCTCTGACCAGGAAACCCCACGGCAAGGAGAGTTCACAGATTACTTGGATCAAATGGGATTATATTGGTAAAATAAAATAGTTTTTATAGACTTGAGTGCCACACAATGAGAGGTATGGTTCATAAAATTAGAGACAATGATTTTCTCCTAGGACTGTTTGGGAGTAAGCAATAGACTAACATTTGGAAACACCTGCTTTGCTTATGTAAATCGAACATTGTGGTGTCTGTGGAATTATTCATAAACTCCTGTCAAGGATGTAAGAGTGCATAATGATGGTAAATGACAGAGCTTTTGTCCACTACAAAGCTAGCTTTCAGTTTCATTTTTAGTTGTCTGGTGAATCTTTAGAGGAATTTCCAGTTCATCTTAATTAAATTAGATAATGTAATTCATGGGTTGTTTCTAGACCATTGCTCTTCTCACTATAATGGAAATCAATGAAAAAGTAAAAGGCTTACTTATAAAACAGGAAATAAAAAGTGCACCAAAAAATTTCAGAAAAGCAGTTCTTGATTATATGGGCAGTATACTAAATGGCTAGAAGTGATTAACAGTAGAATTTACTTCAATACTATTTGCAATATTTTTTAACTCTTTCCAGACTGAAAACCACTTTGCTTTGAGAAGATTTTCTTATAACTCCTATAATCAAAGAGTGTCTCTATTAGAAAAGACAAAATCTTGCTTTTTAGATGACCTAGGGTTGCTGCTAATACGTTAGCCCTAAAAGGAAAAGGCAGCTTCTGCATATGGGGTTGT
Organism: Hyperoodon ampullatus; assembly: GCF_949752795.1. NCBI lineage: Eukaryota > Metazoa > Chordata > Mammalia > Artiodactyla > Ziphiidae > Hyperoodon > Hyperoodon ampullatus. The sequence continues at coordinate 82,865,131 of NC_136921.1, read as the reverse complement.
TTCATTTCTCTTTAAATGCACAGAACAAAAAACATCAATAATAACATCTCAGTGTAGAAAGGGATAACTTCCTTCATGTTTTAACAAAGAGAAGAAAATCTATTTGAGGAGAACTTTCCTCTTTGCGTGCATTTCACAAAAACAATTATTCAATTATATATCAAGCACCTATTATATGCTGGCCTCTGTTTTGTTAGAGGTATACAGATTTAAAAAATATCAAAACAACCAATTCCTGCCTTTAAAGTATCTACAGTCTTGTAGTATAGTTAGTCAAGAAAGCTAAAGTTCACATGTATAAAGAAATATTTAGATGACATCTAGGACAAGAAGGTAACCTACATGGAGTGAGTGGTCACAGGATTGAAAAATGAAGTAAATTGTGAAGAGCAAGTAGGAGCTATAGAGACAGACAAAGGAATTCTCAGTGTGTATCATGGACAAAGAATGTCACCTGCTGTATCAGTAAACAAAGGATATTGCAGTCATCAAGCTATCAGCCACTGTGTGTCCCTGACTGTGTACCCTGAGGGAATTTAGGGTGGAGAAAACCAGGATACTGACCCTAGATAGTTAAGCTGCATATCAAAGGAATGATTTCAGTGAGCCAAGACCCTTGCATCTTCCCATACATAGAAAAGTACTAAATACATTAACTTGAGATGTCTTGTTTTCTTTGATTAACATTAATCTTTTGATGTTCTGACTACCTGGGTTTTTTGGGAGTTTTTGTTTTGTTTTGTTTTGCAAAAACTCCTATATACCCTGGCTCATCCCTTACATCTTTGGAACAGTCCCTCAGAGCTATCTGAGAATCTGTCTCCTAGGCTTAAGTCCTCAGTAAGTCCACCAAATAAAACATAATTTTCAACTTTTAGGTTGTGCATTTCACTCTACAGTATGATTAGATCATTATGGCTGCAGCATAACAAGTGTTTGCACATGGGTTTGATAGGGCTGTGGTATGGGGAAAAAAAAAACAAACCAGCAACAGTAGGATAATAATAGCTGAAGTGACATGGTTTCTAATTTGTGCCAGGCACTGTCCTTAGCATTTTACATAGATTCACTCGTTTAATCTTTGCAACAATAATACCTTCTCAATAGTAGTACTATTATTTCCTACATTTTGCAAATGAGAAAATAGAGGCCCATAGAGATTAAATGACTTGCCAAAGGTAACCCAGCTAACTAATTAGTGAAATGGAATTTAAGCTCACTCTGACGCTTTGTTCAGAGTTCAAGATCAGAGTGGTAAACATGGCCTTGTCTATCACAGTAAAGTTTGGAATTAATTCTGAGGGTGATATGGAATCACTGAAAACATTTAAGCAAAAAAAAAAAAATCATATTCAAATTTGCATTTTAGAGAACTTTCTCAAGCAGAAGTACTGAGGACAGTTTGGAAGGAAGCAAGGCACTGGCAGGGCAGTCATTAAAGAAGTTCTTACACCAGTCCAAACAAGAAGTAATAAGGGGGCTTCCCTGGTGGCGCAATGGTTGATAATCTGCCTGCTAATGCAGGGGACACGGGTTCCAGCCCTGGTCTGGGAGGATGCCACATGCCGCAGAGCAACTAGGCCCGTGAGCCACAACTACTGAGCCTGCGCATCTGGAGCCTGTGCTCCGCAACAAGAGAGGCCACGATAGTGAGAGGCCTGTGCACCGAGATGAAGAGTGGCCCCCACTTGCCACAACTAGAGAAAGCCCTCGCACAGAAATGAAGACACAACACAGCAAAAATAAATAAAATAAATTAATAAACTCCTACCCCCAACATCTTCTAAGAAAAAAAAAAGAGAGTAAGAAGTAATAAGGGCCTGATAGAAGGCAGAAGGCAGATGACAAATGTCTCTTGGCAGAAAAAAATTCTGTTGAATTTTTCAGCATATTGAACAGAATCTTCTCGCTACGTGTAGCATCTCAAGCTGTTAAATAGTGGGGTCTAGAAAGGACATAAACTTGGCAAAAGGGAAAAACCACAAATGGGCAAATGTGATTAAAATTAATTGTAAATAGAAGGTAAAGTCCATTCGGCCTAATCTTTGCTTCAGAATAGGTATTGCTACAACACGTTGAATATATAGTCATGCCTGGAAAATCTATGCAGTTTGTTTTGTGACTTAAAAAAGCTGGTTTTTATTTTTATTTTATTTACTTATTTATTTATTTTTGCGGTACGCGGGCCTCTCACTGTTGTGGCCTCTCCCATTGTGGAGCACAGGCTCCGGAAGCACAGGCTCAGTGGCCAGGGCTCACGGGCCCAGCCGCTCCGCGGCATGTGGGATCCTCCCGGACCGGGGCACGAACCCGTGTGCCCTGCATCGGCAGGCAGACTCTCAACCACTGTGCCACCAGGGAAGCCCAAAAGCTGGTTTTTAAAAGTCAGTTGTTTGATTAGAATATTCTTTAACCATATAATATAAAGGTCACTTAATATTAAAAGTATCTTGATTGTTGAATAACGTTGAAGAGATTCACTTGATAAATACAGCCTGAAGAGGGTTTTAGAATAAAATTTTTAGATGAACTTACTTTATGATATATTTAATTTTTCTAGGGGAATAAAATAACTGAAAGTAGTAAGACCAGAACCAAAACCAACATAAATATTCCATCCTAATAAACAATAATGGGGGTGGCTTTATACTCACTGTAAACACAAAACAATGAATACACATCATCCTTGAAACAATAATCTATTCAGAGGCACTTCTCAGCACTTTGACTTATGCCATTCTAATTGTGCGGCGGCTCAGCTGATGCTTAATCTCTATGACTACGTTAACTATCACTATTCAGTGGCACATCATAAGAATTCTTTTGTAAACTCCAACATAAACATGAGGACAATTTGAAGTGAGCACCTTCTCCATCTCAAGTGTGTTTCTTCAAGGATGATTGATTAGCCTTAAACATACTGAATGAAATAACATTTGCAGTAGATAGGTACATCAAATCTAGAGCCAACTAGCTGAATCAATGGATCTCCTTACCTGCAAAGGAAAATCTCTTAGGCATTTCTGGATTTTCCAAGCTATATTAGATTAGCTCAGGCTGAAGACATTAATTATTTTTGCTCCTCAGTATTACTTTGAATATTAAATGTAATACCCTTAAAGGTGATAACTTGTAAAATGAATGTATGAATGACAATATTAAAAATATTCAAAATGGTTACTAAACTATCAAAAAATTCATGCTCTTATTTTTTTTCACTAAAATTTTGATGTATTTTTAAGTTAAAAGTAGAAATCCCTATGATGATAATGACTGCAAAGTAATGATTATGAAAGAATTACAGCAGTTTATATTTATTAACCACATACCATGTGCCAGGCTACTCATTTTATCTTTTCTTCACAACAATTTAATGAAGTATATATGATTATGAGCCCCATGTTATGGATGAAAAGACTATGGCTTGGAGAATTTCAGTACTTTACCCATATTTCCACAAGTAGGAGCCAGGATTTAGCTACTTAAAAAAAAGAGTCTACTTTATTAGCCATTATTCTATACAGTTTACGTTATCTGACTATAAACAAAAAACCAAAATACTAAACTTTAGTACTTAAAGTAACAGATATTCTGCTTGTCAGTTATTGTTATTATGTCTCAGTCCCAAATTTACTCATTTGTACTCAGCTCTGTGAAGCTGGGGCTAGGACTCTGTGAACTTTACTTCTCCTTCGCCATATGACTCCCAATTAGATTCTTTCAATAGGGGACATTAAAGAGAGAATCGAAGGCAAGAAGAAGAGAGAAAAGACAATCCTTGTTCCTGTTTCCTGCAGAGAATTGTCGCTGGCCGACTATCATCGAATGTTCAAAAATAAATATGTTTAAAAACTGCCATGATTTTGCTCGTTAAACTCCATTTATTTTTTTCTTTTACAAAATTGGAATAATTGATATCCTGTTTAAAATATGATTAAGATGTCTGTAAAAGGTAGCCAGTAAAATATGCATCAATTTTGAAAATTTTCTCAACGTTTAAAATAAACTCTGTACAATAGGGAAGAACAAGGTATATTAGTTTACAGCAGCGGTAGAAATTAGATTGAAGCAAGGACTGTATGTTTATAAGCTAACAATACCTTTTTGTTCTTCTTTTAAAAACAATTAACTCTTTATGATAGAGTTTTGTGCACATTTTCAATATGCACAAAAAGAAAACAGAATAGTATAATTACCCTACACATTACACATAATCTAGTTTCAACAACTTTACTAACTTTGATTCATCTATTACACTTCTACTTTTTATTTTACTTTATTTACTTTTTTCTGAAGTTTTTTTATCGCAGAAATCATATAAGTTCACTTGCAATTGTTCAGTGTGTGTCTCTAAAAGACAATCTTTTTTTAAAACTATAGTACCGGGCTTCCCTGGTGGTGAAGTGGTTAAGAATCCACCTGCCAATGCAGGGGACACGGGTACAAGCCCTGGTCCAGGAAGATCCCACATACTGCAGAGCAACTAAGCCCGTGCGCCACAACTACTGAGCCTGCGCTCTAGAGCCCGTGAACCACAACTACTGAAGCCTGCTTGCCTAGAGCGCGTGCTCCGCAACAAGAGGAGCCACCGCAATGAGAAGCCTGCGCACCCCAATGAAGAGTAGCCCTGCTCGCCGCAACTAGAGAAAGCCTGGGTGCAGCAACGAAGACCCAACACAGCCAAAAATAAATAAATTAAATAAATTAAAAACAAAAAACAAAAAACTATAGTACCTTTAAAAATACCTAATAAAGTTAATCATAATTTCTTAATGTCTTTTAATATCCAGTTGATGTTCAAGCTTCTACATTGTCTCGAAATGGCTTCTGCTGTTGATTTGTTCAAATTAAAACCCACATAAGGTCTACACTTGCATTTGTAACTAACTATTCCTCCTTTCATTTTCCCTTTTTGTACCATGGGGTAGAAAGTAACAATTTGAAAAAGAAGCTGTGGTACCAAGATTTCAATTTTGTACCATTAAATATGATGAAAAAACCAGGTCATTTATCCTGTAAAATTTCTATTATTTTATACATGGTTAATTGCTTCTTCATGTGTCATTTAACCTGTCCCAGACTCCCTTAAATTTTCTGTGAACTGTGTGAACTGGTTGTTAGATTTAGAGATTTGAATAGATTCCATTTTAATTTTTTATTTTCTTTTTCTTTTTCTTTTTTTTGCAAGACACTCCATACATGGTACTGTGAATTCTTCCAAACATTTAAGGAAGAAATAATAGCAATTATACTCAATTTTTCACACTGAATATAAATATGTTAAAAATTAAAACATAAATATGTATATTTGTATAATTATATATATTTGATATAAATATACATAAAATATTTTTTTTTTTTGTTTTTTTTTTTTTTTTGTGGTACGTGGGCCTCTCACTGTTGTGGCCTCTCCCGTTGCGGAGCACAGGCTCCGGACGCGCAGGCTCAGCGGCCATGGCTCACGGGCCCAGCCGCTCCGCGGCATGTGGGATCCTCCCAGACCGGGGCACAAACCCGTGTCCCCTGCATCGGCAGGCGGACTCTCAACCACTGCGCCACCAGAGAAGCCCTATACATAAAATATTATATAAATTTATATAATAAATATAAACTAAAGCAGATTTATTCCATGAATGCCTTGTTGCTTTAACATTTAAAAATTATTTAATGCATTTTACCACATTGACAGACTAAAGATGAAAAATATGATTATCTCAAGAAATACATAAAAAGAATTTGATAAAATTCCAAATTTATTCATGAAAACAACTCATAGAACACTAAGAATATCAAGGATACTCTATAACCAGTAAAAAGTTTCTACAAAAATATCTGTATCAAGCATCATACTTAATGATGGAATACTGAAATCTTTTCAACTAATATGGGGAAAGAGAAAAAAATGCTTGCTGTCACAGCTTCTATTTCAAATTGTACTTTTAGTTCAAAGTGAAACAGGAGGGAAGGAGGCAGGGCACAACCTCTGAAGGAATGACATAGCCTGAGGACATGACGTAAACTGATTAGAACCAAATGGGTCCAAGATGGTGGACAAGTCGACTTCCACTAGACCTTGAGCCTCAGTAGATGCTCACATCAGCAATCTAAATGACACACCCACAGGCCCCATGACAGTTCTAAGACCCAACCACAAGGATCAAAAAAGTGGGCAGTGGCCCAATTTCTGGAAATCCCTGCCCCTTCCTAAAATAGCTGGAATACTCCTCCCACTCATTAGCCTATGAAATTACTCACTCCTATAAAAACTAACAACCCCATACCCTGGTGCCTTTCTCACCTTCTGAGATGGCCCACACTCTGTCTGTGGACTGTTTCTCTCTAAATAAATCCGCTTCTTACCTATCACTTTGTCTCTCACTGAATTCTTTCTGTGATGAGACATCAAGAACCTGAGCTTCATTAAGTCCTGAAACCAGGTGTGTGATCTCAGTAGGAAGACAGTGGGTTTTGGCCAGGTTCGAGTCCCAGCCGCGTGGGTTCGAGTCCCAGTCAGGGTTTTGGCTGGGTCTGAGTTCCAGCCACGTGGGTTCAAGTCCCAATCTGAGGTGCACGGTTTCAAAAGCGTGTCATCAGTTTGACAACTTGCCCTGTATTCTGCTTCATTTGTCCCCATAGTGCCTATCAATTCCCAACAGATCCTATAGTTATTTTTATGTCTTTTTATTGTCAGAATGTGAGCTTCATGAGAAAAGGGACTCTGTCTTTTGTGTTCACTACCCTGTCCCTGAGCTGGCCCATGGTGGGTATGAAACCAAGTGGGACCCTGTGGGATCCCAGGCACGGAGGCCTTTTCTTTCTTGTAGGCAAGACTCCAGCCTCCATGACCTTCCCTGAGTTCCAAAGGGCAGATTCGAACAGTTGCTAATCCAGGGAGGAGCAACCAAGAAACCACCTGAGGCAGGATTAAAGGGACCAGAGAAGCCCATCAGGATTAGGAGACTGCCCACCTGAGACCCTGCACACACCCTAATGTTGTCAGCAACCCCGCCCTTGAACGGTTGCCATAAAACTCCTCACCTAGCTCCCCTGGGTTGGGACACATAGTTTTCAAGGGCAGGAGCCTGCTGTGTCCCCCTTTGCCTGGCAAAGCAATAAAGCTATTCTTTTCTACTTCACCCAAAACTCTGTCTCTGAGATTTGATTTGGCACCAGTGCACAGAGAAGCTGAGCTTTTGGTGTCAGGTACCCAATAATAAATGCATTTTGAGAAAGTGAAAGTAATAAGTTCAAATATGTTCTTTATGTTAAAATTCAAGTCCGTCTTACTATGTGTCTTTATGTTTTTCATGTAATTTATTATTCCCTTCTTCACAGATGACTTATGTTTTCTGAATATACACATTTATGTAGAAAATTTGGAAAGTATGGAGAGGTAGAAAAAGGAAACCTACCACTCAGGAATAATTACTTCCTAACATTTGGAAGATTTTCCAGATTAAAAAAATATATATGTGAAAATACATATTTCTGGTCTATCTAAAGTCAAGTATATTATTAATCTATTTTACTTGTTTTTATTTTTGTCCATTATTTTTAATAAATGAATGAAGGCAATTAATTTAACTATTTTTTATCATTTGTTTTCAATGTTTCCTTATTAAAATAATACAACAAACATTCTTCACCATTTTTATGATTATCCCACAGGGTGAATAACTTAAACTGAAATGTCTGAATAAAATGGTATATATATATTTTAAGGCTCTTGATTAATATTTTGTCCCTCTCTATTTTACTGATTCTAATGTTGCTACTTTAAGTTTTACTTTTCTATCCATTCTCATTCTTCAGATGATCACATCTTATTATCTCATGGCTTTAAACACTGTCTATATGCCAATGATTCCCAAATTTGTATGTACATTACAGACTTCACCCTGAATTCCAGATGCATATAGCTAATTGACTAACTGACATTTCTACCTAAATGCCTAATTCACGTCTTAAACTTAGAATGTGCAAAACCGAGCTACTATAGTTTCACTCCACAGTGACTGCTTTTCTCACTGTCTTCCTCATTACAGTTAACAACAACTCTGTCCGTTGTTCAGGAGAAACTCCTGAACACCATCTCTGTCTCTCTAGGAAAGCAAGCGTTAGTAGCAGGCTTGCAATCTGTATGTCACCTTAATCCATCTAGGAAAGAAAGATATGACCCAGATGACCTTTGTAAACACATCGATGACAATGCCGGCAATTTACTCGTGGGAAAGTCCTTATCAATAGAATGGTTTTAGTAGGATGTATCTGGCATGCCTAGGATTGTTTACGTTGAAAATACCACTACCACAACAGAACAAAAACAAACTTGGAATTTATAAATTTCTAAGGCACGGCTCCATGAAAAAATCACATTACGAAATTAAAGAGATATAAAAAGAAGATGCTTCATAACTGAAATGACTCCTTGTGCAAGCACTGTATCACATACATTATTTAAACCTCTCATGTTAAATCTGAACCAGAGCACATCCTTATGCCTGAAAAGATCATTTTATGGAGAGCTGCACTGATGGCTTCACACCTTTCCAAGGGAAGGATGCTTGGCTTCTGCATAGCTACTAGCTGTATCCGTGAATTATTAGTAAACTTGATACTGGGTAAGATCTGTAATTCATCTTGAGTCTGCTTTGACAATCTGCCCTTAATTTTATCTCATTCTCCATATCTGACAGTCAACACATTCTACTGGATCTGCTTTCAAAATGTATCTGCTGGGCTTCCCTGGTGGCGCAGTGGTTGAGAATCTGCCTGCTAATGCAGGGGACACGGGTTCGAGCCCTGGTCTGGGAAGATCCCACATGCCGCGGAGCAACTAGGCCCGTGAGCCACAACTACTGAGCCTGTGCGTCTGGAGCCTGTGCTCCGCAACAAGAGAGGCCTGCGCACCGCGATGAAGAGTGGCCCCCACTTGCCACAACCAGAGAAAGCCCTCGTACAGAAATGAAGACCCAACACAGCCAAAAAAAAAAAAAAAAAAAAAAAGCGCCAAGCATTTGAAGCCCTGAAAAAAAAAAAATGTATCTGCTATTCTCCTGCTTCTCTCCACTTCCCAGTGTATGTCCATCACCTGTCTCCTGCACTATTTCATTAATTTTCCCAGTGGCATTCTTACCTCTGCTCTCAACCTCTTTCATTCTGTTCTATACATAGTGGTCAGAGTCATAATCCTTAAAAATTGTAAATGGACCACATCAGTCCTTTGTTCTAAACCTTCCAGATGCTGCTCATCTCTCTCAGAGTAAAAGCCAAGTTCCTTCCAAAGAACTACAAAGCCCTCTGTGATTTGCACCTTTCCTCCCCATCACTTTTCGGACCTCATTTTCTGTTGCTCTTCCCCAGACTCACTCTGCTCCAGCCATGTTGGTTCATTGGCCAAACCAGGTATGCTCTCATATCAAGGTCTTTCCAACTGCTAATGCTTTTAGCTGGATTTCTGCATGGCTTGCTTACTGTCTCATTTCCTTAAGGACTTTAAATAAATGTCTCCTTCTCAAAAAGGCCTTCTCTGGCCATCTTAATAAAATTGCAATTGCACCTTCAATATTTCCTATCCAACTTTCCTTTTTTTTTTTTCATCCTTAGCAATCATCACTCTCTAATATATCATATACTTTCCTTATATATCATATTTATTATCTGTCTCTCCCACAATACTGTAAGCTTCCTGAAAGCAGGGATTTTTGTTATTTGCTGTATTATTTGTTGTTATTTTCAGATTCCAGACAAGTACCTGATACATAGAAGTGGTTCAACATACTTGGATCTAAAGTGCATTCTTGGGAAGGGGGGTGTTGATGAGTTCTGGGTAGCTCTGGATCAAGCATTGATTATATGCTCAAACTCCAAGATGACTGAACACCTCATGACCAAATACATCTGCTTTGTAGATGGCTATTTCCGTGCTCTTCCCTAGGGAGTCCTGGGATTTTACTCCATTTCCCCTCTTGAAATCCCTAATCACATTTCTTGAGCCTGACGTTGAACCATTTGTGAGTGTTAACAAAATCAAAAGGAGCTTCAAAGGTGTTTTTCAGATGCTTACAGGCTTAATACAAATCTATTATTTTCAGAAAACTTTCATCAGCTCCATCTCGCTTAAGAAAATTATTCCTTTCTTTTCTCCTCCTCTTGTGTTTCCATTTTAAAATTTAGAATATTTATTTTTTGATAGTTAATACAGTCACATGGTTCAAAATTTAGAAAATACAAAGTGTGTTGAGTGAAAAGTTTCCCTCTCATTGCTTCATTTTAATCATCTCCCCTCTCCTCCAAACTCATTAACATAATCAGCCCATCGTGTAATCTTCCTGATATATCCTTTACACATACATGTAGATCCACCCATGTTCCTTTTTATTTATATTTATGCAAATGACAGCATATCATACACACTGATCTGCACCTTGCTTTGTTCACTTCATATATTTTGGAAATGTCTCTATATTAGCAGAGAGAAACATACATTCCTTTTTTTAATGGCTGTATGTATTACGTTGTATAGATGTACCTTCATTGAATTAATTAGCCAGCTATCAACGGAAATTGAAGTAAACTACTCCTTTCTGATAAGCCATCTTCTATTTCTTCTTTATGACTGGTTTAAAAGAAAAGAGCCATCTGCCTGTGGCAAATGGTCCTAAAAATTTGTCTTCCCATGAAAACCAATCACAATGAAAACAGAAAAAAAGCAGTACCTTAAATCTGAGATGATTTATTTTGAGATCCTGAAGACTGACTAGTGCTTATTTCCATGGTTGATGTATAACTGGATATGATATCTAGTCCCGAGCAACTTATAACAAACAGTAGGATAGGGACTCTAGGCTGGAATTGTATCCATTCCAATTCAATGTTCTGCAGTCTCAGGAAATGATTACCACTAAATAAATAAAGCCAGCTAAATAAAAGTAGACAATCTACAGGCTTGGCACAAAATTAAGAAACTTCATTATGATTCAAGTATAGATTCTAAATTCTGAGAGTATTTTAACTTCTTCATGATTGGGAGCAATTAACCTGTTATGGAATTGTACCCACTGCATATTAATCCAGGGATCCAGAAAGCTCCTGGTGATGACACAGCAGTTCTTCTGCTTGGTGGTTACTGCTAAATCTCTGTTCTTTTTCATCAACCCAGCAGCATGCATTTATTGAACACTGAATATAGGCAAAGCACCCTGACTTTAAGGCTTTAAAGATAAGCTAGAAAGATGAATTTGAAACATAAAAAGGATGCCTAGAATCTGGGACAATATATAGATCTATTTTGTAAATAGAACCTACACATGAAATAAAGGAAACAAAGTGCACTTGACATTTTAACACAAGGACGGTAATCACAATTTCATAAGTGTTACCAAGCAGATGGGCATCCAGAAATATGGCCTTAGAGAGCCTATATGATTTTTAAAATTGGGTATCAGATAAAAATGCACTCTGGAGCGATGTAGTCAGTTATGATATTATGAAGACTGAATAGGCTTTTGAAGAAGAGAAATTGGGGGGGAGGTGTTTTGGACGGGGGAATTTCTTGGAAGTGAGATAACTTAAGGTACATTAGGAGAAAAGTAAATGAACTGCTTTGGCCAAAGCTTAGAATTTGTGTCGGGAAGTAGTGAGTGACGATGCTGGAAATGTAGGTTGGAGATCACATTGACTGTAAAGAGTTTTTAGTGCCAAGCTACTATATTTTGACAATTATCACATAAAATGCATCAGCTATTGGAAGCTTTAAAGAGTCCAGTGTGATAAAAACTTAATAGTAAGCTTTTTCACTTTTCGCAAGTGTTCAGGAACCAGCAGTAGTCTAGGTGGTAATCAGGTAAAGAGAAACCTCATGGCAGCCAGATACTCTGCAGATCTTGATTTGAAGTACATGTGGCCCTGAATTTTCCACAAATAATCACCCATGAATAGTGATTATTCATGAATAGACATTAGGTCTATTCACTGTATGTAAACACTTCTGTAATAGTGGAGTCAATCCATAAGATTGGATAAAAAGAAAGACTATGTAGAGAAATTTAAGTTTAATGGGCAGTATGTCAATAACAACTTTAAAAGTATCCTGAAATAATCTATATGTTATAAAGTATTAATTAAAATCCTATACAGTTACATTTGTGTTGCTACAGTTTTGTCCAGGAAATATGCTGATGAATATATCACTGGAACATTCTGGTTGCTTTTTCTGAGATGTTCCCCTTCCCTTCACCTATCTTTCTCCTGGAGACTCCTGACTCCTCTGACTATGGTAAGGCATTCTGTTCATCCTGTTTTCTTTATGGCATTTTTCATAATTGTACCTATGGAAAGATAGGCCAAATATTTTGTTTAGTGTGTATCTCCACTACTAAAATGCAAGCCTTCACCACCTTGTTCGCTACCTAACACAAAGGAGACTTTTAGTAAATGTTCCTTGAATAAATCAATGAATGAATGAGTGAACCATCCATGGTCCTTTGTCTTTTCCTTCTATTGTAAGAAAAATGGAATACAGAAGTGATATAGGACAAGTTCATTTCACTAGGGTGCTTACAACTTCAAAGGAATTAACACTAAGAATTCAGAGCAGAAATGAGCCTCTAGAGTCTTGCTATAAATGTCACATGTAATTGATTCATGTATTCGTCTCAAACTCAACATTACTTTGAAGGCTAAATGCCAAGAAATAAGCAGGCACTTCAACGTAAAGTCCAAGGTATTTAATTACTGCAAGAGCAGCCCAGTGGTGGCTCAACCTCACTGACATTCTTTTGCTGTTGCAGATGAGTGAATTAACATTTCTGAAAGCTGTCTTCAGGGGCAAAAAGTTTTCCAAATTTGGAAAAGTTCTCACTGGTTTTGTATTTATATTACAACTAAGAGGCAACTATAACCTGTTTCATAATGTTTGAAACATTGGTTTTGTTTTGTAAACAAAATGTATTGGTGTTTTTTATTTTGATTTATTTCTGTCCTTTAAGTTTGAAATTCAAGCTAAAATCAGGAAAAAAAATTTGACATACTTAAAAACTTAAGTGGAAAAACTGAAAATTTGAGATTTGAAAACTAGCAATACTTATTGGCTGTCTGATGTACTAGCTTTACTAAAATATTACAATATAATTATAATTATAATGTAATATTAATATAAAGATTTTTGAATTTTTAGTTAATAAACATTTTCCTGCTTGCTTTCATTTATTATTTAATAGATATGTTATCAGAAAGAAAAAACAAATTAGATCAAAATATCCACTTTAAGGTATGTTCTAATTTTGTAAATTCAAAGCCCTTTTCCATTTACTTCTATCATACAATATCTTACAAAGTTAGTTAAAAGGACAATAATTTTATAGTCACTGTACTTTATTAAAATATATCATGAAGTTTACACCACTGGCCCCTTACATGTCAATTTTTAAAGGGTATCCTATTACTCTAAGAATTTAGCAGCAAACCAATGAAATAACCTAACTGTTCAATTTATAGTTAATAGTTTCACAATCCTAGATAGTATGATAGACCTACTATCAGCAAAGAATTGAAGTGCAATCAATCAACTATTATCAAAGAGCCTATAATTACCTCATTGGGATAATCTCTTCCTGTGAATCATTCTTCAAAAGATTTTTCTATTCTCGCCCCAGGAATAAGTTAGAATCAGCAAGTGAATTGAAAGCTCCAATAACATTAGCCAAGATGATCAACCATATCCATTTTTAGATCTATGTACTAGCAATGTATTCAAGAATTATTGATGCTCACAAAAAAAAATGTAGCCATGGGCAGACACTCTTGCTTTTATAGGAAGCACAATATGGCATATTTTTTTCCTCCTAAGTCGAGGTCTGTCTGGGGTCTGAGTGTGGCACAGAACCTGTAGATGCTTGCAGTTACTCTACTGGGGGATATAGCCAGATCATCCACATACAGTCAAATCGAGAGAAGATCCCACCGCTCATAAAACAAAAACAGGGGAAGAGAATTTTCTCCAAAGATCACAGCAAGGGCACCCCAGGGGAATTTTTCCTGATTAGCTATCTTTTAAAGTGGTAAAATAAAACTAAGGCATACTAAAGCCACGTCCCACTGAAGAAGGTTAACTTGTCATTTTCTGGTCATCATTTAACTAGCATTTTAACAAGTTCTAGGACATTATTCTTGTCTTTTATTCTCTACAGTTGATGGTCTGGTAAATAAACCCATCAAGTTCTCAGTTGGTTAAACTGAGATTGACAGAGGCGGAGAACACCTTTGCAAACCTGCATCTTCTATGCTGAGACTTAAAGGCTTTTAGCAGAAACCATTAAATTGTTCCTGTGAGACTATTGTGACATTAAGTGGATGTTTTTCTCTGAAAAATTCAGACGCAAGAAGGTGAAATGATGTTTCCAAAGCAACAAAAGCCATTTTGAGTGTCAAACCAAAAACTTGAAAGATAATCAAATATTTCCTTCTGCTTGGAACTCACACTCTTTCCCCTGAGCTTTTGCTCTGTCCACCTCTTGTGCTGTCTCTCTTACATACACATGCTCACTCCTTCCCCCTCCCCACCATCCCCAAGACTTTACTTAAACTACACTAATAGTCAAGCAGATAATCAAGTTAACTTAACTATGGTATCTCCAGGTTCTAGACGGCCATATATTCTCACTTGGTCCTGTCATGTCCTTCACCCAAATTGTTCTCTTGCTCTCTTTCTTTGGGACAAGTAAACATAATTTCTTTTATCCTTTAATGCAGAGCTTTGAGATGCTCTGAAAACATGTTATTTTCTCTCTACCTCTGTTTCTATAAAGCATGTGTCTTATGTGTTTTTGAATATCGAAGGATTAAAAAAAATGATGCATACTTCGGTGCTTATAAAAGTTAAGAATTGTTATTGATGCAATTACAATGACTAATTCAAATAAAAAGCTTTAGAGAAGCTTTTATGTCTAAGTAATCACTTCTAGTGATGCCAGATTCACAGTCAAATATAACAATTCAACTCTCTTCCTCTTAACAAAATATGCCAATTTTTCTTCTGTAAAGATTTCCTTTTACTGCTAAATCCTTGAGTCTCATAATACCAAATATACTAGATTACTATCTTACTATTCTGACTGACATTTTCCGCCTTCCAAGAAATGAAACCAATAAGGGCTACCTTTTAAAAACTCATTTCTGAGACAATGCCTTCAAGGGAAAAGTGGTGATCTTTATCACAGAATATAAGATCTAGATTTCATTTTAAGATTGTTCTCATTTGAAGCATAATGATGGGAGTATCAAATAGTAAACAGTAAAAGCAACATGCAACTCACGCAGCTACAATTTTTTGTTTGCTAACAAATTTAGCCAAATTGTGGAGTTGAGAAAGAAAAAGACAGGTAAATTAAAAGCAATGAGAATCTCATTATGTTGCAATTATGGGAACTACACAGTTCCTTTAATATAAAATGGAAGCAAAAATAAATATAAAAGTGCAACCATCAAGTCAAAATTCCCTTAGAATTCCCCAGGTCTTACAATGCAGACTGAGCAGACGGATTTGTAATTATTTTAAATGGAGACACAACCCTTCTTTCCTGTTTAAAATGTACACACACTTAGGAGAAGGGACACATTGATTCAAACTCACAAGAAGGTATAGATCAGTGACAGTGGATCCTTTCCTGAGAGCAGGTTTTAAAAGGGGCAAGATGATGGGACTCAAAGGAAGAGGGAAAAAGAGAATAAGGGGCAAGAGACTGGACTTAAACAGGATTCTGATCTCCTTCAGAAAGGAGTCAATCCGGAAATTCCATGTAACTGCCACCATCTATCACATCAATGTTAACACACTTTCCTTATTTGTTTTCCAGAATAACAAGCCCATCCCTTTTCTTAGATTAAGATGTTTTTCCATTCTTTGAATGTCTAATTTCCCATTGCTTTCAAAGCACTTTTTTCTGATAGGCTCATTACATAACATAAAAAGATATTTTAAAAAATGAATCCTAGGTCACAGCAGAGGGAGCAGGCACCAGAGCTGAAAGCACCTATTTTATAAATCTCTGACTTCCGTGTACCTTTTTATTAACATTTTTAACAGACATGTATTGAATCACTACTTATGCTACGTTTTAATTCTTATAAACTTAAAAAAAAGAAATCCATTAAGGGAGCTATCGAAGAGGCTATCAAATATTGACAGGCGGGCTTCCCTGATGGCACAGTGGTTGAGCGTCCGCCTGCCGATGCAGGGGACGCGGGTTCGTGCCCCGGTCCGGGAAGATCTCACATGCCACGGAGCGGCTGGGCCCGTGGGCCATGGCCACTGAGCCTGAGCATCCGGAGCCTGTGCTCCACAACGGGAGAGGCCACAGCAGTGAGAGGCCTGCATACCGCAAACAAACAAACAAACAAACAAAAATACTGACAGTCTCCACTCTTCACCCTAGGATAACCATGTGTTTCTGCTGGCTTTTTGAAACCTGAATATCATTGTGCCCTAGAGAAAGGCTCGATGCATTACTAAAATACAAGCTTTGGTGATGACCTGAAGAAAACTCAGTTCTTCAACATGTCAACACTGGGTCTCGTTCTGAAATCAGAGCAGATGGAGGAGCAAAGAGGAAGGAGAAGTTGCACAGCCTCGGTGTGAAGCCTCACACACTGAATCTGAGTCTTTCAAGCTTGTCAACACTTCTTATCAAAGACATTTCAAAACATTATTCAAGTGCCTGTAATGGACAGCTGAAAATCTCAACTTGTCTAGGACACCACTCATTCTTAACAGCACAGATTGTCACTGTACCCGGTGGAGGAAACAGGACCCGTTGGGCACTTTGCAATCCTGTGCTCTCTCTCAGTCAATCAAAACCGTTCTCTCTAGAGTCATCAATGACCTTGGTAACCCAATGTTCCTTCTCCCAACCCCATCGGGGTTTTGTTTCTGCAGTCTTCAGTCCCCTTAATTTTTTTTTTTTTTCTCCTGCATTTGGCACCAGGGAGCCTCGTTTCTTAGCCAAGCCCTCTTTATACAGCTTTAAGGACAGATGCCACCCTGGTTTTTCTCTGCCTTCACTTTCTCTAACTGACCTTAACTAGAGGCATGGCCCAAGGCTGATTCCTTAATTCATGCTGCTTCTTTCCATCTCCTTTGTCCCTTAGAAATTTAATCCAATTTGGCCTGAAGCAGAACTGCAGAGGAGGAAGATTCTTTCCAGCAGCCAAACCCTCCATTTCAGCAGTTGGTGATGGGTACCATTCAGCACCTTGCCTTGAAATAGATTTTAAATTCAAAATGTGGCTGTTCTTGGAATACTCTAGGCACGCTCCCACTGAGGGTCTTTGCTCTTTCTCTTCCTTCCGCCTGGGATGCTCTTTCCTCAGGGGACTGGCTCACTCTTTGACCTTCCTCAAATCTTTGCTCCTTCTCAGGGACGCCTCCCCTGACCATCCCCTGGAACATTGCAAACTGCTGCAATTCTCCCTCTTGGTTCCCCCTCAATCTGCTCAAATTTTTATTTTTCTGTAACAGTTCCAACTTCCAACATGTTATACATTTTACTTACTATATGTATGAGTTATTTTCCATTATGTTTTTTTTTTAATCCTTATAGAATATATGGTCTATTTTGTTCACTGTTGTCTCAGTGGCCTAGAATGGTGACCAGCACTTAGTAGGTGATTAATCAATATTACTCTAATTGAGTTGAAAACTGACCTATTTTATCCACTACCTTTATTTTTCTTTTCACTGCCAACAGCCTCATCCAGGTTTCCGCTCATGGCAATTAGCTAATTAGCATGTTAATTGCATTTCCTATTCCCCACTCTTTAATCCATCTCCTTTACTGTTGGCTGATTTTCTTCTTCAAAACTCACATTTATCTTCTCATTATCCTTCTCAGAAACCTTCACTGTAAGGCAAAGTCCAAATTATTCTGGGACTTGAGGTCCTGTCCAATATGAGTACCAACCCCACCCAACCTCATGTACACCCACAACTCAAGTGACTCTAGTTAAGCTAGTACTGGCTTTTATCACTTAAGAAACATTTGTTGACCTCCTAGTCGTAGATCCTATGTGGTATAAAATGAAGTTACTGTTAGTTTAGGCAACTGAGGTAGAAGAATGTAAGTTTCAACAACAGCATTTGTAGTAAAGAAGAAACTGAGTCCACAGAAGAAAGACACTTGGCCGACTTAGGTATATGTGGTCCCCATCACTGAAATGCCTCTCACCTCTGCCTTTCACGTTCCAGGAAAACAAATCACACCTATTTGTAAAGGTTTAAATTCAACTTACTCCATGATGGATTCTCTGCCTTTTAAATGCCATAATTTACCTTTGGGGAAATGCCTTTGAATAAGCATACACAATAAATGTTTTGTCCTTCCACAAACATTTTGATGCGCCTTTCCTTAGCTTCCTTCTCCTCATCTTAAGAAACACTGATTTATAGACTACACAGGCCTTCCCATCCCAGAGTGCTGAGGAGCCTCTTCTCCCCCAGGAGCAACCCTTGCCCCAAAGCCCAGATCCAACATGGCAAGAAAAGCCTCCGAAGGGACCTGGACCTCTAGGGAAGGGGTGTAGGGCTTGCACTTTGGATTGGTGAGAAAGCTGCCATCCCCAAATGCTGCCATCTTTTTACTGCCATCTCTAAGTGCTTCAAGGTCTCACCACTTCTCCTCTTAACATGAAGGCTGTTAAGATGATGATGAAGCTTGTGGTTTCTGTAGCATTACTCTACCTTGCCACTAATGCTTATGAGGTTCTTGTTCCAGAAGGCCCTCCCAAATTATCCTCCTCTGAACTTCTACTCTATTTACTCTGCTATATACATTAAATATTGTAGGATTTGACATTATTTTGCCTTGGGTTTTGGGAGGTTTTTTTGTTTGTTTGTTTGTTTGGGGGTTTTTTGGGGTCATATACTGATCACTGCAGAAATTCTTGAAGGCATAAATTGTCTTCCCCACGACAGTGGTTGCCAACTTTTGCTAATCAATAAGGCCATCAGTAGAACCTTTTAAAATATCAGATTCCAGGGCCCAGACTCAGATCTGCAGAAAATGAATCACTTGTCTAGATTCTAAGGAATCCATATGTTCACAAAGCTCCCCAAATAATTCTGATAATCAGCCAGATATGAGTATCACTGCTTTAGGTAGTTTCCCTGTGGCTCGATAGTAGCATAACCTCAAAGCACCTTATGACTTGAAAACTATTTACTCTTAACTATTAAAAATTCATGACCAAAGCTTCTGATTCTGGATAGTATTGTTTCACCTTATCTAGGTTTTAGATTCTAGCACTGATTTTGTGAGCACCATATAATATCTATGAAAATTTTAGAATTCAAAACACCTGAAATTTCACCACATATACATACATATTTTATGTGGAAACAGCCATATCAAGCATATATTTGTGGATTCTAATTATTTTTTAACATAACATTATGTTAAATATTCCTAAATGTCATCATTCTTCAAAGCAGTGAAAATAATATTCTATTGGGATGAGGGTAATTAACTTAATAATTGCCCCAGTTTTGGACTTCTTGGGTGTTTATCATTCCCCTATAATTTTAAATATCATAACTGATACCTCTGAAATAAACAATTCATTGACTATTGATGTAACTGTATTATATTTTATCTATTTAGAAATACTTATTCTATTTTAAAAATACGCATATCATTCTTTTTTAAAATGTGCTAATACTGGACACAATTTTTGTGCTGGTATCTCCATTTAGTTTTCTGTCTTGTTTTCAGACTCTTAGGACAACCCTTCATCCATGACACCACTGAAAGGGGCCATGAAGTCACTCAATCTCATTTGTACGTTCTTGTGGTTCCTAGCTTTTGGCCTGATTTCCCTATTTCTCAGGGGGTACTTTCTAACAGCAACCACACTACAAGGAGGAAAACTGTAAATAGTACATATCAGTGTTTTTAAAAACAGGGCTTATAGGTCCCTTTTTTTTTTTTTTTTTTAATAGGTCCCTTATAATAGAGTAACCTGGGGTAACTGTTAAAAGTGAGGAATCCTGGACCCTTCAAATTACTCAGACATTTAGGTATGGAGTCTAAGAGAATGAAATTTAAACAAGAACTCCAGGTAATTTTTATGAATACTAATGTTTGGAAAACCAGTCTTCCGCGTACCATGATATCGATATCAATAACTTTGCAATCTAGATTTGAGGTATACCCAATGCCGACATACCACTTATTCTATTTCTCTAAAAAATTTGCATATACAATTAATCTGTGATCATTAATACAACATAATTCTGTTTCTCTTCCCCCCACCCCCCTGCCCCTCCTGCACTAGACTGCATCTTTTTTAGAAAGTAGAGAACATGTCAATTTTACCTTTGCATTTCTGTCACTGTTGAGATTCTGTTTTGCACGTAAAAATTGCTCATGTATATTAGTTGTTTAATTTTTTAACCAGATCTATTCTCCATTAAATAGGTTAGTTTTGAACATTACACAAAATTATTTACATGATTTAAAGTGATTTCCCTAACTTTTCCTTAAATTATAATCCTCATTCGGTATCTTTAGGACTTTCTTAATAGATTTCTACAGTATTTGATGTAGGTCTATCTAAATGATAACACAATACGGGGTCACTGAAATGCTACCATGTGTCAGGTGACAAAGACTCTCTCCTTGACCAGATCTGAGTGAGCATCCTCTGAGTCCTCTTCTCAACTAGGCTCTGACCTTGAATTCTCTCCTTAGCCTGCTTAGTTCAGTTTTAGCAAGAATTCTGCTGAGTCAGTTTAGTGACTCTTCCCTTGGTATCTGACTATCTTTGCTATTAGGTCAAATTCCTCACCCCCACCATCCATATCTTATCTCCTTGTCCTGCCTTCAGCAAGAATCCTGTTGAGTCAGTCTAGCAAGAATTCCCCTCGCCTTGGTAATTTTCCATCCATCCACTGATCCCCACTTTGCTCCTTGGCTATAAATTTCCACTTGTCCTTGTCCTCTGCTGCAAAATGTCATTGCTGTAGTCCCTCTTGAATAACGTCTTCCTTGCTGTCTTTAACAAGTGTCATGCAAATTTTGTCTTTAACACAGGCATTGTGCCATGTTTCAAAGAAATATGAAAGGAGTCGTACTTACACTGGAGAAGATAACATTCTAGTATGTAAGTCTATCTCATCAGAAATATTTACAAAGTAGTACAATCAAATCTAAAGCAGAAACATGCACCAAGCATACAGAAAAAATTACTATAACTTGCAAGGACTATGAAGAATCTCTTCCTGTGGCTATAGCTGCATTGCTGAATTTAACAGGATACAAAAATTGAGTGCCTAATTTGATGTGGCCTATATAAACACTGTTATTCATGTCAGAAAACTAGCTATATATAACTTCAACCATGGCTTGTTTTAATATCAGGATTCATAGAAAACTCATATTTCATTTTTAGAAACAAACAAAAAATATCTTTGATATAAACTGTATATTTTCATTTTGATGGTGTATTTTTAGAAAAGTCTTTGCCTACTATCACCTCTTTCTATAATGGAGAATAGAAGGTATGCACAGACACACATACATAGACACTTAGGTGTACATACATGCCCACCTCATAAAAATGCACGACCACAGTGAATATCGCCAGGGGAAAGTTCAGATTCTTAATCAGTGTCGTTACCAAGTAAGTGCTGAAGAAAGTTCTAAGTGTCCAGAGTCGTTTCAGTCATCAGTCACAATCTCTTTATAAATTAATTGTATTAAAAACCTAAGACAATGAGAAAACACTACACATCTATTAGGATGGCTAAAATTCAAAACACTGACAACACAAATACTGGTAAGGACGTGGGGCAACAGGAACCGTCATTCATGGCGAATGCAAACTGGTGCAGCCACTTTGGAAGATAGTTAGGAAGTTTCTTGTAAAGCTAAACATACTTGAACCATATGATCCAGTAATCACACTCCTTGGTATATATCCAAATGAACTGTGAACTTATGTCCACACAAAAGTTTGCAGAGAAATATTTATAGCAGCTTTTTTTTCATAACTGTCAAACTTGGAAGTAACCAAGATGTCCTTTAATAAGCTTATGGAAAAACAAACTGTGGTACATCCATACAATGAATATTACTCAACAATATAAAGAAATGAGCTGTCCAGCTGCAAAAAGACATGGAGGAACCGTAAAAGCGTACTGCTAAGTGAAAGAAGCCAATCGGAAAAGGCTATCTGCTGTATGACATTCCTGAAAAGGCAAAGCTATGGAAGCAGTAAAAAGATCAAAGGTCACCAGGGTTTCAGTGAGGGGAGAAGGGCAAATAGGGGGAGCACGCGGAATTTTCAGGGCGGTGAAGATATTCTGTATGATACAGTAACAATGAAAATATGTCATTACACATTTTTCAAACCCACAGAATGAAAAATACAAAGAGTGAAACTTTATGTAGTATACGTCAGTAAATAAAAATGTATCAATATTGGTTCATCAGTTGTAGAAAATGTACCATACTAATAAAAAAAGATGTTAATAATAGGGGAAATCGGGGCTTCCCTGGTGGCGCAGTGGTTGAGAGTCCGCCTGCCGATGCAGGGAACGCGGGTTCGCACCCCAGTCTGGGAAGATCCCACATGCTGCGGAGCGGCTGGGCCCGTAAGCCATGGCCGCTGAGCCTGCGCGTCCGGAGCCTGTGCTCCGCAACGGGAGAGGCCACAACAGTGAGAGGCCCTCGTACCACACACACAAAAAAAATAATAATAATAATAGGGGAAATCATGTGTCCTTTTCAGGAAGAGTATGTAGGAACTCAATGCAGTTTTTTTTCCCCTTTTAATTTTTATTTATTTAGTTAGTTAGTTAGTTAGTTATGGCTGCGTTGGGTCTTTGTTGCCATGTGCGGGCTTTCTCTAGTTGGCATCAAGCAGGGGCTACTCTTCATTGTGGTGGCTTCTCCTGTTGCGGAGCACAGGCTCTAGGTGCGCGGGCTTCAGTAGCTGTGGCTCGCAGGCTCTAGAGCGCAGGCTCAGTAGTTGTGGCGTATGGGCTTAATTACTCTGCGGCACGTGGGATCTTCTCGGATCAGGGCTCAAACCCATGTCCCCTGCACTGGCAGGCGGATTCTTAACCACTGCACCACCAGGGAAGTTCCTCCGTGCAGTTTTTAATTAATTTTCCTGTAAACCTAAAACTGCTCTGAAAAAAGTCTGTTTCTCAACATTTTTTTAAAAAGTAAAATCTAAGACACAGAGGTTATAAAACCAAAGCAAACCAAAACAAGACAAAAATCCTGGTTCGATAAGAGAGCTTCTAGAATTGGGATCAAAGGGTATTTATGCCAGTCTTTCATGGTGACACCACTGGGCATGCCCGCTATTTCCTCTTAACCTTGAGGTGGTAATTGTTGGGGGTACGTGTCATGATATTAGAATAAGGCACAGAAGAAACACCAGCGTATCCAAGTCCCATCAGCTTGCAGCCTACGATTCTGCAGGATTCAGTCTGGGTTTCAGTCAGGCCACAAATCTGCTGAAAGCTTAATCATTTTTTTGAATGACTACTGAGATAACTAAATCTTACCCAGACTAGACCAAATAATGAAGTTGAGGCCTAAACTATACAATTACCTCACCCTACAGGGAGCCCTCCTAACCCTGCAGGTAGATTCTGTCTTATGTAAACTCGCCCAAAGCCCTAGGACCACAAGGAGTCTTGTCAGAACTGACGCCTTCTGGATCCCTTAGGAGAGGACTTCTTTATCACTGTACAGATAGAGAGGGGGAGGAAAATACTTTTAAGTTCAAGTTTCTTGATGTAAAATTACTGGTCAGTCTTCAGGGAAAATTAACTTTATGTGAAAATTTAGAACTAAAAGTATTGTTTTTTCCTCTAAGAAAAGCTTCTCTAAACCCAGACTCCAATCCTAGGGATGCATAAAAAGCAGGGGATACTTCAGGGTTTTCAAAAAGGAAAGCATCTGTTGCTCCCCAGCAGAGCTCTTCCAAACAATGGCTTACTGACGTACTAAGATTTGATCCCTTCAGCTACTCTGGAGCTGAGTACCAGTTGTCTTTGGGAATGAGCGGCCTCTGCAGTGTATCATAGGGATATTACCATTTTCTACATGCACACGACAAGAAAAAGACTGAGAAGCACCTCGAGAGAGAATCTTTCCTAACAATATTTTAATCCCAAATGGCGAGATTGGTGTTTTGCAATTCCCACTGTTCGAACATATTGTCCTGCTTCAAATGTAAAGATAGTATCTGCTAAGGAATTATTTCTGCACCTACTCCACATGAAAGGTGTAAACATGAGTGACTACAAAGCTATAAACCAAATTCCGAGCATCCTTAATACTTCTGATAACGTGGCCTAATTTTACAACACAGTTTCATTAATTTCCAAAGACGAGAAGACCGAAAGTAGGAATCAACTATTACCTTACGATGAAAACTTCTGCACTCGCCTCAGGGTAAAGTGTCAGTGTCCTCACACAATCCCTCCTCCCCGGAACAGAGCAGTTCTTGAAGCGTCTCTACCGGGTCTAAGGGGAAAGAAAAATATATAAATAATCGGCTTGGTGGGCTTCAGCTAACACTCATACTGTGTTTCAAGTTGTTCAGATTCTCTTTTTGCCATTTCATGAAATTTCCACATATCTTGCATCAAACTATCTTGTACAAAATAACACCCTTTATTACAGAAGACTTAATTTGAAGGGGGATTTTTTTTCCTTTAAATCATTTATAATCTCCTCATCCATCTTTGAAAGAATGGCTTCTTTATCTGTTATTAACTCTTTGCCAACAATTACTTACTTACTTTCCCTAGATCACAATTCTATGTTTCTGCAAAAGAAGTTGAAAATTGTTAGACTTACACAAGTCTTGTCTGTGGCTTTGCTAAGGCTGTTTTATTGCTTTACTCTGCTGTGAAATAAACTAACACATTTTGCTCCCTAATCGCCTATGTCTAATTTTTTTTTTTCTGACCTAAAAATCCTTACCAGAGCCCTAAGTACCCCATCAAGTTTATAACAATACTGGTCTGAGCCAGTGAAAAAGTATGCTCCACCAGCATGTTTTATAAGATAGCCTTCCATCACCATAAAGTTTCAGGCATTCTTTTTTGGACCCAGCAAAGAAAATAAGCTGGTGTTGGCAGTCAATCATGGACTGCTCTAATTCGATGAATCCATTTTCTACAGGCTTTACTTGGCAAGCCTCTTCTCACTGCCTGCAAACTGACTAGTTCTTTGTAAACCTCCTTTACAATTCTACCCAAACACCACCCTCTACACCCCCAGAGTTATATGTTATTGAAAATATATTTTAAAGAAGACTTTCAGAGGAAATATCTAATTTTGGAGCTCTTTCTCTTTTTTACTTTTTAAAAAAGTTTTTAATTGAAATATGGTTGCTTTACAGTGTTGTGTTAATTTCTGCTGTACAGCAAAATGATTCATTTATACACATATATACATTCTTTTTCATATTCCTATTCCTCTACAACCTGTCATGCACGTGGTGGTTACCCACAGAACTGTCTTGAGGATAAGTGAAACCAGTGGTGTGCTGCTGTGTAAAGCTCAGAGTTGTCAGGAAAAGGGGCTGTGATCCCAGCTCTGAAATGTTAGGATTAATTAGGGTATTTATTATAATGTAATAAATTCCATATTATTTATTAGTGCATATTATAATATTATATATTATTATACATTATCTTATTTAGATAATAGATTATTAACATTAGAGTTATTTAGATTATTACTGATGGGTTTCATTTGTCAATTGGAAGCTCACAGTACAATGATATAAGTTGAGTGGTACTTCTGAACTCTACTTGTAAGAATCGTATTCTCTGTATCTTTGGAATTCTTGAGAGCAATGGTTGCAGACTGGGGAAGCTGGGGCAGTAAATCCTCCAAGGAGAGGCACACAGTAGTTTTTTAAATACCATCGTCTTTTCTTATTAATCTTATTACAGACACAAAAAACGTACATACTTTATGGTTACATTTAAATGAAGTTATGGAAATGACAAAAAAGAGGCTGTAGTAATAATCAGAACAGTGGTTGTGGGGGATTAACTGGAAAGTAGCAGGAGGGCACTTTCTAGAATAATGGAAAAATTCTATATTTGGTTGAGACAGTGGTTGTATGAGTAGACAGACTTGAAAAAAACTCTATGGAGCCATGCCCATGAAATCTACATTTTACTGTAAGTAAATTATACCTCCATTAAAAAAAAAAAATGGGACTCAAAGAGATCTCTTAATTTTGGAGTGATTTTGAATCAGGGAGACTTTAAGAAGGAGCCATTACCTCCTTCCTGGTCAGCAAAAACAATTCTTCATGCTTTCATTCAAGCATCCACTTGACAAAGATTTATTAAGCACAAATACATCCAGAGCTAACAGAGTGGCATTGAGCTAGAGAAAATAGTGGTTAGCAAAATAGACACAGCTCCTATTATGGAGTTTAGAGTCTGTCAAGGGAAAATAGACAATTAAAATGCACAAAAACGAAGAGTTATGGCTGTAGCATTGAGGACAAGGCCCATGTTTTAACTAAGGACTTGCATCAAAACAGAATGAACTATTTTATGCTAACCCCCAAGCTAATCTGAGCTTAAAATATTGGTGTTCATTGAGTCATTAAAAGCTGTTAGAGTGATCAGACCAAAGCAAAGCAAATAATGTTTTTCTATTAAACCAAGCCTATATGTTCTCTAAAGCTGCTGAATCAAAACATCAAAATACTTTTCATATCAAATTTCATTTTGACATTGAAGTCTCTCTTTTTTTTTTTTACAAACAAAATTTAGGTCTTCTACACCCTAGGGCAGCTTATATATACAGCTGTCCATGAGGAGGAAAACATGGTGTTAAATGACCCTCTTTCCCATGAGCAAATCCCAGCTGGGGAGACAGGTGCATCTACTTCTGGTGACTCTATTGCCAATGAGGGATTTGCAAGCTCTCCCAACAACAAGCATTACGCATACTCAAGATAAATCCAAGCTTGTGACAGGTGCGGTATTTAATATACAAACAAAGTATAACCATGAATAGATCAGCATTCCAATATAAAATGCTTCCAGGTAAATACATTTCCCTAACCCCCCACCTCAACCAATGCTTTTAAACAAAAGTCCCTCTGTGGGCAATCCAATTTTTAAAGCATATGAAAATTTTCCTTGGCTTTCTAACCTGTTTCTTATTTGTCCAAAATTCTTTCCAAAATGGGAGAAAAGATGAAAGGATATAACTAAAAAGTGAAAAGAGAAAAAAACATGAACTACATAATTAAATTATTGAATTTCCAAGTTTCTAAGGAGGCTATACTACTTATTTTGTGAAACCGTCTAGAAGAAAACCAACATGATTTTTTAAAAGATGGCTTTATGAGAAAACATGCTAGAAAGTGAGTAGTTCAAAAGTTTTCTTTGGAATAAGCAGCTTACGTTAAACCAAGGCCATAATGGATAATGAATGCTTTGTATTTAATCAGCTAAACACCCAAACATTACCTCTTACTGGTCTCTACTGTCCTCCCCAGTCTCTGACCACATAACTTGGGGTTTGGGTTACATTCTACTGGTAGGACAGAAAATGACCACTAAAATCCTAAAGTAATTGGGACATGGATAACTATCTCAGTCATGACAGCCATTCCATAAATCTTTAGAAAATACTGCCAGATTGCAATTGAAACTGTGGAATGACACTTTACTTTCTTACTCTGGTCAGTGATAAATTCAAAAGAAATGCTCTGTTGCTTAATAGAAATTATGGTTCCCGTTTCTGTAGGTTTAACCTATTTAATATTTAAGAACTATATATATTTTGACCAAGTAATAAAATTTTTTAAAATCCCATATTTTATCTTTATTCTTCAACCAAATAGTTGATAACACAATGAAGCTTTTTCCTAGCATTTTAGTGTAATTTTTCCTTCCACTTTTCCAATTTTCACTCTCCAATCTCACTTTAGTTTTGGTTTCTATTCTTTCTTTTTGCCAATGTGAATATCAGTTCTCTGTGTTCCCAGTTTCTTAGTCATTCTTTGATATTCACTGTTATTCTAAGAAACACTTTAAGGTAAAATGTGGTATTGAGCATGCGAGGTTTGAAGGAAACTTAGAAATACTGGCATTTAAGACTTTCTCAATCTCCATCCATTGCATACATAATTGTGGTGCAAAATTCTAGATGATTTCTAATGGTTTTTGCATTGTCACAGCTTCCTTCCCCCCAACTCTCAAAGTTGTCACATAATGACATTCAGTCTGCAAGCTTGTATCCAATAAGACAAGCCTTTCCTGTGTCCCTAAAGCAAATTTTAAGCAGCTCCAAATTTAACAAATCTACTAAACCCTAAAATCTATCTAACAGTAGTGAAACATTTTGAGAGAGGAAATAAAATCTTTGGAACTAGTGAATTAGGACTGAATTTTTCCAGAGGTTCAATTTTAGGAATTAGCTTTACTGTGTATGTGTATTTCAGATAAGTTCAAAAGTATATAATTAGCTACTGGTATGTGCCTGTCACTGTGCAAGGCACCAAGCACACATGAACAAAACATGGCCCTTTTGCTAAAGTAGCTCATAGCTTATCCAAGGAAGGTAAGGGGACATAAGCACATAAAAAGATAATTTAGTGTTATTTGCCAAGCACTATGACAAATGTATACATGGGCCTATGAAAAAAAAAATGCAGGTTGGACACTGAGCTTCCCAGATGAGGTGGGAAGGATTATGACATGTTCCGTAAATATTGACTGAACATCTAACTTTGGGACAACACCATGTGTCACCTAAACCAGTCCTTAAGATACTGTTTTGATTACTAGTTGCAGATTTATTTACATACTTTATACACTTGGGTTTGTCTTGTTTTTCATTTAATTTTCTTTTATTTAATATTTGTGGCTAGTTCAGGCTGAATTTTCTCACAAAATGCACATACCAATAGGCTTATTATGATATTTCATGAAATATATTAAACAGTGCAGTATCTGATATGCAGCAATTGTGAAGGAAGGAAGGAAGGCAAGAAGGAAGAATAGAAGGGAGGGGAAAAATGTTTAAACATTCCTATTGAGGATTTGGCTTATAACTTTCTACCCTTGGGCAAATTTTCCATGTGTGAAAGGTCTGAGATTAGTTATCACAGTTCTTCGTCCCTTAGAAGACACCCAACTCATCCAAACAGGTTGCTTGGGTATTTATATCTAAAGGGAGAGCTGTGTATTCCTCTAAGACTAATGCTCACATGGGGCATCTATCTGCAGCTGGAGGTGAGTTTCAAGGGAGACAGCTGAGCTGAGGAGATCTTCAAGGTTTCCACAGAGGTCCATGGATAGGTCCTATGAGGTCTATCTATTCCTCTTAAATATACTGGATGGACAAATCTTGTGAAAGACTGAAATGGATCAAAAGAAGACTGAGTATCTTTAATGCAAAGGTTACATTATCTGGCACATTCTTCTTGGTTATCCGATTCTACGGAGGGCAATTTGAGCTATTTTACAAAGCTGTAAATTATAGATAACTGATAGAAGGTACAATGGTTTATCCAAAGATATGCAAGTTCCTTCTGTTGGAGGGAAAACCGATTTCTCTCCTCACTCCAACCCTATGTAAAAATGCCAGTTTTGCATCTATTTGTAGATTTGTTTCGACACTCCTGACTCAACTATGTACCTGTGGTATTTTGAATTCTCCATTGAGACAGCTGACAACATCTTATTAGTTTCCTCATTAATAATGGATTAAATAAAATTTTTGATAGTTTTTTCATATTTGTATAACAATCCTGAGTTTTCTCTTTAAAACATTACCTTTTAATAATATATTTATGATGTATGCATTTTGATTTCCTATAGTAATTAAAAAATAATCTAAGTGATTTCTGGGTCTTCTGGACCATTATCTTATAACCATGTATTCTCACATGAACCCAGTGCTCATGTTTGTAAATACAATCATTTTGGCATCAAGAAGTATTAATAGGAACAGAGATAGAAAAAGACCAATGATGACACTGTACAAAGAGAGTTCCACAAACAAAATAGGAGAATTGTCACTATACTGCACACTGTATTGTATATAAGAATCTGTGTACAGCAAGTCAGTGCCTTTTTTACATGGTGAACAGATATTTCATTTCCACAAAACACCTCCTATTACATTAAAATCAATATTGTGAAATTGAATTTCTCAGATTTGGAGATTTGTTTGTATTCACTTGTAACTATGTTTTGTATAAGCATAAGGCATTTATGCCTGGTTTTATGTTCGCATATTTTTAAGTAACATTGTAATAAAAATGATTTAATACTGGGGTTCTAAAAGAAGATTTTTGTCCTTGTTTTTGTTTCTGCCTTAGAAAAGACTCTACATATTATATAAGTTTAAGAAACACTGGCCTAAAGGATTGTGGAAAATGTATATTTCAAATTTTGCATTTGTGGAAATTTAGTATCTAATAGATAAAGCTCTGGTATCCTGAAAGAGTTAATTTATTTCAATTTCATGATCATCTTTAATTCATCCTGACTTCCCATATGTACCATAAGAATAATGAAGGCTCAAAATAAATGTCATTTTTTTTAAACCTAGTCTTAATGGAGCTTTGAAAGCTCCCCTACGTAGGTGTAAAATATCATTCATCTCTTCAGATTTTGATATATTATTAATTTGAGTTTAGTAGTATTAGAATCAGAGTATGATATTATTCTATTAGCAGAGGACTGTAAGGAGTGATGGATTTATGCTGTATCCATTTTAAACCCAAGAAGAAAGGAAACATACCAAATCTGTGTTGTTTAAACTGATGGAGTCATTTTCTACTCCTCTAAAAACCAGTTGTGTCTTGGGAAATGGTAGATAGTAGGTGGGAAGCATGTTTTAATTATTTAAAAAACACATTTCTTTCTGTATATTATTCATATAAATGAGCCTTTTACAGAACTCAGCCTTAAAATTGTGTATCTTGAGTTAACTCTTTCGGGGATCTAACAGAGTGCTCTCTCTAGGGGTGGAGAAGGAAATGCCAAATACACAGTTAACTCCTCCACCAGACGGAAAAGTGAAGATTCTAGGCGTGGCTTTGGACTTCTTGGAGAGGTGGGGTTTGGGAGTTCTACTACTTGGGGTATAAGCTGGAGGACTTTTGATATTTACTTGGTGACCAAGAAATTCTCAGCATTTAGTAGATTAGGGACACATCAATTGTTCACTTATTTATCCCTAGTTCCCAGCATATAGCAGACATTCAATAAATGAACCAATGGTGTTTATAGCTAAGAGGGTTCAACCAAGACAGCATGTTCATGTTAAAAGATTTTTAAAAATAGACTCAATGAGAGCATGTGCAGCTCTATTATAGTAAAAACTTTTTTTTTTTATTCTTCCTTCCTACTCACAGTCTCCAATTAGTGGTCGCTGTGTTTACAGCTAAGGTGGTGCACTTTATTTGTGCAAATGGCTTTAAAAATAGTCCAATCACTTTATTAACTCTGCCTTCCACACACTATAGCAAAAACTTTTTAACGTTAATTGTGTTTTAATTGGAGAACATTACTTAAGTTAGAATAAATACAAAGACATATAACCAGCACATTTATTATTTTGTTTTTGTTTTAGCTTATGGAGATAGGTAAACGTAGATAAATATACACTACACCTATCATTCTATTCTAAACTAAGTGCTGATTTTTTTCTATTTCTTTTAGTTAAACTTTTCTACTATATTTAAGTAGCAAAGAGAACTTTCTCGAGAAAAACAAATATCATATATTAATACATATATGTGGAACCTAGAAAAATGGTACAGATGAACCAGTTTGCAGGGCAGAAATAGAGACACAGATGTAGAGAACAAACATATGGACACCAACGGGGGAAGTGGCGGGGGGATGGGGGTGTGTGTGATGAATTGGGCGATTGGGATGGACATGTATACACTAATATGTATAAAACAGACAGCTAATAAGAACCTGCTGTATAAAAAAATAAATAAAATAAAATTTAAATGATAAAAAAATAAGTACTGTCTCGATGCCTCAGGGTATGGTTGATTCAGAGAGAACAAAGAATCACAATTTTGGCCTTTGAGCAACTAGTTTGACCTTTGTAAGACAACAGCGCAGACAATAGTCTTTAAAACCATGGCTTTGAATTGCAAGTACCAGCAGCCTAAAGAGGAAAAAAATTCCAAAAGCTTGGATTTAAGTGTCAAGAGCCAAATCTTGGAGAACCTGGAGCAAGGGTTTAGGTCATAGAGAGGGTAGAAAAAAACTAAGAGATGCCATAGGACCAGTTTTCCTACAAAACAGAGAGGTGATAAAAATAAAGATCCTTTCTGGACTAGAAAAGGAGAACAAAAAGAGTACAAAGAGTATGGGTGGCTCTATTCCCTGAACCTCCTTTGGGGTTGAAACTGGAGAGTGGGGTGACAGAAACTCCCCCAAATATTTAGGAACTCTTGTACTGGTGACTTACACCACATCTACTCTGGACCTTGAGAAGAAAATAACCTTGCTGGTTATCCTTCATCAAACTAGTCAGCTACAATAGGTAGAAAAGTCAGCCAGATAGATCTAGGTAGACAGAGAGCCAGAGATGGACCCCTATCCTACCCAAGTTGTCTTCAGCTGTCATTACATATGGAGGAAACAGCAGAAATTCTCAAGACCATGACTGTAGAACTAAAAAGTTAACAGAGAGTTAGAGAGCCTAAAGGGTTTGACGCTAGGGGATTCCACAGCTGAACAAAATTTGCAGAAGGGGCAGCTCCAGTTAGAAGTCAGATGGAGGTTGCTGCTAAATCCCAGAGGACCACAAAATCAGTAAAAGCCAAACAGGGGCCTAGGTCTGCAGCGGTAGAACTTTATGGTCCTACAGGGCAACTTCTATGTTGTCAATGCCTACAGGACAGGCATCAAATACAACCAAGACTGCAGATGACAGAGATGCAACCATAGATGAGACAATCTTGATCCTAGGAAAATATCTCCAAGGTGTGCCTACAGTACTATAAACAATACCTAAGGCTGTCCTTTCAAAGAGCTTGTTACATCTGTCCACTGTAAAGGAATTTTATAATGGCATGAATACTACTATCTCACATCTCTGAGCTATTTTATTGCAAGGTGGATTTCCCTATTTTGAAGTTCTATTTTGTATACATTCTAATTAATGTTCTGGGCCAACTTGCACAATACCCAAAATGTGACAGAATATCAATTCTGTTTGAAACAGTAAAGAGACCTTCCAAATGCCATTCACAGTTGTTAGTATTTACTATCCTGTCTTTCAAAGTTTGTTTTTGTTGTTTACTTTTCAATCAGCTTACTGAAAAGGCATGGGTGGACAAACAGATGTACTCGAAACTGATGGTTCAATGGAATATGTATAAGGAGAAATGATATCTTTAAATGTTGAATAATTTTCATAACCATCCATTCTTGAAAACTACTATTAGACACCAAGGTACATTGACAAATGGGTCTAACAGTTTCTCAGCAGTGGTCATCAGAGAAGAATTGGTAATGCACTCCATTATTTTGTTAGACATGCACTTCTAGTGCCATTATAGTGCCCATAAAATGGTCTGATAACTTACAATCAGGATACAACTAAAGTAATACATTACAGACCTCATAAAAATGTTTCTTTGAAACTCACTTTCACATTATTATAGCATCTCACTGCATCATCCTGCCTCTTTTGTCTAATCATCTTTCATTCTTCTTATGATCTTTAAACTGCTCTTGCAGCTACTTTATGTTTGAAAACTCTGCTTCTATCACTGTATATGGTCAATCGCTACTTGGGCTGGAGCAACAAATGTGCAGCTGGGCCAACGATTTGGGCGCAGTGGGGACAGACTGAGAGTGGGTCACATAATGTCAAGGATGTCATTTCATCCTGCACCTCTAGCTCTACCTGCTCACAAGACTTTTTAAGCACCTTTAATTTATGTCTTTCTTCCTCCTTTTCCAAAAGGCTAAACTATCAACCTCCTTCCCACATACAGAGTTTAAATTGGCCCAACACTCAAAAGCACATACGCTCATAAGTGGGCAAAACTTTAAACATAAAAAGCATTTGCCGATGTCTTAGCTTTTGCTCCTCCTATTGAGTTATGCATTAGGATTCTTTGATGACTCCTAAAGCTTGAATAATGAATGAAAACATGGATGTGACCAAACAGTTTGAAAGTAATTGGCCAATCTGCTCCTTTTATCTTCTGCAGACAGAATTATTTATGAAACTACAAAACTTACTTAAGAAAGGCTTTCTGAAAAGTCAGAAGAAAGTCTTTTCTCTTGTTTTCTTTTCTTCACATTTGGTCATCCCCTTATTCTCTTTCCCTCTCTCTTTTTTTTTTTCTTCTTTGCCTCCTCTTCCTTAATTTCTTTCTTTATAATGATTCCATTTTATCAATTAAAATTAAATATGAACTGTAGGTGATGAAATCAAATGCTCAACTTTGCTCAAAAATTTAAGGAAGCCATTATTTCAGTGAGAGGTGTAGAGAATAAAATTTCAAAATTTTATTTTGAATGGGGTACCTATATTTTTAAATGAGGGAGTACCCTTTTGCATAGAATGTTTTATTAAGATATTAAGACCCTAAACAGTCAAAAGAATTTCAAAACTGTCAACAGTATTCTCCCTTAAAGGAAAAATCTGAAACCTGTCAAGGTTTAATAGGACAAGAAGGATCATGTTTTATATCTTTCAACATCAGTTGCTTTAAAGTTTCAGGCCCCAGAACTGAAATGCAACTTGAGGCCACAACCTAGTGGGCAAGATATGATATTTTCTGAACTCCTGACCATAAAAATAATAAATACTTAGAACTATGTCCACTGACATTAGAAAAATGCTCAACACTTTTAGTTATCCTGACTCTGGCTTTGCCTACTGAAGATAAATACTCAGATCTGCTAACCTGAATTCTAAGCACAGTCCACAAGAGAAGCAAGCCAATGCATGAACGTCATACTGTTCTTTCTGATCCATTTACTATCACGTGTTGTTATGGCCTCCCCCCGACCCCCAAACTCATATGTTGAAGTCCTAACTCCCAGGACCTCAGAATGGTACCTTATTGGAAGTAGGGCTGTTGTCCACGTGACTAATGAACATGAGGTCATACTGGAGTAGGGTGGTCCCCTAATCCAGTATGACTGCTGTCCTTGTAAAATGGGGAAATTTGGACACAGACACACACAAGAAGAATGCCAGGTGAAGATGAAGGCAGAGATCAGAGTGGTGAAGCAGAAGCCAAGGAACAACAGAGATGGCCAGCAAAACCCCATAAGCTAGGGGACAAGCATAGAACAGATTCTTCCTCACAGCCTTCAGAAGAAACCAACCCTGCCAACACCTTGATCTCATACTTCTAGCCCCTCATTTACTGTGAGACAATAAACTTCTGTTGTTTGAGCCACTCAATGTGCAGTACTTTCTTATGGCAGCCCTAGCAAACGAATCCAGTTGTTTAGTAAGAAGATATATAAAAGATGATGTGATATTTACAATGCATAGCATGTATATTTATTTGTTATTATGAGAAGATAAAATTTTCAATCATCCAGTAATTGTATCTGAATTGGCAATTCAAAATTTTTAGAATCACTTTAGAATCACATTTATGTACTCCCTTTGCAGAGCAAACCACATGCTGAATAATTTACATTTTAACATCTGGGTCAAAATCACATCAAATTTTAGAAGTCTACCAAATACTGATCATAAGAATCTGCAATGTAGCTTCAAGAGCTGATTAAAGTACTGTTGACAGCTCTTTCAACTTGTGCCATATCACTTGTATCTGAGATAACTGCAGGAGTAAACCCAAGTTTTATGGGGCCTGAATCTTATACAACTTTGGGATCTCTATTTAAGAAAAGAAGATAGGATTACAAGTCAAAAATTAGATTTGTATGTAATGGGCTATGTAAGTGATAGGCCTTGAAGCTTAGCCTTGGTTAACTTCACTTTATATCCATTTCTGGAGATAAGACAGTGACAACACAGCCAAGAGACAGTACAACCAGTTTCACAGGGATGAAGTGATGCTTATATCGACACAATTTTGCTAGACTATAACTGTGAAATAAATAGAAGTGAAACACAAGGGAAAAGAGAGATGATAATGCCAAAAGATACCGCAAGTGTTTTAGACAGATAAAGCTAGTCGAATCTCATGTCAGCATTTCTCAACAAGCAACTGTACCAAACAGACAGTAAGTAAGACTGTCAATGAGAAGGCAAATTAGGTGGCCAGTTTGGCAACCTAATGCAAACAGTAAGTCAAAGCAGCTACTGAAGTATGAACCAGTTGACTGACTAGAAATTTTTCATATTCCAGTGGTGTATCCCATAGACGAAGCCTCGTAAACTAACATCCCCATTCTGTCACTTTCCCTTTCCCTTTGCACAATATTAAGTACCAAGCGTTTTAAGAACCACTCAAGAACCTTTGCTATTTCATGCGTTTATGTCTCTGTCTGTTCTGGTTTCTCTGATCCGATGTCATCCCTCTTTGTCTTCCCAGTAAATATCTACTTACCTTTCTGTGTCCCATACAGTTTAGTCCCAGACTTTACAATAATGGGTTGAGCATCTATTACTTTGCATTACTCTGCATTATGCCAGGATAGTTACACTGTTGAACCCATAAGTGTGATACATGGTCTAAGAAGAGCGACACTTGTTAAAGCCTCCATTTTTCTCCCGTTCATTTTCCTCATATACAACAGCAACCCCTACTCATCTTCCTTCTAAATTATCCCTAAACTCCTCGCCAGGTCCTGGTTCTCTCCTGTATTCCCCTTCTTCCTTCATTTGATTTGCATAATCAAAGAACTGATCAGTCAAAGAGAAAACCTTTCTATGAAGGCAGTGGAGGGAAAGAAACTAAGAAAACTACCTTTAGCTCCAGGTGGAAGGGAAAGGCTGGGAATACTCTATGTTGATAATATGTGCTTCTTCTCTTTCTGAAACTCAAACACTCTCGGATACTCCAGGAAAACCTCCCTATTGGCCCACTGCTGCCACCTCTCTCATCATTCATTGATGACTCCACCTTCTTTTCTTTTCTCTCTCTTTTTTTTTTTTTTTACTACCACTATACCTTTAACATGTTTATGTTATTGTACTTATGATGATGTATATTGAAATTATTGGGTTTTTTTTTCTTAAGTCTGTTTCTGCCAGAGTCCAAACTTCTTGAAATCAGGGATTTTATATTCTCGGTGCCAAACACAGTGATGGGCACATAATACATTCTCAGGTAATGTTCATAGGAAAATGAGCTGTCTTTACTGGTTATTTCCAATGTGTTTATTCCTTTGGTTCATGTTTCTTTAGAATCTACACGATAACTGAAACGTAGTATGCTAACTTTCAGAGTGACTGGCATAGACTAGGTGCTCAATAAATACTTATTAAAAGAATGAATTTGTAAGATTTGAGCTTATGAATAATTAACTTCTGCAAATACACTTTAAAGCTCTAAGTAAAACCCCTTACAGACTTCTGAATACAGAATGTGCCTGATATAGATTCCTTAATTAATTATATAATTAAGGAGTCAAATTCAGGCTAAATTTACTTTTGGCAATTTTAATGTTCCACATAGAAAATGACTTAACATTCCTTCACTTTTTTCACAAATACATAGGAAGGACATTTCGATCACGTGTATATGGCCATCTGTCATAAAGAATTCCGAAAATACTGAAATTTCGACAACACTACAGGTCGTTGCCATTTTTCACCATTTCACGTAACATTTGACAGATCTGCTCTTTTGATGCTGCCAAATAAAAACTATACTTCATTTGTAAAAATGAAGAGTGAGGAAGAGCACAGCAAGCAGAGGGAAGAAGGAGGCAAAGTCTTTGAAACAGGAGGAACTTGGAAAGTTCAAAGAAGAGTAAGGCTACCTGAGTGCTTCACAGACAACAGTGAGGGTTTGGTGGACAGGGGTAAATTTGCGTAGTATCCTTTAGACTATGATCAGAGGTTTAAATTTTATTCTAATGTTTCATGGGAAGTCACTGAATGTTCAGCATGGTGTGAATCACCAAGCTGGATCCACTGGACCCAAAAGGTAGAGCCTACAGTGAGACTGGATTTTATGGGCAACACTGAATCAGACTCATAGTTGGGAGGGTGATGAGATGATTTGGAAAGGTCCAGTACCCTTGGGGGCTACAATCTTCTGCAAAGAGATTCCTGTTTATTCTTGTTAACATCTCTCACCTCTACTTTTATTCCAAACCCTTCCAAACACACACACTGAGACAGTAGGACTGAAACTGAAAAATGTGTATGGATGAATTCTGACTTGAAGTCCCATGATGGCATCTCATCAGCAGCAACACATAAAGATTGACTAATTTGTATATTCTGTAAACCTACAGCCAGGTGTGCAGGAACTGCCTAGTCAAATATACACTAATTACATTTGAAACACTGCCAACATACTGAAACATACTGAAACACACACTAAAACACTGAACACACTGAAATTAGTTAGTTTGTATACGGCCAATCACAGCAAGGAAGTGAACAGCAAAACCATTAGGAGAACCAATTACAGAAAAGGAGCTCCTTATTACAGAGTATAAGAACTCTGAGCTTTTATGGTCTGCTAGCACTTTCCCCTAATACAGTGGTTCATACTATCCCTCTGTTCTTCTAACATTTAGCTGAAGGCTCTGGGCCTCTCGCTGAGAGCCCTTGAACTGGATAGAATCCACAGGCTTGGCCTAAATAGCCACCATGAAAGAAAGGCCATCCACAGCTTTAAGGTGACTAATGGACCATGCTAGGCACCCACCAAGAACTTAAAGTATGCACTATGAACTTGTACTTCTGCTTCAAAATGAGTATGTGTGGTGTATATATGAAGGGGAATGTAAATTCTAGATATATTGAATGATACTACACTAGGTAATTTTTTGTAATGGAGAATAATCCTATAAGGAATTTGGAAAGGCTACCTCTGGTCAGTTTCCAAGTGCCACCTTGAAGCTGGTTCACTGTAGGTGTTAGACATCCTATAGTTTTTATAGTAATCTATCCAAACTCTGTATCAGCTGGATTTCCCCAAAGCTCATTAGTTTCTGACAGAGGCTGCCAAAATCTCAGTTTCTACATCTGCTCTTTTAAATCTTCAACTCCAAACCCAGCTTTCATTTTCAATGGGAGTAATTTAGAAGATGGGGTTTGGTATATCGATTTCTTTTTCTCCTTCTTAGCTAACTTTGAAGGGATAAAACTATTCCATTTTATGAAAGGATAATCTGTACATAG
Organism: Hyperoodon ampullatus; assembly: GCF_949752795.1. NCBI lineage: Eukaryota > Metazoa > Chordata > Mammalia > Artiodactyla > Ziphiidae > Hyperoodon > Hyperoodon ampullatus. The sequence continues at coordinate 82,825,793 of NC_136921.1, read as the reverse complement.
GAACATGTCTTCCCACTAAGTCTTAGTTCTATTTATGTGGTATAAATATATCAAATGTCAATTTTTATTTTCAAAATGCACAGATATTTAATATGTGCTAATTAATTAGCTAGTCCTGTTCAGAAATAACAATTCCCACAGGCTTCTTTAGGAAAGGAAACTAAACAAGAAAGGGTCTCTTCATTTTGTTTATCCAGCATTCTGCGTATCTATTTTTAGCAGAATCTTCTTCACTTTTCCCCACTGGACAGGATCAAGGAGCTGAAACTACACTATAATGAAGCTCTTCAGTCGGCCTGCTCTTTCCTACCTGTATAAAGGATAACAAAATACCAAGCTGCTAAAAGCCACAAAGCCTATTTTCTAGGTAGAGTAAATGAATCCTTGGGACAGAGGCTCTGCATGCTCCCTTACAATAGCTATATGAAATTGATCAAGCTACATGGAAAAGTACATATTTTATTTTTAATTTTAGATTTCCTCAATGCTTTTCATAGTTCTTTAAATAGAAATTAGCTCCAAGAAACTGGTCTACTATCTCTCACAAAGTAAAATGAAAAGACTGGTGAATATAATCTTAAGTAACACTGTAAAATCTTCGACATGGGTTGAATGGATCATAATAATGTACAGTCAGTAGAGTAGGAGTGAAACTTATCATAAAGATAAGTTCCAATCCCTCTCCAGCTCCTTCTGTTACCAACTGCAATTTAGATAACATTTTTTAAAAAGAAAGCAGAATATTTAATACCTTTTATAGTTTTAAAAATAATCTCACATCACTCTAGGAAGTATTACTTAAAATCCAAATCTTTACAACATTCCAATGAATTGCATTGGATTACAAATCTATCTATATATCTGTATCTATATATAACTAAAGTTAAGATGCTGACACTAAAATCTCTCTCATCTATCTCTTAATAAAAGAAAAAGAAGACAGGACATATTCAGACTGGTATTTCTATTTATTTCTGATTGCTATAACTGTGAAAAATGAGTTAACCAATTTTTAGTATTTTCTGGATTGATCTGACAGCAGAAAATGATTAATAGGTCCATTCTCAGGGATGATTATACCAGTGAACTTAGTGGACCTTCTTGGTATTATGAAATTAATGGCATCAAATAAACTCCCTTTGGGATAGAGAAGGAATCAAGTAGAGAGACATTGGGTTTGAAGCTGGTGAGATGTACTGCTAGCCCTTGGTCCTAGAACTCATAAATATACATCAGGATTATAGTTCAGAGGAAAGCTACTGTGATGGGAGTTTATTTTTGAAAGTGGACAAAATGAGTGTTCAAAAAAAAATAACAATTCTATTCTTGAGAATTAACACTGTGGACAGTCCTTTGTAGCAAATCCTACAGAAATAATTTTACACAATTTGCTATTAATAAGAAAACAGAATACTTGACAATTTGCAAAGGTATTGGAGATATAAAAGGCTAGCAGCTTTTAAATGCTAGAAGTAGTTTTTCCTTACCTGTTTTGATTTTTTTTTTTTTTTAAGAAGAGGTACATAAGGTGAGATCTGGAAGAGTCCCAACCACAGGAGATTCTGTCCTCACAGAGATGGGTGCGTCACCCTCCCAGCACGTGGATGTGTTTGCCAATTCTGAAGTTCACGAGATCTCTGTTTTTTTCTTTTTTAGAATTTTATTTTATTAATTTTTTTATACATCAAGTTCTTATTAGTCATCCATTCTATACACATCAGTGTATACATGTCAATCCTAATCGCCCAATTCATCAAATCACCAACCCCAAACCCTGCCACTTTCCCCCCTTGGTGTCCATAAGTTTCTTCTCTACATCTCTGTCTCAATTTCTGCCCTGCACACTGGTTCATCTGTACCATTTTTCTAGGTTCCACATATATGCGTTAATATACAATATTTGTTTTTCTCTTTCTGACTTACTTCACTCTGTATGACAGTCTCTAGATTCATGGACGTCTCTACAAATGACCCAATTTTGTTCCTTTATATGGCTGAATAATATTCCATTGTATATATGTACCACATCTTCTTTATCTATTTGTCTGTCTATGGGCATTTAGGTTGCTTCCATGACCTGGCTATTGTAAATAACGCAGCAATGAACACTGGGGTGCATGTGTCTTTTTGAATTATGGTTTTCTCTGGGTATATGGCCAGTAGTGGGATTGCTGGGTCATATGGTAATTCTATTTTTAGTTTTTTAAGGAACCTCCAGACTGTTCTCCATAGTGGCTGTTTCAATTTACATTCCCACCAACAGTGCAAGAGGGTTCCCTTTTCTCCACACCCTCTCCAGCATTTGTTGTTTGTAGATTGACGATGCCCATTCTAACTGGTGTGAGGTGATACCTCCCTGTAGTTTTGATTTGCATTTCTCTAATAATTAGTGATGTTGAGCAGCTTTTCATGTGCTTCTTGGCCATCTGTGTGTCTTCTTTGGATAAATGTCTATTTAGGTCTTCTGCCGATTTTGGGATTGGGTTGTATGTTTTTTTTAAATATTGAGCTGCATGAGCTGTTTATATATTTGGGAGATTAATCCATTGTTGATTCATCTGCACATATTTTTTCCCATTCCGAGGGTTGTCTTTTCGTCATATTTGTAGTTTCCTTTGCTTTGCAAAAGATTTTAAGTTTCATTAGGTCCAATTTGTTTATTTTTGTTTTTATTTCCATTACTCTAGGAGGTGGATCAAAAATGATTTTCCTGTGATTTATGTCAAAGAGTGTTCTGCCTATGTTTTCCTCTAAGAGTTTTGCATGGAATATCTTTTTCCGCCCCCTCACTTTCAGTCTGAATGTGCCCCTAGGTCTGATGTGGGTCTCTTGTAGACAGCATATATATGGGTCTTGTTTTTGTATCCATTCAGCGAGCCTGTGTCTATGCTTGGAGCATTTAATCCATTCATGTTTAAGGTAATTATCAATATGTATGTTCCTATGACCATTTTCTTAATTGTTTTGGGTTTGTTTTTGTAGGTCCTTTTCTTCTCTTGTGTTTCCCACTTAGAGAAGTTACTTTAGCATTTGTTGTAGAGCTGGTTTGGTGGTGCTGAATTCTCTTAGCTTTTGCTTGTCTGTAAAGCTTTTGATTCCTCCATCGAATCTGAATGAGATCCTTGCCCGGTAGAGTAACCTTGGTTGTAGGTTCTTCCCTTTCATCACTTTAATTATATCATGCCACTCCCTTCTAGCTTGTAGAGTTTCTGCTGAGAAATCAGCTGTTAACCTTATGGGACTTCCCTTGTATGTTATTCGTCATTTTTCCCTTGCTGCTTTCAATAATTTTTCTTTGTCTTTAATTTTTGCCAATTTGATTACTATGTGTCTCGGCATGTTTCTCCTTGGGTTTATCCTGTATGGGACTCACTGCACTTCCTGGACTTGGGTGGCTATTTCCTTTCCCATGTTAGGGAATTTTTCGACTATAATCTCTTCAAATATTTTCTCGGGTCCTTTCTCTCTCCCTTCCTCTTCTGGGACCCTATAATGCGAATGTTGTTACGTTTAATGTTGTTCCAGAGGTCTCTTAGGCTGTCTTCATTTCTTTTCATTCTTTTTTCTTTATTCTGTTCTGCAGCAGTGAATTCCACCATTCTGTCTTCCAGGTCACTTATCCATTCTTCTGCCTCAGTTATTCTGCTATTGATTCCTTCTAGTGTATATTTCATTTCAGTTATTGTGTTGTTCATCCCTGTTTGTTTGTTCTTTAATTCTTTTAGATCTTTGTTAAACATTTCTTGCATCTTCTCGATGTTTGCCTCCATTCTTTTTCCGAGGTTCTGGATCATTTTCACTATCATTATTCTGAATTCTTTTTCTGGAACGTTGCCTATGTCCAGTTCATTTAGTTGTTTTTCTGGGATTTTATCTTGTTCCTTTATCTGTTAAATAGCCCTCTGCCTTTTCATTCTTTCTGTGAATGTGGTTTTTGTTCCACAGCCTGCAGGACTGTAGTTCTTGTTTCTGCTCTGTTTTGAATTTTTAATGATTATACATATTAATTAAAATCACGTATTGATATCTAAACTGTGAATGATAATTAGACACTGCTTTTCAATACAGTTTTCTCTTTTCAGAGAGATAACTATAGTTTGGCAGTATTTTATCAAAGTCTCTTAACTCCATATAGATAATATTGTTAACTACTTTATTTTATAATGATTGCAAGTATCTATTAGATCTCATGTTCAGTACTGTTGATAGTGATTTAAGTTGCACTTTATTTAGAATGTGCTCTTATCATGAATGCATCTGCTCACGTGTAGTGCTTAATGCTTAAGTGTACCCACACACTACTTATTAGTTTGTAAAGACTTAGTATAAATGGAGAAAAACAATTTAATTCTAAACGTGAGATTTCAAAATTCCATAGTTCAAATTTTGTTTTTCCGTAATATTATTTATTTAATAAATGTATATGAAACACGCAATAAACACATAATAGAAAGTATAAATACATAGAAAATATTTATTTAATAAATATATACTAAATGAATACATATTAAATCAATATTTAGGCACTATTCTAAATGTCTTAGAAGCCTTAATTTATTTAATCCTCAAAACAACCCCCTAAGATAGATAACATTAACCCAGATAACATTAACCCCATTTCACAAATGAGAAACTGAAGCACAGAGAAGGAAATTACCCAGAGTCACTTAGTTAGCAAGTGGTAGATTTGGCTTTTACACTTCGGTAGGCTTCAGAGTCCACCATTTTAACAATAACACTATGATGCTTCTCAGGATACCACTATGTTGCTTGTCTTACAGATTTGGCTTCTACAGTTCTCTGGGTTGTAGAATGAGTGTTTCAGGACACTTCAGGTATAGCAGCACCACAGAAGACCTCTTTATATCTCCTCAAATCATGCTTTATGTTTTTCTTCTAGACAGGTAATCATTATTGTGATTTAACACCAGGGAGTAGTTTAACTGTTTTTTACTTTATATATGGATCAATCATATCTATCTACCTATCATTTCTCTGTATCTGCAGTTGTAGCCGTATTCTCTTCATTTTTATTCCCTCTCCAACACATGAATACATCTATTCCAATATGTGAACATACCACCTTCAAAAAAAAGTCCATGCTACTGTTGATGGATATTTGGGTTGTTTCCAAATACTTTAGATATAACAAATAATGCGGACATGAACTGTTTCCTAGGGCTACTGTAACAAAGTACCCAAAACTGGGTGGCTTGAAACAGAAATTTATTATCTCTCAGTTCTGAAGGCCATCATGCCCCTTTGGAAACCTGTAAGGAAATCCTTCCTTGCCTCTTCCCCCTTCTGGTGGTTTGCTGGCAATCTTTGACGTTCCTTGGCTTGTAGCTGCGTCCCTCCAGCCACATGGCCATCTTCTCCCTGTTTGCATTCATACCATTTTCCTTCTGTGTGTGTGTCTCTCTATGTCCAAATTTTCCCCTTTTACAAGGACATTAGCCATATTGGATTGGGCCCACCATACTGACCTCATTTCAACTTGATTACTGTGCAAATACCTTATTTTCAAATAAAGTCACATTCTGAGGGACTAGGGGTTAGGAGTTCAACACTCTTTTATGAGATATAGTCCAACCCATAAGAACATTTTTGTATATGTCACATATATGTATATTTGGTGAGCATCTTTTCAAATCCACCACAATATTATATAAAAATATATTTTAAAATGTTGACTTCAGGTCTAGAGGGCTTGCTAACCTCACTTATTACTCTAATAATTTCTTTGTAGTTGCTTTTGTCCTGTCTTCATATACAACCATGTCATCTTTTCTTCTAATTCCTTGACGTTTGTTTCTTTTCACTTTATTCACTAGATAGGTCCTCCAGTGCAGCATTGGATAGAAGTGGCTATAGTGGTATCCTTGCCTTGTTTCTGGTCTTATAGGGTAAGTAGTAAGCACTCCATCATTAAGTATAAAATCAGAAATACTCTATCAGATTGGGAGGATCTTTCCCATTACTAATTTAAGAGTTTTATTTTTTAATTATGAAGAAATGTTGAATATTATTAAACTACTTTTCTGTATTTATTGAGATGAACATCTCCTTTCTTCTTTTATTTTGTAAATGTGGGAAGTTATATTGATTTAATTTTTGAATCTTGCATCACTGGAATAGACCCACCTTGATCATTATGCATGATCATTTTATGTATCATGGAATTTGGCTTGCTAATATTTGGGGTAAATTTTTTGCATTTATGTTATGAGAAAGAGTAGTTTGTAATTACCTTTTCTTATAATGTCCCTGTCAGATTTTGGTTAGATTTGATTAAAAAAACATTTTGTAGTCTACTCTCAGAAGTAATTTATTCTGAAAATTGTTTATCATAGACCTAAAGTCATAAAATATCTATCTATAACATTATTGCCCTTCAGATTATGAATATCAGTAGTCTATAGAATTTTCCCAAGATTGTCATCATTCTAGAAAGCTATGCCCTAGAGTGTCCCACTGAACAATAAATGGCATCACTGTTTGTCCCTTTCTACCCTCCCCCCTTACTCAAACCAAACAGAACCCTGCAGGCCTTCCCTTCCCAACCCGAAGTACAAAGGCCCCTCCATGTCCCCTGCCTCTTGTTTGTAGAAAAGCTAAAGTTTCCCAAGTGTTCCTGAGTCACAAAAAAGCAGGCTCAAGCAGTTAATTATTAGGACAATAGAATCACAGAATCTTTCAGTGTCTGATGCACATTCCTGAGTTGTTTTATAGATACTATAACTGCCACTAGAGGGAAAAAGCTAACTGCATGATGACCAGACTGTAGCCATGACATCAGCTGTTCCATCTTGAGCAGTACTGAATGTATTCTTGTCTAGCACAATTCTGAGAACTGGCCTCAAGAGAATGGGATTAACTCTATTGCTCATAATAATCTATATCTTTGTGGGCATCAAAATAGTTGTAGCTTTCTCTGCCCATATATGTAAGCAGGCAACTAAAATTGTTAGGAAAGAGATGTTACAGACTCATGTCAACTTCTTCCACTCTAAGAAAATGGCTACAGAAGACAGACCCAATCCCATAGAAATGGAATGATGTCTGACAAGTGGGGATTTGTAAGCAGCTCTTTTGCCCTTTTCCTGTTTGCCTATTTCTCTTCCCTTTAAATCTTAATTATAAAAATAAGATCACTAGGTAAACATTTAACATAACTCCTGACTTATGCTCTACTGAATGCATGCAATGCTTTGCCTAATCTGTTGATTCTTTTCCTAGATTAAAAGAAGTAGGAATGAAGAATTAAGTAGTTAAAGAATGACCAGCTCTCTACCTCCAGCAGCCCCCTTAGCAATGCTGCAGGCAGACCACAAAGAGATGAGATCATATCAGAAGAAAGATCATGAGGAGTCAGTCAGCTTACACTCAATGGAAAATGACACAGAGCTTGACCTCCTGCCTTGATGATTCACTGAGATTCTTTCCCCTTTTCCTCTTTAAAAACTATCCTGGCTGAACAGACTCTTGTGAGTTGGTTTTGGGACATGAGTCCACTTTCTCCCCAGATTGCCATCTTTCTGATTAAAGCAACTTTCCTTTCTACCAACCCTTGCCTCTTTACTGGTTTCTGAGTGGCAAACAGCTGAACCTGAGTTCAGTAATAATACCGTGCTTTATGTATCTTCCAAGTACATATCACCAACTAACAATGTGTATTTCTTTGGGTGTTTATTAATTGTCTATTTTGCTCCACCAGAATATAACCTGCATGAAGCAGGGTCTTTGCTTTACCCCAGTGCCTTAAACAGTGTCTGGCACACACTAAACAATGTATATTTGTTGAATGAATGAATACATTAATCTCATACTATATACTCTACGTTATACATATATGTATTGTATCAAGTTTATAAAGTGTATGCTTAATTAATATACTTAATTGATTGCTTTTTTTCCAGTTGTGGAAAACAAATTTTTTTTTTTTTTTTTTTTTTTTTTTTTGTGGTACGTGGGCCTCTCACTGTTGTGGCCTCTCCCGTTGCGGAGCACAGGCTCCGGATACGCAGGCTCAGCGGCCATGGCTCACGGGCCCAGCCGCTCCGCGGCATGTGGGATCCTCCCAGACCGGGGCACGAACCCGCGTCCCCTGCACCGGCAGGCGGACTCTCAACCACTGCGCCACCAGGGAAGCCCAACAAATATTTTTTTTTTTTTTTTTTTTTTTTTTTTTTTTTTTTTTTTTTTTTGTGGTACGCGGGCCTCTCACTGCCGCGGCCTCTCCCGTTGCGGAGCACAGGCTCCGGACGCGCAGGCTCAGCAGCCATGGCTCACGGGCCCAGCCGCTCCGCGGCATATGGGATCCTCCCAGACCGGGGCACGAACCCGTATCCCCTGCATCAGCAGGCGGACTCTCAACCACTGCGCCACCAGGGAGGCCCCCAACAAATATTTTTGACAAAATACAAATGACACACACAATGGCACTGGAGTTAAAAGCCAATTTATTTATCTCCTCTTTATCTGTACCACAGAATGGCCTTCTGATCCCATCCTCTATAAGGAACACAGCCCTACCAGTCATGTGTCATCATGTCAAAACTCTGGCTGACAGGACAAAACAAAGAATAATCAGCCAACCATTTATAATATAGGGTTTATAAACATGTGGGAATAATCACTCAAAGAAATAAGACAGTCTTCTCTCAAGAATCTTAACATGACATTTTTGTTCTTTACTGTTTGTACGACTAAGTAATACTATATAGCTCAACATGGTTGCTGAGGACTATTTGTGTGTTATCAAAAGCAATGCCTGGGGGAGACCTTGCATTTAGTAATAAGCCAAGGGAATACTTGGATTTCTGTACTTTTCTTTTTACTTTTTATTCCCAGGAGAACAAAGAATAGTTATAGATTAGCTCAGATAAAGATGCATTATATTAATGTGGCCCTGAGTGGGCCAGTCAGCTTTGTTCTTTTTCTTGCTAAGCATGCCTCCCTTCCCTTCAGCTCTGCTTTGCCATCTGCAGAATGTGAAGGTCTCCTAACCCTGTTGGTCATTAGATTGACTAAAGGGAACAGTGGATGAATTTGCATCCACCCAAAAGTCTACTGCTACAGCACAGTGTTATCTTGTTTTAATATAAAGGAACATTATAGTAGTTAATGATTATACAAATAAGGTATACAGCTTACTGAGGCCAAGTTAATAGCCTTTTTTCCCCAAGACCATACTGCTTAAAATATTCATAAATAACATGCTAATTTTTCTTAATATATGCCAAATATATCCATATTAGATTCTCAAATTTATTGCTTCCTTTTTTGATAACTTAGCACTTATTTCTCTTCTTAAACAAACAAACAAAAAACAGCTCCCTGGACCTATCAATAAAACTGGGCCATAGGTAACATTTCCTTTGAGGAATTCACTGAAATATTTCCATCTGACTGTAAGAGATGGGTTTGCATTTATAGGAGGGTGAAGCTTTCTGAAGACGACACACTGAGGTATGATTGGGGGCAATGTGTTTTCTTGCCTTAAAGCAAAACCTGTGACTGACTTAGAAGCAGCAGATGATTTCTGCAGGCAATGTCACTGAGCTTTTCTTTCACAAAGGTCATTGTGAGAAAGGCCCTTGGAGATAGAAAGAAATAACCTTACTGAGGGGAAGAGAAAAAAAGTCCAGTCACATCTTCATTAAATTGCCACTTTCCCTTTAGGCAATATGAAGTTTTTTTTTTTTTTTTTTTTTGTCATTTGGCACTATTCCTTTGTACAGTTCAATCTCAGTCACTAAACAATGTTTTAAATAATTAAAAATAATGTATATTTGCTTTTTGGAATTCTTTTGAAAATACATTTGAATACACACATCTTTGATCTTGTCATGAACAAAGACTTTAAGCCATATTAAAAACATATACACCCAAACAAGTTCAATGGAATGATTTTTTTCTCTGAAATACTTTACTCTTTCTTAATACTGAAATATTTCTTAAATACTTTTCTTTTCATATTCCAGAATGGAATGAAAATCTTAGATTCATACAAAAGACTGAAATAGAGCAGTTATCAGGTAACTCCAAAATAACTGTAGGAATGCCTTGTCTTGAAAAATGAGGTATGTATGTATGTATATCTCTATCTATCTATCTGCTTATTTATTTATGCTTAAAAGATCCTCCCTCTCAAGAACCATTTGGATTTTTAAAGTAGTAACTTATTTATGTCAGCACGTAAAGAATTGAGCAGAATAGACCACAATGCCAATACAAATTTGAAAAACGTTCCTGTGATCAATTATGCTGTGAATAATAAATGAATGAAAAGCAGAGTGTTGAGTTTATATTATAACATTGTAACTTCCATTTATCGCACTTGGCACCTCATATCTATTAGATCATCTATTTCCCGAATGATCCTTTGAGTCAATATTTCCATTCATACCCATGTCAGAGATTTGGAAGTGGAAGTTAGGGAAAATTAGGTAACTTAAAGTCAATCAACTAATACTCAGAAAAGCTGAGTTTCTAATTTAAGATTATCCAACTTCAACCCACCCTCCCTACTCATAGCCACTATCCTGTGTTGCCTTACTTGTGTTTATATGGGATGAATTCTGATTCTGCTAAACAGATAAGGACTGGCCACCACTAGCACTCATAAATTTTTTTTTTTTCTAGAGAGAGGGTAGATTATATTTTTCCTCTTAATTGGAATGTCATGGAACTTTCAGATGGCCAAATAAAATCTGCTGCAGGAAACAACAATTTTATCTTCTTACGAGGAAAAAATAGCCCATTTTAAATAGTATAAATTTTATTCTTGTCTGAAAAGAAGAATGATTATTTCATTGAGGCCAAGAATTTGCATTTTAATTGTCTTTATTTTCAGGTTATCTCCTTTAAGAAACAGCTGAAGCAGTGCAATAAAGGCATTATATGATTATCCATATAATGCCTTTATTGCACTGCTTCAGCTGTTTCTTAAAGGAGATAACCTGAAAATAAAGACAATTAAAATGCACCTGATACTTTGCGTTTTTCAAATCATTTTTTTAAACGAAAAGAGATTCTTTAAAAAAAAAATTATACAGGACTCTTGGCTTCTAGTAATGAATTCCTCAAATAAATCATTTAAGGTAACTATGTTTCAGAAAGCCCATCTCTTTCAGTTTGACTTTTCTTAGAAATTATATTAAAGATTAAAGATGGGATAATTACATTTCTCAGACCCGAGTAAGGCAGAGCTTTGAAAAGATGGCCCAGTCCAAAGCTCAGCTTGTCCTAGCTCTTACTCAGGTCCTCTGGGTTAGACAGAGCTTGCCAAAGACATGAACTATAGTTCTAAAGTGTCAGGTCTGGTCTTATAAATGCTGTCTTTATAGTACATTTTCAACGGATTACCATATCTATCTTGTTTCTCACTCAAATCAAATGTCTGTATTACTCAGAGTTTATTCTTATGTCATCTCTTATATTTGCTATTATATTTGCCATTTTCATGTCTTTCGCTGCATTAGCCTTAGAGAACTTCCCAAACTCTTAAATCCATTTTTTATATAATCTTAAAATAAAAGCACTGAAATCCATCAATGTTGGACTTTGTTGGCAGACATTTGAAACATGCAGCTACTGCTTAATCATATCTGGATGTAAACTATGTGATGGTGGGATAACTTTTTTCTTTTACTTAGATTGTGGTAAGAATTATATGAATAATTCATGTAAAACAATTGGAATAGTGCTAAGAATTGTTAAGCACTAAATATTATTATTAATATATTAATAATAATAATATTAAGGAGATATAACTGTATGGACCCATGAGCAGAACCTCACACTTCTTTCTAATAAAATTTAAAAGGTATTTGCTTACTACTATGTTGCTGATGCTAGTAGGGGACAAAAAATAAGTAAAAAGTTCTGCTCTTATAAACATAAAATTTAGTGGAGATAAGATTACAATGAGAAAACAATGGAGCTCTAATTTTGCCACAGAGAAAGTAACTATATATTAGAAAAAATAAATAAACAAACAAATAAACTAGGGCAAATCATTAGGAAAGATTTTGCAAAGAAGATAGCACTTAAGTTGTGTCTTGAGGGAAAGGCTTATGATGTTTTCCAGAAGCTCATGTGGAAATAAAATTTCATTTACAAATAAATTCACATTTGTTTTATTATTAACATACTTTAAAAACTCTGAGGAAAACTGACACAGAACAAACTTACATGGCACTCATCCTGTTGTCATATTTGAAATTTTGTTCCCTGAATAAGGTCCTTCCTTTGATATCCTTTACATGAAAATTAGAGACAATATGTAGGCAGAAGGTGTTTAGTTAGTATTTGTTAATTTTCATAATATATTATCATGAGCTAAAGATTATCAGGAGAAAAGTTTAGATTGAAGGAATCCTTAGAATGGTGAACATGATCCAGCCAACAGAAGCTGGCTGCATTTAAATTCTTATTATTCCTGTCTCCTCACTGAAGTTAATGACACAGAATTACACCAACCTTTGGATATCAAATGGTTTTCAACTCCTCTCTTCCCTTCAGTGCCCAAATCCAATTCATCAGTGTATTAGGACAAAGATGGATATAGTTGCCAATTTTTAGGGAGAAAATAATTTGATGGTGGAAAAGAGGAGTGGACAGAAATCAGATTTTCTTCTTTTAAAAGAGAAGCTTAAGTAGTCCAGAGAAAGGATGAAGGTCTTGATATGGCTTATTACATTTGTCATTTTGGCTCATAAATTTTGAGTCAGCAGTAAGCATGGGGAATTGGCCTAAACCAGTGGCTTTCAACCTTTCCAGCACAGTCCAATTGTGTGCTTGAGCTGGTGCATGAGAAGTGATTGTTAAGTTTTCAGGAATGTTGTGAAACAGTTGTTAAAGATGGCCATTATTAAATATTAAATTATATAATTTAAAATCAAATACATTACATTAAATTAAGTTAATAAAGACTCAAAACATATCCATTTCTAATTATTTTACTACATTTCACTGTAGGCTCATAAGGTTATTTACATATATTATATCTGTAGGATTAGAATACTATATAACCGTGTGCACTGTGCATCTTGCCCAACTCCACCTTCAACAGAGTCACAATGGTAGCTTGACATCTGCTATGAGCAGGAGGGATTGTAATATTTACGCCATGGAAACCGACAAACTATAAACCAGAGCAGTTTGCCCCCAGACAGCTAGTTGTTAAGCATGTTATGTTACAAAATAGTAGCACATACATATTTATACATGTAGACATATACTTGAATCAAAATTTCACATTACTGCACTCTATTTTCTATTCGAATCTCTTCTATATATTAAATCTAATAACATTAAAAAAATCTGGTCACAATTCAATAAAGTAACTTCTATAATCACCCAAAAGCACCCCAATCCAAAGTATGAAAAATAAACCACTTCAAATAAATAAGGGTTTATCTCATTTAAAATAGATTCCAAAAAAGGACATTTTATGACTTTAATTAACTAAACATAATGCTTTTGAACATTTTTCAATATAAAATAAGACATGCTTCATATGCTTTGTGTGTGGTCAGCTTTATGGCTATACCTATAATATATTTCACACCTTTCCAATTAATTAGTACCTCTTTGAGGGTTTGACTCCAGCTCTAGATGTAGCATCTGATTAGTCAAAAAGTGGTTCTCAAATTTAAGCTGGCAGAGGACCTCCCAGAGGACCTGATAAAATATAGGTTGCTGGGGCCCTCCCTCAGAGTTTCTAATTCAGTTGGTCTAGAAGGAGGCCCAGGTGCCACTGATGCTGCCATTTCAAAGATCACACTTTGAGAAATGCTGGGCTAAGTTATGCAGGGTAACTCCAGGCCACTTGCCCCAGTGGTTCATTCAAGATGGGCAGCTTAAGTCAGGGCCATTCCCCTGGTAACAAAGATTTGCTCAAGAAATGGGTGTATGATAGATTTCAGACCAAAGACAGGTAAGGGTAGGTTTGATTATGGGTCTGGGGAAAGCAGTTTTAATTACAGGCCAAATGTTGAAAGTTACACTCTCTGCCTTTGATCTACTTATAAATGTGAAACTAGGAGTACGGTCACCACATCTTGTAAAGAGCCTGATGAGGACACTGATACACACAGGAGGCAGAGCCACAGAACAGACAAATGAACTTGATTCCTGAACCACCTCTGAATTTATTCAGTTAAGAATAGAGACCTCGGGACTTCCCTGGTGGTGCAGTGGTTAAGAATCTGCCTGCCAATGCAGGGGACATGGGTTCGAGCCCTGGTCCGGGAAGATCCCACATGCCATGGAGCAACTAAGCCCGTGTTCCACAACCACTGAGCCCACACTCTAGAGCCCGTGAGCCACAACTACTTAGCCTGCGTACTACAACTACTGAAGCCTGCACGCCTATAGTTTGTGCTCCGCAACAAGAGAAGCCACCACAATGAGAAGCCCGCGCACCGCAATGAAGAGTAGCCCCCTTTTGCCGCAACTAGAGAAAGCCTGTGTGCAGCAACAAAGACCCAATGTAGCCAAAAATAAATAAATTTATTAAAAAAAAAAAAAAAAAAAGGGCTTCCCTGGTGGCACAGTGGTTGAAAGTCCGCCTGCCGATGCAGGGGACACGGGTTCGTGCCCTGGTCCGGGAAGATCCCACGTGCCGCGGAGCGGCTGGGCCCGTGAGTTATGGCCGCTGAGCCTGCGCGTCCGGAGCCTGTGCTCCACAACGGGAGAGGCCACAACAGTGAAAGGCCCGCAAACCACAAAAAAAAAAAAAAAAAAAAAAAAAGAATAGAGACTCCTAGAATTTTCAACATTGTTAAGCTGGTTTGAGTTGAATTTTCATTTCCTTAGAGCAAAAATGCATTTTAACATATCCTTGATGAAGCAAAGTATTTAAAATTCCCTACAAATATATTTTAAATCTTCATGCTTTTTACAACAATCTCTCTGGACTGAGATATTGTTGTGGGAAACCTTCATAAGTGTATGCAAAACTGACATTTTATCCTGTTGCCATTAAGGAAAAGGGTACACATTACATTCCAATCAGGAGTCTGCACTTTGCATTCCAAGAAAAAGAAAAAGCAAGGTCACCCTGAATAACTGAAGTCCCCCAAATAAATAAAAACTTAAGTATTATATACCCTAACAAAACAACTTAACCCCTGGCTTTTGCAATGCTGATTTAAGATATATCTTGATCTTTGAAGATATAATATTAATTTAAGGAGAAAAGAATGCTACTTTCCCACCATGAACAGACTGATTATAAATTTGGTAACCTTGGCTGTTAGTGGGAATGTAAATTGATACAGCCACTACAGAGAACAATATGGAGGTTCCTTAAAAAACTAAAAATAGAATTACCGTATGACCCAGCAACCCCACTACTGGGCATATACCCAGAGAAAACCATAATTCAAAAAGACACATGTGGGCTTCCCTGGTGGCGCAGTGGTTGAGAGTCCGCCTGCCGATGCAGGGGACGCGGGTTCGTGCCCTGGTCCGGGAAGATCCCACATGCCGCGGAGTGGCTGGGCCCGTGAGCCACGACTGCTGAGCCTGCACGTATGGAGCCTGTGCTCCGCAACAGGAGAGGCCACAACAGTGAGAGGCCTGTGTACCGCAAAAAAAAAAAAAAAAAAAGACACATGTACCCCAATGTTCATTGCTGCACTATTTACAATAGCCAGGTCATAGAAGCAACCTAAATGCCCATCGACAGATGAATGGATAAAGAAGATGTGGTACATATATACAGTGGAATATTACTCAGCCATAAAAAGGAATGAAATTGGGTCATTTGTAGAGACGTGGATGCATCTAGAGACTGTCATACAGAGTGAAGTAAGTCTAAAGAGAAAAACAAATATCGTATATTAACGCATATATGTGGAACCCAGAAAATGGTACAGATGAACCAGTTTGCAGAGCAGAATCTGAGACACAGAAGTAGAGAACAAACATATAGACACCAAGGGGGGAAAGCCATGGGGGGGTTGGGATGGTGGTGTGAAGAATTGGGAGATTGGGATTGACATGTATACACTGATGTGTATAAAATGGATGACTAATAAGAAAATAAATAAATAAATAAACATGAAAAAAAAAAAAAGACACATGCACCCCAGTGTTCACTGCAGCACTATTTACAATAGCCAGGTCATGGAAGCAACCTAAATGCCCATTGACAGATGAATGGATAAAGAAGATGTGGCATATATATACAATGGAATATTACTCAGCCATAAAAAGGAATGAAATTGGGTCATTTGTAGAGACGTGGATGGATCTAGAGACTGTCATACAGAGTGAAGTAAGTCAGAAAGAGAAAAACAAATATCGCATATTAACACATATATGTGGGACCTAGAAAAATGGTACAGATGAACCGGTTTGCAGGGCAGAAATTGAGATACAGATGTAGAGAACAAACGTATGGACACCAAGGGGGTAAGTGGTGGGGGGCGGCTGGTGGTGGTGGGATGAATGGGAGATTGGGACTGACATATATACACTAATATGTATAAAATAGATAAGTAATAAGAACCTGCTGTGTAAAAAATAAATAAAAATTTAAAATATAAATAAATAAATAAATAAATCTGGTAACCTTGGAAATTTTGTGAGATCTTTTTTTTTTCTATTGTGATACCTGATGGGCTTATATTTGATGAGCCAGTCCTTCTGAAGTCTGACTCTACTCCAATGGCTTATTAAGGAAATGTCTTCTTTCTTTGACAAGATGCCTTTGTCTCTCAGTCTTCCTTTCACTTACCTCTTTTTTTTAAGACCCAGGAAACTATAGCCCACAGGCCAAATTTTATATTTACATATTTTTTTCCCAGTCTATGCCTTGCCTTTTCATTCTCTTTAGTGGTATACTTTGATGAACTCATGTTTTTAGTCTTAATATGTGATCCGATTTATCTTTTTTTAAATTCCTTTATTATTGGCATTTTTTTTTTTTTCCTATTTAAGAAATCCTTGCTTATTCCATGGTCAGGGAGATTTTTTTGTACGTTTTCTTCTTAGAGTATTATTGTTTTGATTATCACATACAGATCGGAAATTAACTGCAGTTGAGTTATATGTATGGTTTTTGTTAGTGGTCGAATTCATTTCTCACATATACAATTGACAATTTATTGAAAAGATCACCTTCCTCCATCGCACTGTATGGTCTCTTTGCCTTAAATCAGGTGGTTATATATGTGTTGGCTGGACCTCACTTTTAAGAGAATACGACATGCTGTATGTACTCTATGATTTTATAGATATTTATTAAGAGTGTAGCATTTAGAGTGATCTATTACAAGTAAAGAACTGAATTCTTCTTCAATATGATGGAGCAATGGCATTTTTATTTTGCTTCTCTATCTTGAAGTCCACCAAAATCAACAAAACTAAAAATTACATAAATAATATATTATATATATGAAATATATATTACATATTCATATATATATATGAAATAAGGAACTTGCTTGTTCCCCCAAATGATATTAGGTATATTTTTCCAAATCTGGTGAAACTTGGATTTAAATCTGCGTAAACACTAATAAATAACCTTGATCCAGTTAGAATTTTCCCTAAAAGTAAATGTCAGCATTCTGACAAGTCCATTGTATGAGCATAGCTTTTAGAAGTTCTCAATCAATCTAGGGCAATCATGGGACATAGGAAAGTATGGAATGTCCCATACTTCCAAGCATGGAAACACCTGAGTGGATAAGTTTTAATTTGGAAATGCTGAACTCAGAGGGATGTTCTTAGTAGCAAATGAGATAACAGATACGACTTTTATTACTATAAAATCCTATTCAAAGGGGTTATCATTTCTAACATTGCTTTCCTCTCTTAGCATATTCAGTTTTCCAAGAAAACAAGGTTGACAAATAAGCAGATGATATTTACATGAGGCATAAGTCTGAACTACATCTCTCCTTCTGTCTCAATTGTATTTGAGAAATTGGCCTCTGAAATTTTAAAGCAGTTTTCCTTCCATATAGCTCCCCAGATTCCTTTTTTTTTTTTTTTCTCTGAAGTGATGAGGTTGATATTTGCTGTTCCAGTACCACCAGGTAATGGACACTGGGGAGGGCTGGGGTGGAAGTGGCTATGATGGTTAATGTCACGTGTCAACTTGACTGGGTCAGAGGGTGACTAGATGTTTGGGTAAACATGATTTTTGGGTGTGTCTGTGAGGGTATTTCCAGATGAGATTAGCATTTGAGTCAGACTGAGTAAAGCACATTGCCCTCCCTGACATGCGTGGGCATCATTCAATCCTTTGAGAGCCTGAACAGAACAAAAATGTGGAGGAAGGGAAAGTTTGTTCCCTCAACTTACTTGAGCTGTACCATGAGTCTTCTCCTGCCCTCCGACTGGGACTTAACATCATCTGTTCTCCTGGTTCTCAGGTCTTCAGATTTGGACTGGACTATATACCACTGGCTCTCCTGGATCTCCAGCTTGCAGACAGCAGATCATGGAACTTTTCAGCCTCTGCAACCATTGCGTGAGCCAATTCCTTAATATATATATCTTTACTGTGCTAAAAACAACCAATTTAACATACATATATTGAATGCCTACTGCATTCCAGGCAGTGTTCAGGCCTCCCCCACCCCCAAGGAGCCATCTATTTTAGTTTTGTTGATTGTGGTGGGCTTCAAGATAGCAGAGCAAAATAACAATACCACTGCTCCATCATATGTATATGCTGTTGGTTGTTTTCCCTGGAGAAATCTGATTTCCAACCCAGGCTCTATGGCTATATGGTATGGCTTATCCAGAATGTCAGTCCTGATATTCCAAGCCAAGCTAACACTCCACTTGCAGATCACTGACTTTGTTGGTAATTTACACACACACACACACACACACACACACACACACAAATATTCCTGTTATTACTGTATGTGATTACTGTGGTTCATCTGCAGTTGTAGGTTCAGAATATACAAATATAACATAGACATGGTTATGACTTAATAAAAATGCAGTGCACATACACAAAAACCTTAGATCATTTTGGATAAGCCTCTAGTGTAGATAAATAAAACTCTAACCATGCAAGATTCTAGTCTAGATTACTTTAAAAAATTTTGTAATTTGTATGCCAAATAAATAGCAGCTGAAGCTCATTTAAAGTCAAGGTAAATTACAGCTGTTACTTCAACTGATATATCCGTCCTATAATTCTGACAGAGAGGAAAATTCAATTAGTCTGACAGAACTTCACAAAGAATTCCTGATTACTACCTCCTTCCTTTCACATGTTTTCAAAATGATCTGTTGTTAAAATTTCCATTAAGTTTCATGATAGTAAAAGTTTAACCCCCCACACACAAAAAAAGAATAATTCTAGGTGAACCATTTTCCTGCTTAAGATAGAAAGCCAGTTAAACACTCCATTGGCACTTGTCCAGTTTGCAGGTTGAAATGCCTATGTTGAACAGTATTTCCTAAGTGACAGAAAAACGTAGTCTTGTTCTATGAACCTAAACTACCTTCTACTCAGTTTCATTTCATCTTTATCTTCACCTATTGTAATCCTTGCATTAACTTTGTGAAAAGTAGAATATATACATTGCATTTCATATATTTATATAATTGATACTGAACAAATAATTTAGGAATTATAAAGTTGGTGGGGCTGTTTAACATTTGGCAATAAAGCTTACACTCTAAGGACGAAACTAAAAAGCAGAAAATATTAGACCTATATAAAGAAAATTCACCCTATGGCACGCACAATGAAGTGAACCATGGAGATGTTGGGACATCCACTGTCAATGAAGGGGACTAAGAATTTTAGGGAGCTGGAAAGAGATGATTAAAGTTAACAGGAATAAATGAATAAAGTGAAAGTCTATGTATTATATAAACATAAAATGTATTTGAAAATATGTTTTAAAGAATGAAGGAAAATAACAGAGGTAGGATAGTCTGCCTTAGTATAGAAAATGGGAGCTTAGAATGCAAGATTATATCAGTTGAGGAAGGTCACTGAAGGGTCTACTGCACACCCACATCCTTGGCAAGCATATCCTATGGTGAAGGTGTACCTATCAGGTGTGATGAATTTCAAGTTATTAAACTTCTTCCCTTGTGATTCTACATTCCCCAGGCAAGCTACCAACTTCATCCTGCCTCCCTATGTTGATATTCTTCAGGGAAGAGGACGTGCTGATCAACTAACATTGGTAGCTGATCTACTGGCATTACACATCTCAATGTAAATCAGTGATCCTCACTGTAGCTGCATATCAGAATCAGCTGGAAAGTTTTAACTATATTTCAGGACCATTCCAGACCAATTAAACCAGAACTGTGTCTAAGCATTGACATTCTATATGTTACTCTCATGGCACTCAGAGTTAAGAAGCAGTGCCATAATTAAACTGGCAATTTGGCTTAAACATCAGCCTCCTTTCTCTTTGGTTATTGTATGTTGTCTTTCCATGATCAAATTCGATATGAATTGGAAAAATTGAGATTGTGGATTTGCAAAGTTGAAGACCGGTCTCAACTGGTCTCAACTTGCTACATGAAGTGTGTTTTTTCTGAATCAGCAGCACTGGCACTACCTGGGACCTTTTTAGAAATTCAGAATCTTAGGGCAGCCCCAAGACCTACTGAATCAGAATCTGTATTTTAATAAGATATTTAGATGATTCTTTTTCCTATTAAAGTTTGAGAAGCACTGTGCGTTAATGTTTCTCAAAGTACAATTCTTACACCTGTGTATATGAATGATGCTACAAATGCACATTCCTAAACCTCACCCAGACTGTACATACAGTGAGCCCCTGACTCTGCAGGCAGGCAGCTTTCCGCCGTGACTACTCTGTCACCTCTTTCTCTTTCATCATCAATAAATATTTCAAATATTCCTGAAAGACACAGATAACTATAATCATTTACAAAATATGAACTTTCTTATAATTAATCAAAATAGTAAAAAAAATACTAGAAGAGTGGTAATTCTCTCTTTGATGAATCCATGACACTTAGAAGCCAGAATGACAATAAAAGTAGCTACTAAAAAGGAATTTAAAAAATATTTTAAAAATATATTTTCCATTAAAAACTTTGTCATTGAGTTATGGTTATTCATGCAGCTGTCAGAGGCTCTATTTAGAAGGAAATAAACTATCTAGCATTCTTATGAAATTGGTCAATCTACCACAGAATTCTGAATAATGTATGAGGGATCCAGGGAAGATTAATTTGAACAAAAGAATAATCTGAATAACTTTCACTTTTTACCTCACATCAAAATTGAAAACAATATTACTGCTAAACCATTCATTCATTTTTGTTTATATTCTGAAGGTTGCATGGCTGGGAGTCTCTCCCAGGAAAAGGATGACATACATTAGAAATTACCCAGTGCACATGCATTTTTCTTTCTTCTTTGGTAGATAACAATTCCCTAAATACTCATTTTTTGTAGAGGAAGGCAAAAGATTCTTCCATCATTTAAGGGAAAGTTAAAGGTGAAAAATACGTGGTCATTAATAGGCATCCATGATTCTGACCCATGAAGTGCCTCAGAAAAAAAGAGCTACCATTGGAGAATGATTTAAAAACAAGCTTTGCAGATATGATTCTCCCAGATACAACTGCTTGATAACAGAATAATTGTGTTTAGGATGCCATACGATGACCGTTTTCCAGTAGAGTTCCCACCTTAAATCATATCTCTAATGTCTGTTTGTTTTAATGAATTGTAAGATGCAGCTATGAGGAGGAGTCACTGCCATTATTTGCTAGAAGTATCAAAAGAAGGATGATTCTCTCCACCTTATACACCCTGACAACTTCCCTTGTTTGAGTAGGATGAAAGCATCTGACTGATATTTTGATCTGAATTCAGGAAGCAAAGGCAATGCAGCTGATACTCTTCCTGAGATTCTCTGCTTCTGTATGTGTTTTCTTGGCAGATTTTCAATGTCTCTCTCCAATGAAAGTTAACAAATGTAAGAAAGAGAAGCCATAAATAGTAAAGCATCCTACTTCAACTATTTATAAGTAAAATAATTTAGAGAACTGGATATCAGAATCACAACTGTCCCAAATGATCATTTTGTAAATATTATAAGACACCTTACATTAAAAAATAGATGTATCTGTTTTTTTAATAATCAGACATCTAAATCCAATAATCTGGGTCATCAAAACCAGAAGGGCATCTGACTATATTTGTTCGTCCCAACCCACAAAAAGATGTCAAAATATAAGTAAGAATAAATCCAGTATACTAATAATTAACAAGAAAGGGTGACATCAAATCAAATCTTGAAGATTTTCTGGAAGATAACATATGTATGATATAAGATTGGTAGAAAAAACATGCAAAATTTAAGAACTCACAATACTATATGAGCAGAACTGCCAAAAGTGATTTTCTCAGGAGACCCTATTAACAAACCATGACTTGCGGCAGCAAGAACGGGGAGCAAGACTGAAGGGTGGGCAATAAGTGGGCCCATTAACAAAAAGGATGTACAAACATGTTTAATTCCCTTGCTTTCAGAACTGCTGGCTCCAGAGTTTGATTGAGCTAAAAATGAAAGAACAGCCCTTTAAAGCAAACCTTCCCCCAGAGATTCAAACTGTGGGTGTTAGGACCAAAGCTAAAAGTAGAGTCATGGTCCAGGGAAGTTCTCAATCTCTTCATGAACCTTGAAATTCAATTACTCATAGCATATAATACTAGAGCCCATTTGACCAATCATATGCACAATGTAACTCATGACAGCCAGGGATCCTGTAATCAGAATCTAGATTCACTGTCTTTGAGGGCCATTAGAGATAGATAAACCCAGTGTGGCAACTAGTACAGATCAATCTACACTGCATCCTTGGCATCAGTGACCAATTATGTTTAATCAGAATTCTCAAAAATTAATCATGATCATTATTTTTAAAGGCTCAATTAGAAGGTTGAATAAAATAATGGCTATGACTGGAAGAAAAAAATAGAGAAAAAAGAGAAAAAAAGCAAAACAAAAAGATCAAGTAAAGGATCTGAAAAGTTGAAACAGGAAGGTTATCTCAGAACACAATGCAAAGGGAAAGAAAAAAAAGAAAATTCTGAAAGAAAAGCTATGAGATATGGAGGATCAATTAAAAGTATCTAATAACTAGCAAAACAGTGATTCCAGAACAGAGCTATGAAGAAGAAGAAATAATCAAAGACAAAATAAAGGCCAATATTAAAAAAAATAAAATACCTGGACATAACTAAATTAAATTAAGAACCAAATAAAGAAAAATATTGTAAAACCATATAGGAACAAAAAAAGTTATTTTCATAGACAAAAGACTCACACATCAAACTTTTAACCTAAAACATGAAATTTTAGGGAAATCATACTGTAAATTTATAAGGCACAGGAGTGACAAATGCAAACTTCAACGCTTATGCCCATTTAAACCAGTATTTTGAATTCATAGTCATAGTGTATTCAAAACCTCAAAATGTTATGATTTAGAGGCCTTTATAATTTTTTCTTGCTGATGTCTGAGAAAATAAGAAAACAAAAATCCAAGATACAAGAATATAAAAGATAAAAGAAAGGTAAGCCAAGAGCTCAGGAAAATGTGTATTTAACTCCAAATAATTACTTATATTGTAGTTGTGAAATATACTGCTTTTATTACACTAGGATTCATGAAAGAGGCATAATGGAAAAACATAATATAACAATTTCAATTTTGGAACTAAAATTGTAAACAATTACCACAAAATCTGAAAGGTAAATAGGAGGGGAGAAGAAATAGGTAAAAATTTTGCTAAGCATCTTCTCTCACTTACAGGTGAGGTTATAGATATAGACTGGATGTTTCCATTGATAGCAAAACAAATGTTTAAAAATCATCTATTAAAGATCGGGGTAATTTTTACTAGTAGAGAAATAAACTAGAATATGATGACATCAATAAGATTGAAATATAGCTGTAATTTTAAATATTAATTCTAAGATTGGAGGAAGTATATACATATACACCCAAATCCAGCAACCTAAAACAAAATAACATATAAACTTGAAAACAAGAAAATTTAAAATAACATATTAGGAAAATATTAGTAGAAAGAAAGCAGAGTTCATAATATTGATATAGAAATTAGGATTCAAAGGAATTAAAACTGTCTGAGAAGATATAATAATCACAAACCTTCATGCATCAAACAATATAGCTTTAAAGTACAGAAGCAAAATCTGAGTATAAGAAAGGCGACAAAACAACAATCATATAGACTACTATTAGTGTTAATCATTAACACTACTATCTCAGGTATCCAAATATGAAGGGAAAACCCCATTTAAGATGTAAAGTGTTTGAATAACAAAATGAACAATGTTGTTATACGTATCATTATATACACATATATTATACATACTATATGCACACTATATATAATACACTATATATAATGTATATGTAATATATAGTATATATGTATATATCATGTGATATCATGATATCAAAGGGCAGAAGAAAGGGGCAAAATAAGGCAGTTTAGTTTTTTTTTCATGACTGCCTTTGAAAATTCACTCTGTGGGTCTTGGTCTTCCCTTGCCCTTAGATGAAGTCTCAGGTAGATCTCATCTCTCCTTTGGTCACTTTATGATAATACAAAGTCCTTCTGAGTGCTATAGATGGAAACACTTCAACGGGAAAGGGTGACATAGTTACTTCTCTACTGACTCCACCTGAAGCTACTGTCTCTCTTCCCTATTCCAATACATTAGACTGCCAATGCTCTTTGAAGTTTGAAAGGCTGTGGGGAGAAGAAAGAAGCAGAGAATCGCTTCCTAAAGTGAAAGACTTATAAGCTGGAATCAGTACTCTCTTAGCTTGGTTTATGTTAAATCCTAAATTTCACTCCTCAGTGTGCCTTGTGGATTCCATAAAGAGTATTCGTTGCTTAGACTCTTTCACTGAAATTCTTTGGTGCACTTTCCAGCTGGCTGCTTATGACCTTCCCCTGCCCCCAATTCAGATTTTGATTCTCAACAGTCTAAGTCCATCCAAGAAACTCTCTTTCAGAATTCCACCAAATCTCCAGGTGGCACTCTTAGAAATAATCTCAATGAGACAACCCCAGGGAACTCTCTCGTGCATATATCCATAGGAAACATGCATTTTAAATAAATCTTTGAGAAAGCAGTTATTTTCCAAATTACAGCCTTCTACTGGGCTGCCACAAGCAACTTCCATTTCTTGCACTTTGGTTCTCTCAGGCACATCAGGCACTAATTGACACGTATTGTTCAAACCTTCATAGAAAACATCACACTTTCTCAATGGTTTCTTTGAAACCTTCCTCAGTCTGCCTGAGGTTAAAGGAGGAGCACCTCCCTTCCTCCGTAATGTTGTATGTGGGGATATGCCACAGCATTCCAACAACTTTTTACAAAGATGTTCTTTCTCCAATCTCCAATTCCATTTTGCCCTTTCTATCCTCTTTTATTGATGGTTAATCAGCTAGAAGTTGAAAATCTCCTTTGTAAGGCATGTGTAGGTTGTCTAACGCCTTACTTTAGAACACAGGAGAAGTTGTCACCTACAGTTTTCTACTCTGTTGTTTTGGTTCACCAGAAACTAAGACTCACATCCCATTTAAACATCTTGTTACACAAGGGGTTGGTATTGGGGTAACAGGTCTACCCTTGCAGACTATAATTTTCCAGTATCTATCACAGACATCAGCAACGAAGATGTGAATTTCTCTAGCTCAGGACATGGAAACTGTTTTCCATGAGAGTCAAAGAAATCTGGGGCAATGGTGGCATATGATACTCTTAAATAAGGAATGGCTGAGCATTTGGGGATTTAACTGTGGTGGAGAAATATGTGACACTGGGAAAATCTCCATTGCTTCCATTACTTCAGGTGATAAAGAAAAAAGCAAAAATTCTTTGAACAGATGGATCATGACCACTTCCAAGCCTTAAAATGTAAGCAGGGCAGTGAATTCATAAATAAGATATGGTTTTCTCAGTTCAAGGTCAGAGGATACAATTGGCCTTACTCCATGAGTATCTCCTTGATGAACATGGAATGCTGATTCTGGATATCTGAATGGGCACACAAATTTTAAAACTAAACTAGGTAGTGATTTTTTTCCCCCCAAACTGTAGAGGTTATCAAATCCAAATGGAAAACTTGTGCCTGCTGCTTCTAACAGAATGCTCTGTGCACACAGGCAGCTTAACTTGAAGACTATTCAAACAGGAAGCACTGGAATTAGTGTGCAGAGATCTTTGTGTTTAACCAGGGACATATTTGCAGTGGCTAAACCCTTCACCTTTTAGGCCCAACCTATCCCACACAAGATCAGAAGGCACAAACAGATGTTCACTTATCCTAGTAGACTATAAGAGAACTTCTGACTCAATTAACGGAGGATTTCCAGAACCCCTTGCTGTGGAAAGTGCTCCACCTAGTGGGAGTTCAGAAATCTAGAACCTTCCATCCCTCAACAAGAGAGACCCTCAAGAAGAGAGAATTAATGAAAATCTACTAAATATATTAGGGATACAATATAGAGTGCTCTTCCATAATGCTACCAGGACAACACCATTGTTTTTCTTTTTTTCATATTGGGGAACATACCTCAGCTGCCATTTATCTCTGTATACAGTGTGAGTGATGGAGATTATATATCCAGAAACCAGTATGCAGCTAAGCTCAGGGACAAACTTCAGGTATAATACCCCTAAGTATCAAGGTAAAAGTTAGGCTACTTAACAATGGTACCTAACTAGAGTGAATGTTCCTGAATCACAGACTGCAGGGTAAAAGCAAATGGATGACTCTTAGAAGCCCACACCATGCCTGATACTAGGGTGGTGCAGATTTTACCTGTATGCAAGGTGAGAGATGAAAGTGGGTCACATTCATTAACCAAATATTTATTGAGTAAATGTACTGTTCTGGGACCTTGAGACACAGCAATGTAGTTTATATTCCAGTGGAGGGAGATAGATAATGAGAAAATATATTAAATAAATAATAAATACGTAGATTAGAAATAAATATACAGTGTTCTGAGTGGTGATTAAGAGCAATGAAGGAAATTAAATCCAGGTAAGGGAATGGATAGGCGTTATTTTTATTTGGTTGGTCAAAGAAGGACGCCTGAATAAGGACGCAGATTAGTAGAGACCAGGGAAGTAAAGACAGAACAAGTCGTACACATGTCTGAGGAAGAGGGTAGCAGAGAGGGGAGGGCACATGCAAAACACCCGAGGTGAGACTATACTTGGCACGTTGAAGGAAGGGCAAGGAGGCCAACCTGAACTGGACAGTTAGCAAAAAGAGAAAAGTAGTAGAGAGGTCAGAGAAGTCACCAGAGGCCAGATGGTGTAAGGAATTTTATTTTGAGTGAGATGAAGGTTTTGAGCAGAGAAGTGACATCAAATGAGTTATTTTCTAAAGGATTATTCTAACTGTGTAGAATACAGAGGGTCAAGTGTTGGGTAGAGAGATTGGTTTAAGTGTTATTGTCATAGTCAAGATGGGACATAGTGGTGACTTGGACTGAGTGTGTGTGTGTCTGTGTGTGTGTGTGTGTCTGTGTGTGTGTGTGTGTGTGCGCGCGCAGAGATGGAGAAAAACACAGACCAAGACAGAAAGACAGAGCAATTCATACCCATCAAACAGAGACTACATATTCTTTTTCAAGGAATTTTGAGACATTTATAAAAATGAACCATTTACTAGGATATCAATTAAAACTCAAACAATTCTAACAAGTAGAATAGAAATAGGCAACATCCTTCAATCACAATGAATATTAAGAGTGAATGAATAGACAACAAATCTAACCCACTGGAAAACTTTTAAAGTCCTGTGTATAACTTTTAGCTTATTGCCTGACAGTCCTTATTAAACAAGGATCCGTGTGGCCAGTCCTCTTTTTTACCCAGGTGTAGAGGAAAACTGGTAGGTTTACATTTCTCAGATATACATCTCAGAATAAATTTTTTCCAAGTCCAGGAATTCTTGTGATTTATCCCCACACCCTCTTTCCAAGTATTTTTTAAATTATACATCTCCTTTTTTTTGTAAGTATATATTTTTTAAATGTCTCTCTCTTGGTAAAGCCTCTCATGCTTCTTTCCTTTTGTAAGTGTTACTCTAATTCTGAGTTTTCCTGTGCATACCAAGGCTGGAGTTCTACTGAAAGCCCCTCCACAGTGACTACAGAACTGGGGCTACTCTCCAGTGTGAATCTGCTGATAATTTTTAAAGGATAAATGATCAGTGAAGGCCTTTCCACAATGACTACAGACATAGTTTTTTGATCATGTGTTCTCTGTGTGAATAAAGGTTAGTTCTCTGGCTGATGTCTTCCCCATATTCATTATATTTAGTTTTTCCCCTTGTATGAATTTTCTGGTGTCTGTGTAGGTACACACTCTGGAAGAAGGCTCTTCCACATTCATTTATAAGGTTTCTCTCCAGTGTAAAGTTTGTGATGTTGATAAGAACAGAGTATGCATTGAAGGCTTTCCCCTATAGAGACCTGTATGCTTTCCCTCGGTATGAATTCACTTGTGGTGCTTGAAGGATGAATTACTGAAGGCTCTACTATATTGATTACAGACATAAGCTTTCTCTCCTATGTGAGTTTTCTTTACCAGAGGGAATCGTCTTGGGGAAAAACATATAATTCATGCTGGAGAAGCAATTCATGGAAGTAAAGGCTGGAAATCAAGTACTCATAGAGCAACACTTATAGAATATGTGAGGATTCACACGTTATAAAATGCTGTGTCATGAATGAAGGGATGTCTTTAATGATTACTCAATCCTTAGTCAACATTAAAGATCTCACACTGAGGATATATCAATTCTACAGGAAAAGGAGAAAAAGTGCAGTTAGAGTTCACATCAGAATATTCATCCCAGGAAGATACTCAATAAAGAACTCTTTAGTACCCAAGTGAGCAAAAAATTTAGACTTTTGCTATATAGGATAAAGATGTAGTACTCTTAAAAAAGTTGAGTCCAGGGCTTCCCTGGTGGCGCAGTGGTTAAGAATCTGCCTGCCAATGCAAGAGACACGGGTTCGAGCCCTGGTCCGGGAAGATCCCACATGCCGCAGAGCAACTAAGCCCCTGTACCACAACTACTGAGCCTGTGCTCTAGAGCCTGTGAGCCTCAACTACTGAAGTCCGCACGCCTAGAGTCCGTGCTCCACAACAAGAGAAGCCACCAAGATGAGAAGCCCGTGCACCGCAATGAAGACTCAAAGTAGCCAATAAATAAATAAATAAATTTATTAAAAAAAAAAAAAAAGTTGAGTCCAGAATCTGGCAACAAGTAATAACAGCTAGATAAATCCCCTTCAATACATTTATACTTGCAATTAAAATTAAGCAGAAGTTGTTGAAAAACCTTAAAAAAAGTATCTATCTCTACAAATTTGCTTTCAGTTTCTTAAATTTTGCTTTTCTAATAATCCACTTAAAGCATAAATGTAAGAGATGTGTTGACCATCCACTATGAAAAAAAATTAATTTAAAATGGTTTTATTGAAATCATCTATGATTACAGACTCATACATTATGTATCTTTGCTTTTAAGAACCAGTCACGGGCTTCCCTGGTGGCGCAGTGGTTGAGAGTCCGCCTGCCAATGCAGGGGACACGGGTTCGTGCCCCGGTCTGGGAAGATCCCACATGCCGCGGAGCGGCTAGGCCCGTGAGCCATGGCTGCTGGGCCTGCGCGTCCACAGCCTGTGCTCCGCAACGGGAGAGGCCACAGCAGTGAGAAGCCCGTGTAATGCAAAAAAAAAAAAAAAAAAAAAAAGAACCAGTCACAATATTTTCATTCTACTTTATATGGTAGACTTGTAATTTTAAGACTTAATCCTATTTTCATTGCCAGTTCTATATCAAAACATTTTATTTTCATAGATTTTGTTGTTTGCTTACATTTCAGGAAAGGTACATGGATGATACACTTTCTAATCTCATGGACAAATAAGTGACTAGATGAATAAATTCAGAATTTAATTGGAATTTAGAATCACAGTGTTTTCCCTCAAACTCTGTAGAATGGAAAAGTAAGTATTTCTTCAATGAATAAACTGTAAGGAAAAAAGAATGGGAGGAGACATTTACAGATTAAATAACACTTTAAAGATTTATCAACCAAACAATTTGTAAATGTATTTGGGATCCTGATTTGAATAAATCAAAAGTGAATGTATAAAGCTGGGGATGATTTATACACTGATTGGCTATTGAGTGATATTACATAAGTGTATTTTTTTAAGTAGAGTAATTGTTTGTAGTTATGTTTTCAGAAAAAGAGCCCTTATATTTTAGAGACATGTACTGAATTATTTATGAAAGCAAGTGATACAATGCTTCCAAGATTAGGGGGAGGGTGGGTGGAGATACAGATGAAGCCAGGTTGGCAATGAGTTGATAACTATTGAGCTGGGGAATGTGTACATATGGGTTTATTTTATTATTTTGTATGTATTTGAAATTTTCCATAATAGAACAAGAAGGGGAAAAAAAGGGCTAATTATTATTTATTCTTTTCTATAACTTTGTAAGAAAGATCTAAAAATACAGTTTTCTTGGCAAGAAAGGTATTATTTATTCCATTCTACTTCCAGCCAGAATGCTTATTGAATTTCTTTTGCTTACATTTTAATATCTTTACTACATCCATGTCTTTGTCTTTTAAAATTAATTCTATAAATTTTGTTAAATATCAAATTATATCTTTAGCTATGAAATGGTTTCTTCTATTATGTGTTTTAATACCATTTTTAACATGTGCTGATTTCTCTAGCAATTCTATGTTGTTTTCCACATCATTTATCTTTTTTCTGCTCAGTTAAATGTTTGTTGTTACAATTATTATCTGCATTCTAAGATCTATAACGTTTGTTCAGTTTTCTGTTGTATAGTTTCTGCCCTTAATTGGTTTTAAAACATTTAAAAATTCTTCCACAACTTTATACTTTACTTTCATTTATTACTGATCTCTCTTCAAACTTCTGTTTGCCACTCAGCTCCATTTTAATAATCTCTTTTCTTTTACCTTTTATCTCTCTTCTTATACAGTTTATGCTTTCAAAGTAGAAGCCTCTTTCAACTTCTTGGCTTTTTTTAAAATTAATTAATTTATTTGTTTTTGGCTGCATTTGCATCTTGGT
The DNA here is from genome assembly GCF_949752795.1 of Hyperoodon ampullatus. NCBI lineage: Eukaryota > Metazoa > Chordata > Mammalia > Artiodactyla > Ziphiidae > Hyperoodon > Hyperoodon ampullatus. The sequence continues at coordinate 82,794,610 of NC_136921.1, read as the reverse complement.
TGCTGCACGCGGGCTTCCTCTAGTTGCGGTGAGCGGGGACTACTCTTCGTTGTGGTGCTCAGGCTTCTCGTTGTGGTGGCTTCTCTTGTTGCAAAGCATGGGCTCTAGGCATGCGGGCTTCAGTAGCTGTGGCTCTTGGGCTCAGTAGCTATGGCTTGCAGGCTCTAGAGCACAGGCTCAGCAGTTGTGGCACACAGGCTTAGTTGCTCCATGGCACATGGGATCTTCCCTGACCAGGGCTCGAACCCGTGTTCCCTGCATTGGCAGGCAGATTCTTAACCACTCCACCACCAGGGAAGTCCCCAGTCTCTGCTTTCTTCTTTTGTCAAAGAGACAAAGCAAATAGAATCTGAAATTTCTTGCTGCATATATAACATTTTTCAAGAAAATGTTTTTGTACAGATGGCCAAGAGGCACATGAAAAGATGCTCATCATCACTAATTACTAGAAAAATGCAAATCAAAACTACAGTGAGGTACCACTTCACACCAGTAAGAATAGCCGTCATTAAAAAATCTACAAACAATAAATGGTGGAGAGAGTGTGGAGAAAAGGGATCCCTCTTATACTGTTGGTGGGAATGTAAACTGGTGCAGCCACTATGGAAAATAGTATGGAGGTTCTTAAAAAAACTAAAAATAGAGTTACCATATGATCCAGCAATCCTACTCCTAGGCATATATCCAGACAAAACTATAATTCAAAAAGATACATGCACCCCTATGTTCATAGCAGCACTATTTACAATAGCCAAGACACGGAAACAACCTAAATGTCCATCAACAGACGAATGAATAAAGAAGATGTGGTGCATATATAGACACACACACACACACAATGGAATATTACTCAGACATACAAAAATGAAATAATGCCATGTGCAGCAACATGGATGGACCCAGAGATTATCCTACTAACTGAAGTCAGAAAGAGAATGACAAACACCATATAATATCACTTATATGTGGAATCTAAAATATGACACAAATGAACATATCTATGAAACAAACTGACTCACAGTCATAGAGAATGGACTTATGGCTGTCAAAGGGTTGGGGGGGTGGGAGAAGGATGGATTGGGAGTTTGGCATTAGCAGACACCAACTATTATATATAGGATGGATAAACAACAAGGCCCTACTGTATAGCACAGGGAACTATGTTCAATATCCTGTGATAAACCATAATGGAAAAGAATATGAAAAAGAAAATATATGTGTAACTGAATCACATTACTGTATAGCAGAAATTAACACTGTAAATCAACTACACTTCAATAAAACTGAAAAATAAAGTCAGCTGATCAACAACAAAAAGAATATGTTTTTGGATGTTTATGGGAGTTTTATTTATAATTGCCAAAACTTGGAAGCAACCAAGATGTCCTTCAGTAGGTGAATGGATAAATTGTGGTACATCCAGATCATGGAATATTATTCAGCGCTAAAAGAAAATAGGCTATCAAGCCACTAAAAGGGAGGAAACTTAAATGCATATTACTAAGTGGAAGAAACCAATCTACAAAGGCTACATACTTTGTGATTCTAACTTTATGACATTTTGGAAAAGGCAAAACTATCGAAATAGTAAAAAAAAAAAAAAAAAAAAAATCAGTGGTTGACAGAGGTTGAAGAAGAGAGGGAAGCATGAATAGGCAGGGACTGGAGGATGTTTAGGGCAATGAAAACACTCTGATACACGTCATACATTTCTCCAAACCCACAGAATGTACAACACCAAGAGTGAACTGGAATGTAAACTACAGACTTTGGGTGACAATAATGTATAAATGTAGGTTCATCGCTTGTGACCAGTGTATCACTCTGGTGAGGGGGATGTTCATAATAGAAGAGATTATACATGTGTAGGGACAGGGGATACATGGGAAATCTCTGGACGTTCTGGCCAATTTTGCTGTTCTAAAAATAAAGTCTATTTCTTAAAAAATGATTTCCCTCTGCCTCTTGAATGCTTTATGCTTCATTTTATAATCTTTTCATAAGCCCCCTTTGAATTTCTTTTTTAATTTTTCAAAAGTAACAAGGCTCTCCATGCCTGGCATTTCCCCACAAAAACATGGCATGGGGATTCTTCTTGGGCTTTCTCATTTTCCACTTGCCTACTGTTAGAGAAATTCTTTTAAAGCTCAATCCACAGGGCTTACTGCTCATGTGTTGACATAGTGTGTAAAAGAAGTGGGGCCACTAAGGCTGTGAATGATCCCAGCAGGCCAACTTCATCTCTGCATGCTTTCTCCTCTGCATTTGCAGAAGCCTCTGGGTCAGAAGCTAGATTTGGTGAGACCCAGCCTTCTTCCAAGTGTACCAACAGTGGTATTTCTTTGGACCAATCTTACTAACTTCCCAATCAACAGAACCTCCCATTCAGTATCAGGATATCATTATTCCAGTTGCACAGTTCCTGGCATCCCAGTTCAATTTCATCATGGAAGTCACTGAAGTGTGGAGCCAACTCACTGCTGTCATCATTACTGCAGATTTTCTGTTCCCTTTACTTTTCTGAGTTCCCAGCTCTACTGCCACTAAAACTTATGGGATTTCTGCTGACCCTTATGACTCATTAAGGCCCTACAGGGGGTTTGCCTGGTCAGTCTCTCAGTTCATTCCTCCAAGTCCAGGAAGGCTTATGTCCTCCAGGATATTGATTGCATACTTCCTAAATGACAATCCATCTCTTCTGGCCCAGTGACTTATGAGTAATTTCTTCTTTATTCATGCCCCATCTGCAGTGATTCTAACAGAAAGCATTTCAAGTTAGTGGCAGATTTACAGCTTATTCCCTAGTTTCCAGTGTTGTTGCAGATTTCCCCTAGAAAATCTGCATTGTATTTCCTAGAGATTTTTGAATTTCCTAGAGATTTTTCTTAGCACAGGAGTTACTCCTCCCCGAAAAATTCTCAAGCAATCATCTCTTCTGGAGAGACTGACCAAATTTCAGATAATAATTTTAAAGGGTTCGAAAGAGCAGTGTGCTTTGCCCCTGTTTTCTTAACAGATATCCTAATGACCTAAAACTGCTTTTGGTTGATTGGGATGCACTTACCCCTACCACAGTAAACAGAAAGTTGCCAATGGTGTATTTTTATTATCTCAAAGTAAGAGACGTCTCAATCAACAACGGAACATGAGGTCCAACTAGTGTCAAGACAAATGATTTAAAGACTAATATTCTAAAAGCAAAAAAACCCTATATGAGGGAGGTATCCTCTAACAACTGTCCTGCAAGCATAACATCTTACAGGTTAACCCACTTAGCTACTCAGAGATGCATTTTTGCAACTTAATTAGTCCTGTGGAATTCATCAAAAAGTTATATTACTTTAAAATAAAAACTATCAAGTGTCCATTAATGAAATTTTTCTATGGAGGTGATAGGTAATATTGCTTTGAAATTTCACCAGGTTACAGTTATTACAGACAGAAATGCTCCATGGAAAAGAATCTGGGGGGCGTTTATTTTCCCACTTGTCTAAGTGTTGTTTTCTGAGGAAAGTATTTATCTCTGGCCCTTTTCTCCCTCACCTTCTTCTATGTGAAGGTGGAATGATTATCTCTTTAACCATAACTCTTCTTATTTTCATTGTAGATAATTAATTATACTATCCACTCAATTGACTTTCAAAGCACATGGATTTTCCCTAGGCAGTAGCATAACGAACATGACAGTTTCGTGCCAAAGAATTCTCTGTTGTCTAAATATTATCAACATTTCAGTTGTAAGAAATAACATGGCAGGATGCCTGAAGGATAAGCAGTCCATTAATTCCTCTAATAGCCTAAATTTTATCCTTGCTTTAGTTAGACCATCAAAAAGCTGCACACTTACACTACGTTCCCTCAGATCCTCATTGAAGTGCTTTCTCTCTGAATTGTATTTTGGTGGCATGTCATCCCTCTGCTCTGAGGAAAAGAGTAATACTATTAAAAGTAACAACGATAATGTTGATGCTGATATTATTCTTCCTGAAACTGGCTATTCCCATAATTTTCCCCCAATACCTTTCTGACTTTACCCAGTTGGTATCAATTCCATTCTTTCATTTGCTCAGACCAAAAGCTTTGAAGACATCACTGCCTCCTTTTTTCCTCTAATATCCCACATGTAATCCTTCACATCTTGTTACCTCTAACTTCAAAAAAAGTTACAGATGCTTACTAGTTTTCACCACCTCCACTGCTTCCATCCTGATGCAAGCTTCTATTGTTATTCCCTCACCTGGATAAGTCCAAAAGCCTCCTGACGGAGGAATCAGATGACTCTATTCAAATATAAGTCAGATCGTATCATTCCTCTGCTTTAATTCTCCAGCAGTCCCATCACATTCAGAAGGCACTTACAGATCCCAATGGCACTGGTCCTCATAAGCTCCCTAGCTATATCCCTGTCACTCTCCTCCTCATTACCTTGCTTCCCCCAAACTGTTTTCCTTGTTCCTCAAACACTCATGAATAGCCACTCTGCTCTCTCTGCCTGACATGGTTTCTTCCAGATACACTCATGCTTTCTCTCCAACTCTTCAGGGGAGGCCTCCCCAGCTACGTTATTTAGAACTGAGACCACCTGCACTCACCCTTGGCATTATTTAACCTCATATCTATTTTTTTCCACAGAATTTATGGTTTCCTATCATACTATTCATTCTACTTAAATATTTTGATCATTGTCTGCCTCCTCCTAGTGTAATTCAAGCTCTCTGCAGGCAGGGATTTTGACCTGTTTTGTTTATTGTTGCATCTCCAGTGTGTAGAATGGTGCCTTGCATATAGCAAGCATTCAATAAATATGTATTGAATAAATGGTTATGAAGAAAAATATACTATTAGAGGCTAATATAAATTGCCTTTTGTATTGGCCAGGCATAATCTTTATAGGAATTATTTATGTTCACAATCTTATGCAGTTGGTGATTTTTCCCTCTATGGGAGGAAACTGAGGCCCTCTACAGGGAAAATTTAAACTGAGATCACATAGGTGGCAGTGGCAGAGCTGAAATACAAACCCAGTCTCTTCGACCTTTAAGTCGCCATTTCCTAATCACAACACTGAACTTGCTTTCATCAGAAACTCATATGATACTTGTCTGTTTGTGTGTATGTGTGTGCGTGTGCGTGTGTGTGTGTGTTTTAAGTAGAGGACATTGTTCACTAACTGAGAAAGTTTCTCCTTTATGTAGATCAATAGAAGAAATTTGTCTCAGGTCTCAAGGACAGAAAAGTTATGTTTCTCTAGATACCTGGCTCATTTTATCTTTTGGACACTGTTAATTACCTAAACATTTGTGTTTCCATCTGGGTTGTTCATTAGGAAACTTGGGGAGAAAATGTGAGCTAAGTTTATCATGCAATGTTGGGTGCTAATCTTAACCTTGGTTCTATACTACTTCCTAAAAGTCCTCATTCCCATAAACATTCCAACTTACCTTGTTATGTATTTTATCTTTTGTAGTGTATGGTATTTATGTAAACATCCCAAACCCCCTTAGGATGAAATGGCATGGAGATAAATATATTTATTTAGAAATTAAATCAAAGAGTTGTGTTCTTGTACCAAATTGCTTTGACCTCATAGAAATGCCTATTCCTCAATTGTCTTTTAGTGTTGTGTTCTTCTCATATTATATCATGGGTTGGATACTATAAGGATCAGCCATGAAAAAAAAATAGCTTGCAAGTATCTCTTGCTTTTGTTTTCTAGATGTCTATATCCTTAAAAGAACATAAAGGGGTTTGTGGAAGAGAGCAAAGAAAGGGAGAAGTCTATTGTGGATGGAGAGGAGAAGATGGGGGAAACCAGAAAATAGCCAGTGAGACCCAGAACAGCAGAGATGGGCCCTACCTCTGTCAGCAACACACAAAAGTAGCCCTTGAGAGGCTATGGGGAGCATCCATAGGCTAGACCTTAGGCGGCCTTGGAGAAAGCACCAGGGTCCCCAGGTTTGCCCAGAATTGGTAAAGAGCTGAGGGATTACGCAGCAGGGGCAATGGAACTTTCCTGAAGTCATCTATTTAGACAATGACCTAAAAAGGAACGGCCATGGTACTCTGAAAGACACCAGAGCTGTGGAACCATCCCAGGGAAGAGTAAGAACGCAGGAAGCACAGAGGTTAAATTTTCTACCAGATCCTGGGGGTGCAGGGTCAGAAACTGAGTTAAGTGAGAGAAAATACATTTTTTTTTAAAGTGACAGCTTTGCAAACCTGAGTTTGTGGACCTAAACATATGTAAGCTACTTCAACTTCCTTTCAGAACCAGGTACAGTCCAACTAAACAATCAACCCAACAACAAATACATAAACCAAGAAGAAAACATGGAAATAAAGTTATATGAATTGTAGATAAAGAATTTGTAATTAGAATGATATTATGTTCAAGGTTTGAATTACAATCTCTAAATGATATTTAAATGGTCTTGCTACTGAGTACCCTGAAGACTGAATTAAAATCTGTTCTATCAAATTTATCTTTCCTACAAGATATATTATAGTTTTATTATATATCCTAATATAGTTATGAGGACCCATAATTTTTCCCAGTTTTATTGAGAAATAATTGGCATACACCACTGTACAGTTTTAAGGCATACAGCATGATGGCTGATTTACATATATTGTGAAATGAGTACTGCAATAAGTTCAACTAACATCTTCCTACATAGATATAATAAAAAGAAAGAAAACAAGGGAAAAAAACTTTTCCTCGTGATGAGAATTCCTAGGATTTATTCTCTTAAAACTTTTCCTATATATCAAATGGCAGTGCTGTCATACATTATAACCCAACTACTTATAATTGGCAGTTTGTACCCTTTGACCACATTTCTCCAACTCCTCCTCGCCCCACCCTCTCTAGTCACTGCAAGTCTAATTTTTTTCTATGAATTTGTTTTTTTTTTAAGATTCCATATATAAGTGAGATCATATAGAATATGTCTTTCTCTGTCTGACTTCTTTTACTTACATAATGCCTTCAAGGTCCATTTACGTTGTTGCAAATGGAAGGATTTCCACATTTTTTATGACTGAATTATATTGCCATGTATGTGTGTGGGGGTGTGTATGTATGCTGCTGCATGTTCTTCATCCATTCAACCACTGATAGACACTTAAGTTCTTTCCATGTTTTGGCTACTTCTGGCTATTCTAAATAATGCTGCTATGAACATGGGGTACAGGTATCTTTTCAAGTTAGTGTTTTCACTTCCTTTGGATATATTCCCAGAAGTGGAATTACTGGATCATATGGTGGTTCTATTTTTAATTTTTTGAGGATCCTCCATTGCTTCTCCATAGTGGCTGTATCAATTACAATTCTAGCAACAGTGTATAAGGGTTCCTTTTTCTCCATAGCCATGCCAGCATTTGTTATCTCAACTTTTTGATGATGGACAATCTGATAGGCATGAGGCAATACCACATTATGGGTTTGACTTGCATTTCCCTAATGACTAGTAATATTCACCATCTTTTCAGGTATCTGTTGGCCTTCTGTATATCTCCTTTGGAGAAATGTCTATTCAGATCCTTTGCCAATGTTTTATTTGGGTTATTATTATTTTGCTATTGAGTTGTATGAGTTCTTTATACATTTATCCCTTACCAGATATATGGTTTGCAAATATTTTTCTAATCCTATACGATTTCTTTTCACTTTGTTGATTGTTTCCTTTGTTGTGCTGTGCAGAAGCTTTTTAGTATGATATAGTCCTATCCATTTATTTTTAATTTTGTTGCTTGTGCCTTGGGTGTCATATCCAAAAAATCGTTACTAAGGCCCATGTCAAGGAGATTTATTCCTTATACATTACCGTTACTGTTTACACTATGTTTTTATGTTTTTATGATGTTAATTAGTGTTCTTTTACTCCCACACAAAGAACCCCCCTTAGCATTTCTTGTAAAACAGGTCTGGTGGGTAATAAACTCCCTCAGTTTTTGTTTGTTCAAGAAAGTCTTTATCCTTCCTCCATTTCTGAAGGACAGCTCACCATGTACAGAATTCTTTGTTTAAAGTATCTTCTTTCAATATTTTGAGTATGTCATTCCATTCTCTCCTGGCCTGAAAAGTTTCTGTTGAGAAATCTGCCAACGGTCTTATGGGGGCTCCTCTGTAAATAACTTCTCTCTTTTTTCTTACTGCTCTTAAAATTGTCTTTGATTTTTGACAATTTAATTTGAATGGGTCTCACAGTAGCCCTATTCAGGTTCAACCTATTTGGGGTTTTCTGAGCGTCATGGATCTGGATGTCCATTTCTCTCCCAAGGTTTGGGATGTTTTCAGCCATTACTGCTTTCAATATACTTTCTGTCCCTCTCACTTTCTCTTCTCCTTCTGGAATTCCTAAAATGTAAATATTGTTTCCTTACATTGTGTCTCATAATTCCCTTAGGCTGTTCACTCTTTTTCATTCTTTTTTCTTTTTGTTCCTCTAACGAGGTAATTTCCAATAACCTATACTCCAGGTGGCTGATTCTTTATTCTGCATGGTAGAGTCTATTTTTCAAAATCTCTATTGAATTCTTCAGTTCAGTTACTGCATTTTTCAACTATAGAATTTTTTTTTTTTGATGGTTACTATTTCCTTAGTAACTTCTAAGTTCTTAGTTGAACTTCTATTTTCTTCATGCACTGTTTTCCTAATCCCACTTAGTTGTCTCTTGGTGTTTTCTTGCAGTTTGCTAAGCTTCCTTAAGAGAATTATTGGGGGGGGGGATCAAAATGGCGTACTCGGAGGACACAGAATTCACGTCTCCACACAACTAGGGCACCTACCAGGCACCGGTGGGGGACCACAGACACCTAAGGGGATAGGAGGAACCCCCAGTGACCTGTTGTTTCAATTGTAGTTTTATTTTTCTTAATACATTTTTTAATCTTTCTAATTTTATTTTGTTTTTTTATTCTTTGATATTGTACTGCTCCTTTTTTCCTTTCTTTCTTTCCTTTTTTTTTTTTAAGCTTGCGGAATATTGGTTCCCAGGCCAGAGGTCAGAGCAGAGCTCCTGTGGTGGGAGCTCCAAGCCCAAACTGCTGGACTAACAGAGAACCTCAAACCCCAGGGAATATTAATCAGAGTGAGGCCTGATGGAGGTCCTCATCTCAGCATCAAGACCCAGCTCTATAAAACTAGCTGCAAACTCCAGTGCTGGACGTCTCGGGCCAAACTACCAGTAACATAGGAATACAGCACCACACATCAAAAGGAAAAAAAATGAAATGACAAAAAAATGTGTTACAGACAAATGAGCAAGGTAAAAACCTACAAGACTAATAAATGAAGACAAAAGACGCAACCTACCTGAAAAAAAATTCAGAGTAATGATAGTAAAGATGATCCAAAATCTTGGAAACAGAATGGAGAAAATACAAGAAACATTTAACAAGGATCTAAAAGAACTAAAGCAAACGAACACTGATGAACAACACAATTACTGAAATTAAAAATACTCAAGAAGGAATCAATAGCAGAATAACTGAGGCAGAAGAACAGGTTAAGTGAGCTGGAAGATAAAACGGTGGAAATCACTGCCCGGGAGCATTATAAAGGAAAAAGAATGAAAAGAATTGAGGATAGTCTCAAAGACTTCTGGGACAACATTAAATGCACCAACATTCAAATTATAGGGGTCCCAAAAAGGAAGAGAAAAAGAGGACTTCCCCAGTGGCGCAGTGGTTGAGAGTCCGCCTGCCGATGCAGGGGACACGGGTTCGTGCTCCGGTCCGGAAAGATCCCACATGCCACAGAGTAGCTGGGCCTGTGAGCCATGGCCGCTGAGCCTGCGCGTCCGGAGCCTGTGCTCCGCAACGGGAGAGGCCACAGCAGTGAGAGGCCCGCGTACCGCAAAAACAAAACAAAACAAAAAGAGAACAGAAAAAGAAAGGGTCTGAGAAAATATCTGTAGAGATTGTAGTCAAAAACTTCCCTAACACAGTAAAGGAAATAGCCACCCAAGTCCAGGAGGCACAGAGAGTTCCATAGGGAATAAACACAAAGAGAAACATGCCGAGACACATATTAATCAAACTATAAAAAATTAAATACAAAGAAAAAAATGTTAAAAGCAGCAAGGGAAGAGCAACAAATAACATACAAGGGAATCCCCATAAGGTTAACAGCTGATCTTTCAGCACAAACTCTGCAAGCCAGAAGGGAGTGGCAGAACATACTTAAAGTGAGGAAAGGGAAAGCCTACAACCAAGATTACTCTATCCAGCAAGGATCTCTTTCAGATTTGACGGAGAAATTAAAACCTTTAAAGATAAGCAAAGGTTAAGAGAATTCAGCACCACCAAACCAGCCTTACAACAAATGCTAAAGGAACTCCTCTAGGCAGGAAACACAAGAGAAGGAAAAGACCTACAAAAACAAACCCAAAACAATTAAGAAAATGGTAATAGGAACATACATATCAATAATTACCTTAATGTAAGTGGATTAAATGCTCCAACCAAAAGACATAGACTGGCTAAATGGAAACAAAAACAAGATCCCTATATATGCTGTCTACAAGAGACCCACTTCAGACCTAGAGGCACATACAGACTGAAAGTGAGGGGATGGAAAAAGATATTCCATGCAAATGGAAATCTAAAGAAAGCTGGAGTAGAAATTCTCACATCAGACAGAAGAGACTTTAAAATAAAGACTATTACAAGAGATAAAGAAGGACACTACAAAATGATCAAGGGATCAATCCAAGAAGAAGATATAACAATTGTAAATATTTACGCACCCAACATAGGAGCACCTCAATACATAAGGCAAATGCTAACAGCCATAAAAGGGGAAATTGACAGTAACACAATCATAGTAGGGGACTTCAGCACCCCACTTTCACCAATGGACAGATCATCCAAAATGAAAATAAATAAGGAAACACAAGCTTCAAATGACATATTAAACAAGATGGACTTAATTGATATTTATAGGACATTCCATCCAAAAACAACAGAATACACTTTCTTCTCAAGTGCTCATGGAACATTCTCCAGGATAGATCATATCTTGGGTCACAAATCAAGCCTTGATAAATTGAAGAAAACTGAAATCATATCAAGTATCTTTTCTGACCACAACGCTATGAGACTAGATATCAATTACAGGAAAAAAACTGTAAAAAATACGAACACATGGAGGCTAAACAATATGCTACGCTACTAAATAACCAAGAGATAACTGCAGAAATCAAAGAGGAAATCAAAAAATGCCTAGAAACAAATGAAAATGAAAATACGATGACCCAAAACCTATGGGATGCAGCAAAAGCAGTTCTAAGAGGGAAATTTACAGCAATACAGTCCTGCCTCAAGAAATAAGAAATATCTCAAATAAACAACCTAACCTTACACCTAAAGCAGTTAGAGAAAGAAGAACAAAAAACTCCCAAAAGTTAGCAGAAGGAAAGAAATCCTAATGATCAGATCAGAAATAAATGAAAAAGAAATGAAAGAAATGATAGCAAAGATCAATAAAACTAAAAGCTGGTTCTTTGAGAAGATAAACAAAATTGATAAATCACTAGCCAGACTCACATCAACAGAATTAGAAACAACAAAGGAGAAGTAACAACTGACACTGCAGATATACAAGGATCATGAGAGATTACTACAGGCAACTATATACCAATAAAATGGACAACATGGAAGAAATGGACGAATTCTTAGAAAAGCACAACATTCAGAGACTGAACCAGGAAGAAATAGAAAACATAAAGAGACCACTCACAAGCACTGAAATTGAAACTGTGATTAAAATCTTCCAGCAAACAGAAGCCCAGGATCAGATGGCTTCACAGGCAAATTCTACCAAACATTTAGAGAAGAGCTAACACCTATCCTTCTCAAACTCCTTCAAAATAAAGCAGAGGGAGGAACACTCTCAAACTCATTCTACGAGGCCGCCATCACCCTGATAGCAACACCAGACAAAGATGTCACAAAAAAAGGAAACTACAGGCCAATATCTCTGATGAGCATAGATGCAAAAATCCTCAACAAAATAGTAGCAAACAGAATCCAACAGCACATTAAAAGAATCATAAACCAGGCTTCCCTGGTGGCGCAGTGGTTGGGGGGCCACCTGCCGATGCAGGGGACACGGGTTCGTGCCCTGGTCCAGGAGGATCCCACATGCCGTGGAGCAGCTGGCCCCGTGAGCCATGGCCGCTGACCCTGCACGTCCGGAGCCTGTGCTCCACAACGGGGGAGGCCAAAACAGTGAGAGGCCTGTGTACCACAAAAAAAAAAAAAAAGAGAGAAAAAAAAGAATCATACACCATAATCAAGTGGGGTTTAACCCAGGAATGCCAGGATTCTTCAATATATGCAAATCAATCAATGTGATACACCATATTAACAAACTGAAGGAGAAAAACCATACGGTCATCTCAATAGATGCAGAAAAAGCTTTGGACAAAATTCAACACCCATTTATGATAAAAACCTCTGGAAAGTAGGCACAGAGGGAGCCTACCTCAACCTAATAAAGGCCATGTATGACAAACCAACAGCCAACATCATTCTCAAGGGTTAAAAACTGAAACCATTTCCTCTAAGATAAGGAACAAGACAAGGTTGCCCACTCTCACCACTAATATTCAACATAGTTTTGGAAGTTTTAGCCACAGCAATCAGAGAATAAAAAGAAATAAAAGGAATCCAAATGGGAAAAGAAGAAGTAGAACTGTCACTGTTTGCAGATGACATGATACTATACATAGAGAATCCTAAAGATGCTACCAGGAAACTACTAGAGCTAATCAATGAATTTACTAAAGTAGTGGGATACAAAGTTAATGCACAGAAATCTCTTGCACTCCTATACACTAATGATGAAAAATCTGAAAGAGAATTTAAGGAAACACTCCCATTTACCACTGCAACAAAAAGAAGAAAATACCTAGGAATAAACCTACCTAAGGAGATGAAAGACCTGTATGCAGAAAACTATAAGACACTGATGAAAGAAATTAAAGATGATACAAATAGATGGAGAGGTATACCATGTTCTTGGATTGGAAGAATCAACATTGTGAAAATGACTATACTACCCAAAGCAATCTACAGATTCAATGCAATCCCTATCAAACTACCACTGGCATTTTTCACAGAACTAGAACAAAAAATTTCACAATTTGTATGGAAACACAAAAGACCCTGAAGAGCCAAAGCAATCTTGAGAAAGAAAAACGGAGCTGGAGGAATCAGGCTCCCTGACTTCAGACCATACTACAAAGCTACAGTAATCAAGACAGTATAGTACTGGCACAAAAACAGAAATATAGATCAATGGAACAGGATAGAAAGCCCAGAGATAAAACCATGCCCATATGGTTACCTTATCTTTGACAAAGGAGGCAAGAATATATAGTGGAGAAAAGACAGCCTCTTTAATAAGTGGTGCTGGGAAAACTGGACAGCTACATGTAAAAGAATGAAATTAGAACACTCCCTAACACCATACACAAAAATAAACTCAAAATGGATTAAAGACCTAAATGTAAGGCCAGAAACTATAAAACTCTTAGAGGAAAACATAGGCAGAACACTCTGACATAAATCACAGCAAGATCCTTTTTGACCCACCTCCTAGAGAAATGGAAATAAAAACAAAAATAAACAAATGGGACCTAATGAAACTTAAAAGGCACAGCAAAGGAAACCATAAAGAAGACAAAAAGACAACCATCAGAATGGGAGAAAATATTTCCAAATGATGTAACTGACAAAAGATTAATCTCCAAAATATAGAAGCAGCTCATGCAGCTCAATATCAAAAAAAAAAACAAACAACCCAATCCAAAAATGGGCAGAAGACCTAAATAGACATTTCTCCAAAGAAGATATACAGATTGCCAACAAACACATGAAAGGATACTCAACATTACTAATCATTAGAGAAATGCAAATCAAAAGTATAATGAGGTATCACCTCACACCGGTCAGAATGGCCATCATCAAAAAATCTACAAACAATAAATGCTGCAGAGGGTGTGGAGAAAAGGGAACCCTCTTGCACTGTTGGTGGGACTGTACATTGATACAGCCACTATGGATAACAGTATGGAGGTTCCTTAAAAAACTAAAAATAGAACTACCGTATGTCCCAGCAATCCCACTCCTGGGCATATACCTTGAGAAAACCATAATTCAAAAAGAGTCATGTACCACTATGTTCATTGCAGCACTATTTACTATAGTCAGGACATGGAAGCAACCGAAGTGTCCATGAACAGATGAATGAATAAAGAAGATGTGGTACATATATACAATGGAGTATTATTCTGCCATAAAAAGAAATGAAACTGAGTTATTTGTAGTGAGGTGGATGGACCTACAGTCTGTGATACAGAATGAAGTAAGTCAGAAAGAGAAAAAACTGTATGCTAACACATATATACGGAATCTAAAAAAAAAAAAGGTTCTGATGAACCTAGGGCCAGGACAGGAATAAAGACACAGATGTAGAGAATGGAGTTGAGGACACGGGGAGGGGGAAGGGTAAGCTGGGATGAAGTGAGAGAGTAACATTGACATATATACACTAACAAATGTAAAATAGATAGCTAGTGGGAAGCAGCTGCATAGTACAGGGAGATCAGCTCGGTGCTTTGTGACCACCTAGAGGGCTGGGATAAGGAAGGTGGGATGGATGCGCAAGAGGGAGGGTATATGGGGATATACGTATGTATATAGATGATTCACTTTGTTGTAGAAACTAACACAACATTGTAAAGCAATTATACTCCAATAAAGATGTTAAAAAAATTAAAATTTTAATTTAAAAAAAGGATTATTCTAAATTATTTGTCTAACTGTTCATAGATCTCCATTTCTCTAGGGTCCGTTATTGGAGCTTTATTCGTTTTCTTTAGTGGTGTCATATTTACCTGATTTTTCATGATCCTTGATTTCTCACATCAGTATCTGCACATTTGAGTAATCAGGCTCCTCTTCCAGAGTTTACAGGTTTTCTTTGGCAGAAACAATTCTTCAACAGTTGGCTCAGTTTGGGTTTCTGGGTGTGTCTGCTAGTAATGTCCTTGAGAAGATGAGGACTGTTATTATGGTCTAATTTTGGGTGAGACAACTGTTCAAACTCTAAGGACGGGGAATGGTGGCTGGCTGCCACTGGCTGAGAACAGTTTGATAGGACTGCTGGTTTGGCTTCCTATCAAAGTAAGGCTGAGTATACGTTCTGCATTTGCCGGATTCTCTGGTCAGGCTTACTACGTGGTTGAGACTGAGTACTATATTCAGCAGTAGACGGAGCTATGAATTAGCTTCCCTGCCCTGGCAAGGCAGCAGGGTAGCACACAGTGCCTGTACAGCTAATTGTTTGGGGATTTGAATCAGGCCAGAGTGTGCACTGAATTCCCTGGTCAGATGTGGCCACTAGTTTTGCTCTGCAGATGAGGAAAGCCACAGTCTATGATCTCTGTTCAAGTGCCACTCTACAAGAGGACTACTGAACGGGCTGTGCAGCTTCCTGTGTGCTCTGGTTAGTTTCCCTGGTCAGACAGGCTGAGGCTGTATTCTGTGATGAGCAAGGCTGTGAATTAGATTCCTTGCCCAGGCACAGAGGGAGAAGCAGCTCGAAAGCTGGTAAAGCTTTCCTGTCTTAACTGAAGCTGACCCACACCTCAAGTTCCCTGCTTAAACAGGGCCACCCACTTTGCTCTGCAAACTCTTAGCTCTGCCTGTCTGCCTGTTGGCTCACCCGCTGCTGGGCTGCACAGCTATCAGGAATTTTAGCCAGCCCTTCTGGTCAGATTGAGTCAAAATTCACTCTTCACAGTGGGCGGGGCTAAGTGACGGCTCCCTTACGGTGGTGGGCGAGGTGGGGATGGGTGCGCCTCTCCAGGCTACTCCCAATTTCAAACAGGCTCTGCAGTTGGGAAGCACAAAGACCCATCCTCAGCCTTGGCCATGAATTCATCCCTCTACCTGTGTACAGTATAGGAGGAACACACCACACCCAGGACATGCAGTACTGGCTTTGCTCTGGGGGTGATCAGTTCTGCTCAGTCACCATACTATTCAAGCACTGCTGGGCTGCAGAGCTTCTAGGAGTTGTTGTCAACCCTTCTGGTCAGATGGGGCTGAGAGACACTCTCCACAGTGGGCGGTCTTGTGAGGGGCTGGGGTTGGGGAGGGAGGAGTCTTTCTGGGCTACTCTCAATTCCCCAGACAGGCTCTTCACAACCGATAATTTAAGGTGAAGTGTTTTATTAGTCTAAATCCTTGGTAAATAGTTGTTACTACTATTAATTATGTCTTTTCATGTCTGTATTCTGAATTTTCAAGCGTGATTGCATGCACTATTTCCCTTCATTTGTTATTTATTTATTTATTTAAAGTGAAAAACTGGTTACAGCACATGGGGAACTGAAGAATGATGATCACATCTTATTCTAAGTTAAAGTACATTTTACTATTAAAAATAATCACGTAAATGGTGCCCTGTATGCGTAGGACAAACATCTTGCAAAATCATGATAGCCTTTCTAGGGCCTTTCCAACTCCACTACCAGTGTAATTCTGGGATGTTATGCCTGAAATCTGGAGCAGTTCCATTAAGCAGGAAGGGCACATTCCCAGCATGGAGGGTCACAAATAAAATCTGCTTTTCCCACTGGTTTGATCAGGACAATCTGCCTTTGTTCCTGGAGCTCTCTTAGGGATGTGGGATTGGATAATATAGTTATCATGGTACTGTCCTCTTACAAGTGCCCATTTTCCTTTTAAAGAAAACTGAGATCTGTTGTCTTGTACAGTATTTCTGAAATGCCCTATATTGATTTCCAGCTTACAAAAAGCACTGGAAAACAGTCTTTCAGGCAAGAGTTTATTGTGTCACTTCAAAGTTTAGTTTTCTTTAATTAAACAGCTGAACTAAAAAATTATTAATGTTATATAAAGGCTTTATAAAAACATCCAAAGTGGTTAAAGTTTTAGGTCTAAACTCTTTTACTTATCCATCTATAGAAATTCTAAAGGAACTACTGCAGTGGAAAATGGCATTTTTGTTTATAGTTTCCATGGTATGTGCCTTTTATAAATGTTAACATTTATAATGTCATATTATATATTTTTTGATATTCAAAAATAACTCAAAATTCACACCAAAAAAGAAAAAGCTAAATTCTTCAGATTAAGGTAAATCTGTAACCTCATAAAAGTTTCTGGTGAAATTTTCAATAACTCTGAGACTGACAAACTTTTTGTTCATGATGGGTTCTTCAGCCCACTGTGTTTCATGCCAACTAAACCTAATCTGTGTTTCCCTTGGGCCACAGCATCAGTATCCTATGGATATTTGTGAAGAAGGAAGGTTGTAGGGTTTAATCTCAACCTATTAATTTCAACCTTAGGTTTTTAGTCTAATGGACTTCCCAATGTTGAAGAACTCCTGCACCAAACTCAATCTTTCATTAAAATCTCCACCTGAACCCCTCTGTACAAAAACACTAATGAGGGCCTCCCTGGTGGCGCAGTGGTTGAGAGTCCGCCTGCCGATGCAGGGGATACGGGTTCGTGCCCCGGTCTGGGAGGATCCCATATGCCGCGGAGCGGCTGGGCCCGTGAGCCATGGCTGCTGAGCCTGCGCATCCGGAGCCTGTGCTCCGCAACGGGAGAGGCCACAACAGTGAGAGGCCCGCATACCACAAAAAAAAAAAAAAAAAAAAAACACTAATGATTACTTTGCACACAATTTAGCTCATAGTAGAATCAGTAAATACTATTAAGCCATAGTAGAATCAGTAAATACTATTAAGCCATGGCCCATCCGATTCACCCTACTGCAGCTAGACTACAGAGAGAAGATAGCCGGAAAAATAAGAAGTTTAATGAAATGAATAGCCACATGGCTTCAAAGAGAAGAAACCTGGATTTAGACTGGAAGAACAGATGCACATTTTCCCCTTAACTTTATTTGTAGGAGAAAAATTTAGGAATAACATGCCTTCGTGTTGGAGAGAAACAAGATTGGCACTTTTGACCTTTAACACTCAGATTTATTTATCTAAACTTAGCCAATTCCTTTTGGTCTCAATGACTTAATCTGAATAGTGACATAAAGGGATGGACTATTTGACTGTGGACATTAATATTTTATGATTCTAACATTAAAAGTGATCATAAATAACTCGACAAGTATAATATTAGTTATCAAGAGAAAGTTATTAGTGATCTGTTGTTAGCGATCTACTATAGTTACTATACTGTATTGTATATTTGAGAGTTGCTAACAGATAAGACCTTAAAAGTACTCATCATAAAAAAAGTATTGTAAGTATGTGATGTGTTCACTATACTTATTGTGGTTAACATAATGTATACGTATATAAAATCATGTTATACACCTGAAACTTATCCATGGTTCTATGTCAACTATATCTCAATAAAGTTGGGGAAAAATGCTACTTCTTGCCAATAACTCCTTGTGGCGGGGAGCTCATGATCAATATACTGTCCAACTACTTTAAATAGACTCTGGTAAATATAAGTTGGATTGAACTTTCTACTTGTTTTATCTTTTTACTGTGAAATATATTTACAGAAGAATACATAAAGCCTTCATAGAGTTTAATCAATAATTATAAAGTGATCACTAGTGTAATAATCAGGTCAGAAAGAGAACATCATTGACCCCCAGATCCCCTCCCCAACCCATGTAGCCTTTTCCAATCACAACTCTTTCTTTCCCATATAGGTAACCATTATCCTGAATTTATAGTACTAACTTCCATGTTATCTTAATCACGTTACCTCTGTATACTTTATCTAAACAATATAGTTTAGTTTTGCTTATTTTTGAGATTTGGATAAATGAAATTGTATTTTGTGTTCCTTTATGTTTTTCAATTTTATTCAGTATAATATTTGGACAATTGAGCCAAAGCAGATGTTTCATTTTAATTGCTGTATAATATTCTACTATATGACTATACCACACTTATTTATCCATTCTACTATTGAGGAACATTTAGGTTGAATCCAGTTTGGGGATATATTAAACAATGACACTGTGAACATATTTTTCCTTGCATCCTGCAGCACACAGCCACACATTTCTCTGGAATATATATCTAGGAGTAGAATGCAAGGTCATAGGGTATGCATACCTTCAACTTAACTAATAATGCTGCACCATTTTGCAAAGCGGTTTTGCCCATTTCTATACTTATTGGCAGTACATACGCATTCCTGAGAGCTTTATCACTACCTAACAGTATATTACTTAGGCTATTATACTTAAGATTTTCTATGTCCCAGTCAGTTTGCTAGGAACTAGGAACACAAAGGTGAATACAACAGACACTCTTTCACTGTATCCATTATAAACTGAAATAATGCTAAACAAATCCTGCATGCCCCTCAGGATTCAAATTTCTATCTGCACTCCAGTGGGCCCATAAACTATGAACATGATTTTTCAGGAAAGAGTCCTACTGCAGAGGTAAAAAAGTCTAAGGCATCATCCTGGTCATGATTAACACCATATTCAAAAGCAGTTCAAGCTGCTTCACTTCCGTTCTATTGGCTTGGAACGTGCATCTTACATGGGGAATAATATGCTTTTCTCATGTCACAGGAAACAATTCCTGGATTGTTGCTTTGGAGGTTATAGGTTGCATGTCTTAGCCCGACAAATTACGGATGGAATGAAGAACACAGGGAGGGGGAAGGGTAAGCTGGGACGAAGTGAGAGAGTGGCACTGACATATATACACTACCAAGTGTAAAATAGATAGCTAGTGGGAAGCAGCAGTATAGCACAGGGAGCTCAGCTCGGTGCTTTGTGACCACCTAGTGGGGTGGGATAGGGAGGGTGGGAGGGAGACGCAAGAGGGAAGGGATATGGGGATATATGTATACGTATAGGTGATTCACTCTGTTATACAGCAGAAACTAACACAAAATTGTAAAGCAATTTTGCTCCAGTAAAGATGTTTAAAAAAAAGCAACAAATGGTATATTATGCTTCATGTCAGAATAATATTTAATCAGTTTTTAAATAGGAATTCTGATTTCATTTAAATTCAATGAACACATTTTTCTGAGTGCCTCTGTTTTTGCACATGCATCTACTGTGCTTGTAATTACAAAATTAGTGCATATAAATCATGTACAAAGGCACTGAATCATTATAGATTTGGTACTCAGATACAAATATACATTTGTGTGCATAAATGCAAAATGAAACATAAAAAAAGAACCTGAGAAAATCTGGTACTGAATATCAAGTAAAATACTGTGCAGCAGAGCAATTCTCTTATTCCCACACTAATTTGCCAGAGGAGTTAATTCTGATAACCCAAGTCTGGCAGTGGTTTGCACAGCATGCAACTGGAAAATTATATATCATCCTAAGATGTATGAAAAAGTGATTTTTCTCAACCATATTACTATACTGTTCTTAATCCTTTAAAACTCATATTATCTGAGATAAATGCTTCTTTTAAACAGGTGGGTTTTTCCCCCTTGGTGGGATTTGTCCTTTAACAGTCCATGGTGGTCATTTAAACCTGTGCAGAATCTCTTGGTTATTCTATGGAACTTGTCACTGCATTACTTCAAGAAAAAAAGAAAAAAGTCTGAATCACATACAAAATAACAACCAAAGCAGTTGTAGCCTTCAAATTATTTTTAAAGTGATAAATGGCAACTGCCAACAGAATGTTTAAAGCTCCCAGTTTTGGATCTGCACTCAATACAGGACACAAACAGCAGGGTTCTGTCTGCCAGGGACAAAGAAGGACTCTGCAGGCTTGGTCAAGTGCCTATCATCCACAGAGGGTGCCAGCATTGTTTACAGTCACAAATACAAATTATTTACTGCAGCATATTAAGTAACAGGGTAGGTTTATAGTAGCAGGAGAGGCTGATAAAACCACTGGCAAGACGTAGCTTGTAGAAGTAATAAATTAACCAGAGGAGCAGCTGGGGAAAGAAGTGCAGGCATATGTGTGTGCATTTGGTGAAAATGCAATGTTGACTTCAAAATGATGGGAAAAGAATTCTCTTCCTTCTCCTCTGCTCACCTCAAGGCACAGAATCTAAAAAGGATACTTTCAAATTTCATTGTCTGTCTGCTGTTGGAAATCAGTTGTAGTATATGTAAGTCTCCTATTATTGCTATAAGTCCACAATCCTTCACGACAACCCCCTTAGCTATAAAAGAGAATGGCTGTTAAAAAAGTGTATATTTTCATTGTCAGCTGTAGAAAAATGAGCAGGGGATAAAAGAGCCCTAGGACTTACAGATTTGCTTGCCTCAATCTAAATATGGCTTGCAAACTATTTTTGCTTCATCATTTTGGAAATCACTACACACATACACACACACACACTACTGTAGAGAACACTTCTGAAAGTTTCAAGTTGGAAAAAAAAGACTCTTCCTAGGATTACATAACTTTAATTATGACTTCCTTCTGGCATTTTAGCAGGTGGCATTTCAGTGATCAATGAAGCTCTGGCATCTGCGCTTCCCTGTATATTTTGCTAGTCTGCCAGTCCACTGATCTAGAATTACATTATCGTCAACATCATTTTTAAATGCCTATAAAAACCAGGTCTTCTGGCACCTTTATTCACTTTGTAGCATAAGAGTTATCCAAAATTCTCTCATATTTTTTCCTTAGGGAACAAAATTTCTTTTTCTTTCCCTCTTTGATTCCATATAAGACCCTTTCACTTACGGCATGTGTAGTACTCAAGACAGATTGGAATAGATACATCAAAGCAAAAAGCTGAACGTGTTAGGCACTTAATAAATTGCCATTGAATGATTAGAGATGCCAAATGTGCCTGGGAAAGATGGCATCTTGACATTTCAAATCATTTCCATTCTGCATAATGATACTTTGTGTATACCTTTGGCTTCTGTCGTGCTTATTAAAACATGTTGTCATGTCTACCACCTCATCTGATCTTCGCAGTATTCTTGTGACCTTGGCAGGAAAGCCATTCATTCAATGTTTATTATCTCTTATATGATAGGCACTGTTCTTGGCACTAGGAACAGAGGGGGGAAATAAATGAAACAAACGCTCCTAGTTTAAGGGAGGGGGATTACATTCTAGAAGTTATAACTGCCAACCTACAAATGTGAAAACAGAAGTACCAAGAATTAAAGGTGGGCCCCAAGTAAGCAGTTGCAGGGACACAACTAGTAATCAGGTCTTCTGGGTCCTGCTCGTGGTTCCCAGGTTACTCATAACCCTCTTTGGATTGGGATTAATTGCTGCAAAGAATGATGGTCACAAACCTTGAGCAGAGATATTCAGTTTGTTAATTTGAATGGAAACCCTCAGACTGTGCTTGACAATATATCATGTGCAATTTTAAAGGCTCTTTACACGCAAAGATTTTAAATGACTCCTTGTACCAGGGAGAAACACTTTGGGTATTTGTATCTACTTTATTGCACAAACTGGTCCTGGTCAGTTGTGAGCAGAAAGAAAATAGATTCTTTCTCACCAAGACCCCTTCAAAGATCTCTACATCTTTCTTCCTTTCTTCTGCTTTTTTACATTGCTTTCCAGTATTTCAAAGATCAGTCTGGTTTAAGGTGATCACTCATCCAATTGAGAATTTCTCCCTTCTCCCAGCTGAAGCCTGGACTCCACACCACCTTATGGGCAGGGGGTACCAACGACTTCTTTACTCCCTGCCCGTGGCTCTTCTAGCCTTTTTACCCATTAACAAAGCTGCCTCTTGATCCCTTAGGCTGGAGTGGGGAGACAAAGGAGAAGCAAAAAACCAACAGATGTCACTTGACTGGTAGGCATATAACCTAATATTGGTGCCCTATGGATTTTGATGTCTGGATGCCGCTTTTCCTCTTCTGGAATGCTTCTGAGGGGTTTTTAGACTGCTGTTGCTGGGGTTTTTCCAGCTGTAATTCTCTGACATAAGTGATGTCTCCTCTGGCTAATGCTTCTGTGTTTTTCCTCAGCCCCGTTTTGCAGTAATTCACCCCACATCGCTTTCTCAGTAAATCACCTCACCCCCAAACTCGTGGCTGGGGTCCACTTCAAGATGACCTAAACCTGGCTCCCTTCTGTAGAGTCCACATGAGGCTCCTGGGAAAAATGCACCTTTGCCCGGCCAATCTCTGGAAGGGGAGGCCATTCCCAGAAGCAGTGCTCTTGGCTCTGCCACGCGTGCCTAGAACCTACCATCTCAGCGCAGTGCCAACACAATTAGGATCTTGATATCTAATTCTTTCCCTTTGCACAACAGTACCCAAAAGGATGTCCTACTTATAGTCCATTATTCTATTCAATCAATAATGAATGACTGTTATTTCATCATTTTCACATTAGCAAAGATTAGCACTTAAATGTGTCTAGCAGGTGATATTAGTGTAAGCCACTTTTGATAATATTCTAACACCAAATAACATCCCTTTCTATTTTCTACCATAACTATGCCTATGCCCTTCTTCTACTTCATGCAATAAAGTAGTTTTGGAAGGTAGGACTTAACAGAGTGGGCATCATTTGTCCTTCAAAGAAGCTTTAGAGCAATGCCTCTATGTGTTCTGAGACTGAGCCTATGTACAACTGCTAGAATGGACACAGATAAGATGTTTCATAGTTTGCAAAGCCAATCATTGTGGAAGATATGGACTGCAATGGCCATGCTGGGTATGAGTTAATTTATATTTATTTCAAAACACTTTAGAGATGCAAAGGACATGCTTGAGTCATGTAGTGCTCATTAGGCTTCTCTGGGGTTAACCCCAGGATGCAGTGAGTTTTTCTAGTTCATGGATCTGTCCTTGCTTTTTGAAATGTACAATATCTTCATACAAACAAACCTGTACCATCTCTGATTAACTCTATGTTGAACTAGATACCCCAGAGCTTTACTAGGAGCCCCACCCATTACTTTTAGCTCATCTAGTAAATTTACAGTATTTCTGCTTTTTGTTAATTTTCGTGGTTACCATTCATTAGTTGGCCAAACCATCCAGGTTCTATCCATTATTCACCAGGTTAAGTGGAATACCATTGACACTGACCTTCAGTGAGTATGCCATGGGCACACTCCAGAATTTCACTGGTTACTAATTCTGTCATTCGAAACAATGGGTGGCACAGAAATAATACTGATGTTGATACATAGAAATCTTATGTGAATTCTGAATCAATTCTAAATCTCTAGTGTGTGTGTGTGTGTGTGTGTGTGTGTGTGTGTGTGTGTATAACCTTCAGACTGCTGCAAAAACCTTCAGTTTGCTCTAGATTTTCACCTGGAGTTACGCTCTAAGGAATAGACAAAAACCAGATATCAGTTTGCTGGGACTAATTTTATAGGAGGTAACCCATTAAGCTGATATTTAATAGTCTTTTAAATCCTCAGAATAAATACCAAAGGAAAAAATACGTTTTGTTTAACTATCCTGATTATAGCAGTGTTTTTAGTCCACTCTGATAACCTCACACGACGTAGCATTGAGGGAATCTGCTGGGAAATAACAATACTGTCAGACACATTGGTTCTGACACAGTCAGGCTCACTGGACTGTTTCTGACTAAAGGTGGTGAATAAAGTCAACATCCACTGAAAATAGCAAGTACGATCATCCTTGTGTATTTTCAGAGCTGAAGAGGTTATCAGATGCATCTTGGTGCATTACAACAGATTAACTCAGGTACGATTTAAAATTCTTCATCCTTTGAGTGTGAATGATGACATGAATAAAGGTATTCTGTCCCAACTTCTCCCTACAGATCATCCCAGATGTTTTACCTCATATCAGTTTTTTACATTTTCTAAATTCCTATGGTACTTGCTATTACACATTTTGACAATTTAATGATATACTTTATTATCACCTCTCACACACAGACTCTGCTTCTAGGCAAGAGAACATGTCTCACACATTATCTGTATTTTTCATAGCATCTAGTATAGTGTTAGGCAACTAGAAGGCATCTAATAAATTCTTGCTTATTGGTAGTAAGTATAAGGTCAAACATTCTTGAGAAGAAGAAGCTAGATTTAAATATTGTTGTCTTTTGTGGGCAGAGATTAAACACTGACACCTCATTTACTCAGGTAGGTACTCTACACTTCAAATAACTTTGCAATTGTCTTCTTATGTGATCATATTTGAAAGCACAGTAGCTCCCAATACATTAAATTCTGGGTCTTATTTATTAGTTCTTTATTTGATACAACTATAGATCTCCTTTTCATTTAGATATATTGCCCTGAGCCGTGGTCAAGCTTTCTTTCATTTCATCGGAGTATTCCTAAACCAGAGGCCACAGTGTCATTTTCCTAATGGTATTTTTTTTTCTGGAAAAGTAAGAAAACCATTTAACACATAGAACCCTCTCATTCCTACAGTGGGACATGGACAGAGGCAACCACAGCACCCAGAGGCTGGGTGGTGTCTGCCACTCACCAAAAGCAAACACACAATATTCTCCAATGGAGTAAGAGCCACCATGGCAACTGCTCTCCTCAATCAAAGATCCGGCATCTCCAAGCTCAGATGAGCAGGAAATAGAGAAGGAGGAGGAAGAAAGTGGGAAAGTAGCTTCCTCTGTAGACTCTGGTAAAGTCATAGTCTTGTTCGTGAGAGACAGTTGCAGAACCACTACCAAGTACAAACTCCATTCTACAACTGCCTTTAGGGTCATTGGGGTCCATGGAAAAGCTCTGCAGTATCATTTAAGGCAATAGAAAATTGGTTTTCTCTGGCACTGAGGCAATTAGCTTCTCTTCTGGTAAGTTCTTTTTAACCACCATAGAAAAGACATTAGTTTTCCTTCGTCATCATCCTTTCCCCTGACTTATGTCTTACACCTCTACCTTTTGCTCCTCTCAAGGTTTTGCAGACAAGCTTAGACTTTGCAGCAAGCTGTCTTCTTCAGTTAAGTCACTGCTTTTACACCCACACTGAAGTAGAGAAAGTAAAAGAAAGTAGGAGTAGTCAGAGAGTTAATTCACAGATTTCTGGAGATCTGAACTTTCCAGAAGCACTTGAAAAGCACAGGGCCTAAGAGCTGTGGACCACTTTGGGAGTCAGTGGCATCACGGAAACAAACGGAAGTCATTCCTGAGAGTGCCTTCAATCAAAACAGCATAGTGGCCACAAGGTGGAGGTCCAAAATGGAAATAAGTCACATATAAACTCTAAGTGAATATTAAACTATGACCAAAATCTGCCATTTTCAAGAGCGAAAAATAAAAACTCTTTTAAACTGCAGAACACATGGGACTTGTGTAACACAGTAAATAGTGCTTAACATTAAAAAAGCATCAGAAACTGCTACTGCAATACATTGATCATACCATGAAATTCATATCGTACACTTACTAGACCAAGGTCTGCACAATGCTCGTTATAGCATCTGAGTTACCACTGCAGTAGGAAAACTGTCATTTTGCCAGAGAACTTAGTATTTGTTTAAGCAGTTAACACTTTCAATAATCATGACTATGATAGTCTGTGATTCATTGGGCCTAGTAGGTTAAGTAAAATCATGAAACTATTCACTTTTAGACTAACCATTATTCCTGAGGCCACCTTTCAATGGTGGGCCAATGAGTCCTAGAAATTTCCAGGAAATAGTAACCGTAAATAATACTAGTTTCCTTTAATTACTCTTAAGAGAGCACAGATACTGACTTGACAGTTGATTGACTATGTAAGTCTGGCCACGTGATGTAACCACTCTCAGATGCAGTTTCTAATCTGCAAAAGGTGTTGGGGGTGGTGAGTAAAATCTATCTACCTCATTGAGTTCCTATAAAATTAAATAAGATAATGCATTTATGACATGTAAAAAACACTCAGTAAGCGTGGATTTACTTCTCACTAGAAAAGCGTTAAATGTATTATAGTACTTTGAAAAATGTCTGTTAAAAAATTAAAACAGGGCTTCCCTGGTGGCGCAGTGGTTGAGAGTCCGCCTGCTGATGCAGGGGACACGGGTTCGTGCCCCGGTTTGGGAAGATCCCACATGCCGCAGAGCGGCTGGGCCCGTGAGCCATGGCTGCTGAGCCTGCATGTCCGGAGCCTGTGCTCCGCAACGGGAGAGGCCACAACAGTGAGAGGCCCGCATACCGCCAAAAAAAAAAAAAAAAAAAAAAAAAAAAATTAAACCAGCAATCTGAGCCATGCAGTAAGGGAATATACCTCATACTCCTCACACACATGGCTGCCAAGACTGTTAATACAATTATTTGTGAAAGCCTGGTGAGAGATGAAAGCATATTTGAATGAATCCAAAGCACCACCAACTTACTAGTGGCATTAACATGAGTTGCTGATTGACAGTTTCCAAGTGTTTATAGTGGGCATTACCCTAGGTTCATTAGAGTTAGCATGCATTCATTCAAATGTAATAAATCTTTAATATAACTTATTTTTTTAAGATTCCACAGTTCATATAAATAGCTTTTATGGAGAAAGCCCACTTTGCTTTTCTGCATTGAGATCTACGATTTGGCATTTTTAATTTACTGTGGCTCTTATAAAAAGCACTGAACCAAGAAGAGGACACATGGTTAATTATGTGCCACTTTAGGAGAAATGTAACACACAGGGAACAAAAATGACTTCCATAAAGCGAACATTATAACCTAATTGGTTACTTGGACCTTATAAATTAGAGCTAATTAGCAAAAAGAAATTTTTGCATCTCAGAGTGGTTACGTGGCCTGGCCAGAATTACATGGTCAGTCAATTGCCAAGTCAAGATTTAAGCTCAAGTCTTCTTGATTTGATGTTAATATTCATTCTATTTGCTGTTCTCTCAAGAAGTAGTAAGAAGAAAACTAGTGGTGTTCTGGGTTTTCATGGAAATTGCTAGAACTTAATGACCCAAGACTAGGCAAAAAGAAATTGTCTTCACTGTTTGCATTATCTACAAGAAAAGCAAGGCTGTTTTTTTTAAAACTCGAATCTCTCCATTTTTCTTCAGTTCCTTTATTTATAAATGAGTTTTATAGTTTAACCTATATTATGGGGTATTGTGAAATTAATTGTCGAGCCAACTTTGAAAAATTCATGTTAATAAAGATATTTTAAAACATGCACAACAGGAATATTGACCTATCAAAATAGATACTGGCAGTATATAATAAGAACTAGAGTGAACAGCAACGTGATTATCTATCAACAAAAACTTTAGTTGCTCCAATTTTTAATTAGTGTTACCAATTCCTAAAGTCAATGAATCACAGGTAGTGCAATAATCTGTTTCACAGATAAAGATAAGATTTTAAAATCATGTTGCAAAATGGGAAACCAATGTAAGCATAATGCTGAGGTATCAGCAGTAAGTTGTTCTCATTCCTCTTTCATAGAAATTACCCTCTAACCTGAATGGCCTCTTATTTCCATTAACAATTACTGATTAGACACGAAGAGGTTGGCTATATCTTTCCCACTCTATCAGATCATTGATACAGAGATTCTTTCTTCTCAAAAGAAACGTAAGAAGTAAAAACATTTTAATTTTTAATGATTCTTCCTTTCTTTGTCTCTTTTGAAAACACTTCCCAAGATTAAAATAACCTGTCATTATGCTTGGAATGTCTAGAGCAGTTAAAGAAATATAGCAGATTGATGGTTGAGACATTCCTATTGTAAGTTTTATACCTGAATGCTCTTCAATCATTCTGAGAACCACTCCCTGCTGGATGTGTGTGCAGTAAATACCTGAATAAAATGATTTTGGTAACATGCTGGGGCAGAGAAATAAACTGAAGACCTTTTTCAATAGGTCTACAGAGTAGACTTATGGCTTTCAATGTTTTTGATCATCAGTCACAAAAGAAATACATCTTACATCTTGATCCAACACACACATGCATCAATATTAAATCACCAAACAATACTCTCCTCAACTACTAAAGTGCTTTTCTTATTAGGGGGAAGATATTGCTATGTTAAGTGCAACAATAAGGGTAAATAAACTGAATATGGTTCTTAAGTTTTGGCAACTACAATAATAAACCAGAATGAATGACTTTTAAATCATCAATAAGAAAGCAAAAATAAATTAAAATGAAACAAATTAATAGTAGAGAGTTGAAAATATGGACAAGAAGACAAAGCTAAGTCCTAATAAAACAGCAACTACAATATATGTAAATGACATAAAACAAAAAGACATAGGAACTATAGTATTAATAGAATTGAAAAAGATATCAGGCAAATATGAACGCACAGTAATATTACCATTTGAAAATTTAGAATTTAAGGCAAAAAATACAGTACAAAGAAAGATGTTTATGTACTTTAAAAGTGAGCGATAGAAGTGAGAGAGTGACATGGACATATATACACTACCAAATGTAAAACAGATAGCTAGTGGGAAGCAGCCGCATAGCACAGGGAGATCAGCTCGGTGCTTTG
This sequence comes from Hyperoodon ampullatus, assembly GCF_949752795.1. Lineage (NCBI taxonomy): Eukaryota > Metazoa > Chordata > Mammalia > Artiodactyla > Ziphiidae > Hyperoodon > Hyperoodon ampullatus. Next base: position 82,765,196 of record NC_136921.1, on the reverse strand, counting down.
TGACCACCTAGAGGGGTGGGATAGGGAGGGTGGGAGGGAGGGAGACGCAAGAGGGAGGAGATATGGGGATATATGTAAATGTATAGCGGATTCACTATGTTATAAAGAAGAAACTAACACACCATTGTAAAGCAATTATACTCCAATAAAGATGTTTAAAAAAATTTAAAAATGAGCAATAAATAAGATGCATTCATCATAAACACATACGTATCCAACAATACAACTTCAAAATATAAAAGGGTTAACTAACAAAACAAATGACATGTAGTGATAAATAAAAAATTTGGATAGAAAATTTTATCATGCCGCTCTCAAAAAATGTAGGTCATGCAAAAAAATGCAGTGATATAGAAAACCTCAACCAAACAACTTTGCAACCATTGCTAGGTTTAAGCCAGAAGACACATATTAAATTCTGTCTCTCAAATCAGAATACACAATCTGTTAAAGCACACATAAAACATTAACAGTATTGGCCATTTATTAGGCCGAAAAGAAACCTCAGTAAATTCCAAAGGCTGAATATAATGCTAACTATATTCTCCAATTTTTTTTCTATTCCCATCTATTCTCTTTTTCTCCTCTCCCTCTGTCCCTCCATCCGTCCTACCCTCACTCTATCTGTAAGTTTTATTCTGGAACAATCTACATATAGAAAAGAGCACAAATCACAATTGTACACTCAATTAAGCTTCACAAAATGAACAAATCAGTGCAACCAGTCTTCCAAACAAAAAACAGAATGTTACCAGAATCCAAAAAGCCCCTTTCTTGCCCTTTTCTAGATCTTACCCTTGTGCAAGGAATATCCTGATTTCTCATACAATACATGGAATCATATAATATGTACCTTTTTGAATGATGTCTTTTGTTCAACATTATGCTATAAGATCCAGCCAGTCTGTAGCTTTCTCATTTTTTTCTTTCATTTTCTTCTCATATTTGTAAAGTATTTCAATATACCACAATATATTCACAGACATTTGAGATCTTTATAGCTATTTCCAGATCCAATGTTTCCACAGAATATATTTTTGTACATGCCTTTTGGTGAGGAGATGTACACATTTCTTTTGGCTATATACTAGGTATGCAATTGCTGGGTTATAAGGTATGCCTATGGTAAACTTAAGTAAATAAATCTAAACAGTTTTCCAAAGTGGTTGTACCAGTTTACACACTTATTACTGATGTATGAGAGTTTCAGTTGCTTCATAGCCTTGCCAACACTTGGTGTGGTTTTTCTTTTTATAGTAGCCATGTGGTAAGTATGCATGGTATTATGTTGCAAACTCAATTTTTTTTCTATAATAAATTTGAACATATTTTCAAATTTTCTATTGTTTACTTGGGATATCCTTTTTTGCAAAGGGCATGTTTAAGACTTTTGCCCACTTCTATATTTGATTGTCAGTGTTCTGATTATCAATTTGCAGAAATTCTTCACATATTCTGGATATAAGTCCCTAACTAGGTAAAGGTATTGCAGATACTGCAATTCTATGGTTGGGTTTTTTCACTACTTAAAAGATATCATTTGATGATCAAAAATTTGTAGTTAAAATGTAACTTACTTTACTTCTTTATTTTTCATTTTTTTCTAAATGGTTAGTGCTTTTTATATGCAATTTATCTTTGCCAACAACATGTCATAAAAAGTTTCCCCTATGATTTCTTTTTAAAAGCCTTATTGTTTTGCCTTTCATGTTTATTTCTAAAATCCATCTGGAGTTGCTATTTGTATATGCTATAAGGTAGAGTCAATCCACCTCTTTTTTTTTTAAACTTAAATTTTCTGAAGTTGGGGTACAGCTTTAAGTATCACCTGTAGTTTTGAAGTTTAATAAATACTGCATGATGCCACCAATAATAAAATAACTTTAAAAAATAGCTGAAACCTAGAAATGATCTTATAAAATTTAGTATTTTTTGAACAATGACATGCTGTACTGTGTGGGACTGGAAATCAGGTAATCTTTCGTCTACCACAGCTGTCAAAATTGAAGCAAATCAATTTCTGGATATCATTCACCTCAGCCAAAAGGTGTGGTTTTTTTCAATTCACAGTCCCTGCTAAGATCTTTCCTCCTAGTTCTAACCTTTTTCTCCCTTGAATACTTTTATGCCATCCTCCTTAAAGGCAAGAAATTGCACTGGGTGCTCACTTTAAGTAATTATTTTTAAATATTTCAATTATGTTTACACTTAACAAAATAAAAAGATTTCCCCAAATATCATCCTTTCTTACGTAACAGCTGCCTTATTTCCCAATATTTATCTCTACTCATTTTCTTTCTTTCTTTTACAGTCATCCCTTGGTATCTACAGGGGATTGGTGCCAGGACTCCATTAGATCAGAAAATCAAAGTATGCTCAAGTCTCATATAAAGTGGTGTCGTATTTGCATAATCTATGTACATTCTCCTATATATTTAAATCATCTCTAGATTACTTATAATACCTAATACAGTGTAAATGCTATGTAAATACAATGTAAATGCTATGTAAATAGTTGCCTCTGCACCAAATTCAAGTTTTACTTTTTGGAAATTTTCACAATTTTTTTCCCCAAATATTTTCGATCTGAGCTTGGTTGAATCTGTGGATGTGAAATCTGCGGACACGAAGGGCCAACTGTACTTATCCATACATGTTTACATACTTCATTTATTCAACGATAAGTTTTGAATATGGGCATACCTTGTTTTATTGCATTTTGCTATTCTGAGCTCTTTACAAACTGAAGGTGATTCACTCTATGTTATATTTATATTTACAAATTTGTGTGACTTGTTTTACCGTGATAGGCCCTTTATTGTGTGAATCAAACTACACAGTATGCTTAATATTGTACATTTCACATAAAAAGGGAAAGCACGAGGAATCTAATAATTATTTCTGTAGCTCTAAATATATATATGTGAAGTAAATCCTTTGATAATGTAACAAAGATGGTCAGATTGTCTTTATCTTGATCTCATCCTGCCTTTAACATGAACTTTTCAATGATTTCCTAATAAGGAATAATACTACCTCTGCCTCTGACCCATTCTGACCCAATAATAACACCCCAGGAAACTGGGCTTATTATAATTTAAAAAATGATTACCATAATAAGAATAGCATTTAGAAAATAATTATTGCACTGCAATAGTTAACATTAACAACCTTCAGATACTCAATATCCTTTAAGCATTCCTAATGTAATAAATTGGCTATTTATTCCTAATGTAATAAATTGGCTATTTATTTCAGATATTTCAGATCACTAAAGGCATTATTAAAATATAATACTTTTATGTGATAATAATTATTTAACAATACTGAATAGGATAAAATATTTGCTCCTGATGTAATTGAAAGCTACTTTATACTTACAGATATTTTGATATCTGCATTGAAAACTGGTTGCACCTCTAAGTTGTCTGAAGAGTTCTTATTCTATAAAAATTATTATAGTGATAGAATGCTTACTTATCATGGCCAAAGGGACACAGTCATGAAATGCAGTCACTCAAAGGAATCCTTTCTAAGGAGTGGACCAAATGTACCTTTAGTAATAGTGGGCACAAAATGATTAAAACATTGACTGAATATCAAGATTCAGGATGTTTTGATATTGATATTCAGGATGTTTTCCCTGTGCTCATAACAGCAAAAATGAGTTTATAAATTACCTGTGTATGCAACACACATGGTTTGAAATCTGTTCTTTAACTGCCACAAGCCAGTGGAAATAAAAGGACAGCAATTAAACAAGCATCCTAATTATCATAACCTCTGAGGAATACATGAACAGAGTGCCAGGAGGCATTCATTCATTTTCATACCAGGATGTGCTTTATTTAAGCATAGTACAAATCACCAAAGCATTTGAAATCTATGCTACAGTAAGACATTCTTGGTTAATGGAGAGAGAGGTCTTTGAGCACACTACACTGAGCGAAGAATGGCTGTGCCATCCAACATCAATTTTCACTACAAGAAGAGGACTTACATTACAGTGATCATATGTATATTTACTGTGATGCATCTTCACAATTTCAAAATAATTAGTCAAGTTGGGCAAATAGGCCAAAAATACCAGGCAAACAAGTTGTACTGAACAGCAAAGAAACAAAACAATGAAACAGAACAACCTATCAACTGAAATTTCTCCAGTTTAATACTTGAACAATCACTGATAGTATGTTTTATTTTTTTCAACTCCGTGACAAAGTACTTCCTTATGTTATCCTGTAACCTTCTATTTACATCCATCTGTCCTTGCCTCTTGGGATCAAGCAGAAAAAAAATTCTAATCCCTTTTCATGAACAGGCCTTAACCTTTACATACAGAAAACCTCTCATGTCCTCCCTTTTCCTTCCTTTCTTTCTCAGGCAGTAGTCAACTATTCTTTGTCAACCTAGTTTCTGGTTCTTTTCACACTGAGTTGTCTCCCTCATGAACATGTCCAGTTTGTCCATAGTTGTGTGCAGTGTTCTAAATTGTGTGCAGTGTTCTAGTCTGGTCATTCCAGCGCAGACTGGTGGGGGGGGGCTCTATTCCCTGGTCCCAGTCACTCTCCCTACAGCCATCATCAGAAGTTCATTGGCCGCATCATAATACTGATCACATAACTCTCTGGCATGACTCAACTGAAGCCGTATTTGTGTAAACAAATCTGAGTCTTTTTTAAAAAATTATTTTCTATTTAGCCAAATCTCATTCATTACTTAGAGGCAAATGCAATGGGTTGGAGGTCTTGCCATTAAGCCATATCGGGCTTGTTAGAAAATTTTTGAATTTTAAATACACTGTCAGAATTGCACCGCTGGATCCAGAGGAAGATGGCGGAAGAGTAAGACGCGGAGATGACCCTCCTCCCCACAGATACATCAGAAATTCATCTACACGTGGAGCAACTCCTACAGAACACCTACTGAACGCTGACAGAAGACCTCAGACCCCCCAAAAGGCAAGAAACTCCCCACATACCTGGGTAGGGCAAAAGAAAAAAGAATAAACAGAGACAAAAGGATAGGGACGGGACCTGCACCAGTGGGAGGGAGCCGTGAAGGAGGAAAGGTTTCCACACACTAGGAAGCCCCTTCGCGGGCGGAGACTGCGGGTGGCGGAGGGGGAAGCTTCGGAGTAGCCGAGGAGAGCACAGCAACAGGGGTACGGAGGGCAAGGCGGAGAGATTCCCGCACAGAGGATCGGTGCCCTCAGGCAAACACCAGCCGAGAGGCTTGTCTGCTGGGGCGGGCGGGGCTGGGAGCTGAGGCTCGGGTATCGGGTTTCGGTCGGAGCGCAGGGAGAGGACTGGGGCTGGCGGCAGGAAGAGAGCCTGAAGGAGTTGGTGCGCCGCGGCTAGCCCGGAGGGAGTCCGGGGAGAAAGTCTGGAGCCGCCGAAGAGGCAAGAGACTTTTTCTTCCCTTTTGTTTCCTGGTGCGCGAGGAGAGGGCATTAAGAGCGCTGCTTAAAGAAGCTCCAGAGACTGGCGCGAGCCGCGGCTGAAGGCGCGGACCCCGGAGACGGGCGTGGGACGCTGGGGCTGCTGCTGCCGCCGCCACAAGGCCTGTGTGCGAGCGCAGGTCACTGACCGCCCCCCCTTCCAGGGAGCCTGTGCAGCCCGCCACTGCCGGGGTCCCGGGACCCAGGGACGGCTTCCCCAGGAAAGCGCACGGAGTGCCTCGGGCTGGCGTAAGGTCACGCCGGCCGCTACCGCCGCAGGCCCGCCCCGCACTGCGTGCCCCTCCCTCCCCTCGGCCTGAGTGAGCCAGATCCCCCAACTCAGCGGCTCCTTTAAGCCTGTCCTGTCTGAGCGAAGAACGGACGCCCTCCGGCGACCTACGCGCAGAGGCGGGGCCAGGTCCAAGGCTGAGACCCGGGAGCTGTGACAGGAGAGAAGAGACAGGGAAATCTCTGTGCAGCCTCGGAGGCAGCGGATTAAAGCTCCACGGTCCGCTTGATGTGCCCTGCGCCTGTGGAGTGCACGAATGGACAGTGAATCATCCCAAATTGAGGAGGTGGACTTTGAGGACAAGATTTAAGATTTTTTCCCCTTTTCCTCTTTTTACAATGAATTATCCCAAATTAAGGAGGTGGACTTTGAGAGCAAGATTTCAGACTTTTTCCCCTTTTCCTCTTTTTACAACGAATTATCCCAAACTGAGGAGGTGGACTTTGAGAGCAAGATTTCAGACTTTTTCCCCTTTTCCTCTTTTTACAACGAATTATCCCAAACTGAGGAGGTGGACTTTGAGAGCAAGATTTTCGATTTTTTTCCCCATGTTCTCTTTTGGTGAATGTGTATGTGTATGCTTCTGTGTGAGATTTTCTCTGTACAGCTTTGCTTCCACCATAGGTCCGAGGGTTCAATCCGTCCGCTCTTTTTTCATTACTTTATTTTTAATAACGCTACTATATTTTATACTTTATTCTATTTTACTTTATCTGCTCTCTTTCTTTTCTTCCTACCTTCCCTTCCTCCCTCCCTCCCTCTGCCCCTTTCTTTCTCGCCTCTTTCTTTCTTTCTTTCCTTCCTCCCTCCCTCCTGTCTGTCTTTCTTTCTTTCCTCCCTCCCCCACTCCCTTCTTCCTTTCACTCTTTCTTTTTCTTTCCTTCCTCCCTCCCTCCTTTCTTTCCATCCTTCCTCCCTCCCTCCCTCCTTTCTTTCTTTCTTCCTTGCTCCCTTCCTTTCTTTCCTTATTCCTTTCTTTCAATCTCTCTTTCTTTCTTCTACTAATTCTTTCTTTCTACTTTTTCTCACTGTTATTCTGAGCCGGGTGGATGAAAGGCTCTTGGTGCTGCAGCCAGGAGTCAGTGCTGTGCCTCTGAAGTGGGAGAGCCAAGTTCAGGACATGGGTCCACAAGAGACCTCCCAGCTCCACATAATATCAAGCAGCGAAAAGCTCCCAGAGATCTCCATCTCAACACCAGCACCCAGCTTCAGTCAACGACCAGCAAGCTACAGTGCTGGTCACCCTATGCCAAGCAACTAGCAAGACAGGAACACAACCCCACCCATTAGCACAGAGGCTGCCTAAAAACATAATAAGGCCACAGGCACCCCAAAACACACCACCACACGTAGACCTGTCCACCACAAAGACAAGATCGAGCCTCAACCACCAGAACACAGGCACTAGTCCCCCCCACCAGGAAGCCTACACAACCTACTGGAACAACCTTAGCCACTGGGGACAGACACCAAAAACAACGGGAACTACGAATCTGCAGCCTGCAAAAAGGAGACCCAAACACAGTAACATAAGCAAAATGAGAAGACAGAAAAACACACAGCAGGTGAAGGAGCAAGATAAAAACGTACCAGACCTAACAAATGAAGAGGGAATAGGCAGTCTACCTGAAAACGAATTCAGAATAATGATAGTAAAGATGATCCAAGATTCTATTTCCATGATCCAAAATCTTGGAAATAGAATAGACAAAATGCAAGAAACAGTTAACAAGGACCTAGACGAACTAAAGATGAATCAAGCATCGATTAAAAACACAATAAATGAAATGAAAAATACTCTAGATGGGATCAATAGCAGAATAACTGAGGCAGAAGAACGGATAAGTGAGGTGGAAGATAAAATAGTGGAAATAACTGATGCAGAGCAAAATAAAGAAAAAAGAATGAAAAGAACAGAGGACAGTCTCAGAGACCTCTGGGACAACATTAAACGCACCAACATTCGAATTATAGGGGTTCCAGAAGAAGAAGAGAAAAAGAAAGGGACTGAGAAAATATTTGAAGAGATTATAGTTGAAAACTTCCCTAATATAGGAAAGGAAATAGTTAATCAAGTCCAGGAGGCACAGAGAGTCCCATACAGAATAAATCCAAGGAGAAATATGCCAAGACACATATTAATCAAACTGTCAAAAATTAAACACAAATAAATCATATTAAAAGCAGCAAGGGAAAAACAACAAATAACACACAAGGGAATCCCCATCAGGTTAACAGCTGATCTCTCAGCAGAAACTCTACAAGCCAGAAGGGAGTGGCAGGACATAATTAAAGTCATGAAGCAGAAAAACCTGCAACCAAGATTACTCTACCCAGCAAGGATCTCATTCAGATTTGATGGAGAAATTAAAACATTTACAGACAAGCAAAAGCTGAGAGAGTTCAGCACCACCAAACCAGCTTTACAACAAATGCTAAAGGAACTTCTCTAGGCAAGAAACACAACAGAAGGAAAATACCTACAATAACGAACCCAAAACAATTAAGGAAATGGGAATAGGAACATACATATCAATAATTACCTTAGGGCCTCCCTGGTGGCGCAGTGGTTGAGAGTCCGCCTGCTGATGCAGGGGATACGGGTTCGTGCCCCGGTCTGGGAGGATCCCATATGCCGCGGAGCGGCTGGGCCCGTGAGCCATGGCCGCTGAGCCTGCGCATCCAGAGCCTGTGCTCCGCAACGGGAGAGGCCACAACAGTGAGAGGCCCGCGTACCGCAAAAAAAAAAAAAAAATAATAATAATAATAATTACCTTAAATGTAAATGGACTAAATGCTCCCACCAAAAGACACAGAGTGGCTGAATGGATACAAAAACAAGACCCATATATATGCTGTCTACAAGAGACCCACTCCAGACCTAGAGACACATACAGATTGAAAGTAAGGGGATGGAAAAAGATATTCCATGCAAATGGAAATCAAAAGAAAGCTGGAGTAGCAATTCTTATAGCAGACAAAATAGACTTTAAAATAAAGACTATTAGAAGAGACAAAGAAGGACACTACATAATGATCAAGGGATCGATCCAGGAAGAAGATATAACAATTGTAAATATTTATGCACCCAACATAGGAGCACCTCAATACATAAGGCAAATACTAACAGCCATAAAAGGGGAAATCGACAGTAACACACTCATAGTAGGGGACTTTAACACCCCACTTTCACCAATGGACAGATCATCCAAAATGAAAATAAATAAGGAAACACAGCTTTAAATGATACATTAAACAAGATGGACTTAATTGATATTTATAGGACATTCCATCCAAAAACAACAGAATACACATTTTTCTCAAGTGCTCATGGAACATTCTCCAGGATAGATCATATCTTGGGTCACAAATCAAGCCTTGGTAAATTTAAGAAAATTGAAATTGTATCAAGTATCTTTTCCGACCACAATGCTATGAGACTAGACATCAATTACAGGAAAAGATCTGTAAAAAATACAAACACATGGAGGCTAAACAATACACTACTCAATAACGAAGTGATCACTGAAGAAATCAAAGAGGAAATTAAAAAATACCTAGAAACAAATGACAATGGAGACACGACAACCCAAAACCTATGGGACGCAGCAAAAGCAGTTCTAAGGGGGAAGTTTATAGCAGTACAATCCCACCTTAAGAAACAGGAAACATCTCGAGTAAACAACCTGACCCTGCACCTAAAGCAATTAGAGAAAGAAGAACAAATAAACCCCAAAGTTAGCGGAAGGAAAGAAATCATAAAGATCAGATCAGAAATAAATGAAAAAGAAATGAAGGACACGATAGCAAAGATCAATAAAACTAAAAGCTGGTTCTTTGAGAAGATAAACAAAATTGATAAACCATTAGCCAGACTCATCAAGAAAAAAAGGGAGAAGACTCAAATCAATAGAATTAGAAATGAAAAAGGAGAAGTAACAACTGACACTGCAGAAATACAAAAGATCATGAGAGATTACTACAAGCAACTCTATGCCAATAAAATGGACAACCTGGAAGAAATGGACAAATTCTTAGAAATGCACAACCTGCCAAGACTGAATCAGGAAGAAATAGAAAATATGAATAGACCAATCACAAGCACTGAAATTGAAACTGTGGTAAAAAATCTTCCAACAAACAAAAGCCCAGGACCAGATGGCTTCACAGGTGAATTCTATCAAACATTTAGAGAAGAGCTAACACCTATTCTTCTCAAACTCTTCCAAAATACAGCAGAGGGAGGAGCACTCCCAAACTCATTCTACGAGGCCACCATCACCTTGATACCAAAACCAGGCAAGGATGTCACAAAGAAAGAAAACTACAGGCCAATATCACTGATGAACATAGATGCAAAAATCCTCAACAAAATACTAGCAAACAGAATCCAACAGCACATTAAAAGGATCATACACCATGATCAAGTGGGGTTTATCCCAGGAATGCAAGGATTCTTCAATATACGCAAATCAATCAATGTGATACACCATATTAACAAATTGAAGGAGAAAAACCATATGATCATCTCAATAGATGCAGAGAAAGCTTTCAACAAAATTCAACACCCATTTATGATAAAAACCCTGCAGAAAGTAGGCATAGAGGGAACTTTCCTCAACATAATAAAGGCCATATATGACAAACCCACAGCCAACATCGTCCTCAATGGTGAAAAACTGAAACCATTTCCACTAAGATCAGGAACAAGACAAGGCTGCCCACTCTCACCACTCTTATTCAACTTAGTTTTGGAAGTTTTAGCCACAGCAATCAGAGAAGAAAAGGAAATAAAAGGAATCCAAATTGGAAAAGAAGAAGTAAAGCTGTCACTGTTTGCAGATGACATGATACTATACATAGAGAATCCTAAAGATGCTACCAGAAAACTACCAGAGCTAATCAATGAATTTGGTAAAGTAGCAGGATACAAAATTAATGCACAGAAATCTCTGGCATTCCTGTACACTAATGATGAAAAATCTGAAAATGAAATCAAGAAAACACTCCCATTTACCACTGCAACAAAAAGAATAAAATATCTAGGAATAAACCTACCTAAGGAGACAAAAGACCTGTATGCAGAAGATTATAAGACACTGATGAAAGAAATTAAAGATGATACAAATAGATGGAGAGATATACCATGCTCCTGGATTGGAAGAATCAATATTGTGAAAATGACTCGAGTACCCAAAGCAATCTACAGATTCAATGCAATCCCTATCAAACTACCACTGGCATTTTTCACAGAACTAGAACAAAAATTTTCAAAATTTGTTTGGAGAAACAAAAGACCCCGAATAGCCAAAGCAATCTTGAGAACGAAAAACGGAGCTCGAGGAATCAGGCTCCCTGACTTCAGACTATACTACAAAGCTACAGTAATCAAGACAGTGTGGTACTGGCACAAAAACAGAAAGATAGATCAATGGAACAGGATAGAAAGCCCAGAGATAAACCCACGCACATATGGTCAACTTATCTTTGATAAAGGAGGCAGGAATGTACAGTGGAGAAAGGACAGCCTCTTCAATAAGTGGTGCCGGGAAAACTGGACAGGGACATGTAAAAGTATGAGATTAGATCATTCCCTAACACCATACACAAAAATAAGCTCAAAATGGATTAAAGACCTAAATGTAAGGCCAGAAACTATCAAACTCTTAGAGGAAAACATAGGCAGAACACTCTATGACATAAATCACAGCAAGATCCTTTTCGACCCACCTCCTAGAGAAATGGAAATAAAAACAAAGATAAACAATGGGACCTAATGAAACTTCAAAGCTTTTGCACAGCAAAGGAAACCATAAAGAAGACCAAAAGACAACCCTCAGAATGGGAGAAAATATTTGCAAATGAAGCAACTGACAAAGGATTAATCTCCAAAATTTATAAGCAGCTCATGCAGCTCAATAGCAAAAAAACAAACAACCCAATCCAAAAATGGGCAGAAGACTTAAATAGGCATTTCTCCAAAGAAGATATAGAGACTGCCAACAAACACATGAAAGAATGCTCAACATCATTAATCATTAGAGAAATGCAAATCAAAACTACAATGAGATATCATCTCACACCAGTCAGAATGGCCATCATCAAGAAATCTAGAAACAATAAATGCTGGAGAGGGTGTGGAGAAAAGGGAACACTCTTGCACTGCTGGTGGGAATGTGAATTGGTATAGCCACTATGGAGAACAGTATGGAGGTTCCTTAAAAAACTACAAGTAGAACTACCATATGACCCAGCAATCCCACTACTAGGCATATACCCTGAGAAAACCATAATTCAAAAAGAGACATGTACCAAAATGTTCATTGCAGCTCTATTCACAATAGCCCGGAGATGGAAACAACCCAAGTGTCCATCATCGGATGACTGGATAAAGAAGATGTGGCACATATATACAATGGAATATTACTCAGCCATAAAAAGAAACGAAACTGAGCTATTTGTAATGAGGTGGATAGACCTAGAGTCTGTCATACAGAGTGAAGTAAGTCAGAAAGAGAAAGACAAATACCATATGCTAACACATATATATGGAATTTAAGAAAAAAAATGTCATGAAGAACTTAGGGGTAAAACAGGAATAGAGACACAGACCTACTGGGGGTGGGCTTGGGGATATGGGGGGGGCTGTGACGGGGTGGGGGAGAGGCATGGACGTGTATACACTGCCGGGCACGGGGTGGATGGATGGTGGGGGGTGGCCGCGTGGCGCGGGGGGATCGGCTCGGTGCTTTGTGGCCGCCTGGAGGGGTGGGATGGGGAGGGTGGGAGGGAGGGAGACGCAGGAGGGAGGGGATGTGGGAACAGATGTATATGTATGACTGATTCACTTTGTTGTAAAGCAGAGACTAATAAAAAAATTTTTTAAATATATTAAATAATTAAAAAAAATAAAAAAAATTAAAAAAAAAAGAATTGCACCGCTAAGTGATTCCCAATATCTTCCAATCATCTTCCAAAATCTCATGCCATGGAAATGTGACTAACTCTGGGATTTCGGAAATCTGACTTGATGAACCCTATGTGTTGGCCAACTCAAACATGATGATAACTTCAACTGTTCACAGGGGTCTGGTCACTTCCAGGAGCATAATTATTAAGAGCAGAGCTCTGCCACCAGATGTCCTGACCCCTGATTCAAATTGTGTGATCTTGAAGCTACTTAAAGCCCCCATGTCTTATTTCTTTATCAGTACAGTGGAAATGATATAATAATAATAATAATAATAATACCATCTCACAGGTTTTACTTGTGAGGTTTCATTTAATTAAAATATATTAGTTACTAAGAAAGCATCCAGTACATAGCAAGCCTTAGTAGTTGTTTAGCTATATACTCGCAACCAATCTGTCAGAACTGAGATCAGAATAGTGGTTCAGTTATGTATTCTATCAGACAGTAGATTTTCAGAATTTATTATGCTTATGAATCACTTTGCTTAGATGCATATTTCCAAGTTCCACCTGATTTGTTAGGCCTTTTGACTTTTTTTTTTTTTGAAAGTAGGGTATACAAGTACATAAGACAATCAACAGAAATTTGTTTGTTACACTTTTGAGTTATTTAAGTCAATAATTTCCATTATTCATAAATATCACAATTGAGCATAATTCTTTATAATGTTTTCCTAGAAATTAAAATTATTTTATCGTATTAGTGACAAAATTAATTTGTAGGTATTTTAACAATTCCTTCCATTTAGCTCTCCTAATGAAATTGTTTATATTTTCAACATGCAATTGAACTCTGAGCCAATTCTTACTCAGACATGTGCTGTCTGAATTTCTTAAAAGCCAGTCCATTTTCAGCTTTCACCCAGAGCCTTTTACTTCCAAATTAGTGACAATCTCAAACCATTTATTGGTAAGAACTCATTTGTTTCCACTGAATTTCTTGCTTTTTATGAGATTCTACTCCAGTTACAGAATTCAAGCTTAAGGAGTCTTCCTTAGTTCACAGAGTTTTAAAAAATCATTCAAACTTTTCATCAATAATGTGTTCCAGAAAATATTAACTTGTGCCAAACAGGCTTTTAAAATGTGACTTTTCCTTTCTCAGCTTTGGTTGAGGCGTGAAGGCCATAGGTGATGCTGACCAAGGAGAATTCTGAGAGAAAGATTGCTGAAATTTGAGAGGAGGATTTATTTGAAGAGAACTGGTCTGGGAGTCCATCCCCTGAGGCAGAAGGGCCAAGGAGGTGCTGTATTCTAACCGCAAGCAAAAGTAACAGAGAGCTGCAATGAACATTTTGGTACATGTCTCTTTTTGAATTATGGTTTTCTCAGGGTATATGCCTAGTAGTGGGATTGCTGGGTCATATGGTAGTTCTATTTTTAGTTTTTTAAGGAACCTCCATACTGTTCTCCATAGTGGCTGTACCAATTCACATTCCCACCAGCAGTGCAATGTTCATTGCAGCTCTATTCACAATAGCCCGGAGCTGGAAACAACCTAAGTGTCCATCATCGGATGAATGGATAAAGAAGATGTGGCACATATATACAATGGAATATTACTCAGCCATAAAAAGAAACGAAACTGAGCTATTTGTAATGAGGTGGATAGACCTAGAGTCTGTCATACAGAGTGAAGTAAGTCAGAAAGAGAAAGACAAATACCGTATGCTAACACATATATATGGAATTTAAAAAAAAAAAAAAATGTCATGAAGAACCTAGGGGTAAAACGGGAATAAAGACACAGACCTACTTGAGAATGGACTTGAGGATATGGGGAAGGGGAAGGGTAAGCTGTGACAAAGGGAAAGAGAGGCATGGACATATATACACTACCAAACGTAAGGTAGATAGATAGTGGGAAGCAGCCGCAGAGCACAGGGAGATCAGCTCGGTGCTTTGTGACCGCCTGGAGGGGTGGGATGGGGAGGGTGGGAGGGAGGGAGATGCATGAGGGAGGGGATGTGGGAACAGATGTATATGTATGACTGATTCACTTTGTTATAAAGCAAAAACTAATAAAAAAAAAATATATGTGGTCGTGCAGCTAAAAGAAAAAAAAAAAAAAAAAGTAACAGAGAATTCTAAGGGAGCACTCGGAGAAATTGATGCGTATCCCCTGCAGTTGTTGATGCAGTGGATTAGTGAGAAGGCCCTTGTCAAAAGGATCCTGCCAAAGAAGGCAGCCTGCCAAGACAAGAGGACCCCAATTATAAAAGTCTGTGGGTGACACTGTGGGGACTGAAGCTGGGAGCTCAGGAGGAGCCAGGCAAAGGAGGGGCAATGTCCACCTCAAGGCAGTTGCAGAGAAAAGAACCCACTAGCAGATTCTTCACAGAATTCAGAGAAGTTCCCATGAGAGAGTCAGTGTTAAACAACAGCCAAACTCAGAAAACACATGACCATCCTTCCTGTGCTTTCTTCTAACTCCAGTTGGGCTCAAAACTGAAGTTATCCTGCTGAGACTAGAGGGGCAAGAAAGGATGGAAGACTAATTTTACATAAAGTTTGGAATGTTCTACATTATCTGGAACCAAGTAATTTTAATTATTTAACCAAGATTCTTTTGGTAATTTAAAGTGACTTTTAGTTCGGCCTGGGCTTTTCTGTGGCAGGAACATACAGTTCCTCACCAAGCAGATTTAAAGAGAGAGTGGAAGACAAAAACAATGAGCTTTTCTAACTATATCCTATGAGACCTGCTTACTTAAACCGACTACACAGATGTACATGAAAAAAAAAAGGCAACTAAAAAAGTAGACTGAAGCAGAGTAAAATTCTCACCCTATGTTAGTCACCAGCAACTCTGCTAGAAGTTCCAGTTATTGGATTGAGTATGAGAATTTTCTGTTTAATTCAGTTCTGTGGAAGTTTAGGTTGTAGTTTCTGTATCCTGTCTGTGATGGTGATCTTTTGGGATAGATTTCCTACACAAAGCCAGATTTTCTAGTAGGCTCTTCATCCAATTAAGCTGTTGAAAATGTGTATCCTGTTGAGTTCAAGATGGCCAAACTGCTACACAAGTTTTCCCTCCAGCCCTTTCCAAATCCCACTAAATTGATGGTAAAGACGTGTAAGGAAGAGTGTAAATCTGCAACAGTGATGGAAATAGAATTGAGAGAGAGAGATCTTCAGTGAATGAGTTTATAAGAAATTTCTGAAAATGGTATATCTCTAGGGGCTAGTCAGGGTTCAGGAAACCATAGCTGCCCCCCTCTCCTTACCTCAACTGAAAAATCCTAGAAATCTGTTGCATTTCTTTACACCGACAATGAAATATCAGAAAGGGACAGTAAAACAAAAAATCCCTTTTAAAATCACATCAAAATAAATAAATAAATAAAATATTTAGGAATAAACCTGACCAAGGTGAAAGACTTATTTACTAAGAACTATAAAACATTGATAAAGGATATTAAAGATGATTCAAAGAAATGGAAAGATATCCCATGCTCCTGGATTGGAAGAATTAATATTGTTTAGATGGCCATACTACCCAAAGCAATCTACAGATTTAACACGATCCCCATCAAATTACCCATGACATTTTTTACAGAACTGGAACAAATAATCCTAAAATTTATATGGAACCATAAAAGACCCAGAATTGCCATAGCAGTCCTGAGGGAAAAGAGCAAAGCAGGAGGCAAAACCCTCCCAGACTTCAGATAATACTACAAAGCTACAGTCATCAAAACAGCATGGTATTGGCACAAAAAAGACATCTGGATCAATGGAACAGAATAGAGAGCCCAGAAATAAACGCACACACTTATGGTCAATTAATCTTCAACAATGGAGGCAAGAATATATTGGGTGGGCCAAAAAGTACCTTCAGTTTTATAAGTAAAAATAAAAGACACATTTTTCATTTTCACCAAGAACTTTATTGAACAACGTATTCACCCTTTGTTCCACTACCTTCTGCCATTTTTCAGGCAACTTCATAATTCCATCTTCCCAAAACCTTTTATCTTTTTAAGCAAAGAAGTGTTCCAGGTGCCTTTTACAGTCTTCCAGGGAATTGAAATATATTCCATTAAGAGAACTCTGTAAAAACTGAAATAAATGGAAATCCGAAGTGCAATGTCTGGTGAATACAGCGGATGAATCAGAACTCCCCAGCCAAGCCGTAACAGTTTTTGCCTGGTCATCAAAGAAACATGCAGTCTTGTGTTACCCTGATGGAAGATTATGCGTTTTCGTTTGACTAATTCTGGATGTTTTTCATCGAGTGCCACTTTCAGTTGGTCTAACTGGGAGGAGTTCTTGCTGGAATTAATCATTTGGTTTTCCGGAAGGAGCTCATAATAGAGGACTCCCAATCCCACCAAATACACATCACCTTCTTTGGATGAACATCGGCCTTTGGTGTGGTGGGTGGTGGTTCATTTCACTTGCCCCATGATCTCTTCCATTCCACATTGTTGTACAGTATCCACTTTTCATTGACCATCATAATTTGTTTTAAAAACGGAAGATTTTCATTACATTTCAGTAGAGAATCGCATGTGGAAATATGGTCAAGAAGGTTTTTTCACCTAACTTATGTGGAGCCCAAACATCAAAGTGATTCACATAACCAAGCTGGTGTAAATGATTTTCAACACTTGATTTGGATATTTTGAGTATGTCAGCTATCTTCTGCATGGTATAACGTTGATTGTTCTCAATTACTGTTTCAATTTGATTGCTATCAACTTCAACTGGTCTCCCAGGCCGTGGAGCATTGTCCAGTGAGAAATCTTCAGCACAAAACTTTGCAAACCAATTTTGACATGTTCAACCAGTCACAGCACCTTCTCCATACACTGCACAAATCTTCTTTTTGTGTTTCAGTTGTGTTTTTACCTTTCTTGAAAGAATAAAGCATAATATGCCAAAAATGTTGCTTTTTTTCTTCCATCTTTGATATTAAAATGGCTATTCAAAAATTCACCAATTTTGATGTCTTTTTTTAAATGCACGCTGAGATGACAGCTGTCACATACAATCTAACAAAATTGTTTCAAATGAAGTTGAAGACAACTAAGTGCTACTAGAGCCATCTTACGGAAAAAAACGAATGAACTTTTTGACCTACCCAATACAATGAAGAAAAGACAGTCTGTGCAGCAAGTGGTGCTGGGAAAGCTGGACAGCTACATGTAAATCAATGAAGTTAGAACACTTCCTCACACTGTACACAAAAATAAACTCAAAAGGGCTTAAAGACTTAAGTATGAGATATGACACCATAAAACTCCTAGAAGAAAAACTAAGCAAAACATTTTCTGACATAAATCGTACAAATGTTTCCTAAGGCTAGTCTCCCAAGGCAACAGCAATGAAAGCAAAAATAAACAAATGGGACCTAATCAAACTTATAAGCTTTTGTACAGCAAAGGGAACCATAAACAAAAGGAAAAAACCTATGGACTGGGAGAAAATATTTGCAAACCATGCGACCAACACGGGCTTAATTTCCAAAACATACAAACAGCTCATATATCTCAATAACAAAAAACAAACAGCCCAATTAAAAAATGGGCAGAAGACCTAAATAGACATTTCTCCAAAGAAGACATACAGATGGCCAATAGGTACATGAAAAGATGCTCATCATCATTAATTATTAGAGAAATGCAAATCAAAACTACAATGAGGTATCGTCTTATACTGGTCAGAATGACCATCATTCTACAAATAACAAATGCTGGAGAAGATGTGGAGAAGAGGGAACCCTCCTACACTGTTGGTGGGAATGCAAATTGGTGCAGCCACTGTGGAGAACAGTATGGAGGTTCCTTTAAAAACTAAAAACAGAGTTGTTATATGATCCAGCAATCCCACTACTGGGCATATATCCAGAAAAACACATACTTCAAAAAGATACATGCACCCCAATATTCATTGCAGCACTATTTACAATAGCCAAGGCATGAAAGCAACCTAAATGGCCATTGACAGATGAAGGAATAAAGATGATGTGGTATATATACACAATGGACTACTATTCAGCCATAAGAGACAATGAAATCATGTCATTTGCAGCAACATGGGTGGACCTAGAGATTATCATACTAAGTGAAGTCAGAAAGAAAAAGAGAAATACCACATGATATCACTTACATGTGGAATCTAAAATATGATACAAATGAATTTATTTATGAAACAGAAACAGACTCACAGACACAGAAAACAAACTTATGGTTATGAAAGGGGAAAGACTCACAGACACAGAAAACAAACTTATGGTTATGAAAGGGGAAAGGGGGTGGGGGAGGGTTAAATCAGGAGTTTGGGATTAGCAGATACAAACTACTATATATAAAATAGATAAACGACAAGGTCCTACTGTACAGCACAGGAAACTGTATTCAATATCCTGTGATAAACCATATGGAAAAGAATATGAAAAAGAATATGTATGTATATGTGTAACTGAATCACTTCGCTATACACCAGAAACTAATACAACATTGTAAATCACTATACTTCAATTAAAAAAAAAAATCCTAACAGAGATTCAACTAGAAAAGCAGAGAGGAAGTGGGTAGAAATTTGATGATGGATAAAACATTATAATAAAATTTATATCAAAGTGTAAAAGCAGATTAAAAATGTGAACAAAATATAAAAATAATTTAAGAAAAGAAAGACAGAATAGAGGGGGAAGAAATTATCAAATATGTGACCAAAAAATTGCATAGCACTTATAAGTCCTTAGATTGAAATGACTCACCTACTTCCAAGCAGAATGGATGAGTCAAGTTCTGTTCTAACACATATTTATGAAATTTCACAACTTCAAGGAGAAAGGGAAAATCCCCAAAACTTACAGACTTAAAATCAGATCTCCTATAATAGAATAAGAATCATTCTGCTATCAGATTTCTGATAAGCAAAAATAAATGTTATATAATATTAGAGTGACATGTTCAATTTTTAAAGGAAAGTGATTTTGGATTTGTAATTTTATGTCCAAATAAGTTATTAATAAAGGTAACATAAAGACACTTTCTGACATGAAACTATCAGACTTTTATTTCTTTACTCTTCCCTTCATGCTTCTGAAAAATCAACTTGAGTATATGTTCTAGCAAAATGAGAGCCAAACAAGATAGAAAAAGGCATAAAATCCCAGAAAACAGTGCCTCTCACACAGAAGTACATCTAAAAGAAATCCCATAATGACAACT
Source organism: Hyperoodon ampullatus (assembly GCF_949752795.1). Taxonomy (NCBI): domain Eukaryota; kingdom Metazoa; phylum Chordata; class Mammalia; order Artiodactyla; family Ziphiidae; genus Hyperoodon; species Hyperoodon ampullatus. The sequence goes on along the minus strand of NC_136921.1, from coordinate 82,745,311 downwards.
ATGAAGCACGTCTAGAAAACAAATAATTCATAGTAAAGCGGTAGATCAAAAACTATGGGAGGGATCTTACTGGGAGGAAAGAGAATTCCTTATATAATTGAAAAGAATAAATAATTTTGAAGAAGAAAGGAATATATTGTTTCTCTGAACCAGCAAAAATAAAGGCAATAAAAAATCTCAGGAAAAACTGAAAGCAAAACAGTGAATGTTAAAATATGAAACAACTATATCACAATTTTAAACAGTTGAAAGTAAAAGAAAAACAGAATGAAAGAGAGAAAGAGAATGAGTATGAGCCATCTGGTCTTGATGGTAGAAATACATTACAGGTGTTACTACATTATTTAAACTTTAGAGGAAAAAAAGGTGTTTAAACTTTGTTTTATCCAATTTGTTTCTATCCTTTCTATAAATTAACAACTATTCTGACCTCTAAGTAACAGAAGACATTTGACACATTCTAAGAGTCACCTGCTGCTTGTTTTTTTTTTTTTTGTGGTACGCGGGCCTCTCACTGCTGTGGCCTCTCCCGTTGCGGAGCACAGGCTCCGGACGTGCAGGCCCAGCGGCCATGGCTCACGGGCCCGGATGCTCCACGGCACATGGGATCCTCTCGGACTGGGGCATGAACCCCTGTCCCCTGCACCGGCAGGTGGACTCTCAACCACTGCGCCACCAGGGAAGCCCCCTGTTGCTTGTTTTGAAGATGATTCCCGATGGGGGGCATTCAGCTCAGTTATTAGTGTGTGCTGTTCCTGCTGGCCCATGTGTTTCTAGAATTTCAAAGGGCTGTGGCTGCCTGCATTCTGTAACTCCCCTAATAAGGCCACCTGCACCATACCTACCCAAGCCATCTCAATTAAATGAGAAGTCTGCCCTTTAGTGGCTATAAAGATATTTCTGCCTGACATGGCTATGGCAGCTTGCCACATCTAGAGTAGCTCAAAATTATGGGGAGCTGTGAATCCTGTTGATTGATTGCAGTCACTAAAGTCTTACCATATGAAGGTCTGTGCTGGCAGATGTCACTTTGGCATTAGAACACAGATCTCTGAGGCAGAGTTCCAGCATGGAAATGCAAAACCCACTAGCGGACACAGGTCGTGGTGGATGAAAACTAAATTCCCTTTGTTTTGTAGCTACAACCATTAGTATAAATCTTGATATGGTAGGCACCTAAGATATGCTTGATGAATGAATAGAGGGAGGGATAAATTAAATGAGCGACTGACTAAATGATATTCTGACCAGTTAATTTAATCAGACCCATAACCTTAGTGGACATTTCTCTCATTAGTATCCTTAGTGGGTATTCCTCTCATGAATGGTTAATACTTTAAAATGTATATGAAGTTTATTTTTCATAACACTTCAATGTACAACAATTGCTTTGTTCTCCATTTTATCATTCCTTCAAATCTAAATAAAATTCATGTAGATTTATACCTGGAACATATTAAATATTCAGTAAAGATTAGCTATTAACTATTATGATTTTTTAAGAGTTGGGGAATAATAGAGAGATAGAGATTGAAACGAAGACAGAGGTAGAGATAGAGAGGTACAGCCCTGGCAATAGATGGAGGAAGGAAGAAGGGAGAGAGAAGAGAGAGACTAGGAAGGCAAAATAAAATCAAATGTTTCTCTCATTACCTAATGGAATTTGTAAGTGCCAAGTCTGCACTAACAGACTGAAGATCTAAGGCTTTTTGGTCATTACTTGGAACCTGATCCATTCAACTGCATAACTGCTAACTTGAACTCACTTTGATTATATCCTCAAAGACTGAACCACAAACTTTTTTCAAATTAGTAAATAAAACACACTATTTATAGTTATAAACTAGTGGATTAGATTGCAAACACAGGAGTATATCAAAAGGTTCCCTGTTATTATTTTGCATGGGCAATAAAGATTAATTGCTCCATAACACTCGAGGTGCAAGAAATGTCACATTACTTTGCAAATCAAAGCTAGGTCTGAATCCATTCAACCAGTTTAATAAGAAGTCCAATCTCAGAGTCTCTTGTCTTTTTTCTTAGATTGTGGCAGAGCAAGGATTACCCTCCCTGAAGAATGGGGGAGAGAATATTTTGCTTATTGATCTGCTGTCTTTAACTGATGAAGATGTTCCTGGATGGAATGAGGGTAAATTCCATCCACCCATGGGACAACAAAATCCAGAAACTGAGAACACAAAGGCACGCAGGGGAAAACAACTTTTCATTTTTTAGGTGGCAAATCTATAATATCAAGAAAATACAACACATCATTTCTTAATAATTCACTTGTTACATATGCAATATGGAATATTTGAGTAGAAAATGATCACTCCCCCTTCATTCTGTTCCATTCTCTTTCTTAACTGTCCAAGAATCTGTTTGCATTGAGGGTTGGTCAGTACAATCAGGGAGCCAGTGAGAATAAGACATCCTAAGAGGTTTTCAAAGTATAGTAATGACATTTCAATACAGTGCCTTCTGAGTTAAGAAGAAAAATGTTTTCCTCTCACCTCTCCAATAACTTGAGAATTATTTAAAAAGTTTTCTCCATATTTGTCCCAGAAAAAAGGCTTGGCATTTTAGATTCAACTTTGACGGGTTAAGTAGAGCAAAAGGAAGGAGGGATGGAAGAAAGGAAAAAAAGGATGAAGGGAGGGCAGGAGAGAAGGGAAGGACGAAGTAGGAGGAAAAGGAAAAGGGAGGATGGGAAGGAAGGAGGATAAAAGAAGGAAAAAAGGAAGAGAGGGAAAGACATGAAAGAGAAAGACATGAAAAGAAATAAGGAAGTAAAAATCTTCAATCTAAATAAAAGGTGATTAATAAATCAAAAATCAGATTTCACCTAGGATTGCAACAAATAGAGATCTTATTCTAAACATCATATTGCCTTTAAAGGGGTACAATTCCTTTTAGGAAGTACTGAATTTGAAGACCTGGCAGATTCGGATTAAGAACATTATTTTATTCAAACTTTACTTTGGCTTTACACCATTAGCCAATATAGCCAATATGAAGGTTCTTTATTTGAAAAGAACCTAAAAAAATCATTGTAGTAATAACCCTAAGGATACTGTTGAGGTCTTTGCTGACTGCATCAGAACATGCCATTTTTATGAAAACCTTCTGAAGGAATTTCATGACTTTGAAGTAACAAGATGTTATATTTTTCCTTTTTGTTCATACATACTAAATCATGTAAGTAATGATATCACCCTTTTTTGCACTGCTTTTTAGACAGGTCACAGCCATTCCTGTGACCCTCCTTGGGCATGTTCTGGACCTCAGGTACACTCATGTTTTACACATCTCAACAAGCTTATTCTTGTGTTCTTGAGCTTTGGTCCAGGAAAATAGTGCCTTATTGCTAATACAGTATCATTGAGGAAAAGTTCATTTATATTTCATATGTTACTTAAAAATCACAAATAAGTATGATTTACATATTGCAAGAGTTTCCTTACAAAGTGCTAAAATCAAAAAACAAGAATGCAAATATATATAACATTAGGTACATATATATGGCTTTTTGATTAAAAGGAAAAATTCTATCCAAAAAAATGTTTCAGTCTGAAACAACTTATTTTTCTGAGACTTCCAGGTAGTAAAAGCTTTGGTCTTCTTAATGAAGTAAGTACTTTGTTCCTCCAAAGACTAATATTCTATTTAATAAGCATTTCAACACACAGAGTACAGCAAAACAGGAAATGTTCTGCAGAATAAAATTCATAAATGATACATTGGCTTTTAGCATGACTAATCTTCAGATGAAGAAGCTTTTGGATTCATAATAATCAACTCTGTTTCCATTCAACTGTTTTCCATGAGAAATTCAAATCAAATTATGCTAGATAGCAATTAATTATAAACTCTTCAGAGGAATTATTTGGTTTTATTTCCAGTAAAAGCCAAGTCTTCATAAAAGCCATTAATTAGTGTATCTTTTGTCTCCACAGTGAAACTAAGAGTTGAAGCCCTTGAACTCCATTTAACCTTCAAAAGGGTCTCTGCAGGTCCAACTTGAAATGCTCTGGAGTGGGGGTGAGTGACACAGGAGAGAAAACATCCAGGAAAACCAATATGAAAATGGGTTTTAATGCAGTTTTTTGGATACTAGTTGAAACAGCCTAGTCAAACTGTAAAATTTCTCTTCTTTATTACCCAATAATGTGTGCAGTGGATGTTCCTGACCTTTACTTCATCTCCAGCTCCCACCCCTGTTACATAGAGTTTTATTGTCTGTATTTGATTTTGTCCAAAAAGTATAAAGTTAATATCCAAGAAATCATCAGTTTTCTCTCAGAATCCATTGTTATAAAGCAGTTTCATATGGATCCTCTGTGTTAGTTTCTCATTGCTGTTGTATCAAATTACCATAAACTGAGAGGCTTAAAACAACATGAATTTATTACCTTTGAATTATGGAGGTCAGAAGTGTGAAATCAATTTCACTGGGCTGAAGTTAAGCTGTCAGCAGGGTTACATTCCTTTTGGAGGCTCTAGCGGGTAATTGGTTTCCTTGTTTTTTTCCAGCTTCTGGTTGCCACTTGTATTCCTTGGTTTGTAGCCTCTTCCCCCATCTTCAAAAATGCATATGGCTGATTCACTTTGTTGTACAACAGAAACTAACACAGCATTGTGAAGCAATTATACTCCAATAAAAATCTATTTAAATAAATAAATAAATAAAATTGACTTGTAATCCCCCCAAAAAACATATGATTCTAATTTCTGCCACAACTACCACATCACTTTCTCCTCTGACTCTGCCTCATCTTGTGTCCTGTGATTACATCAGACCGACACAGATAATCTAGGCTAATCTCTCAATCTCAAAATCCTTAATCTGATTACTTTCAGAAGTTCTTTTTGCCTTATAAACTAACCGTCACAAGTTTCAGGGACTAGGACAGGGGCATATCTGTCAGTATTCAGCCTACTATAGTCCACCTTCTGGGCCCCAAAGATTCACATCCATCTCACATACAAGATACATTCATCCCATCCCAATATCCCCCAGAGTCTCAACTCATTACAGCACCAACTCAAAGTGAAAGCTCATCTAAATATCATCAGCTCAGAAGTCCCAAACCTCATCATCTAAATCAGGTGTGGATGAGACTCTGGGTATGAGCCATTCTGGGGCAAAATTCTACTCTATCTAAGGACTTGTGAAATTAGAGAATAAATGATCTGCTCCCAAAATACAATTGTGGTACAGCACAGGATAACATTTATAGACATTCCCATTCCAAAAGGAAGAAAATGGAAGGAAGAAAGGAGTCACTGGTCCTAAGCACTCACATCCAACTGGGCAAAATCCATTAGGTTTCAATGCCTGGGAATAATCCTCTGTGGTTTGCAGTTCTGCCCTCTGGAAGCTTTCTCCACCCCTAAACCACTTCCATTCTCGATTTCCATGGTTGGGGAGTAGGAAGTATTTGGTGATGTGTGTCTCAGAGTTGGAGGGAAAATATCTATACTGCACTTTGTAATGAAATGCTGAAAATAATGTTTTTTTAAAAAAAAAATGTATAACATATAAAAATGTCCTCACATCAAATTGCTTCTAGCAAAAAGACCACTTCAAAGCATCCCCAAAATTAAAAAAAAAAAAAAAGTTCTTTCTTCAATAGGCTGCATCAAAGCTGCAGTATCAAAATATCATGTACACATCTGGAGTAACATATAAAAAAACTCTGTTGCTACAATTATCTATACTGTTTCAGAAATACAGCAGAGCACATCTTGTGTAATGAAAAATCTGGTTATGGCAGTTTCGTTTCAGAACTAAATGCAATGATTACTTTGGGATAATCTGGCTTTTGTAATGACAAATGAAATTTAGTAGGCCTGCCAAATCTATTCTGCACAGATAGAGAAAACAAAGCGTGTTTGACCTGAAACTATGAGTGTTTAAATCAGTAGAAGGAATGGTTAGTTTTAAACTTTTTCCTGATCCCAAATTTTTGTTGGATACAATCTCATCAGAAATCTTTATAATTCAGGGGCAGATGAAGGATTTATTGTTAAAAGGTACACATTAAGGCAGCAATTTATTTTGATGTTCACTTTGGATTAATTTCACAGCTAAACTGAATATGCAGAATGTCTTATTTTAGATAAGAATTCTAACTAGAACAAATTTGTGATGTCTCCGGAATGTTATCTCTATCTGCCTCTAATTTAACAAGCTAGCTCCAGTAAAGGAGGGGGAAATTTAGCTGTATCATTAAGCTATAAAAAGTAAATTATTATATATTTAAATATAATGATAAAGGACAATATTGTTCACTCCATGTCCAATTTAGAATAATTTAGAGCAAAGTCAGACAAGTGGATAAAGGCTCTAGAGCATGATGCATGTCTGGTCCATTTACAGTCTTAAGTTCCTGCCCTATGTAATGAATATTAAGAGTGACATATGTAGGCCTGAAGTTGAAAAAAATACCACATTATGTTGAAAGATTTTTTGAGATGACCTCCAAAATATTACACAGTGGACTGGATGTGTGTCTCATTGAAAGCAGGTCATCTTTACTGAGAGAGAGAGAATAATTCCTAACTTTGAAAAGAGGAATGTAGAAAGTTAAATCATTTTCAAAATCATTTACTTTTTTAAAACAGTCTTGTTCAATTGCATTTATTTTTAAGAAAAGAAGTTAAAGGCTATGTAGACTGATGTTTGGTTGTTTTGTTTTCTACCATGTCTTTGTTTCATGTTGTGTTTCTGTTAGGAAAGAAACACAGTGTGAAACCAGATCCATGCTGCCTCCAATCCCCGAATCCCCATTCTTAGCATAAAACTCTCCCTGCCCTTGAACATCTTGGTCTTGCCCGAATCTGTTTTAATGAACCTTGGTTCTTCTACCAGATCACAGATACGATTATAAAACAAACAAAACATAAAAAACCAACAACAGAAATATTTATTAATGGCTCATTTTCAGCCCAGAAATGTGTGGATTTTTCAGAAGTGTTCATTCTAAAGGGGAGCGTATTATGGTTTATCCTTCACTATCATATGGGTTATAAATTGTTTTTGGCATGGCTGATTTTTGTTGAATTAATATAAACAATAATACATTGAGTCAAATAAATGTATTAAAATACTGTCTCTGTTATTATCTTAAGTTTTAATGTTCTTTCGTGCTATTTGATGCTGTCTTCCAAAAAACTAAAGTTGTCTAAGACAGAGCAGCTACTTAAAAATATTTACTGACCAAGT